>NW_026947514.1:24436533-25107366 GCF_034190915.1 Cavia porcellus | reverse complement strand
GTGCTTGTTACAGGGGTCCAGTCAAAATAAACTCCAAAGCCAATGTCATAGTCATCAGTCGCAAACTCCCAGCAGACACGCTTCCCCTCTGGATGGGTAGGTACCCGGATGGTCACCACCTCACCGCGCTTCACCACCAGACGGCTGTTCTTCTCTTTTCCCAGCTTGCTTTTGAACTCCTTCACTTTGGCAAAGGTCCAGATGCATGGAGGCGCCATCAGAGGCGGGGAGACTGAAAGGATAGGCAGATTACTGGGAAGCTTGTGCCACACCTGACATTTTTAGAGATTAATAGTTTTAAGACGTTCTGTTGGTTTCTCTCACTTCCTCTCGTGAGTCCTTTTCTTTCCAGCCATCTGCCTGCATTCTTTACATAGCTACTGAAAACATACAAACAAGAAAACACCTTCTACATTTCCAAAGGTCTCACCTTTCCTGTGATCCCCCAGAAGATCTGCAGATTCCAAATCAGATGAAAGAACATCGATAGCTCCTGTGTGCTCAGACTGGATCATAACGATGTCCCCAGATCTTTTTGGAACTTGGTACTTGGCCATCTGCATAACAGAACTCTAGTTAAAAGACACATTAGAGTAGCAGATTCCAACAAAGCCTGATCTATTCAGCCATCCACTCCCTCAACTCAAAGCTTCAAGTGCTATTCAATATTCCTTCTTTTTACTGGGTACAAGTTGCTAACAAATTTTATACATTTAACATCGCCAAAATGTTCCATAGCTTAAAGATTCTCTCTTGTTCTTTCTACCTTTTGCAACTTTTGCTTCAGACTTTGTAAGGTCCTTGTTCACAAACATCCTCTCAGCTTGTTACTGAGCTCTGCATCACCTGTATTTCTGGGCCATGCCTTGGTGTCACCTCAGTCCACTCAGGACCACCCTGTGGTTTCTCTTGCGACAGCTCTCACACCTGGGGTTTAGCTCAACTCCTATTCTGCCACATATTCTCCTGCTACAGGGTTACTTCTACAGCGGGTGCTCCTTCCCACTCAATGCTTACTTCTCTTTACATCACCATCAGTCAGTTCCCCCAAGGCATTATAGTCCCTGTCTGTCTGCCTATCTCTCTGTCTATCCCCCCCACCCCATGGTACTAGGGATTTAACTCAGGTTCTTCTAGCTGAACTTTTCCTTTTCCTTTTCTTTTTTCCTTTTTTTTTGTCTTTTGAGTCAGGGTCTCCCCATGCAGTTCAGGCTGGCCTTGAGCTCACTTCGTAGCCCAGGATGGTCTTGAACTCACAATGATCCTCCTGACTCAGTGCTGGGATTACAATTTTTACTCTTCTTTTTGAGACTCTCACTAAGTTGCCCAAACTGACCTCATGCTTGTGCTGTCTCAACCTCCCTGCACTGGGATTACAGGTATGTGCCACTATGCTCAGTCTCACTCTTTTTTCCTTCTGCCTTCCCTTTCCCTTTGCCTCTCTTTCATTCAGAACTCAGAGTACATGTCTCACCCTCTGTCACTAACAAAGTTCTATGAATCATTACAATTTTGTCTTAGATCACTTCTAGGATTTGCATTTGAACAGTACATTTGTTGCCAGATATTGACTTGTGTGGAAGAATACAAATGGCAATTGATACTCACAGCCCTCACTTATCATGTTGAAGCCTGCAAACTCTATAATGGGTTTCCTTTTGAATCACTCAGATTATGCCCTTATTTTATACTATTATGCCTCTAGCTCCTGCCGGTTCTCTTGCTGGTAGAAATGCAACAAAAAAATGTATACCCACTGCCCACAGGGGAGTGCATGTCAGTGGGTCTGCAATCCAGTCAGGAGGCTGGAACTGACTTGTGAGAAATAAATCAAGTTTGTCACCTTCCCAGGTGTGTGTTCTCCTGGTACCTGTTTCAGGACAGCAGGTCCTCTCTGGCTCCCACACCACTGCTAAATGCAGCCAATCAGGTTTTGGCTAGCATGCTTCAAGGAGTTCTTACTTTTCCAAAAGCTAAACAATGGATTTAGTCTATAATTGATTTAGCTTCTCAGCCACAATAAAATCAAAAGTAACCCTTAGCCTTAGTTTTCTCGTTTTCAAGTTTTATTTTTTAAATAGGATTTTATTGGTACACAGCAATCACATCATAGAGGATTTGTTGCACCAGTACATAACTTTTTCCCCCTCCCCATTTACAAAAAGTTTGTTTTCATGTTTTCTTCCCCATTTTTTTTTTTTACTTTTCCCTTCCTTCCTTTCCCCCTCCTGCCTTGATAAATGGGGACCCCATCATATCCATCTCACAAGGTTGTTCTGAGGAGAAAATCTTTTCAATTATAAAGCATTATGCAAATCTTATAATGCTTGATTGTTTTAATGATACAAATGCCAATTTGATTCTAATACTTATGCTAATATAATACAAATAAACCCTACCTCCCATTCCTTGTGGCAAGAGGACCACTTTTTATTACAATGTTCTACCATATATTTATGGTAAATCATTCATAAGAAAGTGAGATTAAAACCCAGTTAATGACTTTAGGCCTATTACACCAAGAGGATTTTTTTTGTTTAGTCCAGGCTGACCTTGAACTCACTATGTAGCCAAGGCTGGTTTCCAAATTACAGCGACTTCCCTGCCTCAGCCTCAGGAGTGCTAGAATTACAGGTGTCTGCCACTGTGCTTGACATACCAAGAGGATTTCAGTGAATATCCTTTCTGACCCTTCCCTGCCTGAACAAGTGCCTGCTGGGTGCAATACAATGATGGGCCCTGTGCAAGATACAGATAATCATTCTTCAAATGATTAAAAATGAGATGGTCCAAACGAGCAATGAGAGAACTCTGGGAACCACCATAAGCAGTGGTTTTGATTCTAACCCATCCCTCATGTACCTAAATTTTGGTACCACAAACTCCTCCTCTGATCTGAGACTGAATACCCTCCCTACCTCGTTGAGGACCTGGGCCTGGTCTGCAGGCAGTAAACCCTGCTCCCCCAAAGCCTTGTTCTCCAAGGTACTGGTTGCTTTCCGCAGATCTTTCGTGGCATCCTTACTCCCTGGAGACACCATCTGTGGCCTCTCAGAAGAAAAAAGCATGTCAGTTTAAGGGTTATTAGAAATAAAACAACGTTCAAAGGACACTCCAGCCCTCCTCTGCACTTAGGTCTCCTATCACCTCAGATGACAATTGCTAAGCACAGAACCAACCCACAGTAAAGTAGTAGCAGTGTAAGGAGACATCTACTGACAAAACCAGGTCTCAGGCCATGGAAACCATGGTAAACACACACACCGTTCAGTCATGTGGGCTGGACTCCAGGTCTGGTTTTCTTTGTTGCTATTCTTTTTATTTAATTTTAACAGACAAATAAAAATCATATGTATTTATGGTCTACAATATGCCTTGATGTATGTAAACAGTGTGGAATGATCAAATGAGGCCAATTGATATATCCAGCACCTCACATGCTTACTTGTGTTGTGAGAACAAAATCTATTTTCTTAGCAATTTTTTGTAATTTTTTCTTTTTATTTATTTGCAGTGACATAAAACTGTACAAATTTATGGGTACAATGTATTATTTTGATACCTGTAAACACTGTGTATGATATCTATCACTTCAAATACTTACCATTTCTTTGTAGGGAAATCTTTCAGTTATTCTGAAAAAATTATTTGTTAACTAGAGTCACCCTACTGTGCAAAGTATAATCATAGTGCATAACTTGACTCACAAAGAAAATATCTCAAACAGCTAAAATAGGAGCGTATTTTTGTAACAAATAGCAGGATTTCAAAAAACACAAACAGCTGAGTTTTAGCCAATCCCAAACCCCCAGTGAATCAGGCCATGTCCAACGAAGGCAAAGGCCTCACTGTAACTAATCAAGTTATTTCTATAATTTATTTGTTAAGCTATAAAAGCATGCTGCCCTCAGTACACAGCAGAGCTCTCTTAACCCATTTCTGCTTTAAGTGCTACCCAATTCATAAATAGTTCCTCGTTCAAACTGTTAAATTTGTCTAAAGCTTTTCTTTAACACATAAGAGCACTGTATGTACCAAAAATGCAAATCACCCAGAAGAGCATTTCATGGAGACCACTATGAAGCAGCTATGAGTAGGATTTAAAATCAACTAATTGATTTATCTGTGAGTCTGTCCTAGGCCTAGGCCCCCTGTCTGGAGATGAGCAGAAGATTCATAGTAAGTGAACCTCTATGAATCACTGGTCCTGGCTGAGGCCTGTAGTGGAATGTGATGCCAGAGATACCTCAAAGAGCAAGATAAGGCTACAGCTGAGGACACCTGGCTCCAACCCCAATTAAGCAGACACTGCAGCTGCAGGCATCTCACTCCTGCTGTCTCACTCCCACCATAAATATCATCATGGAGATGACAGTTCTCCTAAAGATGACAGTTCTCGTAAATTGGCATAATTTACTGCTTGGAAAAGTCTTTGAAGTGACTCCCAAGGTCCAGCTCAGTTCCCATGCTTTCCTCAGTATCCCCTTTCTATTTGAAAACCTAATAAATATGGGCCACCCATAAAAGCTCTTTGTCTCAGCCCCCAGAGTCTCGAACTCTGCTAGAGGGTTTTGATACTCCCAGAGCCCTAAAATCATACTACTTGTCTCATTTGTTTAAGCCTTCACTGTACACTCGTTTGGGAGACTGGGGATCTTGGTCCCCGAAAGCAGAATTAACAGAATTAGCAGGTGTGTATCACCTATTTCTTTTTAGATCATGTATTTCACTGTTCCTTGTTTTTAGTTGCTGGACTATCCAATAGTCAATCTTGTCTTTCCACCTTCTTAGGAAGGAAGTTTAATGTTATCCATGGTGACTTCACAGGTCACACTGTCATTCTCATCTTTGGACTCTGAACTATCCTCCAAACTATCTTGGGAACTCTCTTCTTTTGAATCTGCCTGATTCATCTCAAATAAAGTTATTCATTTGTATAACTTTGCTGAAGACCCCATCAATATTTTCAATATTGAAATGACCAAAAGGAGCAACTTCTATTTCTTTTATGAGCTTCTCATTTGCCTGAGTCACCTGTGGGAGACAGTTCTGAACTTGGTTTAGTAGCAGACTTCTCTCTATCTGAGCTGTTTGAAGAGTAGAGGTTTTTCTGGAATTAAGCTTGGAATCAATAATTTGTCCCATATGTCTCCTTGCCTGCAATCAGCAGCTCTTTGGACAATGACACCTCCAAGCACTCCAGGATGGGTGCTGGAGATCTTGGGCTGGTGCGAGACCACCATGGACCTCCATGTCAGAGATCTCCAAAACCCATTCCTCCTACCTCACTAAAACTTTACAGCATTTGACCAGCACCTCTACATTCAACCCAGTCCTCCCACCCAACTGGTGACCATCATTCTACTCTCTGCCTCTAGGAGTCTAACTTTATTCCTTACTGTCATAGCCATGCCCATTTTTCCACACAGAACTGTAATGAGAAAAGAATTAGGTTCCCAAGTTGGTCCTGCACACAAAGCCACAGAATAGAAGCAAAGGGCGGGCTACCTAAGAAGTTAATCACCAACACCAAGGAAGTGCCAAACGATTAGCAAGGCAACCCTCTCCACAGTTCTTCCAGGACCACTCTGAGCAGTGCCTCTTCACACCCTATCTCAGTCCACTCTCCAGGGCAATCACTTTTTTTTCTTTTCAAGCACAGTTACTCCAGTGACTAAAAACAACTTTGTGAGCAACTTTGAAGAGGTAAGAGAATGATTTGTGCTCTTTCTTTTCCCCTGGCTTTAGAGAAACTAGAAATAATGTGTTAGGTGCTAGAACTATAGCACAATCTTCTAGACCTTTGAAAATCTGTCGCAAGTAAGAGATGACAGGGCTCTTTTTTTTTTTTTTTTAAAGAATAGGACTAATTTATTGGAAGAAAGCTTCTATCTGAGAGGGTTAGAAGGGACCCAGAAAGTGGGTTGCCCTGACATGGATTTTTTAGATAAGCAGCTAGAAAAGTATGGTCTGGGGAACCCTGGACCTCAGAATCCTTTAGGGGAGGCTACAAAGTAAAAACTTTTTTTATAATAACATTGGAGTATTATCTCTTTTTTTTCATTCTCAATTCCTCAAAGTGTGGAATATTCCAGAGAATTTGACATGTGACATCACAACAAAATAAATCCAGAAGCACAGATGAGAACCCAAATGTCTTTTAGTAAGCCAAACATTAAAGAGATTTATATTTTTGTCTTTACTACATATCTTTGCTTTGAAAATTATTGTTTTTCATTAAACACATGCTATTTATATTAATATGTAGGCTGTTAATTATTGATTTAAATGAATAATTGTATCCTAATTTTTCAGTTTTAATTTCTAATACAGTAAACAGGACCTTAGTAATTTTAAAATACAAACATTTATACTTACTTTACACTTACATTTACTTTAGGGTCTCTCATTTTTCGTTATTAGCATAAATAATTATTCCTAGTATATAAGTAATTTATTCTTTAGGTAAATAGAGCCATCTTTTGGAATATCTAAGTCATCTGGCCTACCTCAGGACTATCAGTAAGCAGTGGTGACTATGAAAGTAAGTCCAGCTTGGGTATGTACGCTGTGAGTTGTTGTGAGCCTATTTTAAATAGTGTTAAACTCAGAAATCTCAGTCCATTTCTTTGCTATTATGGTTGTTGCTGTTGTTTTTTTTTTTTTTTTTTTTTTGTATTGCTGGGTATCAAACCCAGGGCTTTATGCATGCGAAGCAAGAACTCTACCACTGAGCCACATCCCCAGCCTCCATTTCTGTATCTTGACACTATTTAATATGAGCCAGGCTTGATGCCAGAGCCTTGGTGCTATTCTCTGCATGCAAAGCATCTAGAACCATGACTAAGCATGAAACTCTCAGGCCTTTTGCACTATGACTTCGTCTCCTAGAATCCCTGCTTTGCCCAGGTCTCCTCAGTGACAAGGGCCTCCTGAACCTCTGACAGTCCTCAACCCCATTAAGCAACACTCCAGAGTCTTTGCCCTTGCTGTAGCCTCTGCTTAGAGTATTCTTCTTCTAATTAACTATGGGTTCTTCCCTCTGCTCTCTGCTGAGTTATCACTGAGAGAATTCTGAGATGTCCATCCAGAAACTAATTCACTCTTCCCTGCTCTGTCACTCTTAGTTTGCCTGTTTGCTTTGAGACAGAGTCTTACTCTATAGCCCAGGCTTCCTGAGCCTCTCAAGTGCTGGAACTACAGGTGTGTGCCACCATGTCCAGCTTCCATCACTCTTTATGTCCTTACCCTGCTTTTTTAAAATTGTATTTATTACTGCTCCCATAATAGCCACCATATCCTGTTGATTACAAGATGCACAGTGCTTTTAGAGTTTAGCACAACTGAAATACAGGATATCTTAAAAATTGATGCCTTAGAACTGCCACGGGCCTGGACTGACACAGGATCTTGCCACGGGGGATGTGTATGTGCTCCTGCCACGGCTCATGACCACCACCAACCTTAGATGATGTGAAATTAAGCTCTGTTAAGAGTTTTGTTTAGGCCCTGATGCCTACAGTCTTGTGGTTCATATTCTCAAGGGAGGTATGACTCCCCTCCCCTTACAGTGCCAAGCTTGACACATTCATGTTTCTTTGCTCTCCTCTTTTTTTCTGGGTGGGGGATGTCTTTTTGAGACAGGGTCTCACTCTATAGTCGAGGCTGGCCTTGAACTCAGTATGTTGCTCAGGCTGGCCTCAAACTCATGACGATGCTCCTGCCTCAGCTCCTGTTTTGCTGAGATTATAGGCCTATGCCACCACACCTGGCTCTGTTGTCCTTTTTATGTGGAGGGATTTTTCTATCTTTCTATTGAAGATGCTGGCTTCTGGTGTCCTTCTCCATGTGGGGTCCCCTATTAAGTAAGAGAACAACACAGCTTACAGGTGATGCAACTCAGACTCCATGAGTCATGCTGTACTTGTTTTCTGCCTGCCTTCACCACTAGAATGTAAACTCCACGTGTTCATTTGTGGTACCTTCAGTACCCAGCACAGTATCGGGTATACAGTAGGCAATTATCTGTTGAACAAATAAATACTTATTGAATGAATAAATGGACATGTTAATTTTTATTTGGGACCAGAAGAGGAATTTTGGATCAGACTGGTATGATATTGGGAAGGCGAGATGACAACACTTACTCTGAATCATTAGTTGGATCTTCTGTCTATGGCATCTAAAATTGGGCTAGGGGTATATTTCAGTGGCAGAGTGCTTGACTAGCACGTGCAAGATCCTCGGTTCAAAGCCCAACACCAAAAATAAATAAATAAATTTCAAATAAGTTTGAAATTGAATCTCTTCTTTGTATGTATGTACTATTTTGAACAAATATGGCTCTGCTTACAAAAACTATTTTTTTGTCTTTTTTAGGTAGGGTCTCACTATGCAGTTCAGGCTAGTGTTGAACTTACTTTGTAGTGCAGGCTGCCTTGAACTTGCAGCAATCCTCCTGCCTTAGCCTCCCAAGTACTATGATTATAGGCATGTGTCATCATGCCTGATTTATAAAAAAATTTTCAACTGGATATGTAACAGCCATATAAATTTAATGTTCCCATTTGCATTTTACACTCTGAAGAACTGGTGAAGGGTATTTTAAGAATTAGAAATTATAAATTACTTGATGTTGGTGATAAGGCACAGAGAAGAAAAATCTCCACTTTAAATAAACCTTCTTGTTTGTGAGGATCTGGAGCAAACCAGCCCAAACAGTGAGGACAGCCTGGTCCACCAGCCAGCCACCCTAGGAAGTCAGAATGTTGTATCATTTCCATTTCCAATAGGTGAAAAACACAAGCTCTAAGCTTCCAGTGCCCCACTCATTAGATTTTTTTGCTTCACTTACAAGATACTAGAAACACGTCTTTAAAATTAAATCTTCTTTTGTCTAAGAATGGTCTGCATTTCTGCCTTAAATACATTTGTGTAACAGTTCTGTGCCAAAACTTATCCTCCCAAAAGCCTTTACATCAACATGAGCAGGAAAGGAACAATAACAGGAAGATACAAAGAGAGGAGCTCTCCTCCGGGAATTCAATAAAAACATGAATTGTTTCATGTAACCAAAGCCTTCAGGAGGATTTTCACATAGTAACCTAGTAGCTCTGAGCACAGAACTCAAAACCCTGTATTGACAGTTATGAGGGTAAGCTATAGCTATGGGAACCTGAGCAATCCACTTTATCTTATAAAAAAAGCAAGTATACTTAGTTCACTGGTGTTATTAGAAACATCAAAGAGATCATACACTTTAATATCTAGTACAGTACATTGCAAACAGAAATATCTGATGAAAGTTAACTTTTAGGACTGGGGATTTAGCTCAGTAGCATAAGCACCTGTATGGTAAGTACAAGGTTGTGAGTTCAATCCCCAGTACCAAAAAAAAAAAAAAAAAAGTTAACTTTTATTATTATTACAGATACTTCTTTCTCCAATGCATGTATTATCATAAGAAAATTTCTACAAATGCTTTATCCAAAGCAGTTGCATGTTCCTACCTGTGAGGTGAGGAATGGAGTACTGTATCAGAGGCAGAATCCAATGAAGAAGTGGTCTTGGTTTTTTCTAGATCTTCATTCTCTAGAAAGTCAGAGAAACAAAGAAGTCAGTATATGAAAGGGAACACAGCCATAATTATCTTGTATCTTTAAAACAAAACTAACTAGCAGCTTCAATCAACTTGTTTCCAAAAAAATAAGGCCTAGCACAAAAATTATTCAAGTCTTCACATCTAAGTAGTCTCAGACAGTCATAACTCATTTATACAAAGTTAAGTATTTTATAAAACAAATCTCCACAAAACTAATCCTGCAAGAATCATTTTTCAGAGGCCAGAGGTTTAGCTCAGTGGCACAAGCACCTGCCTGGCAAGTGCAAGGTCATGAGTTCTATCCCTGGTAACAATTTATGTAGGTAAATTGGGCAGAACATAGAAGGCAGATTGGGATGTAAGAAGAAATAAACTCAATTTACTCTGTACATCAATAAGTTTGTATCACTGTTATCTATGGCCAGGTAAAGGGCTTTTGTAGGGTTCCTTTCATTCATTCATTCACCAACAATTTACTGAATAATGAAGGCTTCCAGAGATTTACTGAATAAGGAGAGATGTCAAGTAAATGTGAAATGCATAATAATGGTTCTACTCCCAAGCTCTCCACAAGCCTACAAGCTGGTGTCACACTGCCATTTTGCAGGTAAGAAAATGAAAGCATAGAGATAGTATTCAAACTCAGGTGGCTACACTCTTAATCATCAGGGCTCCTTAGTTTCATGGTTTATTGAACAGCCTTTGATCACTGAGATGGCATGTGGTTTTGTGCATTTAAGCCTTTAGTTCTGTCTCTCCCCAACCCCCAGTTAGGGTAGAAGAAACTGAAGCCCAAGTCCACCACCCAGTACAAGTTACACTTAATACAGGAAACCCCAGACAGTGAGAGTGTCAGAATTTGGTAGTAATCTAAAAGTAAAAATGACAGGAATTGTGATTCAACCTTAATCTACTCTTTATTTCTTATTTGCGAATAAGATCTATTTCTTTCTGTTGATTCAGCCTTGTAGGTAGAAAGATTTAAATGCTCACACTACCCCATTTTTCTCCCAAAACTGAACTGAGTCTATGATGTTCATCAGCTGTTCCCCACTCTTTGCTGTTCTGTGAAAAGGCCCCTTTTACTGAGGGATCCAGAAATCTCTCCTGTGTTGACCTAAGTGGTATCTGCTTCCTAATAAAGTCAATCTTTGATCACTTTTCCCCACAACAGCTCTTACAATACTCATAGCATGCAGCTGTGCTTCCTGCAAGCTCCTTCTCCCTGAGCCGCCATCTCCACATGAGACAGCCTTTGACCATGCTGACCTCCTTCAGTCGTTCCACATAGTTTGTTTCAAAGTTTAAGAAGCAAATAGCTTTTTCAGATGTGTTCTAATCCATGCCAAGTGCACCAAAAATCTCATTAATCACATACTTCTTGGCAGAACAGCCTATCGAGCCACTAGAATTTTTTAACTGCAAACTTACTCTCTTGACCTAAATAAGTCAATCAAGAACTCTAGGGCTTCTAAAAATAAACTTTTTTTCCAAGCCCATTTCTTATTATGCTCTGGTTTTGAGACAGACTTTTGGAAAACAACTGACTTTTTAACTTTAATTCAGGACTTTATATACTCTTATTTAATTTTTTTAAAAATTTCATTCATAATGCTTTGTGCATTCTAGAACAAACTAGATATGAAAGCATTTTGCAAAAAAAAATTCCATCTATCTTCCTAGGCTTTATTTCATTTAAAATGATTTAAAATCTATAAATAATACATTACTGTATAAAAACCAAGAAATATAGATATGAAAAATAATCACAAAAACACAAACAACCAACAGGCATGGGGCGCACACCTATAATCCCAGCACTGGGGAGGTGGAAGCAGGAGGATCACCAGGAGTTCAAGGCCAGTTTGGGCTACATAGTCTATTCAAAGCTGGCCAGAACTACTTGCAAAACTCTTGTCTCCAAAAATAAATAAATAAATAAATAAGTAAATAAATAAATAAAACACAACCATAACTCCTCTAAAATAGACACTATTAACAATTTAATGTACATACCGTTTCGAAAATATATCTATACATTTATACATTATAAATATGTATATTTATATGTGTGTTTCTAAAAAGAAATGCACCAAATATTAATGCAACATTTTCATGAACATTTTCCAGGATTAATAAAAACAGAGCTGTATCATCGTGTTAAATGGCTATACTTTCCACCCTACAGTTTTGGCAGGCATTTCTGATAGTCTAAGATTGACATTGTCTAAAACTGATCACTATCTAAATACTTTCAATAGAAACCGGAAAAATTATTTTTCCAACTCTAGCACTTTATATGAAGGCCGATAAAAAATTGCTGTGTTTAAAAGACAGGTTCCTATTAGTCCCCCACAAAATACTCCCTCTCACTTAGAATGCACTTATCCCATCATTCTTGCCACCTGCTAACTCAGTTCCGAAAGTCCTTTTTGTGTTTTATGACATGTGATAAAAAAATACAGCGGCTACTGAAATGCTGCTGCTAAGTGCCATCCAATGGAAAGGCAGGTTGTAAAAATATTACCACGTATCTCACCCACCTAATTCACTGGATCTGGCTCTGTGCCTGAAGTCAAAATGACAGGTAAGATATTTTTGAATCAATTCAGGACATCAAGGTAGCACCACAGCCTAAGAGGTCTTTCAGAACTGCTTCAGAAAATGGCAAAAACAATGGGATAACTGAGGGGCAGTATTTTAAAGGGGATTTGTGGTGTGTCTTTCACTGTAATAAATTTTTAAAATTTTAAACATTCACTGCATTTTTTGGCCACATTTCCTACGTTTATTGGTTGGATTTTTTCTATTAAGAAGTGTCCCCTCATCAACTGCTTGGCTATTATATTCATAAAAGGCAGGATAAAGGATTGACTGTAATCAATTATCATAATACTGCTAGAGTCGTAGGTGAATGCTGATTCTTTTAAATATATGGATTTTACCATATGTTGGGTGTCTCAAGTTTTCCTAGTTTCGGCCTGTAGAAGCTCCTTAGAGTTGGCTCATGTGGCCCTGTAGCAAGACCCTGAAGTT
Organism: Cavia porcellus; assembly: GCF_034190915.1. NCBI lineage: Eukaryota > Metazoa > Chordata > Mammalia > Rodentia > Caviidae > Cavia > Cavia porcellus. Next base: position 25,094,729 of record NW_026947514.1, on the reverse strand, counting down.
TTCCTTCAAGCCGAAGTTCCAGGCTCATCTTATAAATGCCCTGTCCTAGACCTGGAATCAGTCATTTTTCTAAGGAGTCCAGCTCTTATTTTATGAGATTCAGTGTTTACAGAGGCTCTTCTGCATGGATGGATTAACACTATCATCACAGTCATGGGTTAGTTAGTGTAGGATGTGTTCATTCTCATGGAAGTGGGTATCTGATAAAAAGATGAGTTCAGTCCCCTTCCCTTCCATCTCTTTTTCCTGTGCTTTCTTGTCCTTCAATCTTCTGCCACGAGATGACAGCAAGAAGGCCCTCGCTAGATGTGACCCTAGATTTCCCAGTCTCCAGAACTTTGTTTTCTAAATTATCTATATGTTATTCAGTGTTTATGTTTTTTGTTCGTTTGTTTTGAGACAGTCACACTATCTAATTCAACCTGCCCTTGACTGTGTAGTATCGGTTGGCCCTAAACTGTCAATGATCTCCTGCCTCAGCCTCCTAAGTGCTGGGATTACAGGCATGCACCACCACACCCAGTTCATACAGTCATTACAGAAGCACAAAAAGGATTAAGACACACACATGAATATGTATTTCATGAGTATTGCTTATACACATGAAAGGTATATCACATCCCTGTCTCTTCCTGTCTGGCTCATTCATGAAATACACATATTTCATGAATATGTATATGACTATATAGTATTTCATGGTTACAGAAGATTCATTTCAAATGTAAGGCTCAAAATGAAAGGATAAAAGGAGATAACCCATGCGAATGGTAACCAAAAGAAAACACAGGTGGCTATAATTAAATAAAACAGATTTCAAATCAAAAACTGTCACAAAGAAGGGCATTATTTAATGATAAAAATCAATCTATTAAGAAGACATAGCGGGGCTGGGGATTTAGCTCAGTGGCATAAGCACCTGCCTTGCAAGCAGGTGGTCATGAGTTCAATCCCCGGTACCGATAAAAAAGAAAAAGACAAAAAAAAAAAAAAAAAAAAAAAAAAGAAGAAGAAGACATAGCAATTATAAATATATGTACATCCAACATCAGAGCACCTAGATATATAAAGCAAATATTAACAGGCAGGAAGGAGAAGCAGCAATACAGTTAACGGTTATATCCATTTACAATAACAGCTAGGTCAACTGGACCAAAAATTAATAAGGAAATATTAGACTTGAACTAAAATTTAGACCTAATGGACCTAATAGAACTTTCCAACCAAAAGGAGAATATGAATTCTTCTCTAAAATACAAGGTATACACTCTCCAAGATAGACCACAGGTTGGCCCACACAAAGTCTTCAAAAATGTAAGATACAAATTGTACAAGTATTGTATCTGTCTACAAAAGTAAGAAAACAGACATTAACAACAGAAGGAATGTGGAAAATTCACTAATATGTAGACACTAAACATACTCCACAATAAGGGCCAGAGAAAAAAATTACAAGGGAAATTTAAAATTATCCCAAGATAGGATGGAGATGTAGCTCAGTGGTAAAGCCCTCGTTGCCATACTCGAGACTCTGGGTTCATTCACCAGCATTGGGGAACAGACATCTTGAGACAATCACCAATGGAAACATAATACACCAAAGCCTAGAGAGTGAAGCAAAGCAGTTTTGATAGGGGACTTTTAACAATAAGTAAGTACATTAAAACCAAAAGATCTCAAAACAAACAAGCCTGTTATGGTTTAGATCTCAAATGTTCTCCAGAAACCTCATGTGTGCAGAAGTAGGGCTTTCAGTAGACAGCTAAATCATGAGGGCTCTAATTGCATCAGTGGATTAATCCATTTATGGGATCATAGTTTGATGCCATTGTTTAGAGGAGAGGGAAACAAGTGACCTCCAGTTACAGGAAGGTTACAGGGACCCTGGCTTTGAAAGGTATAACACATCCCTGTCCCTTCCTCTCTGGCTCTCTCATTTGCCGCTTCCTGACACCCATGAGGTGAGCAGCTTTCTCCTACCACCCCTTCTGCCCTGTTCCTGCCTCTCTACGGGCCTAAAGAATAATGGAGCCAGCCAACTATAGACTGAAATCCCTGAAACTATGGTCAGAATAAACCTTCCTTGTTTTTCCAGGTATTTTTTCACAGTGAAGGAACGCTAACCAACACGTTGTCTGATACTAGTCTTCACTACTTTTTAAATTGTAATACTCCATTGTGTTCAAAATTACGTCCCTACTGAGAGACAAAAGCGTTATCACCATTCTAGTAATAATACAAATCACGCTAAGAATGCCCTGGGTATATTTCATGTATCTGCTGGGTGACTTTAGGATAGATTACTGGTAGTAGAATTTCTGGACCAAATTCTTCTCCACAGCAATCATTATCGTTTTGTATTCGTAGCCCTGTATACAAATTTGTATTTGAGGGGCTGGGGATTTAGCTCAGCGGCATAAGCACCTGCCTTGTAAGCAGGCAGTCGTGAGTTCGATCGCTGGTACCGATAAAAAGGAAAAAGACAAAAAAAAAATTGTATTTGTATTCAATACCTGAATGTTTCCCCAAAGTGTCCATATCACATTATGCCAAACTTTTTTTTTTTGTACCAGGGATCAACTCACAACCTCACGCTTGCCAGGCAGATGCTTATGCCACTGAGCTAAATCCCCAGCAAAGAGTTATTTATTTATTTATTTTTGGTACTGGGGATTGAACTCACAACCTTGCTCTTGTCAGGCAGGCACTTATGACACTGACCTTGGCTCTGTCCCACCTCAATCTTTTTACCTTGCAAATTCCCAGTTTTTCCCAACTTTAGACCCGCCTTACCTCATGGTTTTACATTATAAAAATCCCTACAAAAGGGAGTCCCTGGCAACCCAATCAGGACCCCTTCTGTCTGTCAGACAGAAGTGTTCTTTCTCTCAATAAGTATTCTGCCCTTAACCTCTGTCATTCCTAAAATTCATTCTTAGATTTTAGAGAACACAAAATCATTCTGGACATACAATAGGCGGGGAGTTTTGTTTCCCTATATCAGTGGCACACACGTATAATCCCAGTGTTCAGGAGGCTGAGATAGGAGAATCACTGTGAGCTCAAGGCCAGCCTGAGCCTACATAGTGAGACCCTGTTTCAAAAAAAAAAAAAAAAAAAAAATCAGTTGCCTTTTCTGGTTGAAAAGTTAATTTAGGATTTAGGGGGCTGGTTTAGCTTAGCCGCATAAGCGCCTACCTTGCAAGTATGTGGTCATGCGTTCAATCCTTGGTACCGATAAAAATGAAAAAGGCAAAAAAAAAAAAAAGTTACTTTAACCTACCTTTTTCACTCAACAATGATATTCATCCATTTAAAGCAGACCAGTGACTCTGGCATTCAGCATCAATCTGCCCAACATTTTACCAAAATCAAAATATACTATACATGGAAACTATATAACAAGGGAAACTACATTAAAAGTTGACCCTGTCTCAATTTAATAAACTTTTTTTGGCTCTCTCGTATGTGTCAGGCACTGTTCTCCAAGCTAGGAATATAGAGCTACCCTAGGCATAATTTTTTATCCTCAAAGACTTGTCTAGTGAGGAGGATGAACCCATAAACAGACAATTATAGCATATATTTAGTATCATTTAGAATTATGCACTATCACAGAAACATAAATATTTTAATTTAGGGAAGTCAAAGGAGGTTTCCTGAAACAGATGATAATTACTCTTATCCACCATCCCCAACCCTGGGGATTCAACCCCCGCCCTTTTTATTTTTGAGACAGTTTTACTAATTGCCCAGGCTGCTCTCAAACTTGTGATCATCCTCCATACTTAACTTTCTCAACCTTTACAGAATTGGTCAGAGTGATGCAGAATTGAATACAGTTGCTAGGGTGAGGGTTTGGCCTAAGGAAAGGCAGCCTGTTTTGATCTATTCAGGCCACTAAAACTGTCATTTTATCAGCAATCATGCTGTTTTGCTTTCTCATCACTTCCCGTGTTCACTCAAGTAGCACTTTTAATTTCCTTCATAAACTTTTTCTTTATGTTTTGGCTAAATGGCAGAAGAGGTCTGTTAGCTTTTGACATGCCTCCCATGCTAGTTTAATCATTTCTATATTTTCATTTAAAATGAGAGATGTATGATTCTTCCTTCCACTTGAACACTTTGGGCTATTAATGGCCTAATTTCAATACTGTCATGTCTGGGGAAACAGGCAGATAAAAGGAAAAGAAAGAGCTGGCTGGTGGAATTCTCTGAACACACAACGTTTATTGATAAGATAGCCACATTAAGTAGGCTCCCAATTTCCCTACTAACTACAAAGGTCATTTATCACAGATCCCCATTAGCAGATAGAACAATAATAAAACAAGGGCTGGGGACTTAGCACAGTGGCATAAGCGCCTGCCTTGCAAGTGTGTGGTTGTGAGTTCAATCCCCAGTACCAGAAAAAAAAAAAAGTAACAATAATGAAATAATTTGAAAAGAAAAAGAAATAATTCAAAATATTGCAAGAATTAGAAAATATGACACAGTGACATGAAACAAACACATGTTGGAAAAATGGTATTATCATCTTCAACTTATAAAAATGAAATTATTTATGAAGCACAATAAAACAAAGCATAGTAATACAAGACATGCCTGTGTACCTCTCTCATTTTGATCTACAATCCACCTAGAGTTGATTTTTTGTGTGTGCATGGTATGAAAGGTAAGAATCAAATTTCTTTGCTTTCCCTTTGGATATTCAATTGTGTCAGCAACATTTACTCTCTCTCCCCCAGGGCCTGGTGTTAGCTAACTTTCTATTACTATAAAACCTGAGACAATCACGTTGTAAAGAGAAAAGATTTATTTTGGCTCAGTTTTAAAGTTTCTAGTCCACATCAGTTGGTTCTACTGCACTGGGTGAGGCAACATACTGGGATAGGAGCAAGTAGCAAAGCCAAACCACTCACCTCACCACCAGGAAGCAAGAGGAGGCAGACAGAGCGGGAGGGGCAAAGAGGGGAGGGAGAAAGGAAGGGCGATGCCAAAGGACTAGGGTCCCACAAGCCTCTTTGACACACACCTCTAGGTCTAGGAGGACCTCCCACTAAGCCCCATCTCTTAAAAGGTTTTAGTACTACTCTGAGGATCAAGCCTTAACATATAGGCCTTGAGGACATTCAGGATCCAAACTTTAGACAGCCCTTCTTCTAGGTGACAGCCTTTCCTAACTGTCACAGAGAAAATGGAGCTCACTAGGATTCTTCCTACTTGGTAAATCCTCGATATTAATCTTTGTCACTGTAGTCCAGAGTCCATTGTAGACCACCTCACTCACAGAGGTCTCATTCTTAGAGATGTATCTTTACCTAAGAAGCTCCTGGAAGTTCATTATCTTGCTATTAACCAGTGTCTTCAAGCAGATGTACACAGTTCCTCCATATCTCCTAACTGTTCCCTGAAGGAGAACTGGTCTCACAACCTAGTTGTCTCCCATTACTGAAAACAGAAATCCATACTGTCTCTTTATTCTTTTCTTTTATTTATTTTTTTTTTTGGACTTTTTCCTTTTTATCGGTACTGGGGATCGAACTCACGACTGCCTGCTTTCAAGGCAGGCGCTTATGCCGCTGAGCTAAATCCCCAGCCCCCTCTTTACCCTTTTCAATTTGAAGACAATTTAGTAAAAAAATGAAAACAAAATAGAAGTTTAAAAAGTCAGCCTTCAGTTATCTAAGCAGTAGTTTTATTCTCCTTTGGCTCATCCTGTCACTCAAGTCATAAGGAAAACTTCAATAACCTGAATTTTTGGACAGAAATTAAATTAGCACAAAAAGAATGGACAATGAATTTAAAGAAAAACAAAAAATTAACTCTCAAGATATTTACAACCTTTATTTCATTAAAAAAAAATCTGAAAGCCACGCACTAGGATTACACAGCACTTGCCTATAACCTAACACTTCAGAGGCTGAGGCAGAACAATGCACAAGTTCCAGGCCAGCCTGGACTGCATCAACTTCAAGATCAACCTGGATGAAACACTGAGATCCTACCAAAAAAAAATATATTATCTGAGAACAGGCTCAGAAAAGATCAATTTCTCATGACCATAAAAGCAATAGAGACAAATAGAAAGGCTCTGATGTATGGTATAAGCAAAGTGAAGAATCTCATGGCATGCTTCTCTGAAGAGATGATATATCCTCATTATTCAAAAAGCATAAAAGCATACAAGAGAAACTTCTTTCATGTCAGTCTCTTTCCCCAAAAGCAATCAATGTTAAGTTTTGTGTAGTTTTTCACAGATATTTTATGCACATAAAAGGATACCTGTGTATGTTTGTTTCCACTTATCTGTGTATTTGTATAAATGTATCTAAATATACATGTACATACTTTTTCATTTTTTACACACATAATGAACATATAAGACATATTACTGTGTATTTTTTTCAGCTTATATCTTCATAATACAGAAAAACTTTTTTTCTAGAGTTGATAAATATTCCATTGGATAATTTATACTCACCCAGTTCTCCAAGGACAGGCATTTATGGTTTTTTCTAATCTTTCATCATTACAAATAGTGTTATAATAATCTTTTACCTGTGTCATTAAATAGAATTATGAATAAACCTATGACAGATTCCTGGAAGGGAAATACATTCTAATTTTGATGGATACTGACAAATTGCCTACCACAGCATCAATGTACAACCTCACTAGCAATGCATGAAAGCATTTCTGCACACCTTTAACAACATAAGGAGTTAGAAAACTACCCAGTATAGTTGCAGTTTCTATTTATCAATTAGATTCATCATTTTTTGTGTTAAGAATCATTTCTCATAGCATCTTAAGAGTTTAATATGTACAAGAAAAAAGTGAAAAAATATTTTCATCTTTTTATTTTAAAAACAAGATAAAATGATACAGAATTTCAAAAAAAGGAAATTAATACTAGTTAATATATTGCATAGTTTTATCTTAAAAGTAGTTGTTCAGATTACATGATTTAGGCATGAAAAAAATGACCAAACAATGCAAACACTATTTTTTGATAAACTTAGAGATTGGTAGTACAGTTATCTATCTTATATATACATATATTATACATATTATATACCTATGTATATTTAATCTTTTTCCTTCCTTCTTTTCTTCATTCCCTTATCCCAGTAGTTCTTTCCTTTGAGCACTTTCTTTTCCTTTCATTTTCACACCACCTGTTGTACATTTTGGATCTTACTCCTCTTTCAGTTTTTTTTTTTTACACTAGGGAGACAATATGATATTTACACATGTGAGTTTGACTTATTTCACTTACGAGTATGGTCTCAAGTCATAACTATTTACCTCTAAAAGCCTCAAACTTATCCTTATTTATAGCTGAGTAGTATTCCACTGTATAAAAACGTATTTTTATCCATTCCTCAGTTGATGGCATTTAAGTTGTTTCCAAGACCTGGCTAATATAAATTATGCTGCTATAAACATGGGTGCACATATATCTATGTGGTATGATGTTTTCAATTCTTCTGGGAAAATACACAGAAGGGAATAGCTGGATTACATGTGACCTCCAATCCTAGTTTTTTGAGGACTCTTGATACTGATTTCCACAGTGGTTATACCAGTGTACACTCCTACCAACAATGGAGAAAAGGTTCCTTTTTCCCCACAGCCCTGTGAACATTTGTTACTGGTTGATTTCTTAATGACAGCCATTCTTTCTGGAATGAGATGAAATCTCAATGTTATTTTAACTTGTATTTCTTGAATAACCTGTAATTTTGAACAATCCTTCATGTATTTATTTCTCACTTTTATTTCTTCATCTAAGTAGTACGTGTTCTTCTCAGATGTCCATTTTTGGGTTGGGTCTTTGAATTTGGGGTCCTGATTTTTTCAATACTTTATATGTTCTAGATATAAGTCGTTTGTCTGAGGTATACTTGGCTAAAAAATTTTCCCATTCTGTGGGTTTTCTTTTCACTGTTGATTTCTTTTGATGTGCAAAACCTTTTAATACAATGAGATCTCAGTTGTTGATTCTTTGAAGTGTTTCCCATGCAGTTTGCATTTTGTTCATGAACTCTCTGCCTGCCCCAATGTCTACAAGATTTCTACTTACCTTGTCTTCCAGTAGATTTGTATTCCTGTTTTAATATTTAGATCTTTGATCTATTTTGACTTTAGTGCACAGTTATAGACATGGGTCTAGTTTTAGTCTTCAGCATGTGGAAAGTCAATTCTTCTAGCACCATTTATTAAAGAGACTAACTTTTTTCCAGTGAACATGTTTAGTCCCTTTGTCAAAGATAAGGTGGCTGAGTGTCCTTTAGCTGTGTCTGCATCTTCTAATCTGTTCCACTGATCCTCAGGTCTGGTTTTTTGTTTTGTTTTGTTTTTGTTGGGACTATGCTAATTTTATCACAGTAACTTTGTAGTATAATTTCAAGTCAGGAACTGTGATGCTTCATGTTGTTGCCCAGGATTGCCTTGGCTACTCTACGTCTCTTCTGTTTCCAAATGAATTTGAGGAATGTTTTCTTTAGATCTGTGAGGTATGCTGATGATATTTTGATCAGGATTGCATTAAATTGATATAATAGTGGGAGTATGGCATTTTCACAATGTTGGGTCTTCTTATCCAAAAGCAAGGAATATCTTTCCATTTTCTGACATCCTCTTTAATCTTATTTTTTTTTAGAGTACTATAGTTTCCAATATATAGAGCTTTTCATCCTTTGTTAGATTGATTCCTAAGTATTTCATTTTTTTGGATGCTACTGTGAAAGTGTTATTTCCATAATTTCTCTCTCAGTGAGTTTGTTGTTTGTGTACAGGAATGCTTTTGATTTTTGACTTTGTATCCAACTATGTTACTGAATTTAATTATTAAACCTGTAATTCTCTTGTTAGAGTTTTTGGGGTCTATGTAGAGAGTATCACATGGTTTACAAATAATAATTTAACTTCTTCCTTTCCTATTTATTCCCTTTTGTTTCTCTTGCCCAATTGGTCAGGCTAACATTTCCAGAACTATATTGAATAGGAATGGTGACAGTGGACATCCTTGTGTTGTTTTTTTAGAGTGGAAGCTTTCTGTTTTTGTTCATTTAGTATGATGTTGGCTGTCAGTTTGTCATAGATGGCTTTTATTGAGATACAGACCATCTGTTCTTTCTTTAGGGTTTTCATCATGAATGAGTGTTGGGACTTTTATCAAAACCTTTTTCTGCATCTACTGAGACGGTCACATGATTTTTGCCTTTAGTTCAGTTGACGTAGTGAATTACATTTATTGATTGGCATGTGTGGAACCATCCCTGTATTCCTGGGTATATAATCATGTTATATAATCTTGGTATATAATCATGGTAATATGGTATATAATCTTGATGATCTGCTGCATTGTTTGCTAGCATTTTATTGAGAATTTTTGCATCAATATTCACTAGGGCACTGAACTATAATTCTCTTTTTTGGTTGGATTTTTCTCTGGTTTTCATCAGAGTAATACTTGCCTCCAGGAATGAGTTAGGATGAACTGCTTCCCTTTCAATTTCATGAAAGAGTTTGAGGAATATTAGTGTTAAATCTTCTCTAAATTTCTTGTAGAGTTCAGCTGTGAATCCATCAGGACCTGACCTTTTTTCTGTTGGTAAGTTTTTAATTATGTTTTTAATTTCAATAACTAATAAGAAGTTATTAAAAAATTTTTATGTCTTCTTGATTCAGCTTTGGTAATTTGTACATTTTTAGGAATCTATTTCTTTTATATTTTCCAGCCTATTCAAGATTTTCAAAATAGATATTGATAATCTGAATTTCCACAGGATTTATAGTATTTTCAATCTTTTCATTCCTCACTGCATGAATTCGAGTTTTTTCTTTCCCTGAAAAGGTTGACTAGGGTTTATCAATTTGGTTTACTCTTTCAAAGAACCAACGCTTGGCTGGGGATTTAGCTCAGCGGCATAAGCACCTGCCTTGCAAGCAGGCAGTGGTAAGTTTGATCCCCGGTACCAAAAAAAAAAAAAACAAAAAAAACAAAAAACACCTCATTCTTTGTATTGTCCGAACTGCATTAATTTCTACTCTGATCTTTATAATTTCCTCCCTTCTGTGAGCTTTGTTTTTGACTTGCTCTTCTTTTCCTAGAAGCTTAAGGTGTAGCATTAGGTTGTTTATTTGTGCTCATTCTGTTTTCCTGATACAAGAATTGCTAAATATTTCCCTCTTAGGATGCTCTCATTACATCCCATAGGTTCCAGCATGTTGTATCTCTATTTTCACATAATTATAGATATTAATTTCTTCTTTAATTTCATCTGTAACCCACTGGTTGTTATTTAATTTCCATGTATTTAGGTAGTTTTGAAGTTTCTTTTGCCATTGATTTCCAATTTCAGAGCACTAGAGACAGATAATATGCATGGAATAATTTCAATTCCTATGCATTTACTTAAGCATGTTATAGAGGCTAATATATGGTCTATTTTAGGGAATGTTCCATATGCAGCTAAGAAGAATGTGTATTCTGATGTTGCTGGATGGAACACTCTGTAAACATATCCATTTATTCACAAGCCCATTTATTTACAGGTTTGATTGTTGTTTTGATTTTTTCCTCTAATTGATCTCTTTGTGACATGAAATATTAAGGTCCCTGTTACAATTGTGTTATTGTGCATTTGATTTTTCATGTCTATTAGTATTTGTCTTATATAGTTGGGTGCTTCTGTATTTGGTGCATATATATTTGACTGTTGTATCTTCTTCTTGAATTTATCCCCTAACAAATATGTAGTGACGTTGTCTCTTTTGATCATTCTTGATTTGAAGTTCACATTGTCTGCATATAGAATAGTTCCCTTACTTTTTTCTGGATTCTTGCTGCATGAAACATTGCTTTCCATCCTTTGACTTTCAGTCTATGACTTTCTTTTTGAGTTAAATATATTTCCTGTATACAGCATATTGTTGGATCTTATTTCTTGATCCATTCTGCCAGCCTAGGTTTGGTCTGCTGGTCACAAATTCCTCCTCCCTCCTCTTCCTCTTTTTCTTCTTCTCTCTTCCTCCTGCTATCATGGAAGTATCCTATTTCTCCATTAATTTTGAAAGATAGTTTTTCAGGTACATCAATGTGGGTTGAAAGTTGTTTTCTTTCAGGGCTTGAAATACTTCATTCCAAGCTCATCTTGAGGGTTTGTATTGAGAAGTTGGCTATGATTCTAATGGGCTTTCTTGATAGGAGCTCTGTTTCTTTTCTTGGCAGCTTTTAGTATTTGGTTTTTATGCTGAATTTTTGGGATCTTGAGTATTATGTCTGGGTGTAGATTTATTCTGGTTATGGCTATTTGGAGTTCTATATACCTTGTTTATCTGCATATCAGATTCTTTTCCCATGCTTGGGAAATTTTCTGCTATAACTTCTGCAAATAGTTTATGCAATTTGCATTGACTCCTGCATTTTCACTGACATCTGTCATTCTTATGTTTTTCTTTGCATCATCTTGGAGCTGTTGAATCATTGCTTCTAGGGCCTTTATTATTTTAAGAGTTCTTTCCTTTTATGATCACTAGCTGTGATCCTGTCTTCAAGACCTGAAAGTCTATGTTCAGTTTTGTTCAAGTGATTCTTCCAGCTTTCAATGGAATTTTTGAATGTTTCATGCATTCTATTTCTTTCCTGTATTGTTCATTCAAAGTTTCCATCATTTTCCATGCTCTTGTATTATTTTATCTATGCTTTATCTAGTTATGCTGAGCAACTCCTTCATTAAGGTTGTCATTTCTTTCTTTACTGAGAGATTGCTGATCTGATTTCCACTTGTTTCTTTATTTCACTTGCTATTGTTTCAGAAATTTCAGTTGTATGACTTCTAGTGTCCTCTATTCCAATGTCTCCTGTAGTTTACATGAACTGGGTGTTTGAGATTGCATTTTGCTTTTTCATTTTGTCATTTTCACCTCTTGGGTTGATATTTTGGTCTTTCCAATTCCATTAGTCTCTACTATCCCTCATGTGTATCTTAGGGTCGTACTTTGTGGTTCACATTCACCTAGCTGCTGAGTCCAACAGTGTAGGGGTTGGGCCAGTCACCTGAACTTGTCCTGTAGGCCAGTTGTGTAAGTCCTATTTTCTTCCTAGACTGACTGGTCTAGGAGTAATGATGTGAACCAACCCTTATTGTTACTATGTATTGTTACTATGGCTTCAGATTCTTCCATACCACCAGACCCAAATGTCCATGGTTTGTGTACCACCCAGTTCTCTACTCTGTTACTGGGAATTAAATCTAACTGGGTTGCTCCAGGAGGAGGGAGGCCTCACTGGCATACTTATGAGCCCACTTGGGTTGCTCTGGATGGAAGAAGGGCTCACTCTCACTCTCACTGGCTCGCCAAGATTCTCTGGCTAGAGGGAGGGTTCGCTGAGGCTCCTGCTGACTCACTGAGGTCTTCTGCTTGGGGGGAACTCACTGTGTTCTCACTGGCCCACCGAGGTCCTCTGGGTGGGAACACATTGTCAAGGCTCCCACCAACCCATTGAAGTACTGGGTAGTGGAAGTGGCTGCTGATGGTCCTGTGGGCTAAAAGTCATATGGGTGTGCAAGAGGGCCAACACTCCTCTTAACTTCTAGGGTCATCCAGGTGAGGGGAAAGGGCAGCCAATGCTGCCTTTGGCTGCTGAGGTCGTCAGGATGCCAGATGTTTTCATTTTTAAGTTTAAAAAAATTTTAAGTTTTAAGCTTAAATTGTGTGAAAACTACTGGTAAAATAACTTGAAATTTGATTCAGGGAGAAAGGAAATAAGAAAAATGTAAATATATACCCAGAGGCACAAAGTGTAGGAGATACAGTCTTGTTTTAGTGAGAGAAAGCAGTTATAAAACACAGCTTTTTAAGGTTTCTATAATTTATTTTGTGAAATGTAAGCTACTATAAAGAAGAAAAGATCAATTTTCTATAGGTAGTTTTTAATAGGTCAACCAAATATAAGCCAGTTCTCCATATATCCAAGAAGAGCTCAGAAAAACCAAGACTGGTTCGGTAAATTTAGATAGCATCTGGGGAAATTTGTGTTTTAAAATTATTAATGCGTATATACTTATTTTAGTATTATTAGAAAGACATGTATCATCAAAGTAGTAATATCATGTATGCTATTTAGAATCAAATAAAATGTGTCAATTCTTAAAGACCAAATAAAAATAGAATATTATTTTCTAGTATGATGAAATCATTGCATAGTTCCTGACTGACTTCAGATTTATGCCTGAAATCCCAACACTCAGGAGGCTGAGGCAGAAAGATCAACATGAGTTTGAGGCCAGTCTGGGCTACATAGTGAATTCAAAGCCAGCCTGAACTACATAGCAAAACTGTTTCAAAAAAAAAAATTGCACAACTTCTAAAGCAAAGGTGAGGCAGTAAAAATTATTTCAAGTTTCTTGAAATAATTTATACTTGCCAATTCTTAAAATACAAGTTTTCTTTTGATTTTACCAGAGCATGGATTCAGACATCCTAGTCATGCTACAGATTCAAATTTACTGTGTTTTGGGTATTTTCTCTACAAAGAGAATTCAAAGATCAGGGGTTTTTCAAAAAAAAATTGAGTATCAGGTCAAAATTCCATCTGACCAGGTTGCCTAGGACTTCTTCATTAAACAAAGAGATAATTAGCCTAACCTTTTAAAAACTTTCAGTACAGAGGAATCAAAAACAGTTATAAACTTAAAGGTTTATAAACTTACAAGGTTCAAACAAAAACAAATTAGCTAAATTTTATGTTCCAACCATATCCAGTGAATACATAATCCAATTTCTCTTCAAGCTTTGGGACACAATTCTGAGTGGCCATTCAGAATCCTCATCTTGGGTTGCAATGAATGGTATGCATTATGTCTTGACTACCAACTATCTTAAGACACAAGAACCACACAGAAAAAAAGAGCTGCAGGTAGGTAAACTTCTAATATTTTGACATAAAAGCACAGTAGTAAACTAAAAAACATAAAGGTTCTTCAGCATAAATTTCTACCTTTCTGCACCATCCCATACAGTAGCCATCAAATTTTATTTTTAATTAATTTAAATTGAAATAGCAACAGACATGGAACATTTCCCTTACTGCAAAAAGACATACTGCACATAATCCTACATTAAAACCAGGAACAAATTTACCTGACCCATTTCCAGTCTTCAACATTTAAATGCAGTGATAGCTCAGACACAAACTATATTTTTACTCACTTCAGTGATAATAGCTCTTGATGGTTGTTTTCCCCAAAGTCTCTAAACTTTTTAAAAAAATTATTTATTATCTGCCCTTAAGTGATGCAATTAATATGCCTCAGAGAGTCTCATGATACAAAGAATAATTTCTTTCTCCTTTTGGAGACTGGAGAACCTACAGGCACCAAATAAAAAACTATTAAAAACAATTACAGCTCATGAAAAAATAAGAACATCATGACCACTGCAGCAAGTGGTTTAAGAAAATAAGCCTTTTTCTTCCTTTTCAGCAAAACCTCAACTAACAAACATAAAGACCTTCTGTAGAGAACTTTTGAAGAGTTAAGTTACGGCTATTCTGGATAATGACAAATTCCTGCACTGAAAGAATAAGGCACTGAAAAATACTCAACTCCATGTAAACGAAACATCCAACCTCACTTTTAGTGCTGTTTTCTCTAAGAAAGAGTATTAGTTTCTTCCAATTTCATTCCTTGTTTTGAAACAGGGTCATGCTATGTGGTACAGGCGGTCCTTGAACTCATTACAAGGCCCAGGCTGGGCTCAAACTTGCAATGATTCTCCTGCCTCTGCCTCCCAAGTGCTAGGATTACTGGCATACATCATCACATTTGGTTACTTCATTTCCTCTTAATATCTCCACTGCTCACTCACTTCATCATTTTCTGATGGAAAATAGCAGAAGGATCCAAACACCTAATTTTGAGCAGTTGTTTAGTTTTTATTTCCAGGTACTCTGTTCCAAACATTCCCACAGTACTTTGGAAACCTGGAGTAAGCACAACCCAGGATTTCTCAAAAGTAGCACTACTGATATTTGGAGCCAGGTTTTCATTGCAAGACTATCCTGTGCACCATACGATGTAGCAACACCCCTGGCCTATTCACTAGAAGTCAGTATTAGCTGCCTTTACTTCTAACAAACCAGGATGTTTCCAGACACTATCAGAAGGCCCTTGAGGGTGCCAAATAGTTCATCATTCATAATCACTACTCTGACCAAAGGCGCATTCTTGATTACCTCAGTCCTAATTCCTCACACGCACTGGATATTCCTTCATTGAGACCTACTTTCACCAGCCAATATTTATGGACCTCTGAGATAAATCAGGGCTTGAGGGGGAAAACAGGCAAAAGAGATGCCATTCAAGAAGACTTCTTGGGGGATAAATATAAAAATAACTATAATAAAAGATACCCAATGATATAACATTTTGAATTATTTGTTTCCAGTAGAACTTCCATCTTAACAAATTAAAAATACCTTAAGGACAAAGTAACTTGTCCTGGAATACTGATAACTGATTAACACTCAATAAAAAGAAATAATTATAAGCTATTATAACAAAGAAACAATTTCATATGCACAGTGAAAACTCCATAGTTAACTAGGACAAATTAACTTCTCTCAATTACAGTTCCTTTGTAAAATGGGAAGAAAATTATTATTGCCAAGAATAAATTAGAAAATAAATGCACATCTTTTCCACATTCTGACACACAGTAAGCATTCAGTACATGTAAATTAACATTCTTATTATTTTATTAGCAACAAAGCCTCCTTCAACAGGAAGAGTTTACCCTGGACTTTACTTGTTTTTTTGTGGGATTTTTTTTTCTTTTGGAGGCAGAGTCTCACTATGTAGTCTGGACTGGTCTTGAACTCACTTATGTATAGCCCAGGGTGGCCTCAAACTCTCAGTGAGCCTCCTGCCTCTGTCTCCCAAATGCTGGGATTACAGGCATGTACTGCCACATCCAGTTTACCCTGGACTTTAATAAGATACTTCTACATGGCACGAACAGAAATCAACTATCATCCTGTTTTCTGAGGACAAGGATGTCTACCAGTGTCCTGGAAGGAAGAGATAGTCAGGGTGGGGGTCATTCTCACAAATTTACTAATTTCCAATATACTCTTGAAGTTCTCTTAAAAGCTATTTGGGACAGGGATGTAGTCCAGCAACAGAGTGTTTGCCTTGCATATGCAAGACCTTGAGTTCAATTCTAGCAATCCCAAAAAAGAAAAAAAAAAAAAAAAACTTTCTCTGTTTAAACCAGACAGAGCACATGTCTGTAATCTAGCATATGGTGAGGTGGCAGGAACTGCAAGTTTGAACCCTGCTTAGGCAATTTATCCTTCTGTCTTTCCATTTTGTTTTGTTTTGCTTTGCTTTGTTTTTGTTGTCATTTTTTCATTCATTTGTTCTGAGACTGGGTCTTGCTATAGCCCAAGTTGGCCTCAAACTTGTGGTGAACCTTCTCCCTCAACCCCGAGTGCTGGGATTATAGGCACGTACCACCACACCTTGCCAACAAATCCTTTCTCAAAAAAATTTAAAAAAAGGTCTAAGAATGTGACTCATGTGAAGGCCCTGGGTTCAATCTCATGGAGGGAGAGACAAGCAATGACTTTCTACCCAAATGCTTGGGTATGTTTGCATAAACATACTGAAGATCTAAGGAAAATTTAAAACATGCTTAACTTGGCACACATAGGGACTTGAATGTTTATGAGACAGGCACCTTTATAAGAATTTATCTGCTTAATCATTTAGAAATTGTGATTGGAATTTCTATTGTTATAGTAGTAAATAGTATTACATTTAATACAAGGCATTTAAAGTTCAAAAGAAAAAAGGTAAAAATTGTTACATATTTTCAAGTAAAAACATAAAATCATAAGAAAGAGCTGGGTGATAAACAGTTGGGGTGCATGCATAAGCATACGTGTGAATGTGTGTGTGTGACAATTCGAAAATAGGGCCAGGCATGGTGGTGCATGCCTATAATTCCATTTCTCAAGAAGCTGAGGCAAGACGATCACCCCGAGTTCTAGGACATCCTGCACTATACAGCAAGACCCTGTAAAAAATTAGGAAATGGGAGATATTTGGGATCCAAGCAGAAAAGCCATTATGTTGGAAGTGATACACTCCTGGAACTTCCCTCGGTGGCACTAGGAGTTTAACTGAGCAAAAACAGATCTGATACTTCTAATAGGTAGCTGATCACAGTGTGTACCTTGGGCTTCAGGAGCACATGGTTTAAACACAGTGGCTCATGTAATCGTGCCAGCAAACCTAGGGGCAAGTTCTGTTAGTAACTACGTTTTACGGGAGAGAATACTGAGGCAGAAAAGAGATTTGCCTAAAGTCTGGTGGATAAAGTGATCAATCCAGGCACCCTGGCCCCACAATAACACTGCAACCACTGCACTTGATTGTATCCATTCTTACTTCGGACCTGGAAAATTATTTGCATTTTAGAAGGACCCCTTCTCTATCCTCCATCACTGTATTTCAAAGAAGCATCCTTTTAGTTGCCTCCTGTGTGGTGATCCTGAGTCTAAAAAGTAAGGTCAAACTGTCCCTTCCATCTGTAGACCTGACGTAATCCTCATGGAGGAACTTGTATGAGTGGAAACGGAGACAATGTCCCAAACAAGAAAATGAGAACCCTGGAGAATGAGTGAAGTCGCCAAAATTCCCATTGCAGCCTCTTTCCTGCCTTTGCTCTGGCTACTGTGTTAAATTCAAGCCCTCAGAACCTATTACGACTTTGCTTCTCATCTCCTCTCAAGGAGATGCAGAGGATGGCGGCGAGCTAAGGGGTCTACGTGCAGGGAGGCCAGGGTGAAGCCGGGTGTAGACATAAGGGAGCGATACTATCAGCTCGGACCCCGGCGGAGGGTGGAGGACCTGGGGAAGAGGGTAGAGGTGAGAGTCAGTGGAAATCAGGGCCAGCAGCGAGGCCAGTGCGCAGCCGAGGTGCAGTCGGCTAATAGAGGTGCGAGGTGAAGCGGGCTGAAGCTGGACAGAACAACCCCGTCACGAATATCTGGGCTGATCTGAGAAAGGAAGCGGGACAGGAACAGAGGCATTTCGAAACGGAGCAGAAAACAGGCTCGAGCGCACCTAGGGCCCGACTGGTAGCGGTGGCAACGGCGGCAACCGCGGGACAGGGGTCGTGCCCCACAGTCGCGGGGTCCTGTGCGCGAAGGGGCTGCGAGGCGGGTCCGCTCCACCGCGAGCCCGGACAGAGCGCGCGGAGGCTCTCGCCGAGGTGCGGGGCCCCGAGGCCGGGAGGCACCCACCCGCCAGCGCGTGGGCCTTGCGTACCTGAGACGGCCTCCTGGCTTCCCTCCACTCCTGGGCCGTCCCCGACGCCGCCCGCCGACCCTCGGCGGGCTGCGGCACTCCAAAAGCCCGGCCCCTCAGACGCCAGGCGGTCCGACATCTGCAGCCCGCGCGGGGATCTTCTGCGCCGCCAGCAGCTAGCGGCTCCGGAAACAGCCGAAGTCCTGGCGAGCGCGGCTGCGGCGAGCCGAAGAGCCGAGCGGAGCCCCGGGCCGGAAGACGCCGCGCGGCAGCCTTGAGAAGAGTTCGCCGGCCCTGGGGCCGCCGCAGGAACTCTGTTCCGCGGAGGCAGCGACGAGGATGCAAGCAGAGTTACGCTTGCTTTTGGCGGCCAATCTTTAGTCAGGGCTTGGAAGAATGATCAAAACCTGGAGAATATTCAGGAAGACAGTACCGGAAACAGTGGTATCCATAGAGACGCTGTCGGAAGTTAGGGTTGCTAAGAGGCCTGGGCGCGTCGGCTGAACTGCATAATGTCTCAAATCCCAGAAGATCACTATTCTGACCTAGATGAAAATGAGAAACCAGAACCTAGAATACTTGAAATGCCAGGACTTCGTAAATTGTCCGTGGATACCCAATCATACACTGCAGAGACAGGCGCAGAGCAGTTTTCTGAGACTGATGAAGAGGCACAGCCACTGGAGACTGAGGAAAAGAACTTTAAAGAGGAGGATCCAGAAAATGAAAAGAATATACAATTAGAACCAACCTGGACCTTTGAAGAAGAAATTCCCAAGGAGACACAAATGGACCTGTTTATTCAAGCCAAACCAGAGATTCCCCAAGCGTTGAAATCAGAGACACTGGGAGAAATGGAAGGCAAGCTTTGCAAGAATTTGAAGATCTCTGTGGATTAAAAGGGTAAGAAACCAGACCTCGAACCACAAGAGGAGGCTAAACCAGATGTCACAGAATGGGCTACAGAAACAGATACACGGTTACCAGTGGAAACCAAATTTGAGATTTCAGGAACCGCAACCAGTGAGACAAAATTAGAGTTACTACTAGAGGAGTCTGAACTGGAGGCTGCAGAGGAATCACTTAAAAGAAACAGATGTAGACCCTTCAGAGAAACAGATGAAGAAACAGATCTAGAGCCTTCAGAGCAGACGAAACCAGATTTTGCAAGTGGGAAATCAGGAAAATCAGTTGAAGTAGTAGATCTTCAGTTGCCCAAGATGACCAAACCAGAGATTCCAAAGGAGACACAATACAAGTCAACTGAAGAAAAAAAGATAGAGTCATCAGGGCAGACTAAACTACAGTTTCCAGACCAGAAACCAAAAATACTTGTTGAGAAAACAGACCTACAACCTTCAGAAGAGACTAAACCAGAGATTCCAGAGAAAATGCAAAGAAAGTCAACTGAGGAGATAGGAAGACACATTAAGCAAGAATTTCCTAGCTGGAAAACAAGAAAGTCAACTGAAGAAAAGGTTCCAGAACCACTGGAATCAGAATTTCCTGAGCAACAATCAGGAAAACCAATTATCAAAACAAGTCTAGAACTATCAGAAAAGACTACATCAGAGGTTACAAAGGAGACAAAAAGGTCAGATGAAGAAAAGATTCCAGGGACACAAGCAGAGACTAAATTAGTACAACCACAGGAGATCAAACCAGATGTTGAAGTGGAAACACGAAGAAAGTCAATTGAGGAGAAAGTTCCAGAGTCACTAGGGTATACTAAACCAATAGCTCAAAAAGAGAAGCAGAGAAAATCAAGTGAGAAGACAGGACTGGCATTGCCAGAGAAGTTGGAGTCAAAGAAAACGCTAAAAAACTCAGCCAAGGAAAAAGGCCTAGAGCCATCAGAACAGATTGAATTGGAGTTTCCAAAAATGAAACCAAGAAAACCAACTGAGGAGACAAGTCAAGTGCCACTACAGATGATCAAATCAGTTCAAGAGAAGAGACAAACAGAGTCAACTGAGGAGAAAAATCTAGAGTTACCAAATGAAGCCAAATCAAGAGAAACAAGGAAATTTGTAAAAGAAACCGACAAAATTAGAAACAGTGAGGCATTAGATTCTCACAGAGGAAGTGAAGTAGACTCAGATAGTACACATTATGGGAAATCTCAAGAATCCTCAAAACTCCTTGAATTTGATTTCAATGAATATATAAACTTACGTTCCTCAGAGTCTCAAATGGAATTAAAAGAGTCCTTTAATGAGAAGAAAAGTATAAATTTACATGAAGAGTTGGAGGAACAGGTACCTAAAGAGGAAGAATCCAGGCCCAAAAAAGTGAAGGAGCCACAGTTTGAGTTTCTTAAATGGAGCCCAGAGCAGGTTGCAGAGTGGATTAGCCAGCTAGGCTATCCTCAATACAAGGTATACAAAACTAACTTTTGAAATCTCATGCTTTCAGCCTACTTAATTTCCTCTACTCTGACTTGACCCTTTGCTTCTTTTTCACTAGAAGTATAGAAAAGTCCTGGACACTGGAGGAAGTAACTTGGAATTGGAGAGAGGTTCTGGGAATCAAACTCAAGGCCTTGTACATGTTAAGTGTATACCCTACCACTGAGCTAAACCCATAGCCTGTCACTGATACTAATTTTGGCCTTGCCTCATGGATATTTGTATTTGGGAAGAAAAAGAGGGTCACATATTTGTTTCTCCTAATAATCCCAGGTATTACACTTCTCTGCAGCCCTTTAATAAAGGCTAAGAAATTTGTATAGGCTTCTTTTCATAGAAAACTATTTTGTCCACCATCGACTTTCTGGTAGTTTGTCAAGTTATTTTAGAGGCAACTCCCTTACCTTAAATTTCTACTATTAATCTTAAGTACTTGCCCCAAATATGTCAGGTATCACAAAGCAGGTAAGAGAACTAATAGTTTAGCCAATTAACTTGAAATAGTTTTATCAAAAAATACTGTAATCATTTTAATTTGCTGGCTGTAATGTGATTTTAGGCTACCATATAAGATTTGCAACCTTTTGTACTTCCTGTACTAATAATGTAACTGGACGAGACATAAAGCAGGGCTGAGGATGTAGCTCAGGGGCAGAGCACTTACTTGGTATGTACAAGGTCCTGAGTTCAATCTCCTGTACTGAAAACAAACACCATGAATTCTATAGCATGCAGAAGAATTTTTAAGTAGTAGCATAAAGTTTAACCAACTAGCTTTTAGAAAATAATATCATTAAGGCACAAAATAACTTTTTCTCAGCATAAGTTGGAAACCATGATTCCTTTCCATCCTTTTTCTTTCCCTCTCTTCCTTCTCTTTTCTGTCCTCATTTCAGTACATTTTAAAGTGATGTTTTTGTACTGACAGGAGTGTTTTACTGCAAACTTCATCGGTGGCAATAAACTCATCCATGTAAACTGCTCAAACCTCCCTCAGATGGGAATAACAGATTTTGAGCACATGAAGGTGAGTCATGTACAAATGCTGCCATCTGTTTCTTTTTCTTCCAGTCCTGTTTCTATCTGTGGTGTCATTGCACTCAAAATCCCCCAAGTTCACAGTGGTTGCTGTCTCTTCTTTAATCCATACAAAGATTCCAACAACTGTCACTTCCTTTAATGGTATTTATGTGATCTGTTTTTCTCCATGCCCACTTTCTGCAATTGCTCCCTTATTTAACCTCTGCATGGGCCCTTGGGATTCGAAGGCTCTGCTTTTAGTCCTTCACTAAAATACTATTCAAAAACCTTCGGATATCTTCGCTTACAAGACTAATGTCCTCCACAAGTTTTCTTCAGCCACCTTTCCCTTCTCTGTGAGAATCTTCTGCTCCAGCATATCAAGTGTAACCCCCAGTATCACAGACTTGTCTGGTGCATACCTCCCTCTGTGTCTTTGCTCAGTTCTTCTTCCTCTGTATTATTAGTAGGAATTGGAATTATCCCTCAGAACCAATTCCTTATTCTCATCCCCCAAGTTTTCCTACCTTGCCATCCTATAATAATCTTTCTTCCCACTTTCATAAGGTTTTACATTTCTGGTACCCATTTAGCACTTACATTATAACACCATATATATTTTGCCTGGTCTGTTGCTTAACTTTTAAACAGGTTACATTAACTTTGGGTCTCATATCTGTGGCACTAGCAGTCCAAGATCTCCTCCCTTTGCTTAACAGTAACCTCCATTGCTGGTGTTTTGCAATTTACAAAGCATCCCAATCACACTCTCATGCGTAACCTTTCCTCTGGCACTCTGACGCCAACATGACAGGGTTCACTTACTATACCCAGGCCCATCAATGCTTTATCTCAGTGGTTCTGAGTGTGGATAATAGTCTCAGAAGCAGATGAAAGTTGTTTTTGTTTTTGTTTTAAAGGTAGATTCTCAAGCTTGACCTCCAGAGATTTTAGTTAATTAGGCCTATAGTAAGCTCTGGAATCTGTTCCCTGGGACTTTAAAGCAGGTTTTTAAACCCTGTAACTCCATACAGCATCAGGTTTGGAAAATAAGAAAACTATACTTGGTAATATTCAAGTCTTTTTATTGGCAATGATATATAAGGAATTTCTTTAAATTATTAAATACAGAGACCTAATTGAACATTTACTACTGAATTCTGCTAATAGTTATTCTCCATACATATGTCATTTCACCTAGTCCTCATTTTACAGAAGAGAAAACAGACCCAGAAAGGTGATGCAATTTATAAAAGATAATTTAGGTAATAGCTAGGGAAGCCAGTCTATTCTATGTGACTTTCCAATCCATGTTCTATTTAAATCACTGTACTATTTTGCCTTTATAGATCAATATTCTTATAGCCATAAATGTCTATATACATAATGTAGGCAGGTACATGTCTATATACATAATATACCTATTAAATACAGTATTTCCAACCATGCCCTCACATAGCTATCAAGTACTGCCAGATAAGTATTTTACTCTTTTTATGTTCAGAGATGGTACACTGTATTTATGAACTCTAACTTTTTTTTTTTTTTTTGTCTTTTTGAGACAGGGTTTTGCTATGTAGTTCAGGCTGGCCTCACTTTGTAGCCCAGGCTGGCCTTGAACTGTCAGCAGTCCTCCTGCTTCAGCCCCTGAGTGCTTATGAGCTCTAATTTCTACCTAAGAGTATACTGAATATTCTAAATAAAAATAAAGCACAGAATTAACAAAATACTTGTAACTCAAACTCTTGATTTAAGCACCAAGAATTTCAGCTCTGTATCATATGAAATTTTTTTGAGAGTCTGCCAATTAATTTTGCTCTTTTGACATTCTAATTCCAAATGTACAGTATCAATATACAATAATAAAAATTTGCATTATGCTTTTTCTGCTCTTGCAAGAAATGAGGTCTTAGAAGTCCTCTGAAATCCTCAAGAATTGAGGATAAAACTCCCAGTCTAACCTTGTATCCCAAGAACTTTAAGCAAACTTTGAGATTCTTATTATCAGTCACCAGACAAATAAAGTCTCTCCTTGAAATCAATAGAGTAACATTAGGAGATTTACATTTAGAGGTATGTTACATAAACATTACTGGACACTTTGTTTCATATTTAAAAAGTAGTTATACTCTAAGACATGGATATTTTTCTAGAAATCGTATATGAATTAAGTGTGCTGTAGTTATCTTCTTTATTGCTGTAGGAAGCATTTTATTTGTTTGTTTGTTCTTGTATTGCTAGGACATGTAATGTGCTAGGTAAGTAGTCTACCACTGAGCTGCACACCCAGGCTATATAAAACATATTTTTATGCCACTGTTGTAATTACACCAAGTGATACATCCACAATTTGCCCCATAACAACATAAATAAGTCCATCTTATTTATTTTAGAGAAAAACTAAGTAAAAAAAATTACATTTGGTTTATCTTTCTCTCTTAGAAAATAATTCTCAAAATATCCACTAATTATATCAAATGAGAAAAAAGAATGCTGTGGTAAATATTTGCAGAAAATAGATGAGTTGTTTATTCATTTTGTATGCATGAATGATCTTATAGTCTAAAGTGTAGCTTTACAAACTACAATATCTCAGCAATTTTGCTCTCCTTGCCTTGCTGCAAATTATTTAAGCAGCACAAATTTATAACATGTCAGCAATTGAGACAGACCTTAATTTAAAATTTTTTTGTTTTGTAAATAATTTCAGTTTAACAACAGAAGAAGTGCAAGGACAGTACAATGAGTTTCTGTATACTTTTTTTGCGGGGCGGGGGGAATCAAACTCAGAACCTCACACTTGGCATGCAGGCACTGTATTGCTAAGCTATATCCTAGCCCTCCGTGTACTCTTAACCTAGATTCCCCAATGTTAAAATTTTATTTAACTATGGTATATTCATTACAAATAAGAAGTTACCTTTGAGCTAACATTGTATTATTAACTGATGAACTTTATTCAGATTCTGCATTGTTCCCAAAGATGATAATATTTTGTTCCAGGATGTAATCGGGAATACTACACCGCACTTAGCTGTCTGGTTTCACTGTTCTCTTCTAGTATGTGATGGTTTCTTGATCTCTCTGTGTTTTCATGATCTTGACACCACAGCCTCCCAAGTAGCTGCCGGGTCTACAGGTGTGTGCTGGCTTCCTCTCTATACAGTCACACTGTTCTTCCTCATTTTGCTCTTCAGAAATGAGTAACCAACTCTAGGCCATATTCAGGAAGAGGAGAACTTCTCTTCTTGGAAGAGAAGACTGTCAGAGTTTAGATATACGGTACAATTACTACAGTGATAAATAAACTGGGGAAGTCAGTTTGAAGTTACGCAAACATCCTGTTTAGAGTTTTAGCCGCTAATTTTAGCATTCATCAGGTGGTCTTGACTACTCAATTTCTGCTCTGCTGTCTTAATGATAATTTTCTATCTTTCATTATTTCTATATTTAAATAGGACTCTTCTGTAAGGAACTCTTTTATACTTAATTGTCCCTTTTCCCTTATTTTTAATCTATTTAGGCACTTACATCAGTATGAACTTATGGACATTTATTCTTTGTGTTATAACCCAGTATTATTGTTGTTTTCCTTAAATTACAGTATTGCATCTTTGACAATTGTGAGCTCTTTTTTTTCTTTTCTTTTCTCTCTCTCTTTTTTTTTTTTTTGTACCAAGGATGAACTCACCACAGGCTCCTATATCATTTGAACATGCCCATTTTTTAAAAGGCATTTCCCTACTTCCTGACACTGCAAGTAGCTTCCGGCTTATATTGTATTTTCCTTGCTGCAGTCCCAGAATCAATCATGTGTCCAGAGAATACTGGTCGATTCTTATAGAGAATAGTATTTAGAAACCAAGATTAGGCACTAGTTGTGTTTGTTACTGTTCTAGGCACTGTCAGCACACGGATCTAGGAAATATGTGTTATATACTCACCCATATGTACACAAATGTCTGTTTATTTTTTATATCCATATATACATATATTAAAATAATCAGGAGTTCATATTCATTTCTCTGACTCTAGTCCAGCCTTGCAGGGTATATTCTAATTTTCTCATCATCCCTCCTGTCTCCAAATCCTCTTGCTTATTTATAACTTCTTTTTCTGACAGTGAGAAATCTAGCTCTCTTATCTATAAATTCTTATACGAAACAAATGCACCATAGGGTACATTGTTTGCGTACAGTTCTTTTTGTCTTTAGCCTCACAGTATCTAGAAAAAAGTACTGTTTTCTAAAGTTAAGGGGGGCTGTGGATTTAGCTCAGTGGGACAGCGCCTGCCTGGCAAGCCTGAGGTCCTAAGTTTGATTCCCAGGACCCCCAACCCCAACACTTACACACAAAAGGCAAAGCTAAGTTAATTAGGTTAGCTTCTGTCTCTTCCACCTTCTCCAAGGAGATTGTGTCCTAGTTTGTAATACAGTTGGATTCATTTATCCACAGCCTATATTCTGCTCCATCCTGGATTCCCCAACACTCTGGATTTCTAATAGCTTTCATATAGTAAAATAATTCTTTGTTTGTTATAGTTCAGTGGGTTTTAACAAATTCTGTCACCCTAAAACTTCTCCGTGTCTCTTTGATAGCCAACCCATCCCTCCACACTAATCTCTGGAAACTACTTATCTATTTGTTCCAGTAATTTTGCCTTTTCTAAAATATCACATATACGTCAGATGTAGTGGTGCATGCCATTAATCCCAGCACTTGGGAGGCTGATGCAAGAGGACTGCTGCAAGCTCAAGGCCAGTCTGGACTACATAGTGAGACCCTGTTTCAAAATAAAACAAAAAAATTAATTAATTAAAAAAATAAAATATTGGGGCTGGGGATTTAGCTCAGCAGCATAAGCGCCTGCCTTGTAAAGCAGGCAGTTGTGAGTTCGATCCCCAGTACCGCTAAAAAGGAAAAAGACAAAAATAAAATAAAATAAAATATTGCAAAACATGGTGGTGCACCCCTAGGATCCCCGCACTCTGGAGGTTGAGGTAAGAGGATCATTGTGAGTTTGAGACCAGCCTGGGCTACAAAATGAGCTCAAGGCCAGCCTGAACTGCATGGTGAGACCCTGTCTCAAAAAGACAAATAAAATAAAATATCACATACATAGAATCAAATAAATTGTAGCCGTTACATCCAGCTTTTTTCGCTTAGCAAAATGCATTTAAAATTAATCTGTTGGGGCTGGGGGTTTAGCTCAGTGGCATAAGTGCCTGCCATGCAAGCAGGCGGTCGTGAGTTCGATCCCTGGTCATGAGTTCGATCCCCGGTACCGATAAAAAGGAAAAAGACAAAAAAAAAAAAATTAATCTGTTTTTACAGGAATCACAAGCAAATTTTCAGAAAACTATATCTCTGGATTTTGATGGTGAGATAAATGATTTATATTTGAGCCACATTATGTCTTTAGATTTAAAGTAAATTATAGTACCAGTTATACAAATGTGCATAGCTACACACTATCAAAAGTCACTCAACTGTGCACAATAAATCAGTAATGATGATGCAAAACCAGTAATTTACAAGTAAAATTAAGAATAACAGCCTTTGAAAGCCTAGTCAACAAAAGTACAGTGATGATATAGTAATAATAGAATGTTCTTGAAAACTATAGGCATTACAGATATCTGCCTGAGGCCATGTGAAACAGGTGTCTTGCAGTGATTTCACGCATTGTATATGTGTCACTATCCTAGAAAGTGGAATTAAGAATTCTTAGGAAACTAAAAATCTCCAAAAATACCTATTCCTAACAATCCTTTTTAATCCAAGTAAATAATTAGTAATTGCTCAAAGTTTTAGGAAAACAATATCTATTGCTTGTTTGTTCATCAGAACTAAAAAAAAATTTTGTTTTAAGTCAATAATATATGGTCTGTCAGAGAACTCTCATTGTCTATTAGTGAAGCTCAGATATAGTTTAAGAATCACTGAATTAGAGGATTGTAATTCTTTTTATTTTTTTTCTTTTGTCTTTTTCTTTTGTCTTTTTGAGACAGAATTTTACTACATACTTCAGGCTGGCCTTGAACTCCCTTCGTAGCCCAGGCTGGCCATGAACTCACTGTGAACTCCTCCTGCCTCAACCTCTCAAGGTCTGAGATTACATGGGTGCACCATCACACCCCATTTAGATTGTGTTTGTTGATTATATACTCATATACTTTATAACACTTTTAATTTCTACATTATCATATATTACTAGAGTAGTGGACTCTTTCAGCCCACAGTAGGCACAGAGCTGTGTTTATTCATACGGATTGGATATCCCTTATCAAAAATGCTTGGGACCAGAAGAGTTTCAAATTTCATATTTATTTCAATTTCAGAATATCTACATATACACAGTATCGTGGGGATAGGACTCACATCAAAACAATAAATTCATTTTTGTTTCATGTACACCTTATTCCCATAGCCCAAGGTAATTTTATACAGTATTTGTGGTGCACCTGCATTTTGATTACAACTCATCATGTGAAGTTAGGTCTGAAATTTTCCATTTGTGGCATCATGTTGGCATTCATAGTTTGGGAACATTCTGGGAACATTTTAAAATTTTTGGATTAGGAGCAGTGAACCTGTATTGAAGGTGTACAGGTCTCCTGGGGCCTTGGCTGTGAGATTCCAAAGAGGTTCAGAGTGAGGTGCTGATCAGATGAGATCCTCAGTGTAGCCATTATCAACACCAACAAGAACTCTTAAGAGCCACCTGTTTGATCTCGAGTCTTAGAAACCTCACTGCTATGGACTTCAGTTGGTATTCTCATTAGAAATGCCAGGTGACTATGGAGACAGTCTTTTACCCACAAAACATCTCAAGAGTCTAAACAAAACCAGGCTGGATAAGACTTACGAAGAAAAGTCTAAACTGCACTGCTAATCAGTAGTTTGCATCAGGTTTAGAGCTGTCTATTGCATGAATTTTACTCTTGTAACTGACCAGTAGCCTTAATTTTTGGAGGGGGCCAGAGTCTCACTATATAGCCCAGTCTGGCCTTGCACTTGGATGATCCTCCTGCCTCAGCCTCTTGAGTAGCTAGGACTATAGGCATTTATCACCATGCTTGGCTAACCACATTTTCTGCTTTTATAGTTGGCCATACTATTTACTTCAAAGAAAAATTAACCTATCTATGGCCATCTACTGCAAGAGGCTGCAGACATCGTTAAGTGGTACTTTATAAAAGATAGTAAGTTATGTGACGCTTCTCTTTTTTTTTTTTTTTTTTTTTTTAATTTTATTTAAGGAGAAAAGAAAAAAAAAAGCAGAGAAAGGGTACAAGTTATACAGATTTGCAGAAAAAAAATGAACAGTAGGAAATCACTAGTTAATGAATTACATACTGTCATCTTAGAAATAATTGTTCAAGTCACAAAATTAAAGCTTGTAAAGTGGACATTCCATCAATGATACTGCAAACAGTTCTGTTCAATGATCCAATAAAACTGTGATATCATATTCTATCTTATACACTTAAATATACATGCAGTTATATAGCTTAGAGCACTTTCTTTTCCTCTCTTTTGTACAATGACTGTTACACATTTTGGGTTTCATTGCTCTCACGGTTCTTATTACTTTTTTGGAAGAGAGTAAAACCAAATGTGACATAACAGAACAGAATCGGTCAAGTCAAAAGGGTGGACATAATAGATAATGTGAAAACATAATACAAGGTGATCAACAATGGTTACCATAATGCCTCCCGCTATCTCTAATAGAATTGCCTATATCATTAGTTATAATACAATTGAACAAAACAGTAAAGAACAAAACCGACAAAGCCAAACCATTGGAGACATTGTAGGTCTTCAAAAGTAGATAAAAGTCAACGAGAATGGGCGTTATAATGAATCTCATTATCTTCACAGCTGATGCCTAAATTTTCGAACCTGATACTATCCAGCAAAACAGAATAGGGGAACATCAGTTAAAAACCAGATGGTGAGAGTAATACAGGGCTTTAAATCGAGGTAATGGAAAGTCAAAGTGGGTTACTATAATATATCCTGCTATTTTTTTCCTTTAATTAAAAGGATAAAAATTTTTTAAAAAGTATTAAAAAAGTAAATAATGGAGTGGAGATTGAGATAAAAGAGGGCATAACAACGAAACAGCACAGATCAAATCATAACCATTTAAGCAGAATAGTGTTTCACCACCAGATAATCCTGACCTAAAAGTAGTTACCATATTGTCTCTTTCCTTGAAATCCTTGAGTACAACTTCATATATTGTAGCATTAAGTATATCAAAACAATGTAAAACCATTTAAGAGAATGACAGCATTACAGAGTATTTAGAATCGACTAACAGAAAATGAATAATGGTTTCTGTATAATCTCCTTGTCTTTAAAAGGTTTTTGCTTATACTATTGTACATAATAAAATCCAGTACGATACAACCTATTTAGACCATTGGAGACAGAAGGACAAAAGCTAGATGAGACTTCAAAACAAGATGATACTAAATCAGTATTACCTATTAAGATGTCATTTTCTCCAAAATAGCTGTTCCTATCATCCAATCTTCTCTGCCTCATTTCTGTTGAGCTCTTATTCTGTCAGTAGCTGTCAGTTTGTCTTCTTCACTTTGTTCTCTGCTCCATTAGTCGTGGCCTCCACTATTTCTGGATTCTTTGTATTTTTTCTTTTTTTAGAATATCCTGCAATACTCTCTGTAGAGTTGAATTGGTGGTTGCAAATTCCCCCAGTTCCTCTTTATCCTGGAAGCACCTTGTTTTCCCATCAATTTCCAGGGACAGTTGTGCAGGATATCTCAATCTTGGCTGGAGATTATTATCTTTCAAAGCTTGAATTATTTCCCCCCACGCTCTTCGTGATTTGATGGTTTGTGCAGAGAAATCTGCTGTAATTCTGATGGGTGCTCCCTTGTAAGTGGTCTGTTTCTTGTCTCTGACAGCTTTTAATATTCTGTTCTTGTATTGAATTTCTGGAATTTTTATTATTATATGCCTGGGTGTTGCTCTGTTTGGGTTGTAGGTAGCTGGGGTCCTGTATGCCTCATACATCTGAGTATCTTTACCTTTTGCTAAATTAGGAAAATTCTCCTGGATTATTTCTGTGAGTAGCTTTTGTAGTTCATTTGTTTGTGTCCCTACTTCTTCTTTTATGTTCTTAATCCTTAAGTTATGGATCCTCTTATCATCTTCTTGTCTTTGTATTATTGCTGTTTGTTTCTTTGTTATTTTTAAGAAGTTTTTCATTTCATTCTCCCATATTACAATTCTGCCCTCCAGTTCAGATAGTCTGTCCTTAGTTTCTTTCAAGCTGTTATGCCAGTCTTCGATAGACTTCTTAGTTTCTTGGTAGCCCCTTTGAACCTGCTTCACGTATTCTATGCTTTCCCTGTTTTCTCCATCAAACAATTCTCCCCTCTTTTTCTGTTCTTCCATTCCACCATCTGTTTTTTCTTGGGTGGGGCTTAGCATTTCTCTAACTATTTTGCATACTTCTAGCTTCAGGTCGTTGATAACTTCATTCCTGAATTGGTCTATGAGGCTCTCTATATGGTGCTTTATGTGTATTGGTGCGGTGTCCGCTATTGCCTGTTTCTCAGAATTGGGGGCCGAGGAGCCTTTCTTGTTGCTGCTTCTTCCCATATTCTCTGTTCCTTATATATGCAAGCTTATATGAGAGGCCCAGCTTCTCTCCCTGTCAGCCACAGCCTGATCGAATTGCGCCGGTTAGGTGTTCCCACTCACCGCTGCACACCAGGCAGCCTACGCGGGGGCCCGCCCCTCCCGGCCTCCGTCAGGCTCTGCGATCTGGGTTGGGCCAGCCTACAGGGTCCGCTGGCAGCGTCACGCAGGCCAGGCACTTTTCACCAATCCCGCCCGAGAGGGGAATGTGTGGCTGGAGTCGCCAGCGCGCCCTGCTCCCGCAGGACTGCTCGGGCCCAGAAAGTCCGCTGGAGTCAAACTGTGGTGGAGTGTCAGTTTCTCTAACTCACCTCGCCACAAGTCAGAACATGCCTCCCTGCCTGTCCTGTTTTTGACTCCGTTCGCAGATTGCCGTTCTCAAAGCTTCTGCATCTCTCTCCTTGCCGAGCTGATGTAGAGGCAGCCAGCCACCGCGCAGCGGGAAACCCAAATCGCGGCTTCCAATGGCGCAGGGTCCAGCCTCAGCAGCGAGACTTTTCTGTTCCTGTTTTAGCACCAGGACTGCATTCCAAGTTGGTTTCTCTCAGCCGAGTTCGTTCCTGAGTCAGCAGAGCATAACTCCACCTGCTTATGTCTCTTTAGTCCGCACCATACCTGGCTTCTGAGCCTAGTTTTTCAGAGAGCCTCTGGTAGTTGCTGTTATCTGTCCGCCATGTTCTCCCGGAAGTCTGACGCTTCTCTTAAGAGCTTAGTTTTTGATAAGGCCAGGCAAGTAAGCCCATGGTGTTATTTCATTATTTTTCCCATTGAAATAATTTAAAGGGTTGCCATTGAAGAAACCTAAAAAACTGATTGAAATTTTGACTTTGTTGTATTTTTACACTGTGTTTCAGGCTATCTCTCGGCATACAAGGGAGCTGCTGGGAATTGAAGAGCCATTATTCAAGCGCAGCATCACACTTCCCTACAGAGACAATATTGGCTTATTTTTAGAACAAAAGAGTCATACCGGTGTTAAATCTGATTCCCTGACCTTCTCCGAATTTGTCAAAGCAGCAGGATTAGAGGACTATGCTCCATAAATAATCCCCTGAAGAGAATGAGACATTAAGTTGCACTCAGCTACAAAGGAGAAAAAAGTCATGTCACTTACCTTGAAACAGCAAACTAAATTACTTGGGGAAAGAGGTATTGTCCCCTTTGGGTTTTCTTTTTTTTTCCTTTTCAATAAAGATCAGAAAGAGGCTGGGCATGCTGGTTCATGCCTGTAATCCCAGAACTTGGGAGGCTGAGGCAGGAGAATTACTTCAAATTCAAGGCCAGCCTGGGCTACATAGTGAGTCCGAGACCAGTCTGAACCACATAGTGAGACCTGTCTCAAAAAAACAAAGAAAGAAAAAAGGATCACAGAACTGCTGGTTCCATTCCTAGTTCTTTTACTTATAACATTTTCCCATTATTTGTATTTTAGTTTAACCTTTTGTTAAAACAGAGTGCAATTCTTTTCTTTCTGGGTGATTGTAAGAATTACCAGTAAATCCTAATAATATACCTAGTGGTAGGAACATGTTGGAAAAATATAATTTAAAATAAAAATGCTTGCCACCCCGGATAATACTTTCTACAAATATAGAAGTCTTTTATTACTGAAGAAACATTAAACTGATGCATGCAGCAGGCAAGCTACTAAATAGATTACAAAGACAAAGCAATCTCCGTCTTTAAGTAGGCACATTCTACGCTTTACATACATAAGAATTATCAGTATCCAAAAGAAAAATAAAACTTCACATATCTTGTTGACAAACAAAAGTTATTACATGGAGCCAGGGCCCTAGCTAACCCCCCATAGAGAAAGAGAGACAGCACCATTTGCCCCACTGCCAAGTTTCCAAGGCCCCCCAGAAGATGGTCGGATAAAATTGGCAAGGGTCGTATAAAATTAGTTTTTTAAAAGATATAAATATATCTTCAAAACATCCACAGGATTTGCAATTATGTCTTCCAAAGAGAAGGGAGGAATTCAAGGAGCGGAAGTTCTCTTTAGTCATCAGAGGAAAAAAAAATATTTTGAAAAATTTGTGTATATGCTCTTTTTTTTTTTTTTTTTTTGTCTTTTTCCTTTTTATTGGTACGAACTCACGACTGTCTGCTTGCAAGGCAGGCGCTCATGCCACTGAGCTAAATCCCCAGCCCCCTGTGTATATACTCTTAAAAACAACATGACTTATTGAAATATCAATGACAGTGATTTAGGGTCTGGAGTTTGCCTGTGTCTTGGTTACTTTCAGTTGTTTATGAGACAAAATACCCAACACCCAGAGTTAAAGGAGAAAAGGTTTATTTATTTAGCTTACAGTTTGTAGAGGTTTCAGTTCATAGTCAGCTGACTCCAGACAAAGCGTCTGCTGGCTCCAAGGCAGGGTGTCATGGCCAAGGGGCATCGCAGAGGAGAAACAGTTCCTGGTGGGCAGAAGGTGGGAAGGCCATAGAACAGCGAGGTAGCGAGAGACCAAGCAGCAAGCAGCAACAGCAGCCCTCTTTCTGTGTCTTATATTCTATCCAGGCTATACATCATTAGGGCAGGTAGCATTCACATAATCTACATCCAGCACTATGCCAAACCAGCCAGTGGACTAACTTAGTAATCACACACTTTAATCCTAGCATCACCCACTCTAGATCTAGTCACCTCTGAAAAAGCTCCACCTATGACTGTGTGAGGCTTTGGGGGACAACTAGACACAACTCTTAACAGCTTATAAGCCTGTTACATGGTATATACAGCTTATAAAGCATTACATGGTAACTTCCAAGCTTTATAAAATGAAATTCAGGCTAGAGTCTACTCACGACTGGACTTTTCAAAAGAAATGATTGAATACTTCTTATTGTTTGAATGACCCCAGCTCCCCTCTAGTTTGCACTTTCTCACTTCTTAATCCAAATAACCCCTACAGGGCTAATTAATCCAAAGAACAATGATGTGCCTTATCTAGTCTCCTACACCTGAATAAATAGAAGAATTTTTTCCCTACTAAGAGAAGGAACAGTACATAAAGTTAATTTTCATGCCAAGCATTACTATTTGATGAACCCAATTTATCCGAAATTAAACTAAGAAGCCTTATCAGATACCATTCACATATCATACCTTTGAATTTGATTGGCTCATGATTATGAAAAACAATGTAAATGGTTACTGTAAGACCATGGTGATTTCCATGTATGGTAAGTTGTGTTGTTCAAAAGCACTTTAGCGTTTAGAAAACTGATTGTGTTCCATGACAGAGCACAGTGACATCTTTTCCTAGCTTGATAGGGTTATTGCTGTTTTCTACTTTTATTATGGTTGACAAAAAGTATTTGCAAAATATAAAGGAAATAAATCTTCATAATGTAAATCAGATCTATATTTTGCAAAATTCTTTTAGCCATTTAATATAAATGGCAGTTATTTTTTTAAGTTGGCTTTATGGTTTAAGTAGAAACAGCTTTAAATAAGAAAACACATATACTTGAAATAAGCATGGAACACGTCAATTAATATTGTTTACTGAACATTCTATCCAAAATGGGTAGAATTATCATTCCTTATCCAAAATGGTAGGAAAATCAAGCTGCAGTATCATTGGTCAGCTCTATACCACTCAGGAAAAAAGCTGAATTATATAATTTTCTAGTAATGGCATTGTAACCTCTTGCATTTAACTTAGAAGAGAAATAATTTGCATTAAGGCTCTTCTGGGGAAGCAGTTTATTAATGGGCATTAGGTTTATAGTTTGATTTGGTTGTTTCTGAAAACTAGACACACCCAAAAATGTTGATGCATAGGACCTCTTATTTATTCTACATTTGAAAGATCCACCAATACAATTTTCAAACACAACACATTCATGTTATTACTTGTCAATTGGGATAATCAGGACATAATCCCGGAGGACAAATCTGTGAGAAGAGAAAAAGAAATCCTCCTCATTCCTGAGATCTCTTACTGGGATGAAGAGTCCATGGAAACCACTGGCTTCTCTTTGTTGACTAGGGAGATGCCAAATGAATCACAGTATAGATGGGTAAGGTGATCTTGGAGAACAGTACTGCTTGAAAGACGCTGACTAAAGGGAGTTTCCTTGAGTTGCACATCAATCAGATCAAACCAGGGGAAAAGCCTGAAGTAGAAAAAAATTGTTATTTTTTTATCTATTCAATACATCTTATTTGGCTGCTAAATACATGATTGAGAAGGGACTCTCTGAAATTGAAAATATCCCAAGAGAAACTTCCATAGCCAAAAAGCAAAGCAAGTCAGAATAAGACTGAAAAATACAGAACACAATACCCAAGGACCGTGAAACAATCACAACAGGTGTGACATACATATAATAACCCTAGAGGAGAAGGAGGAAAGGAACAGTATTTGAAAGAACGGTTGGACATTTCCCCAAATCAAGGTCAGACACCAAACCAGGGATCCAGGAAGCAACTGAGAATATCAGCCAGGAAAAGTGCTAACAACAGCAACAATGAAAACCTACATCTAGATATGTTTAAACTAAAAAATCAAATATAAAGAAAAAGCCAGAAGAAAAAAAGACAGTGCCCATAGGGGAACAAAGATATGAATCAAACTGACTTCTGTTTAGAACACAAGTAAATATAATTAACTGCACTTTGACAAGGAGACAAAAGCAATACAATGAGAACGCACCGTTTTTGGCCAGGCGTGGTGGTGCATGACTTTATATAATCCTGGCACGCTGGAGGCTGAGGCAAAAGAATCACTGGGAGTTCAAGGCCAGCCTGGGCTACAGAGTGAGTTCAATCACAGCCTGAACTGCATAGTGAAACCTTGTCTCAAAAAGACAAAAAGAAAACAGCATTTTCAACAAATGATAATAGAACAGTTGGACATATACATGAGAAAAAAACTAATGTAGACACAGACCTTACATCCTTCACAAAAATGAATTTAAAATGTATCACTAATTTAAACTAGCATGGTGGTACACACCTGTAATTCCAGCATGAGGGAGGCTGAGGCAGGAGAACTACCATGATTTTGAGACCAGCTTGGGCTGCATACTGAGTTCAAGGCCAGCCTGTTACAAACTGAAATCCTGTTTCAAAAACCTAAAGAAGCTAAAAAAGAAAAACTCTACAAATGTAAATGTAAAATGTGTAATTATAAAACTCTCAAAAAATAATTGGAAAAAAATCTAGGCTCCCACTGGGTAATGAATTTTTAACTGTACTGTGAAACGTACGGTCCATAGAAGAAAGAAGTGATAAATAGGACTTAATTAAAATTACAGATTTCTGCTCCATGAAAGATACTGTCAAAAGAATGAAAATGTAAGTGATAAACTAGAAGAAAATATCTGCAAAAGATACATCTTTGTTATCCAAAATATACAAAGAACTCTTAAAACTGAACATAAAACTCTTAAAACAATATAAAAATGAAAAACTCAAAAATAAAAAGGCCTTGACAGTCACCTCACCAGAAAAGATGTACACATGGCAAATAAACATATTAAAAGTTCTTCAACATTATGCAGTTCCAAATTAAAACAACAATGAAACAAGTAGCCATTCCTACTAAAAGTGCCAGAATCCAAACCACTGACAACACTAAAAACTAGTAAGGATACAGAGCAACAGGAAATCTCTTTAATTGCTGATACTTCAAAAAAAAATGATACTTCAGAAGACAGTTTGGCAAGATTTTTTAAAAAATAAAATTACCATATGATTCAGCAATCAAACATGTTGGTATTTACTGAAATAAACCAAAAACATGTTTTCCCACAAAAACTTGCTCAACAATATTTATAGGAGCTTTATTCACAGTTATCAAAACTTGGAAACAAGCAAAATGTCCTTTAGTAGATAAATAGATAAACTGTGATAACAGAACCAGCAACAGTATTATTTGGCAGTAAACCAAAATGAACTATCAAGCTATCAGAAGACATGAAAGAAACTTAAATTCACATTATTAAGATAGAAGCCCATCTTAGAAGCCTACATATTCGTGATTCTAACTATATAGCCTTCTGGAAAAGGCAAACTATTGATATAGTAAAAAGATCAGGGGTTGCCAAGTGTTAGAGAGACAAGTGGAGAGAATATAGAGGATACAGCAGTGAAAATTCTCTGTGTGATAGGAGTATGGAAGACACAAATTGTCACATATTTTTCAACTCCTCATACATTTCTTCCCTAAAAGGTGAACCCTAATGTAAACTATGGGCTCAGAGTAATAATAATATATCAGTGTAGGTTTATGAATTTTAGCAGATACACCACTCCGGTGGGGGAGTGTTGATACAGGGGAAGGCTATGCATGCAGGGAAACAGGAAATCTCTCTGTCCTCCTCTCAGTTTTGTTATGAAATTAACTGCTCTTTAAAAAGCTATCTTTTTTAAATTTCAAAGTAGAGGGGAGATTCAATGAAAATATATTCCACAAAGATTATATAAGGGCTGGGGATTTAGCTCAGTGGCATAAGTGCCTGCCTGGCAAGCATGAGGTCATAAGTTTGATCCCCAGTACCGCAAAAAAAAAAAAAAAGATATTAAAATTGTGAACTTTTAGTTATCAGATGATATGGCTTCAAAGTTTTTTTGTTTTTGTTTTTTGAGATAAAGTCTTGCTCTGTAGTACAGGCTGGCCTTGAATTTACTAGGTAGCCTAGGCTGGCCTCTAACGCTCGGCAATCCTCCTGCCTCAGCCTCCTGGGTGCTGGGATGACAGGCGTTTACATCAAACCTGCTGGCTTCAAATTTTGTTGCCACTTTTTTTTTTTTAATTGGTACCGGGGATCAAACTCACAACCACGCACTTGCAAGGCAGGAGCTTATACTGCTGAGCTAAATCCCCAGTCCCTGGCTTCAAACTTTGTAAAAAAAGATGATTAAAAATATGGAATGAATTTGAGAAGCTACAGTCATAATGAAAATACTAATATTCCATTATCAATCTCTTTCTAAAAGACCATCTAACAAGATTTTAGCTTATTACTTTTCCAATTTTATATGCATAAGTATACATGGGATCTTGCAAAATGCAAATTCCCTACACATTTGTCTCAATAGCACATGGAACTTTCTCCAAAATAGGTCTACGAGCCCATATATCATGCTTAAATAAATATGAACAAATCAGAATTATCCCATATACCTTATAAGACTACAGTGCAATGAAATTAAAAATCAATGGCAAAAGACACCACAGAAATTATGCAAATACATGAACATTAATCAATATAGTTTTGAATAATCAGTGGGTCATAGAAGAAATCAAAGAAAAAAATCTGTTTTGAGAATCATGATAATGCCAGCACAATACACCAGAAAGTACAGGACACAATGAAAGCAGTCTTAAAAGGAAAGTTTATAGCTATGAATGCCCACATTGGAAAAATGCAACAAGCACAAATAAAAAACATAATGATACACCTCATGGTCCTAGAAAAGCAAGAACAATCCACATCCAAGACTGTACAAGAAAGGAAATTATAAGGCAAAGATCAAAGAAAATGAGACTAACAAATTCGATAGTATCAATGAACCAAGGAACTTGTTCTTTGAAAGAATAAAGACAATAGACAAATCCTTAGCTACTGTTACCAAAAAGAAAAAAGGAGCCATATCAGTGCAATTAGAAATGAAAAAGGCAAAAATCACAATGGATACCACCAAAATCCAGAAGACTATTAGTAATTACCTAAAAAACCTATACTTAAATAAATTGGAGAATCCAAAAGAAATGGACAGATTTGCACGTATATATAAATTACTAAAATTGAACCAAGAAGATACAGAAACTTTGAATAATCCAATAATAGGCCATGAATTGAGGCAGTAATAAAAACCCCAACAACTAAGAAAACCCCAAGGCCAGAATTTGAGGTGGGACAGAAAAATAGCTAACAAAGGAGAGGCCATAGAGATGGGGGGAAAATGAAGGGATGTGAACTGTCATAAAGGCTAAGAGAAGGGGCTGGGGATTTAGCTCAGTGGCATAAGCGCCTGCCTGGCAAGTATGAGGCTGTGACTTCGATCCTTAGTACAGCAAAGAAAAATAAAGAAATAAAGAAAGGCTCAGGGAAGAGACTGCCTCACTAAGGATGGCGTATTCGTTAGTCAAGGGAGAAAAGGAGTTAATGGAGTCCTGCACATCTACTGACGTGGAAGTCACTAGTAACAACAGCAACAACGTTTACATATTAGATTCCCGAAGACTCACAGGATTTAATTTTATAATTATCAATGTATAGAGAAATGGCACTTTCATGTTTGTGGAGATGATTTGAGAAGCAATTTGGGACTATATATTCTCTAATCCAGAAATTCTCCCACAGATTTAGTGCAAGAATATCTAAAGCAGCTTTTTGTGCAAAATTTGGAGCAGGGGAAAGAAACTACAACTTTATGAAGCGGAAATAGGAGGAATAAATTTAATTAAGTAAAAGTATCAAATCGACGTCTACACTCATAAATGAAGTAGATATAATTATACTAACATAGAATGATATCTATGTTATAGGATATAAAAAATCAGTATTGTAGTTCCCAGGTGTGTAGCACCATACATAGGAATCGATATGTATGTATGGCATAATGACAATATAAATATATATTTGTAAATGCATTGATAAGACAAAATAAAAAACTTTAAGAAGTAAAATTAATGAAATGGGGTATGGAAGGCAAAGGAGGCTTTACTTTTCCACTGGCTGAATTTTTGTAAAAGTGCATTATTTTATCAATTTTTTAGAGAATATGAAAGGATAAAACAAATAAAAGTCTGACCAGATGAGTCCTGGAGAAATCTGAATAGCCAGCTGTCTGTCGTCTTACCTTTTATGAAACATATTCTTCATGTAGACTGTGTTGACAAAATCTGCTAACTGAAATTTGGGGCAAGATGTTTCATCTGTTTTACAGCCTTCGTAGTGCACAGAAAGAAACACTTTATTCAGAAGCTGCAGCGCCTGTGAATGGGCCATGTTGCTTGCTGTACAGATGTTTAGGCATGCATAGAACACGCCCTCCAACCATTTGATATTAAGGGTTATTCCCCCTGAACATCAATGAAAAGATATTAACAATTAGCAGTAGGGAACATAGTTGCAGCAAACATAGAATAAACCCCAGCTAGTGAATAGAACCCATTTTTTGTCAACAAAGATTGGTAATATGGACCTCAAGATAAGCAAACACTCTCCCCTCCTAGGCCAACAGCTCTCTTTGCCCTTTGTAACACATAAGGTGTTGATTATACCAAAGAAGGACAGATGCCACTAAGTAGAGATTACTAATGGCAAAAGCTCCTCCAGAATGATCTTTGCCAATGAGGAAAAGGAACTCAGGCAACTGTGAAATTACAGCCATTTCATCCCTAGACATCACATTTGCCTGTTTAAATAAGCTGTTTTCTCTGCGTATTTCCAGTTCCTCCTCAAAGGATCAAATAATAAGCCCTCTCAACTCTTCCTAACAAAGGTTGTTCTTCCCACCATCGTCCTCATACCGAATCTAAATGGCTGAGGATGTGTCTAACTTGTGCTTCCTCACCCTTCCCCAACACACAGCATAGAGATCTAACAATATGGCAAAAAAAATCCCCACAAACAAACAATATGGCAACAGGACAAAAGGAAAATTTTAAAAGAACGCTAGAAATATAGTGAACTATTACCGGCAGGACTGTAAGGGCAGGTAGCCCGAAAAATCACAGGATCTCGGAGGGCAGCGGTAATTTCTTTATTGGCCCCCCAGATGTTGTCAAAATCCTCAGTACACTGATACTTAGGCCGCAAAATATTGGTGGTGTTCAGCAGTAGTTTCAACCTGGAAGCCACCAAGACAGGGCATGCAGACAGATGCTTCCTGCACAGCGCTGCTCAGAGGCAAAGCAGGTCTGGATCTGTGCTGAGGTCACAAATTAGTGAGATTGTTCATTCATCCACCTAACAAACCTTTACTGAATGTTGTAATGTGTCCAGCACTGGGATAGATACTAGTGTCTGGATAGACACTAGAACAAAAATAACACTGGACACAATTTCAGTAGTCTTTCAATGTGTTAACTGGTGGGTTCTCTTCTCACTAATACACAGAAGAATATTATTAATACTATATTAATAAGAATTAGAATTAATTAAGAATATTATTAATACTATACTATTAATACTATTATTAATACTATAATACACAGAAGTTAAACCTAAGCACCAGTTCATCCTAACAAGATACCTGGGGAGTGGGATGGCAGCTACGAAGCTGTACACCACGCAGGTGGTCTTAAGGCTGTTTTGAATTTCTAAGCAGATACGAGGCAGCTGAGATGGCACGCAGCAGAGGAATAGCACGTTGGCCCAAACAACCAGATAAGCATTATGGTAAAAGCACTGGACGCCCAGTTTCTGGAACTCAGCTGGGAAGGATAAGAAAGGAAGGAAAGAGCACAGTATAAAGGACTTTTACCTAAACATCAGCCACAGGGGAGATCACTGTTTTATCTCAATAAAGGAACCCAAGCCTTCTTGCCACATAACCCCGAAGACATTCCTGTCTGCCGTCTATAAGCTATGTCCTAACCCCATTACTGAGCAGGGGGCCACGGCAGCAGTGCTTGAGATTATGATGATTCACCTTTGGCTTAATTTTAGACCAAATGCTGAAATTGTTCAAGATTTTTAAGCAGGAAAAAAAATCTCTAAGAAACCTTTTGATTCAATTTAGTAAAGGGTTATCATGTACCAGATAATGTACAATGCCCTTCCTTACAGTAGACAGTAGAGACTGGGCAAAGTTTGGAAGGATTTCCTAGTTTCTGTGAAGTATATAAGTTAATGTTAATAAGTTTTTTTAATAAATGTAGGACAGTATACTAGGTATCGTGGTGCACATCTGAAATCTCAGTACAAAACAGAGGTGGGAGGGTTGTAAGTTTCAACCCAGCCTGGGAAACTTAGTGATCTACCAAAACAAAAAACAAAACAGGCACTGAGCTTTACCCCTCTTATACTAAAGAAAAAATAAACCAAAGTATATGGTTCCATTAATAAAATTCTAGAATATAAAAACAAATCTAGGGGCCAGGAATTTAGCTCAGTGGTTCAAGCGCTTACCTGGTAAGTACAAATTTGTGAACTTGATCCCCAGTACCAAAAATCAATCAATCAATTAATTAATGACAAACAAAACAAATCTATAGTGACAGAAATCATTGTCACTGGTTTCTTGAGCAGGGAACTGAAGAGAGATAGAGAAATAAGTATCATAAAGACAAAAGGCAACTTTTCAGCTTTGACTGCATCCATGGGTGTACATGTGTCAAAACTCCAAATTGTACAGTTGGTGTACAGCTTATTGAATCTAAGTATTATCTTAATAATGCTATTCCTATTTGGGTGTTGTTAGTTTTTAAGACAGGGTCTTGTTATGTAGTTCAAGCTGATTTTGAACTCAAAAGATAGCCTAGGCTAACCTCAAACTTGCAGCAAG
Organism: Cavia porcellus; assembly: GCF_034190915.1. Classification (NCBI taxonomy): domain Eukaryota; kingdom Metazoa; phylum Chordata; class Mammalia; order Rodentia; family Caviidae; genus Cavia; species Cavia porcellus. The sequence goes on along the minus strand of NW_026947514.1, from coordinate 25,051,818 downwards.
CCTCCTGCCTCAGCCTCCAGTGCTGGGATTAACAGGTGTGTGCCACCGAGCTTTGTGCTACCATGCCTGGCCTACATCCATACTTTGAAAAGCTGTGCAATCTCAAAATCATTTATTACGTTAAATTTGATTTCTTTACTGATGTAAATAAGTTTTAAATCTTGAGTGGGGAAAACAAAAAAACCAAAGGAAAATGGTGTGGATCACCCAGCCAGACACACAGCGCAGAGCTGACAGATGCAGCATATCTGCGTTGCAGGCAGCACCACGTGAGTGTGCCCAGAGCTGGTGGAACAATGGGAGGGCTTAAAAAATCACTACTTCAAGAATGTTAAAGATATGGGAATAAGCTTGTAAAACATTAAATGGAAAAATCAGGATACAACTTTGGGTGTGGTGACTCACACCTGTCATCCCAGCACTCAAGAGGCTGAGGCAGAAGGATCACTGAGAGTTTGACGCCAGTCTGGAATACAGAGTGAGTTCAAGGCCAGCCTGAACCACATAATGAGACCCAGTGTCCCCCCCACACACACAATTAAAGCTGTCTTTCCACTTTTTCCCAGAACTAGCAAGCTCAGAACTCTGCATGCTGCATACAAGGACTCCTTTATAAGCGAGCCTTTCAAAATGGGATGGGGATTTAGCTCAGCGGCATAAGCGCCTGCCTGGCAAGCACGAAGTCGCCAGTTTGATTTCAGATACTCTTCCCCCAAAAAAGGGCTTCGTCAACGCGGCACACCAGTCCTCACTCAAGCATTCGGGCCTCCGCGTGGAGATGCGCAGGCTCTCAGCGGGGACCGGGCCGAGCTGCAGCAGCGCGCTGGTCAGCTGCTTCCCGAGGTGGCCGCCTCCGATGATGCCCACTTTCAACTTCTCTTCCTCAACAGCGGCCAAGTCAGCCGAATCACCTGTCAGTGATGTGGAATCTTGATTCTCATGTATTAGTTCTCTGAAGAATGAACAAACACACTGATACATACCTGCTCACACGGCAGCTCTTCTGCCAACTTCTGATGTTCATTACGTTAATTTTCTCAAATAGGAGCCTGGTGGCACCTTAAGTAACTCAGAGACGTGGGGTCTCAATTGTGTGCCATTTACCCAGTCTCTTAGGCAATGAAATTTCCTAAAAAGTAAACCACACCCATTTTTCAAGGGACCAAAACGGGCTCAAAATACTACTGTATATCTTTTTGTTACATGTACTATGCAAGCTCCTGCTTGCTTAGAAACAAGGCCTGAGTAAGTATCATGTCACTGACTTCGGGCCATTGTCCTATGCCACACTGTGTAACCATTTCCTTTATGTGATTGTTCATTTGTTTTGTTTTCTAGGCAGAGAGCTGTTGCCATTTTTATCATGGTTAGAAACTAAGACAAAAAAAGCACCTAGCATAAAATTTACTACCTTAACGATTTTAACTTTATTGTGCATCTGGAACCTTTTCATCTTGGAAAGCTGAAATTCCACATCCACTAAACACCTCATTTCCCTTCTCCCAACCCCTGGAAATTACCATATTTTTTTCTTTTTCCTGTTTAGCTACTTTGGATACCTCATACAAGTAAGATCAGGCAGTACTTATGATTTGTAGCTGCATTATTTCACTTAGCATGTCTTCAAGCTACATCCGCGTTGCAGCATACCAGAGAATTTCCTTCTTTTTAAAGGCTAAATAATACCCTATTATGTGTATACAATACAATTTCTTTATTCATCACCAGTGGATGTCTAGGTGTTTCTGCATCTTGGCTATTAGGAATGCTGTGATGAACATGGGTATGCAAATATCTCTTTGAGAACCTGTTTTTAATTCTTTAGGATATACACCCAGAAACACAATTTCTGTATCATATGGCAACTGTGTTTTTAATTTTTTGAGGAATTTACAAATTGTTTTCCACAGTAGCTATACAACCTTACATTCTTACCAATCATGTACAAGGATTCCCATCTGGTTTTCTAATAGTGGTCATTCTAACAACAACAAGATGATATTTTAGCTGGGTGTAGTGGTATATATCTATAATCCAACACTTGGGAGTCTGAGGCAGGAAGTTTGAGGCCAACCTGGCCTACATAGTGAGTTCAAATTCAACCTGAACTACATAGTAAGACACTGTCTCAAAAACAAAACAAAAAGGGGTGATATGTCATTGTGGTTTTTATTTGCATATTACTGATGATTAATAATGTTTTCATGAGTCCGGAAGAACATGGTAGATAGATAGTGGCAGCCTCAGAGGCTCTCTGAGAAACCGCACTTGAAATCCAGGAATTGTGCTGGGCAGGAAGTCCTAGGCGAGGGGGGATATTCTTTGCCGACCCAGGAATGAACTAAATTAAGAGAAACCAACTAGAAACACAATCCTGGTGATACAGCAGGAACAGATAAGGTCTCAGCACAGAAGCTGGACCTTGCGCCACTGGAAACTTTGATCTGAATTTCCTGCAGCCCCTGTTGTGTCCTGGTCAGCACTGTGCGGAGAGAGGCACAAAAGCTCAGAGAGTGGGAAGCATTGAATGGAGTTGGGAGCAGGGCTGGCCGGGTGCCCTGCAATGACCTGCGGTGAGTGAGCGGATCGGGACCCTTCCATAGAGAAGGAGGCTTCAGCGGAGGACATACTCGGACTGGGCAGACTGCCTGGAACAGATGCTGTAGTGACTTCAGTCACATATCCCCCTCTCAAGTGGGATTGGTGGGGAGTGCCTGCCCTGCAAGACACCACTGGCTGAGACCCAGTAGGCTAGCCCAACCCAGGTCCCAGCGCCTGGAGGTGCACCCTAGCGGTGAAGCCTTCAGTAGGTTAACCTGGAGGGGCAGGCCCGGCATAGATTGCCCAGGTCTGTGTCTCCCTGGGGTGCTGCGGTGGGCGGGGACACCTAGCCGGCGCAATTCAAACAGACTGTGGCCAACAGGGAAGGAAGCTGGGCCTCCTATATACACTTATATATAAGGAACAAAGAATATGGGAAGAGGGAGCAACAAGAAAAGGTCCTCGGCCCCCAATCCTGAGAAACATGCAATAGCAGACATGGCACCAATAGACATAAAGCGCTATCTCCGGAGTCTCATAGACGAGTTCAGGAATGAAGTTATTAATGACCTGAAGCAAGACATAAGCAGAATAGGTAGAGAAATGCTAAGCACTGCCCAAGAAAAAACAGATGGTAGAATGGAAGAACAGAAAAAAAGGGGAGAATTGTTTGATGGAGAAAATAGAGAAAGCATAGAATACATGAAGCAGGTTCAAAGAGATTACCAGGAAACTAAAAACATATCGAAAACTGGCATAACAGCTTGAAAGAAACTAAGGACAGATTATCTGAACTGGAGGGCAGATTTGTAATATGGGAGCATGAAATGAAAAACTTCTTAAAAATAACAAAAAAACCCCAGCAATAATACAAAAGCTAGAAGATGATAAGAGGATCTATAATTTAAGAATTAAGAACATAAAGAGAAGAAGTGGGAACACAAATGGACTACAAAAGCTATTCACAGAAATAATCCAAGAGAATTTCCCTAATTTAGCAAAAGGTAAAGATACTCAGATATATGAGGCATACAGGACTCCAGCCACCTACAACCCAAACAGAGCTACACCCAGGCATATAATAATCAAAATTCCAGAAATCCAATATAAGAACAGAATATTAAAAGCCATCAGAGACAAGAAACAGATCACTTACAAGGGAACACCCATCAGAATTACAGCAGACTTCTCGGCACAAACCATCAAATCACAAAGAGCGTGGGGGGAAATAATTCAAGCTTTGAAAGATAATAACCACCAGCCAAGATTGATATATCCTGCACAACTGTCCCTAGAAATTGATGGAAAAATAAGGTGCTTCCAGGATAAAGAGGAACTAGGGGAATTTGCAACCACTAATTCAATGCTACAGAGAATACTGCAGGATATTCTAAAAAAGAAAAATACAAAGAATCCAGAAATAGTGGCAGAGAGGCCACAATGAATGGAGCAGAAAACAAAATGAAGAAGACAAACTGACAACTAATGACAGAAAAAGAGCTCAACAGAAATGAGGCAGAGAAGATCGGAAGGTAGAAACAGCTGTTTTGGAGAGGATGGGACATCATAGTAGCTAGTGCTGATTTGGTAATCATCTTGTTTTGAAGTCCCATCAAACTTGTATTCTTCTGTCTTCATCAGTCTTAAAAGGTTGTATCTTATTGGATTTTATTATATATGATAATATAAGCAAAAACTTTTATAGACAAGGAGTTTATATAGAAACCATTGTTCATTTTCTGTTAATTGGTCCTAAATACCCTGTAATGATGTCATTCTCTTGAATGGTTTTATAGTGTCTTGGTGTGTTTGGTGCTACAATGTACGAAGTTGTACTCAGGGATTTCAGGGAAAGAGACACTATGGTAACTATTTTTATGTCAGGATATCTTGTGGTGAAACACTATTTTGCTCAGGTGGTTGTGATTTGACCTGCACTGTTCTGTTATGCCCTCTTTTATATCAATCCCTTTTTCTGAATTATTTACTTTTTTCTTTTTATTTTTTTAATTAAGGGAAAAATAAATAAAAAAATAGCAGGATACATTATAGTAACCTACTTTGATTTCCTATTAACTTGATTTGAAATCCTGTATTGCCCTCACCATCTTGTTTTGACTGATTTTCCTCTCTTCTGCTTTGCTTGATAGTACCAAGTTCGAAAGTATAGACAAGACAGTAAGAATCATTATGACGCCCATTCCGGTTGACTATTATTTTCTTTTAAAATCCTGTAATGTCTCCAATGCTTTAGCTTTATTCTTTACTGTTTAGTTCAATTTTTTATAACTGCCAATTCTTCTTAAAATAGCAAGAGGCAGTATGGTAACCATTGTTGATCACCTTATATTTTGTTTTTACATTATCTATTATGTCCATCCTTTTGATTTGACTGACTCTTTTCTGTTATGTCACATTTGGTTTTACTCTCTTCAAAAAAAGTAATAAGAACTGTGGGAGTAATAAAACCCAAAATGTGTAATTGTCATTGTACAAAAGAAAGAAAAAGAAAGTGCTCTAAAGGTTATAACTGCATAAGTGTATAAGATAGACAACCATATTACTGAGTGTTTTTTGGATCATTGAACAAAACTGTTTGCACTCTCACTGTTTGAAAGTCCACTTTATATGCTTCAATAATGTAACTTGAACAACTATTTCTAAGATGAGAATATGTAATCTATTAACTAGTGATTTCTTACTGTTTATTTTTTAAATTTTGTATCACTTGTACCCTTTTTCTGTTTTTTTTTTTTCCTTTTTCTCCTTAAATTAAAAAAAATAATGTGTTCATATACTTGTTGGCCTTTTCTATATATTCCTTGAAGAACAGTCAAAGTATTGTGACAGGGTCTCACTATGTAGTTCAGGCTGGCCTTAAACTCACTGTGTAGCCCAGCCTGGCCTAAAACATGTGGGGATCCTCCTCTTTCAGCTTTCTGAGTATTAGGGTTACAGGTGTGCACCACTATGCCCTGATGAAGTACCATTTTCAAAGTTGAGTTATTTGGTTTGGTACTGAGTTGTAGGAGGTCTTTATATATACTGGATGTTAACTCCTTATTGTATATGGTATGTAAATGTTTTCTCCTAGTCCCTAGGTTGTTTTATACTGTTGTTTCCTTTGATACACAAAAGCTTTTAAGTTTAATGTAACCCTATTTGTATATTTTTGCTTCTGTTGCATGTTTTTGGAGTATTTGTGAAATCAAGCCAAATCCAATGTCATGTAGTTTTCTCCCTATATTTTCTACTAAGAATTGTGCATTCTTAAGTCTTAGATCTTTCGTGCCTTTGGAGTTGACTTTTGTATGTGGTGCAAGCTAAGAGACCGGCTTCATTCTTTCAGATATACAAATCCTGTTTTTCTAAGGCCATCTGTTGAGGTGACTACCCTTTTCTCCATTGTGTAGCCATGGCACCCTTATTGAAGACCATTTGATTATGTATGTGAAGATTTATTTCTAGGCTCTATTTTTATTTGGGTGGTTTTTTGGCATCTTTATGGCAGTACCAAGCTGTTTTGATCAGTTTACCTTGGTAATATGTTTTGAAATTTAAAAAGTAGATTTCTAGTTTTTTCTTTCTCAAGACTGTTATGGCTATTCTTTGAGGTTCCATATGAATTTTTTTACATTTGGACAAAAAAAGACATTTGGGGTTCTGATAAGGATTGCATTGAATCTATAGATTACTTTGAGTAGTATGAACATTTTAACACTATTAAGTCTTCTAATCCATAAATACAAGAAATCTATTTACTTTTGCCTTCTCAATCTCCTTCAACATTGTTTTGTAGTTTTCAGTGAACAAGTTTTTCATATCTTTAAGTTTATTACTAAGTACTTTATTCTATTTGATGATGCTACTGTAAATAGGATTATTTTTTTTTTCTTCTGTGTGTGTGTCTCTTGGGTACCGAATCTCAAGCATGCTAAGCATATATCTAATATTTAACTATACTCACAGTTGAGACCTTTTTTTTTTTTGGTACCAGGGATTGAACTCACAACCTTGCACTTGCCAGGCAGGTGGAGACTTTTTTAACTTTCTCTTCAGATCATTCATTATTATAAAAATTAACTGATTTTTGAGTGCTGCTTTCATATTCTACAACTTTTATGAATGTGTTTATTGGTTCTACCAATTTTTGTGAGGTCTTAAGAATTTCTCCAGATAAAATCATTCCATTGTGAACAGAGATCATTTTAATTTTTCTTTCGCAATTCAGACATCTTTTACTTATTATGCTCACCTAATTGCTCTAGCTATGGCTTCCAGTATTTTCTTGATTAAAAGTGGTAAAAAGTGAGAATCCTGGCCTTGTTTCTGACCTCAGACAGCTTCCAAGATTTAGCTGTTATGAATTGTTCTATTATAAACATGTATGGAGGACCACCAGGACAGTTTTCCTTAATAGAAGCCATAGAGCTTTCAGATTTTCATCACTGAATGTGATGTTAGATAGGGATTTTCATATATGGCCTTTATTATGTTAAGATATACTATTTTGTAGGCTATTTTTTTAATGAAAAGGCATTGATTTTTGTTAACTGCCTTTTCTGCATCAATTGAAATAATGTGGTTTTTGTTCTTTATTTTGTTATTGTGGTATATTGACTAACTTTGTATGTGAAAGGTTTCTGCCCTGGTATAAATTACTGGACATTATGATGGTGATCTCACATGGTGAAGGCCAAAGCAAAAACAACCCTTACCCTGAGGACCACTTCCTCCTCCTTCCCCTTCAACCCTGATTACAACTTCCTCTTTCCTTTTCCCTGTGCACAAAGAGGATTCCAATCAGTCATCAATGCCTGCCCCAAGTGCTGCTTCCAGTCAGAGATCATAAAACCTCCACCATGTTTGTCTCTGGCATAGGAGAATGCCCAACTGCATGAGTGGTGTGCTCCTCTCTACATCCTCAATAAAGGCCACTTTTTCTTCCCTTTTGCTTCTCTATTGTGCCAGAAAATCCTAAAGTGTTGAATCGTCTTTGCATTTGAGGAATAAGTTTTACTTAGTCATAGTATATAATCCTTTTAATGATGCACTGAATTCACTTTGCTAATATTTTGTAGATGACATTGGCATCAATATTCATCGGGAATATTGGTCTATAATTTTCTTGTAGCCTTTATCTGGCTTTGGTATCGGATAATGCTGCACTCATGAAACAAGTTTAAGAAAAATATGTCAATTTTTCTTTAAATGTTTGATAGAATCTTCAAGTGAAGACACCTGGTCCCAGAATTTCTTTTGTTAGGACGGTTTTTGCATACTGATTCAATCTCCTTACTAGTTATGGGTCTGCTGAACTTATTTTTTCAGAATTGAATCTTGGTTAACAGTAAATTTCTAGGAATTTTTTTATCTCCTTGATATTATCCAATTTCTTTGTATACAACTATTAGTAGTAATCTCTTTTCTTAGTCTAGATAAAGGCCTGTCAATTTTGTTGATTTTTTTTTAAAGAGAATAAAACAGCTGGCCATGGCAGATTCCAGGAGGCTGCACAAGAAAGCAATTCGTCCGCCCTCCTAGTAAAGCGCCTCCCTCTGGCACGAGCCAGGAGAAGACCCAATCAATTGCTCCTGTGAGCCTACAGGCCTGCGGGTTGGGAATCAAACATCACTCACACACACACACACACACACACACACACACACACACACACACCCGTTAGCAGCTGGGGACAGAGGTTTGAGCATCTCTTGAGAGGATGACTGTATGCAATATAGCAAAATGGGGGATTTCCTTCTATCTTCTGTTTGAAGGCAAATGTTTTTACTGTTTTGTTTCCTTATGATTAACTGTTTTACTCTATTCAATATTCTCTTTTGATTTGTCTTATAATGTTCTGTTTTTGGTTTGATTTCACTATACCTAATTGGCTAGACAACTATTGTGAAGATAACAAGATATACTATGGTACCTATTACTGTTATCCCAGTAACCTGCTCTGAAGTTCTGAACAAATTTCACTACATTGTCTCGGTTGGCTTTGTTCTGTTTTGTTCTGTTGTATTTTTATTACCTTAAAAAAATAAAGAGAATAAACCCAATCAAAACCAACCAATGTAAGATACAGAACTTCAAAACATTATGAAATCAATAATACTTACCATAATGCCTTTTGATGTCTTCCAAATAACTGCAGATAACTTCAGACATAGTGAAAATCAAATAGAACAGAATATAATAGAAACAATAAAAACAAAACAATGAATGCAATAAAAGACTTCAAAACAAGCCAAGAGTAAATCCAAAACTGCTACCATAATGTATCTTGCTATCTTTTAAATAGCTACTCCTGCCATTGGATTTGACATAATCAAACAAAAGAGAGTAAAACTCAACTCAGCCAAACAAAGGAAGCAATATAGGACCTCCAAAACAAGACCGCAGGAAATCGACAATGGCTACAGCTCTCAGAAGGAGATTCCCCTCCCCACAAATGTCACACTGCATACTACTATCCTCTGAACCTATGATCAGACCACTGGCCCTAGACCTGCAATGTTAGTGAAACACCAAAACACCACAGGCATCTAATTTCATTTTACCTCCATAGCTATAATCACAGCCTGTGTTTCTCCAGATAAGCCAGTTGCCTGAGGGGATGGGTGGGTACTTCTTGTTTGCCAGCCCACGTGCTGGAAGGGGCTGGGGTCAGGCTGTTCCAGTCTAGCAGCAGCCTGTGCACAAGGTGCTGGCCCCCAGCTGGGCTTGCTTGCTGGTATGGACTTGTTCTCCCTACTTCCGGTGCACAAATGGCACTGAGTCATGGGCAGAGGCTGGGGTCTGGCTGTTCCAGTTTGGCGGCGGCCTTTGAGTGGCGCCACTTCTCAGACTGGGCTTGCTTCAATTTTGTTGATAGTTTTTTTTTATTTAAAGAAAGACAAAATAAGATAGAAAATGGGCAGAAGTAGTACATACTTTCAAAGAAAAGAAATAGTAATAAATCACTAGCTGATGTATACATACTGTCCCCCTATATATAGTTGTTCAAGGTACACAAGTGGAACATATAAACGGGATTTCAACCAGGGAGACTGCAAACAGTTCTGTTTAGCTATCCAACAAAAACTAAGTATTATGGCTATCAATCCTATACACTTAGACATGTACGCATTTATCCGTATCTTCATTTATGTTGAGACCTAACAGAGCATATTAGATTAAAATCCTTCTGAACAAAGATTAATAATATTGCTGGATTTCACATCATAACCTCCGGAATCAGGATTGGGTACTGCAGTGCCATTTTCTTTCTTTCAAAAGTTTTTGTTCATTTCATCATGTGTCATCAGATCAGTGCTCATAAACTGTTTATAGGTTTTACGTAAGCTTGAGTCTTAACATGTATTTCTATCCTTTCTATGTTAGAGGGAAAAACATAACAAAGCAGGACAGAACTAAACTTTTTCCTATAGACATATAAAACTAAAAAGACATATAAATCTGCTGTATAAAGAGTTCTATCCTGGTCACTGTGCTGTTTCTTATCATCAACAGAATTGGCTATATCATCAGATAAAGTATAATTAAGCATATCAGTACATAACAGAATTAAAAGAAATATAGCTTTATAGATAGTATAGAGCTACAAAAACAGGTAATAATCAAATCAGAATGGATACCGTAGTGAATCATTGTCATTTTCAGTATAGTTGTCTGTACTCCTCAACTTGTTGCCATCAACCTTACAGGTTTTGAATAAAATCCGTCAATAATAATCAGCAATCAAACAAATCAGATTTAACTAAGATCAGTCTTGATATAACAGCATAAGTCATACATGGATCCTGATTGAGTTAATAGGGAATTAAAGATGTCCCCTATGCTATGGACAGCCGTCCATGCCCCTCAAATCCAATGCTTGTATACAAACTAGGACAGAAGGAGTTCTAACCAAACAGAGTGGTGTGAGTAATAGGGGCTTTAATTCTTGATACACTATTAGCTATATCTTCTGCTGGTTTTTTTTTTTTTGAGGACTATTCCTCCCTTTTACTCCCCCAGAATGAACTGTGTATTTTTGGGTCTCCCCAACACTCATAGTTTTGTATTGGGGGGACAACCTGCTATTTACTTAAGTGTTTCTGAACCTTCTCACTCCTGGGCTGGATTTCTAATTATATTTCTTCATTTCTTAAAGCCTGTCTGTTCAACCTACCATACATACTGGTCTAGTTACCCCTATTACTCTCTGGTTCCCTATCACATCGAATTCCATTTTCTCATGTTTGATTTTGGTCTATAAACCTTCTTCAGGCTAATTATATTTCCTATAAAGAGCCTCTCGGTGGACCCTATCTCTTGATTCACTCTGCCTGCTATTCTCTATTTTTTCCCTGAAGTTAGGGTATCTAGGCCATCTATATTAGAAACTATATCCAACCTTCTCTGCCTCATTTTTGTTGGGCTCTTTTTCTGTCATTAGTTGTCAGTTTGTCTTCTTCATTTTGTTTTCCGCTCCATTCATTGTGGCCTCTCTGTTACTGTTTTTGGAATCTTGTTATTTTTCTCTTTTAGAATGTCCTGCAGTATTCTCTGTAGAGTTGAATTGGTGGTTGCAAATTCCCCTAGTTCCTCTTTCTCCTGGAAGCACCTTGTTTCTCCATTAATTTCTAGGGACAGTTGTGCAGGATATATCAATCTTGGCTGGAAGTTATTATCTTTCAAAGCTTGAATTATTTCGCCCCATGCTCTTCGTGATTTGATGGTTTGTGCCAAGAAGTCTGCTGTAATTCTGATGGGTGTTCCCTTGTAAGTGATGTTTCTTGTCTCTGATGGCTTTTAATATTCTGTTCTTATATTGGATTTCTGGAATTTTGATTATTATATGCTTGGGTGTAGTTTTTTGGGGGTTGTAGGTGGCTAGGGTCTTGTATGCCTCATACATCTGAGTATCTTTACCTTTTACTGAATTAGGAAAATTCTCCTGGATTATTTCTGTGAATAGCCTTTGTAGCTCATTTGTTTGTGTCCCTACTTCTTCCTTTACTTTTTTTTTTTTTTTTTTTTTTTTTTGGTGGTACCGGGGATTGAACTCATAACCTTGTACTTGCCAGGCAGGCACTTATGCTGCTAAGCTAAATCTCCAGCCCCATACATTCTTAATTCTTAAGTTTTAGATCCTATCATCTTCTAGCCTTTGTATTATTGCTGTTTGTTTCCTTGTTATTTTTAAGAAGCTTTTCATTTCATGCTCCCACATTATAAATCTGTCCTCCAGTTCAGATAATCTATCCTTAGTTTCTTTCAAGCTGTTGCTAGCTTTCAATAGAGTTTTTAGCTTCCTGGTAATCTCTTTGAACCTGCTTCATGTATTCTGTTTTCTCTATTTTCTCCATCAAACAATTCTCCCCTTTTTTTCCTGTTCTTCCATTCCACCATCCATTTTTTCTTGGGTGGTGCTTAGCATTTCTCTAACTATTCTACTTATATCTTGCTTTACTTCATTAAATACTTCACTTTTGAACTCGTCTGTGAGGCTCTGGAGATATTGCTTTATGTCTGTTGGTGCCGTGTCTGATATTGCATGTTTTCTGTCCTCATTCTCTTTTGCATTTACCTTTCCTGGATCAGTGTTCTCAGGATTGGAGACTGAGAACCCTTTCTTGTTGCCTCCTCTTCTCATATTTTTTGTTTCTTCCAATCAGGCGTATATAGGAGGCCCAGTTTCTTTCTTTGTGGGTTACAGTTTGTTTGAATCGTGCCGGCTAGGTGTTCCCACCCACTGCAGTGTACTAGGGAGACACAGACCTGGGCAGCTTCTGCTGGGCCCGCCCGTCCAGGTCAGTCAACCTGCTGAAGGCTTCACTGCATTAGGGTGCACTGCCAGGTGCAGAGACCTGGTTTGGGCTAGCCTACTGGGTCTTAGTCCGTAGCGTCACCCAGGTCAAGCACTCAACCCCATTCCCACTTGAAAGGGGAATATGCAAGTAAAGTCCCTGCAGCATCCTGTTCCGGTTAGTCTGCCTGGTCCCAAAATGTCCTCTGTTGGAGCCTCCTAGTCTATGGAAGGGTCCCTGTTCCTCTCACTCATCACACGTCAATGCAGAGCTCCCCGCCAGCTCTGCTCTCAATTCTGTTCCCTGATTCCTGCTCTCAGAGCTTTTGCATCTCTATCCTTGCTGTGCCAATTCAGATGTAGCAGTGGCAGCAAGAAATTCAAATTGCGGTTTCCAGAGGTGCAGGTTCCAGCTTCAGCGCTGAGATTTTATCTGTTCTGTTCATAGCACTGGGATTGGGTATCCAGTTGATTTCTCTCAGCTTAGTTCATTCCTGGGTTGGCAGGGAATATCACCACCTGCTTAGGACTCCTCACACCGCACCATTCCTGGATTCTAAGCTGGCTATCTCAGAGAGCCTCTATAGCTGTTATCTACCTGCCATGTTGTCCCCCTTATCAATTTTGTTGATATTTTTAAAAAATCAGTTTTTAGGGCTGGGGATTTAGCTCAGCGGCATAAGCACCTGCCTTGCAAGCATGCGGTAGTGAGTTCAATTCCCAGTACCAAAAATAAAAAAAATAAAATAAAACCCAATTCTTAGTTTCAACATATTTTACCACTGTTTTTCTATTTTGTTTACTTTTGCTTTATCATTTTGTAATTTCCCTTCTTTTGCTAGCTTTGAATTTTGTTTCTTTTTTTTTTATTATGGAGAAAAAGAAAAAAAAACAAATAGTGCATAAGTTATACAGAATTTCAGAAAAAATAATAGGAAATCACTAGTTAATAGATTACATACTGTTATCTTAGAAATAGTTGTTCAAGTTACAAAATTAAAGCATATAAAGTGGACTTTCAAACAGTGAGACTGGAAACAGTTTTGTTCAATGATCTAACAAAACTCAGTAATATGGTTATCCATCTTATACACTTAAATATATATGCAGTTATATTCTTTAGAGCACTTTCTTTTCCTTTCTTTTGTACAATGACAATTACACATTTTGGGTTTTATTACTCCCACAGTTCTTATTACTTTTTTTTGAAGAGAGTAAAACCAAATGTGACATAACAGAACAGGGTCAGTCAAATCAGAAGGATGAATATAGTAGATAATGTAAAAACAAAATACTAGGTGATCAAGAATGGTTACCATACTGCCTCTTGCTATCTTAAAAAGAACTGCCGATATCATCAGTTATAATAAAACTGAACAAAACATTAAAGAATAAAACCAAAACATTGGAGACATTACAGGGCTTTAAAAGAAGATAATAGTCAACCGGAATGGGCGTCATAATGAATCTTATTGTCTTTACAGTTGTTGCTTATACTTTTGAACTTGGTACTATCAAGCAAAGCAGAATAGAGGAATATTAAAGCAAGATTGTGAGGGCTATACAGGGTTTCAAATCAAGTTAATAGGAAATCAAAGTGGGTTACTATAATGTATCCTGCTATATTTTTATTTTTCCCTTAATTAAAAAGAAAAATAAAAAAGTAAATAATTAAAAAAAAGAGACAGATAAAAGAGGGCATAACAACAAAACAGCGCAGGTCAAAGCATAACCATTTAAGCAAAATAGTGTTTCACCACAAGATATCCCGACATACAAGTAGTTACCATAATGTCTCTTTCCTTGAAATCTTTGAATATAACTGTATACTGTAGCACCAAACATATCAAGACAATGTAAAACCACTCAAGAGAATGACAGTATTACAGGGTATTTAGAACCAACTATCATAAAATAAACAATGGTTTCTGTATAATCTCCTTGTCTATAAAAGTTTTTGCTTATATTATCACATATAATAAAATCCAATAAGATACAACCTGTTAAGACCGATGGAGACAGAAGAATAAAAGCTTGGTGTGACTTCAAAGCAAGATGATACCAAATCAGCACTAGCTATTATGATGTCTTGTTTTCTCCAAAATCTTTAAGGTGGGTTATGGTGTGAATGTCTGCTCCAAAGCTCATGCTGAAGATTTTTATTTATTAGTCCATGTTTACAGTACACAGTGACTACATTCCTTGTGGGGAGTTGTTACCTGTATGTTACACATCTTAATTCTGTTTTCCTCTTTTTCCCTTTGTTTCTACTTCCTTCCATCCCTTAGTGCCCTTCCCTTCCCCAAAAGATCTATACTCCCATTTCTTGTTATCTATTTCTCATTTTGCTCTTTATTTATATTTTGGATTTCTCTTATAAGCGAGATCGTGTAGCATTTGAGCTTATGTGCCTGGTTTATTTCTGTCAACACTGTGTTCTCAAGGTGCATCCATTTTCTTTCAAATGACTCACGTTTATTTTTCTTTACAGCACATTATGTGCAAATATTGCACTTTTTTATCCATTCATCTGTTGATGGTCATATAGGCCACTTCCAAGATTAAGTTGTTATGAATTGTTCTATTATACATATGTGTGGAGGTGGGCTGGGGATTTAGCTCAGCGGCATAAGCACCTGCCTGGCAAGCAGGCAGTGGTGAGTTTGATCCCTGGTACTGATAAAAAATATGTGTGAAGGGCCACCAGGATGGCTTTCCTTGAAAGAGCATTTGGCTCCATTTGGGCTAACCTGGCCCTATTTCCATGTATTGATATGTACAGAGCTGGCTAGGATATTTCTTTATCCCCTTCAATTGGCTGTTAGCAATACAAATAGGTCTAGGTGAGGTGCTGATTTGTAGTCTTTAAAGCAATGGACAGGCCAGTGTTGCCCTGCCTATAGCTCCCGAGAAGCATGTGTGAACCAGGCCAAGTGACAGCTCTGTCTGGCTGAAACTGAGGCTGAGAAAAAACCCATATCTCAGGACACGAACCTGAGACATGAAAGCTGAAGCACAAACCCCAAAACACAAGGTACTTCCTCAAGCCGTGTTATGCAGATCACTCTTTCTGTACACCTCTCTCTGCATGTTGCGGAAGTGCTATGATGTCGCCTACCTAGCCCAGCTCACAGCACTGATGTACTTTCCGCCATTCTCTGTCACTCATATCTGAGCCACTCCCCTCTTCACAAAGTGATAAAATCCATGTTCTGGCGGTGATCAAGATCTTTGTCCTGGTTTGTCATTGTTCTAACTGGACTTAGGACCCCCTGACTTCCCGTAACTATAGATATGTATTTATCTCTTTATTCTCACAGTGGGTTGCACTGGAAGGGGTAGATTGGAATTATTTATTGGAATTCCAGTAACTTTTCCTTGGGATTACAAGTATAAATTCCGCCTGACCACAACAAGGTCTAGGAAGGGCCTTCTATAAGCATGGTTACATGTGTATCACAGTAATATATCTTTCACATTCAGGAAGATACCTAGGAAGGGAATAGCTGGGTTGAATGAAATTTCTAGTTTTAGCTTTTGAAGAATCTCCACGCTGACTTTCTTAAAGGGTGTACTAGTTTACGTTCCCACCAAAAATGCAGAAATGTTTCCCCCCATAGCTTCTCCAGCATTTGTTACTATATGATTTCTTGATGATAGTCATTCTTTGCAGAGTACGATAGAACTTCAGATTTAATTTGCATTTCTCTCTCTCTCTCTCTCTCTCTTTTTTTTTTTTTTTTTTTTTTGTGATACTGGGGATTGAACTCATGAGCTCGTGCTTGCCAAGCAGGCTCTTATGCCACTGAGCTAAATCCCCAGCCCCCTAATTTGCATTTTTCTAATGGCCAAAGATTTTACAACTTTTTCACGTATTTATTAGTGACTTGTACTTCTTCTGAGGAGTGTCTTTATTAATTTTCATTTCTATTGCCAATCTTTTATTTGCTTATTTGGGGGGCTATATTTTTTAATTATATATTCTAGACGTTAGTCTTTTTTTTTTTTTTTTTTTTGTCTTTTTCGTTTTTATTGGTACCAGGGATCGAACTCACTACTGCCTGCTTGCAAGGCAGGCGCTTATGCCTGCTGAGCTAAATCCCCAGCCCTAGACGTTAGTCTTCTATCCAGAGAATAGCTGGCAAAAGCTTTTCCCATTCTCTAAGTTATCTTCATTCAATTAGTTGTTTCCTTTGCTGAGCAGACGCTTTTTAATTGATCTGACCCCATTTATTGATTCTGGATGGTATTTCTTGTGCAACTAGGTTTCTGTTCAGAAAGTCTTTGGCTGCACCTTATGTCATCAAGAATACAACCTATTTTACCTTTCAAAAGATTGTTTCTTTTTTAACATTTAGATTTTTGATCTATTTTGATTTTAGTTTTGTACCTGATGAGAGATATGGGCCTAGATTCAACCGTTTGCATGTGGATAGTCAGTTTTCCCAGCACCACTTCCTTAAGAGGCTATCCTTCCTCCAGCATATAGCTGTGGGGCCAGGTATTTAACTCAGTAGCATGGTGCCTGCCTGGCAAGTGTAAGGTCCTGAGTTTGATCCTGAGTACTGAAAAGGAAAAAAACAAAAAAGATCAGATAGCTGAATGTGCCTAGGGTTGTTTCTGCATTCTCTTTTCTGTTCCATTGACTGTTTTTTTGTTTTGTTTTTTGTCTTTTTTGAGACAGGGTCTCACTATGTAGTTCAAACTGACTTTGAACTCATTTTGTAGCCCAGGCTGACTTCGAACTCAGCAATCTTCCTGCCTCAGCCTCCCAAGTCTTGGGATTACAGGAGTGCACCATCACAGCTGGCTACCACGACTTTTTTTTTTTTTTACTGTACTTTGCAATATAACTCGAAATCTGATACTGTGATGCTTTCTACTTTAAAAGATAATAAATTTATTTATCTCCACTTTGTCTTGTTTCCCAGAATTCCCTTTGTTATTCTAGGTCTCCTCTAGTTCCACATAAATTTAGGATTGTTTTGTCTAGTTCTGGAATGCTGCTGGTATTTTGATTGGGATTGCATTAAATTTGTACATCAGTTTTGAACTTAGACTATTTTGGTAATTTGATTCTGTCTATTCAGGAGACACTTTTCCATTTTCTGATGTCCTCTTTGATGTCCTTTATCAGAGTATTACCACTTTAATTATAGAGGCCTTTTGTTTCCTTAATTCCTAAAAATACTATTTAATTTTTTCTTGATGCTACTGTGAATAGTACTGCTTCCCTAATTTCTTTCTCATTGAGTTCATTATTGATATACAGGAATGCAATTGATTTTTGTGTGATCTTGTACACCACTATATTGCTGAATTTGGTTATTAATTTTAGGAGTCTTTTAGTAGAATTTTTTGAGTATCTGATGTAAAAGGTATCTTTTGAAATGATGTTTATTTTATATAGTTTCTTTGTCTTGCCTGATTGCTTTAGCGAATGTTTCAACTAGAGTGATAGCAGTGTCTTGTTTCTAATTGTAGAGGGAATACATTCATTTTTTTTCCCATTTAGTAATATGTTACAGTAGGTTTATCATAAATGGCTCTTATCAGATTGAGATGTTTCCTCTGCACTGATTTTTGTGTTTGTGCTTTGAAATGAGACCTCACTGTGCAGTTTAGTAAAAGTGCTGCTAAAGCGAGCACTCACCACGCAGTTCTAGCTTTCCTTGAACTCACTGTTTAGCCCAGGATGGCCCCTCCCTGCCCGGGAGTTTTAGGTGCATGTACCATGCGTAACTCTCCTTCTATACCTATGTTTTCTTTTTCTTTCTTTTTCTCCTCCTCCTCCTTCTTCATCTCTTCTTCTAATCAAAAATGGATGCTGGATTTTTGTCAAAGGCTTATTCTTCACTTATTAAGATGATGATGTGATTTTTGTCATTGTACCTGTTTTTGAGTTGTAGTACATTTATTGATTTGCATATTATGAAACATTCCTGTATCCTAGCATGAAGCCTTCTTTCTCATAATACATTATGTTTTTTATGATTTGTTCCTGTTTTCCAGTATCTTATTAGGAATGTTTGCATCAATATTCAGTAAAGTAATTGGCCTGCAGGTCTCTTTTTGGTTGGTCCTAGTCTGATTTTGAAAACAAGGTAATGCTAGCTTCCAGGAATGATTTTGAGAATACCTTTTTCTTATCAGTCTCATTAAAGAGTTTGAGTTGGCATTAGATGTCCTCTAAAGTTATTGTAGAATTTGGCAATGAAATCATTGTTAGGTTCTGAGCTTTTCTTAGTTCGTAGGTATTATTACTGCCTCCTTTTATTGCTTGTTATTGATTAGATAACTCATGTATCTAGAAACCCATTTCTTCTGAATTCAGAATGACCCAATTCATTGTAGTACAGATTTTTTTAAGTAGCTACTAATGATCTTCTGGACTTCAGTGACATCCATTGTGACTTTGCATTTTCATTTCTAATTGCATCAATATAGGTCTTTTCTTCCCTCTTTTGGTAAGGGTTTGTCTATTTTGTTTATTTTTTCAAAGGACTAGCTTTACTTTTTGTTTACTAAAATCCCCAGCTGGGTGCTAAGATTACAGCTCCAGCTATAATGTCAGCATGTGGGAGGTTGAGGCAGAAGGATCTCTGGGAGTCTGAGAACAGCCTGCACTACATAGTGAGACCCTACATAGTGAGGAGGAGGAGAGGAAGAGGAGGAGAAAAAAATCCCCTTATTTATTTAGTTTTTTACCTTTATTAGTATATGTCTGTAATAATAATGATTACATTCACTGTAGGGAATTGGTACACATACATAACACATTTCATTTCTTTTTTGCCCCTTTTCTCCACTTGCTTTTATTTTTCTAGCATCAAACTAATGTATTTATAAGACCTTATAAAGTTAATTATCACACATGCAATTTAAAGCCAGACTAACAGACCAAAGAACATATAAAACATGTAAGATAATTGTACTAAATCAAGGTACATTTTAAATGTGTTATCCATGCTGGATTATACTACTTTTTTCTCCTTTTTCCTGTTATCTGCCTTTTATTTCGTAACGTACGCTTCTATGTATGAGTTACTTCATGTAACATTATGCTTTTGGGCTAGGGCTATGGCTCAGTGGTAGAGCTCTTGCTTTTAATGCACAAGACCCCAAGTTCAATCCCCAGCACTGCAAAACAAAGCAAAACATTGTGCTCTCAAGATGCATCTACTTTCCTACAAATGACATGTTTGTCCCTCTTTATGCCACAGCACTATTGTTGGTGGGGTTTTTTTTTGTTTTTTTTTTGTCTTTTTCCTTTTTATCGGTACCAGGGATCGAACTCACGACTGCCTGCTTGCAAGGCAGGCACTTACGCCGCTGAGCTAAATTCCCAGCCCCACCCACAGTACTATTGTGTAAAAACACATTTCTTTATCTGTTATCTTTATCCATTATCTGTTGATGGACCTACAGGCTGTTTCTAAGATTTGGCTGTTTTGGGTTGCACTGCTATAAACATGGATATACATCACTGTGGTGTGATGTCTTTATCTCCATTGGGAAGATACCCAGAAGGAAATAGCTGGATCAAATGGAGTTTCTATTTTTAGTTTTTGAGGAATTTCCATACTGATTTCCATAGTAGTTGTATCAGTTTACAGTCTCAACAGCAGTGAAGTTTCTTTCTCTCCACAGCTTCACCTGTATTGGGTACTACACTTGATCTTAGCCAAAAGACCAAGAAGCAATCACCCATATTTGTTATTGGTTAATTTCTTGATTGTAATCATTTTTTCTGGAGATGACATTTCAGTGTTATTTTAATTTGCATTTTTTGAATGGTCAGTGATGTTGAACATTTTATGTATTTATTGGCTGACTATATTTATTCATCTGACAAGTGTCTATTCATTTAAGATGCCTTTTTATTGGTTCTTTAGTTCTTTATATATTCTAGATATTAGTCCTTTGTCTAAGGAGTAGCTGGCAAAAAATTTTTTTCCCATTCTGTAGGCTGTCTCTTCACTCAGTTGCCAATTTCATTTCCTTTGCTGTGCGAGAACTAGTTCTTGAGTCTTTTTCTTCGCTCTAATCATTACAATCTCCTTCCTCATACTAGCTTTGGATGTTGACTGTTCTTGTTTTTCTAGGACCTTGAGGCGTATCATTAGATTTGGGCTTGCTCTATCTGATATGGGAATTCACAGCTATCAATTTTCTGTTGAGAATTGCTTTTGTTTTGTCCCATAAGTTTTACTGGCACTATTTGATTCTAGGAAATAACAATTTCATCTTTGATCCCTTTTATGACACAGATTATTCAGAAACATATTAATTTTCTTGTGGTTTGTAGTTTTTGTGGCTTCTTTTGCCATTGATTTCTAGTTTCATTGTGCTATGCTTTGATAATATACGAGATAATTTCAATTCCTTTGCATTTTTTTTTTCATTTTGAAAAGGCTTTTTCCCAAATATTATTCTAAATAAATGTCTTACAAACAAGGGTTAAT
Source organism: Cavia porcellus (assembly GCF_034190915.1). Lineage (NCBI taxonomy): Eukaryota > Metazoa > Chordata > Mammalia > Rodentia > Caviidae > Cavia > Cavia porcellus. The sequence goes on along the minus strand of NW_026947514.1, from coordinate 25,031,013 downwards.
ATGAGTTGGAAACAATCTATATAAGAAAACCATTTTTACAGAATAATTTTAACAAAAGACACCTTTATCAAGCTGTGGCTGTGTCTTTTGCATTTTCTTAAACAAGCTTTATAGGCTAATATGTGGCCTGTGTTGGAGAAAGTTCCATATGCTACTGAGAAAAACGTGTATTTTTGGTTGTTGAATGGAATACTGTAGGTATCTATTAAGCCCATTTGTTTGGTTTGGCTCAACCCTGCTATTTCTTAGTTGATTTTTTTATTTTTGTCCAGTTGATCTGTTTGTGGCACTAGAAGTGTGTTTATACTTGTCCGATCTTGTTGTGCTTGTTTTATGAAGATGGGTATGCTGGTCTTTGATCCATACATGTTTATAATTATTATTCCTTTTTGTTGAATTGTACTCTCAATAAATATGTTAGGTTTCACGTTTGTCCAATTCTCCTTTTGTAATTTATTTCTAATTTCATCTTATTGTGCTTAAAAAGATGGTATGATTATAATCTTAAATTTAAGACTTGTCTTGTGTCTTAAAATGTGATCTCTCCTGAAAATGTTTCACATGCGCTAAGAATTTTCTCTTGCTGTTGAGTGGAATGTTTTGGATTTGTCTGTTAGGTTTTAATAGGTCTACCATATTTTTCAAATACTTGTTTCCTTATTGATGTTCTCTCTGGTTGTTATTGTAACTATTATTGGAAATGGGGGATTTAAATCTGAGTATTTCACTTCTGTCAAAATTTGATTCTTATATTTGATGTTCTGATATTAAGTATACATGTTCTATCATCTTGGTGAAATGATCGATCATTACAGTGACTTAACGTCTTTTATGATACAAACACGACCATTCTTGTTCTCTTGTGATTACCATTTGCATGTGCTATCTGTTTCTATCCTTTCATTTTCAGCTTGGTGTCAACTTAGGAACCTAAAGTGAAGTTTCTTATACATAGTGGATCTTATTTTCTTAGCCACTGAGCCATTCTGTTTTTTAACTGGGGACATCTAACCATTTATATTTTAAGCAATTAAACAGCACTTATTCTTGACATTTTGGTTATTGCTTTCTGTACCTCTTTTAATTCTTTTGTTTCTTTCCTATTCTTGGTCATCCTGTGTTTCTTTCTTTCTTTTTTTTTTAAGTAATGATATGCTATGATTCCCTTCTCATATTCTTTTATACATCTTCCATAGGTGTTTTTTTATCCCACTTTTACTTTATTACTCATGTCGCAAATTACATCTTCTTGCATTTTGTATCATTAACATTTTATAGTCAGTTATTTTTCATGCTTTTATCTTTTAAATTCTATATCAGAATTAAAAATGAAAACTGGGTGTGGTGGCTCATGCCTATAATCCCAGCACTTGGGAGGCTGAGGCAGGAGGACCGTTGCAAATTTGAGACCAGCCTGGACTACAAAGTGAGGCTAAGACCAGCCTGAACTGCATAGTGAGATTCTGTCTCAAAAAGGCAAATAAATAAATAAATTAATTAAAAAGAATTAAAATGATTTTTGCATCACCCATCATATTGAGGGATTGTATACTTACATATTTATTTTTACTAGAGGTTTATACTTTTCATGTTGCTACCTAACATCTTTTCATGTTTAAGAGATCCTTTTAGTAGTTTTTATTAAAGCATGTCCAGCAATGAGTTCCCTTTTTTGGGGGACAGGGTTTCACTAGGAGGTTTAGGCTGGCCTTGAATTCACTTTGTAGCCCAGACTGACCTCAAACTCCCAGCAATCCTCCTGCTTTGGCCTTCCAAGTGCTGGGATTACAAGTGTGTGCTGCTATGCCTCATTTTCCCTTAGTTTTATTTTTTTAATTTTATTTTAAAGAGAATAAAATCAAACAAAATAAAATAGAATAAAGCCAATCAAAATAAAACAGTGAAAGCGATACAAGACTTCAAAACTGGATAATAGGAAATCAACAAAGGCTACCATAATGCCTTGTTATTTTCAAAATTGCTGCCCATACCATCCAACATAATAAAGTCAAACAAAATAAAACCAATCAAAACAGAACATTAAATAAAACAAAACAGTGAGAACAATATTGGATTTCAAAAACAAGACAAGCAAATCCCTCACTGTTGCTATACAGCATAGTTATTCTCTAAATAGCTGCGCAGCCTACCAGCTTTAGGCCTACAAAGTCAATCAAACAATACAAGCATTAGTTGATATCAACTCAGCCTGTGTTCCTCTCAATCAGCCAGTTGCTTAGGGGGTTGGCGGAGGTGAGGCTCTTGTTTCCCAGCCTGCGCACTAGCTGGCTCACAGAAAGGGCAAACTGGCTTCTTGTTTCTCTTCCTGGGCCCTGCATGGCTGTGCTGGTTCACAAGAAGGGTAAATTACTCCCTTAAAGTCTTCTTTCTTCTTGATTGAGGGACAGTTTTGCCACATACAGTATATTTTGTGTTTCACATAACTTTATTCTCTTCCTTCAATCAAATTACATGATATTCAGATTTTGACCCTAATCAGTGGATCTATAAGTAGAAATATCCATTTTACTCACAGGCAAGCAAATGCTGCTTCTTGAAATGGTCTTACCATGGACCCTCTGGTCATGCAACCCAAGTCGCCCCTACACCTAGCTTTATCTTCACTATATAATGTGGCTACTTCATTGAATATCATTCTGGACTTTAACCTTTCCATGGCTTCCATGATTTTGCCATGTTTTTCACATAGTATGTGACTGACCTTTACTGAATTGCCATCCACTTTGGGTCCCTGAACCTTATCAGCAATGTCATTCTCAGAGGCTGGTCCCCCTTCCCCATTTTCCAGAACCACTTCTCCCTTTGGGAAGCATCTTTAGAACCTACATTGAACTCCAGATACAATATTCTTGGCAGTTTTTCTTATAGCACTTTGAATGTATCAAGCCATTTCCTGGTCTATTGTATTTCTGTTGAGAGAAAAATATTGATAATCCTATGGAAGCTCCCTTGCACACAAGTTGTTTTTTTCTTGCGGAGTTTCATATTCTCTAACAGCTTGATTATGTTTCAATGTAGCACTCTTTGAGTTCATTTAAGAGTGCTTTGAACTTCTTGAATTTAGATGTCTATTTTCTTCCGTAGACTGGCAAGTTTTGGGGCCACTGTTTCTTGAAATACATTATTTGCTTCATTCTCATTTTTTTTTTTTTTTCTGTTTTTAACGGTACCAGGGATCGAACTCACGACTGCCTGCTTGCAAGTCAGGCGCTTATGCTGCTGAGCTAAACCTCCAGCCCCATCTGCTTCATTCTCAAACTCCCAGAATGTACATATTGGTCTGTTTAATGGTCTCCCAAGTCTCTAAAATCAATTATATTCTCAGAAAAGAGAATTGTCTATCACCTTTATCTTGGATTCAGCTTACCTCAAATTACGGACTAGTTTGCAAAAGAAGACTGCATGGGCACAGGCCTCAATCATTAGTCCCCGAGAACGGCCCCGCAGATAAAGCCAGGAACGATCTTCCTCTGAAATCCCGTTTTCAAACTGCAGGGACTTAAGGTCTTCTAATACATCCATTTCCAAGCCACCATATCCTGCAGTGACACATACCAATCAATGTGGCTCTCTATCCTGGAAGAGCAAAGACTTAGGCTGGAGGGCTTCTGTATGATGATGTTATGCTGAGGTCACAAGTGCTTGTGATGGTAAGACTTACCACCTCTCTCATTCAAATTCAGGCTACAGGCATTTTTTTCAGCAGATGAATTTCCATTAGCAACAGGTTTCAGAGATGTTCTTGGGCCACGATGGCCTCCCCTCCATGTTCTAAGCTTCAGAACTATGACCAAACACACAGGACCTCATTTCAAAGGAACTCTCCCTTTTCCCTAAACTATTTTCCCTTAAGATAAAAAAGAACCCCAGCTAAATATCACTGTCCTTTATCTAGGGCCAAGACATCTAAATTTAAAAAAATCAACCTTGGGGTATATAAGCTCATCTATATACATCTCTCACTAACTAAACAGATCACCTAGCACCACACACCTGTCAGTGGCCAGGCTCTGCTCCTCAGTACTGCTGATCCAGGCAGACAAAAAAAATTGTATTCCTAAGAATTACACAAGAAAGTTGTCATTATGACTCCTTAGCTGCCAGATCACTTCAGTGTGACTTTTAATGGTGTCAGGCCACGTATAGGTTTTCTGACCTGAACATGAGGATACAAGTTCCTTTCACTGTTTGTAGGCATATTATCCCAGCCCAGTAATCCCAACACAAGATTCTGGGTTTGTAGGGGTTTATTTTACAGACTAAAATATCATGCATATCTTTCCAACCTCTTTTTTGTATTTGAGAAATCAGTAATCAATTTTATAGTAATGATGAAATTAAGACCAGAATTTGAAACTACTTAAGTCTCTAATCCTCTTGTTAAATTTAAAAACAAAAACACTGAGGTGAAATTCACCTGACATAAAATTAGCCATTTTATGCCAGGCGTGGTGGTGCACACTGTAAACCCAACACTTGGGAGGCTGAGGCAGGTCACCACAAGGCCAGCCTGGTTACACAGATCAAGGCCAGTCTGAACTATAGTGAGATTCCCATCTCAAAAAAAAAATTGTTTTTCACTTTAAAGTGAACCATTTAGTGGTACATTCAGAATGCTATGCTACTTACCTCTAACACTAGAACAAGAAAACCCTATTAAGCATCAGCTTCCTATCCTTTTGCACCCCAAGTCCTTAGAATCATCAATTTGCTATCTATAGATATACTGTACCTTCCCCAAGTATTTCATATTAATGAAATTATACAATGTGGGACCTTTTGTCTGGCTTCTCTAAAGCCTCTTATAGTAAGGATATTATGCCACAGGTTAGTGTAACCTCATAAGCCATGTCCCTAGCACTTAGATGAAAAGTATGGAAGTTTTTTTTAGCAAATCTAAGAAACATTTCCTTATTTGGAAACAATGTGGTAGGGCATCCTAATTTGCAAGTGATGTGTCCTGCTTAAAAAAAAAAAAAAAAAAATTTTTTTTTTTTTTAAGATCAGCTTGACTAATGTAGCACATATTCAGTTGAACAGACATGAATTCTAGGCCCAGCCTTCATGCATTCTTAAAAACAGAGACTCGGGGCGGTGGGGGGGGGGGGGAGGATTTAGCTCAGTGGCACAAGCACCTGCTTGGCAAGGTCATGAGTTTGATCCACTGTACCACCAGAAAAAAAAAAAAAAAGAAAATTAAAGAAAAGAAACAAACAAACAACAAAAACCAGAGACTCAGTTGTAGCACTGTAATATGCAATATGACTTAGTTTGGTTAGGTTGAACTCTTCTCCAGAATTTCCTTCCTTGTGTATTTTTTGCTTATGGTGAACCATAGGATATCTTTGTGTAAAATTTAAAAAGTGGAAATGAAACAGCAACTAGTTTGTTTCAGCTCACAAGCGTGGGGCATGCACTTCTGTAGGTCACACACATGTTGCCAATTTGTTGGCTACCTTGCGGGTGTGGGATAGCAGTTGGGCCTGTAACTGCTATTCCTTCCCCTAGACACTCTTACAGTTGCTTATTCCCAAGCCAACAGCTTCTCCTGCAGGATACTCAGTCCATCAAAGTTGGAGGTGGTGAGGATACAGGTGAGTCTTGGCCTGTTTTCAGGTTTCTGGCTTGTCCATTCTATCACTTTATATCTTTTTCCCTTCTGGACTGCCTGCCCCATGACTTTCAAGCTCTACCACCAGAAACAAAAATAATCATTTTAGCCAGGCGTGATGGCACACCTCTGTAATCCTAGCACTTGGGAGGCTGAGGCAGGAGGATCATTGCAAGTTTGAGACCAGCTTGGGCTACAAAGCGACCTCAAGGCCAGCCTGAACTGCATAGCAAGACCTGTCTCAAAAAGACAAATTAAAAAAATCATTTTATTGGGGCTGGGGGTTTAGCTCAGCAGCATAAGCGCCTGCCTTGCAAGTGTGTGGTCCTGAGTTCGATCCCTGGTACTGATGAAAAAGGAAAAAGACAAAAAAAAAAAAATCATTTTATGAAACTGTTTATCCATTTCCCACACCTAAGTAAGATTCCTGGGCCGGGGATTTAGCTCAGTGGCCTAAGTGCCTGCCTTGCAAGTACGCGGTCGTGAGTTCAATCCCTGGTACCAAAAAAAAAAAGATTCCTGAAACAAATGTTAGATTGGACAATGTATATACACTGCTAGTGGTTCTGCTTTTCTGAAATACTAGTTAGTAAATTACCACTGTTTGTGTGAAGATAAGCAAATAACTTTAACACAATTAAAGTCCTATTTCCTCAACAGCAAAGATAATCAGGAAAGAAACTAAGTATGAACTTACCTGAAATTGCAAAGGTGATTATAAAATGGAGAAGCAAAAAAGTACAATCTAATTCCCTTAAAACTGGGTTTCTCAGGGCCAGAGTTTAGCTCAGCAGCACAAGTGCCTGTCTGGCAAGTGCAAAGTCATAAAGTTTGATGGGTTTCTCATTATTGGCAATACTAACATTTTGGACAGATAATTTGTTGGATTCTGTCCTGTGCATTATAAGAGTATTTAGCAGAATCCCTTGCCTCTCCCAAGAGTAGCAATAAAAATATCTTCAGATATTGCGGAGGTCCCAGCTGAGAACCATGTTACCATAAAGCATACTGTGTACCTCTAAGGGAGCATCATCTCCTTTCCTGCTACCACTTCAACCAGAAGTAAAGAACTCTACAAGGTCATAGACTACCCTGCCCCATTTTTCAGATGAAGGTGAATCCAGAAAGAAAAAGACTCACCCAGCACCACACAGCATGTAAGTGGCAGAACTGGGAAAACCAGTCAGGTCTTCTGTCTCCCAGCTCAGTGCTCTGTTAACCATCCAGCCCAATTCTGCCATAACCTGCCTGACAGGAGCTAAGAGGCCACTACATGCAGTCATGAACACAGACCAGATACTGAACAATCATTTCACCATTCTGCACGAAATGACTGGGCAAGGAAGAGAAGGCACCAAGGACAAAATGGCTTTATTAGGAGTCTAGGCATGTCCGGAAAGCCCAGCTGAGTCACAGAAAAGAGGCTGACATTGGTGCAGGGCAGAAACTAGCATTACAGAACATCCTTTCAAAAGTCGAGTGTGAATATAAAACCTCCATCTATATATTCTCACAGATATGCTGCCCAGATGAAACTTCTGAACCCTTCTGGCGAAATAAATAATGAAATCTTCCTAAAGGGGAAAACTCTCCAGCACTGCTGGAGATCCATGTAAATTGTGGATCTGGGAGAGAAGAAGAAGAGGGCTATTTTATTACCCAAACAAGGTCATCTCAGTGTGCAGCTGAGAGAGGAACCCTAAATTTTTGGACAAATTGTAGACTGAAGCAGCAGCGGGACACTTGCTGAAGAAACACAACATCTGGGCAATGTCTGTCACAAAGTGGAGGGCTCTGCGCAGTCTAGCTTAGGTGTGACTCCAGCAGGGCCTGACAATACTGGCACCCTTCCTGGGGTGCTTGGAAGACAGTCATGTAGGTTCTGTTGTGACTTCCTTCACAGCAAAACTGTTAATGCCCATAATTAGCTTAATAGAATGGAGTAGCCACCCTGTGACACCTCTTCCTCTTAGTCTGGGAAACATCCTTTTTGAAGCAGTCACTTTTCTCAAACCAAGAAAGATCTTACCCAATATTGACTCCCACCTTCACTTGAGCACCAGGTAGAGAGTATCCTTCTCTTGAGTCAAAGTGTTAGATCTTGGCCCTTAGATGATGTGCCTTAGACAGAAAAATCAGTCTGAAGCTACGTGTGCCAGGGGCTGGTTTCTGTTCCAAGAGTGGGCACTGCCCGCCGATGAGGGGCCCCAGTGACGTGATGCTGTAACTCTCCTGAAGAAGAGCTCTCTACTTTCATAGACAGGAGGGGAAGAAATGAGGCAGGTTTCAGGGAGGCTAGTGCCCCTCAATTCTTCCATCGAATTTGCTGTGGGAAGAGCAAACAATGAACATGTGTGATCAGTTTCCACTTATCCTTACACAGTAGAGGGAATATAGTAAATCAAGGCTCATAAGGAACTGATACTAGAAAAAGAAAAAGAAGGGTTAAACTGGGGAGAATTTTTTTTTTAATACTTTGGTGTGTTCACTTGGGAAGAGATGGATTAAACATCTTTCTGTATTTTACAGAAGGTCTGATTTAGGGCACTTACTCTAGTCTGTTCTCCTCAGGACCAAGATCCTCTAGCTTTATGTTAGCATCTCGTACATGTTAAGAAACTAAGTTCCATGATAACAGAAAGCTCAGTAATTTCATACTATGAGAGACGAACCAGCTGTACTCTCCAAACAACAGGTGTCTATTTTAGTCTTATTTCCAAAAGGTAAACTGCATCCATTCTCAGGAAATTATACAGTCTGGATATTCTGAATCTGTGACATTTGTTTTATAGTTGTAAGTCTCTGCTAAGTTTAACAATAACCAAAGCATCACAGTCAAATCTCAATCTGAGGCTTGTAGATACCCTTCCATTAGCCTGCACTTCAGGAGCAATTACTTCTGTTTGTAGCAGTGCTTCTGACATCTGAGGCCATAGGCAAATCTTATATTCATGTGGCCCACTTAGTCCTGGAAGCACATATTTGATACTACTTTGTGAGCCATCTACGTCCCAGGATCACGAGGGGTACATGTATAGCCGCTCACCGAGCTGCTGAGAATGGCATCAATTTTCTCCTCCTCTGCAGATCCTTTGTCTACCTTGCTCCTATACGCAAGCAACTGCTGACGATCCTTCAGGTCTCGGTAGGTCTGTGCAACAAAACAGATAATACAAACCCAACCCAGCCTTCTCTATGAGGGGACTGTTATTTTTTTTGTCACTCTCACATTGACCCAAAGTTCAAGGAGAGGACAAGAGGCTACAGTGGGATAAAAGTTAGGTCACCTACAGTACGCTGTACCCAGTTCTCTTTAGGAGCTATTACCTGACAGGGGCACTGTTTTTGTGCAGTGAGATAACATGAAGTAAGGTACCCACAGAACTTCATTCTGGAGTGAAGTCGGCAGAGCTTTTTCACTTAATCAGTTCTGATTACTCTAAATGCAACGAATTATAAAAGCACAGCGAAACCTACCAGAATGCTGGGAAATTATGACTATGGATCTCTTGTCTCTGTCTAATCAATCAAAACTCATACAATCATTTCAGGATTTTTTTTTTTTTTTTTTTTGGGTACCAGGAATCAAACTCATGGCCTTGCACAAGCTAGGCAGGTACTGTGGCCCTGAGCTATATCCCCAGATCCTTTTGTTTTGTGTTTTAAGACAGGGTCTCACTATGTAGGTGAGTCTGGTCCTGAACTCTCTATGTAGCCCTGGGTGCCCTTCAACTCACAGTAATCCTCCTGACTAATCCCTTCCAAATGCTGGGATTACAGGCATGCAACACCACACCTGGTTTCTATTTCAGGATTTTTAACAGGGAATATTGTAATCCCCCACTATCCTCCTAGGATTGGACTCAGGTTCTCGTTTGTTGGGAACTCACATCAATGACAACATCATGGCACTTGAACTTCGTGGCTAAATTCAACTTTGTGTCCACATCTTCCACCAGATTGACATACTCTTGTAAAATCTGCGGGAAAAGATACTTCTGATTAAATGATTCTCAGACCTATAAAACCCAAAACTCTACAAATAGGGGGAAAAAGTTCGAAAGAAGGCAAATTAGTTTAGTATCTAACGTTTACAATTCCTACCATCAACAATAAAACTAGTCTGGTAATAGGCAATGAGAGGACACTAGGCAGCACGTCCCTGCTGCCTCAGGAGAGAAGGGAAGGAGCACAAACCTCCTCTTCATACAGCCAGATTCACAGGGCCCCTTTCTAGAGCTATCCCATGCTGTCCCCATTGTTCCTTCACGTCCCTTCTTAGCAAGTTCTCTTCAGGGATCATTTAAACTGTACATCAGTTCTCCACATGACTAAACATACTAGATGCTCCTCCTAGAGGGCACAGTCTGGGATTAAACATTCTAAAGGGAACAGAACATGCCTCACTAGGCTTTTCTATCTCAAAGCCCAGTGCAGCAAACAATATGCTGCCATTAAGGGAAAACCAGAATGGATCAAGCCTCCATCGCTGAACGATAATGGGCTAAAAATCAGGTCACCTACAGTACCCTGTACTCACTTCTCTTTAGGAGCTGTTACCTGGACAGGGGCACTGTTTTTGTGCAAAATTTCCACAACTCGATGGAAGCCAATGGGTGCTCGCTTCTTCGTGTATCCCAACCAGTTCTGAAAAATGAAGGTGGGAGAACTATGTGTAGGCCAAACACAGTCAACACACTCCGAGCTGGTCTCTCTGTGGTCAGAGCAGAGTAATGTGGAAGAAAGGTGAGTACACGGGGGAGAGGAATAAGAAATGGTGAGAGATGAAGTCCTCAAAAAGTCCAAGTATTTTAGAGGTGAGAAAGAGTCAAAGGCATAAAACAAAGTTCTTAGAGTTTTAGACACTACCTGTGAAAAAAGTCTGTGAAATACTAATAAATGAGGTATTACTTCTATAAATTTATCTGTGTAGATAAATCGTAATTTCGGCAAAGACATAGAAGTTAGGATTTATCTACATAGATGTTCACTTATAAATTCATGAAGAAAGGTTTGGAAAGCTACTGATCAGACTTTTAATAGTGTTCACCTTAAAGAAGGTGCTGAGGGAAGGTAGACAATGAAAGAGAAACTTTTAAAAAAAGCTTTTTTGGGCCTGAGATTTAGCTCAGCGGCATAAGCACCTGCCTGGCAAGCATGAGGTTGTGAGTTTGATCCCCGGTTAAAAAACAAAAAAACTTTTTGGCCAGCCGTGGTAGCACACAGGGAGACAGAGACAGGAAAATCACTGCGAGTTTAACACCAGCCTGGGCTACAAAGTTAGTTTAAGGCCAGTCTAAACTACATAGCGAGACTCTGTCTCAAAAAACATATAAATAAATAAATAAATAAATAAATAAACATTTTTTAAAAACCCAACTTTTTATTGAATGCTAGGAATACAATCAACCCCTGAGCCACATTCTCCAATCTTTTCACTACATATAACCATGTTTGATTTTGATAGATATATTTGGCTTTGGTAGTCATATAATTAATTAACAAGGAGGAAAAACAAAATTCTCAAACCCATAATATAAAAAAATTGATACTTAAAATATATACTGATTTACATGGAATTACAAACAATCCCAAAGAGCCAAAGAAATCCTTAGAAAGAAAAACAGGGACTTCCGGGAGAACATGGCGGGGGACTTCCGGGAGAACATGGCGGACAGATAACAGCAACTACCAGAGGCTCTCTGAAAGACTCGGCTCAGAAGCCAGGAATGGTGCGGACTAAGGAGACATAAGCAGGTGGAGATATGCTCTGCTGACTCAGGAACGAACTGGGCTGAGAGAAGCCAACTTAGAATGCAGTCCTGGTGCTAAAACAGGAACAGAAAAGACTCGGTGTGGAGGCTGGAACCGCGCCATTGTAAGCCGCGATTTGGGTTTCCCGCCGCGCGGCGGCTGGCTGCCTCTACAGTGGCTCGGCAAGGAGAGAGACGCACAGAAGCTCTGAGAACGGCAATCTGCAAACGGCAGGGAGGCGTGCACTGACTTGTGGTGAGGTGAGTGAGAGAAACTGACACTCTACCACAGTTTGACTCCAGCAGAGGACTTTCTGGGCCCGAGCAGTCCTGCGGGAGCAGGGCGCGGTGGCGACTCCTGCCACACATCCCCCTCTCGGGCTGGATTGGTGAAAAGTGCCTGGCCTGCGTGACGCTGCCGGCGGACCTGGTAGGCTGTCCCAACCCAGATCCCAGAGCCTGACGGTGGCCGGGAGGGGAGACGCGTAGGCTGCCTGGTCCGTAACTCCCTGGTGCGCAGCGGTGAGCGGGAACACCTAGCTGGCGCAATTCGATCAGGCTGTGGCTGACTGGGAGAGAAGCTGGGCCTCTTATATAAGCTTGCATATATAAGGAACAGAGAAGAAGAGGCAGCATGGGAAGAGGCAGCAACAAGAAAGGCTCCTCGGCCCCCAATTCTGAGAAACAGGCAATAGCAGACACCGCACCAATACACATAAGGCACCATATAGAGAGCCTCATAGACCAATTCAGGAATGAAGTTATCAACGACCTGAAGCTAGAAGTATGCAGAATAGTTAGAGAAATGCTAAGTACCACCCAAGAAAAAACAGGTGGTGGAATGGAAGAACAGAAAAAAAGGGGAGAATTGTTTGATGGAGAAAACAGAGAAAGCATAGAATACGTGAAGCAGGTTCAAAGGGACTACCAAGATACTAAGAAGTCTATAGAAGACTGGCATAACAGCTTGAAAGAAACTAAGGACAGACTATCTGAACTGGAGGGCAGACTTGTAATATGGGAGAATGAAATGAAAAACTTCTTAAAAATAACAAAGAAACAAACAGCAATAATACAAAGACAAGAAGATGATAAGAGGATCCATAACTTAAGGATTAAGAACATAAAAGAAGTAGGGACACAAACAAGTGAACTACAAAAGCTATTCACAGAAATAATCCAGGAGAATTTTCCTAATTTAGCAAAGGGTAAAGATACTCAGATGTATGAGGCATACAGGACCCCAGCTACCTACAACCCAAACAGAGAAACACCCAGGCATATAATAATAAAAATTCCAGAAATTCAATACAAGAACAGAATATTAAAAGCTGTAAGAGACAAGAAACAGACCACTTACAAGGGAACACCCATCAGAATTACAGCAGATTTCTCTGCACAAACCATCAAATCACGAAGAGCGTGGGGGGAAATAATTCAAGCTTTGAAAGATAATAATCTCCAGCCAAGATTGAGATATCCTGCACAACTGTCCCTGGAAATTGATGGAAAAACAAGGTGCTTCCAGGATAAAGAGGAACTGGGGGAATTTGCAACCACCAATTCAACTCTACAGAGAGTATTGCAGGATATTCTAAAAAAAGAAAAATACAAAGAATCCAGAAATAATGGCAGAGAGGCCACAGCGAATGGAGCAGAGAACAAAATGAAGAAGACAAACTGACAGCTACTGACAGAAAAAGAGCTTAACAGAAATGAGGCAGAGAAGATTGGATGATAGGAACAGCTATTTTGGAGAAAATGACATCTTAATAGGTAATACTGATTTAGTATCATCTTGTTTTGAAGTCTCATCTAGCTTTTGTCCTTCTGTCTCCAATGGTCTAAATAGGCTGTATCTTATTGGATTTTATTATGTATGATAGTATAAGCAAAAACCTTTTAAAGACAAGGAGATTATACAGAAACCATTGTTCATTTTCTGTTAGTCGATTCTAAATACTCTGTAATGCTGTCATTCTCTTGAATGGTTTTACATTGTTTTGATATACTTAATGCTACAGTATACGAAGTTGTACTCAAGGATTTCAAAGAAAGAAACAATATGGTAACTACTTTTAGGTTAGGATTATCTGGTGGTGAAACACTATTCTGCTTAAATGGTTATGCTTTGATCTGCGCTGTTTCGTTGTTATGCCCTCTTTTATCTCAATCTCCACTCCATTATTTACTTTTTTATCTTTATCCTTTTAATTAAAGAAAAAAAATAGCAGGATATATTATAGTAACCCACTTTGACTTTTCATTACCTTGATTTAAAGCCCTGTATTACTCTCACCATCTGGTTTTTAACTGATGTTCCCCTATTCTGTTTTGCTGGATAGTATCAGGTTCGAAAGTTTAGGCATCAGCTGTGAAGATAATGAGATTCATTATGACGCCCATTCTTGTTGACTTTTATCTACTTTTGAAGACCTACAATGTCTCCAATGTTTTGGTTTTGTCGGTTTTATTCTTTACTGTTTTGTTCAATTGTATTATAACTAATGATATAGGCAATTCTATTAGAGATAGCAGGAGGCATTATGGTAACCATTGTTGATCACCTTGTATTATGTTTTTACATTATCTATAATGTCCACCCTTTTGACTTGACCGATTCTGTTCTGTTATGTCACATTTGGTTTTACTCTCTTCCAAAACAGTAATAAGAACCGTGGGAGCAATGAAACCCAAAATGTGTAATAGTCATGGTACAAAAGAGAGGAAAAGAAAGTGCTCCAAACTATATAACTGCATGTATATTTAAGTGTATAAGATAGAAAATGATATCACAGAGTTTTATTGGATCAATGAACAGAACTGTTTGCAGTATCATTGATGGAATGTCCACTTTACAAGCTTTAATTTTGTGACTTGAACAATTATTTCTAAGATGACAATATGTAATCCATTAACTAGTGATTTCCTACTGTTCATTTTTTTTCTGTAAATCTGTATAACTTGTACCCTTTCCCTGCTTTTTTTTTCTTTTCTCCTTAAATAAAATTAAAAAAAAAAAAAAAAAGAAAAACAAAGTTATAAGTGTCATATGACCTGATTTCAGATTACATTATAAAGTTACAATAATCAAAACAATATGTCCCTAGCATAAAACACAGATTAGTAAAACAGAAAAAGAGAAATAAACCTAAGCATTTATGGGCAACTCATTTCCAACAAGAGGATCAAGAAGACACATGGGAAAAGGTAGTCTCTTCAAGAACAATGCTAGAAGCCAGGTATGGTGGTGTGTGCCAGTAATTCTAGCAGTTGGGAGCCTGAGGTAGGAGGATCACTGCGAATTTGAGGCCAGCCTGGGCTACAAAGAGAGTTCAAGGCCAGCCTGAATTGTATAGTGAAACTGTGTCTCAAAAAACAAAACAAAAACACCATTATGAAAACTAGATTTTTGAATGCCAAAGAACAAAATTGGACTCTTACTATACACAAAACTTAATTTAAAACAGACAAAATATATAAATATAAGGCCTAAAACCATCAAATGCTTATAAAGAAACAGAGGAAAGATCTTTGACATTAGATTTGGCAATAGTTTTTGAATATTATCCCAAAAGCTAAGGCAATAAAAACAAAAGTAAATAAATAAATGAGACTGTATCAAACTAAAAAGCTTCTACCAATCAAACAAAACAAAGTTAAAAGACAACCTATAGGGGCTGGGGATTTAGCTCAGCAGCATAAGCACCTGCCTTAAGCAGGCAGTCATGAGTTCGATCCCTGGTACCAATAAAACCGAAAAAGACAACCTATAAATCTGGAGAAAATATTTGCAAACTCTGTGTCTGAGAACTTACACAATTCAACAGCTTCAGAAAAACAACCTAACTAATAAGTGGGCAAAGGACCTGAATGGGCATTTCTCCAAAAAAGAAAGGTAAATGAAATAAAACAGACACACAAATTTAAATGCTGCATGATTTCTCTTATACTGGTATGAAAAACCCAAAATATAAACAAAGAGCAAAGTAACAGGAAGTAGGGAGATCTTTTTCAGATGGGAAACAGCACAAAAGATGGAAGGAGGGAAAAGATTTAAAAAGTGAATGGAAATAGAGCTTTTTCAAATGGGACAGGGAACAAGAGTTAAAAGGAGCAGGGAGTGGAGGGGATAAAAAGAATTAAAATGTATTATGTACATGTATAAATTTCCCACGACAAATGTAATCATTATATACTACAAATACATACTAATAAAAAATGACATAAAAATGGCCAACATTATATAAAAAGGCACTCAGCACTAATCACCAGGAAAATGTAAAAATCAAAATACTATGAAATATCAGTTCACATCTGTTAGAATAGCTATCACAAAAAAATATAAGCAATAAACTAGTATAGTGACACATGCCTATAATCTCAGCTATGCAGAAGGCTGAGGCAGAAAGATGACATAAAGACCCTGTCTCAAAATAAAGTAAAAACAGGGCTGGGGATATTGACCAGTGGTAATGAGTGCTTGCTTACATATGCAAGGCTCTAGGTTCAATCCTCAGTACTAGATAAGAAAAAAACCAAAAAAACGTACGTAAGTGGTAAATGTTGATGAGGGCATAAAGAAAAGGGAACTGTTATACACTGTTAATCGTAAAACAGACTGATGGGGTCATTATGGAAAAAGAGTATGAAGGTTGATAAAGAAATTAAAAATGGAACTACTATTATTACCCAGTAATCCCTCTCCTGGTATATGCCAAAGGAAATGAAATCACTACCTCATAAAGATCTCTGCATTTCCATATCCATTGTGGTATTACCCATAATAACCAAGATATGAAAGCAAGATTAAATGTTTATCATTAAATGAATGGATAAAGAGAGTATAATGTACAGTATATATGTACTAGACACAGTATTTAGCCTAAGAAGATCTTGCCATTGTGACAGTACGGATCTAATGTACACCACAAGGACTATACTTAGTAATAATAGCACACTGTATAATGAGAACTTACTAAGAGTGAATTTTAGGAGCTACAACCTCCCCCCTCCCACTAACATGTACAATGGGTAACCGAGATTGATATTAACTGGCTTAACTGCTATAATTATTTTATTATATATACCAAAACATTCTGTACACCTTAAAATGTATGCATTCGTTTTCTAAAAATGTAAATCAGTTAAGACATTATGACCAAGTGCAGTACAAGGTCCGTTCTTTATATCCTAAGAGAACATAAATACAAAGATAAACAAAAAACGTGTATTGGCCCAAGGATGTAGCTCAGCAACACAAGTGCCTGCCTGGCAAATACAAAGTCCTGAGTTTGATTCCCAGTACCAAAAAAAAAAAAAAAAAAAAAAAAATTTATAAAGGACTAATTTAAATATGGACATTTAAATGATTTAAATATGAATATATACATAATATATAGCAAATATATATAGCAAATATAATCAATATATGGTATTATCTTAATGTTAAATTTTTTGACATTAAGTGTTAATAATATCATATTTATGTAGAACATGCATGTTTATGTTTAAGGAAAAAGTGTCCACGATATCTGCAGTTTACTTTCACATAGTTTTAAAAAATGTATGTGTCCAAAAAGGAGAAAGGTAGCTAATGTGGCAAAAAAGTAAATAAATTAGGGAAATGGGTGAAGTTTCTTGGCCATTATATATTCTTCCAAGTTTTCATTAGGTTTGAAATTTTGGAAAATAAAACACTGGGAGGAAAAATGTTAAATCAGTAATTGTAATTTATAAAAAAAAAAAAGAAGGTGATGACCCTTCTTTCTCTTAAGACCTCAGAAGCACAGAACAGTTTTAGAGCACCCACCTTTGTCGTGAAGAGGGCATCAACATCATGCCAGGCTCGAAGTTTGGCACGAGCAGCCAGGGCTGTCAGCACATACTGTTTGTCTGGGATCTAGAAGCAGAAATCATGAAAAATTAAAGGAAAGTAAAAAATACATCGATAGAAATGTCTGAGAATTTTAGAGCAGGTAAGTATACCCTGATTAATTTACTGATTCCACCACTTAAAATCACAGGTCATCAAGAACCGCTTACCTCCCCCAAGCACCAGCACTGCAGCACACCAATCAGTGAAAAGGTGCTCTCTTGTGCTACAAATTCATTCTACCTTTAACCTTAAGTAGTAAAGAATCTACTGCACAGGGCTGCCAGGCAACACCCATTACATGTAGTTACTCTGATAATACTTTTACAAAACACTGGCCAATGTATATCTACCTTAAATGTCTTCTTCAGGTTGATGGGACTGCTGAATGTCCCCTAGGAAGAAAGTAGAGGA
Organism: Cavia porcellus; assembly: GCF_034190915.1. Lineage (NCBI taxonomy): Eukaryota > Metazoa > Chordata > Mammalia > Rodentia > Caviidae > Cavia > Cavia porcellus. The sequence continues at coordinate 25,013,339 of NW_026947514.1, read as the reverse complement.
GGAACTTCAGTAAACAACCCAACCTCCCATTTTTTTCCCTTTTATTAATACATGTTTTCAGTATGTAATGATTACATTCCCTGTGGGAAACTGGTACATGCACGTAACACATTAGGATTCTACTTTTCCCTCTTTCCTCTAATCCTTCATTTTCTTTTCCACCTCTCACTCTGTACTATTTAAACCCAGCAATTAACTTATAAGGAACAACTCCAGAGTCTAATGGGACACAACCTAGCTTATCAAGAACTGGATTAAAATGCCTGGTACTTTTTCCAGTGTTTTGCTAATCCAAATAAGGGGGGAATTGTACAAAATCCAAACTTAAAAAACAAAAGAAAACAAAGAAACCCAGAGCTATCTCACCTACTGCTCATCCCTATGCCAATCCACTGGGAATTATGGAATCTTTGAACACAGATTGTGATGGAAGCTAGCACCAAAGCCAGAATGTGCTATGCCAGCACAGCAGCCCCCTGAAAACTTTCTGTGCAAACCCTTACAAGTATCTTTTTGTCTCTTAGCTCACCCTTGCTGAGAGCCAGGAAAGATCCCAGGTGGACTTCTGAGAACTATATGCATGCACTTTTAACAGAGTACATAAAAATACCGTACTGGACATGAACTATGGTGTTCTGTGCAATGCAAGTTTGTGGGATTTTCTTTCACATTGTGCTTGTACCTCAGCTTCGGTGTAGTGATAGAAGCAGGAGTAAAAAAGTGTTGTCACTAGTGGCATATTGAGGATGGAGGCTTTGCGGGGATGTTTTCGGAAGATCTCAGTCTGTCCAGCTGACTCTAGATGTCGATCATTGGCCTGTGGTAGGGTGAGCCAAGGGGAGAAAAACAACATCCATGAAGCAGCAGTAGGAAAAAACTTTTACTACAGCAATTGTATTTCTCACCCTACCAATGAAGCAAAAAAGAAAAAAAACTGCCTAGGCTATCCCAGGGTTTAAAATACATAAAATGATCATGAAACTAAGTTGGATGAAATGACTAAAGACACGGTGATGACACAGGAGATTTGGGATGAAGAGGAACTACTTCCAGGTCAGCAGCAAATGTGACAAAAAAGCATACCTAAGAACAGCTGAAGGCTGGGGATTGAGCTCAGTGGCAATGTGAGGTCATGAGTTCAATCCCAGGTACAAAAAAAACTATAAAAAACAAACAAACAAAAATAAAACTGAGAAAGGGTATCATGTACAGGGAGGAAATGAAAGACTTATAAAGACTGCAACAGGAAATGACCTTCTATGTCCAAAGCATAGAAGTTTCTAAGACACTGAATGGCTCTGAGCCTGAGCACCAAAGGAGAAACTGTAGAGATGAGGAATCTAACCTCAATAATGATTTGCCGTTCCAGGAGCGTGTAATGGTCTTGTATATGTGCAGAATCTTCTGCTGAAAATGGCAAACTGGTAGAGGGCCAGAAGGTTAGTATCTTTTTCTTATATAGAAAGAAAACATATCCAACTAAACCAAATATCATCATCATAAACAGAGACTCATGGTGCTTCACAAGTCTGACCTCAATTCTCTTTATGCCATAAAGGCAGAGAGAGAAAAGCAAAAAACAGCGTAGATCTTTGACTAGATTTTGTGTTTAAGATTTTTGTCAATTTAAGAGGGATGCTGAAAGTCCACATAATACAAAATAATTAATGATTTTCTGATGATATAAAAATTATCTCATTTTCAGAGTTAGATATTCAATGACTGTCACAAAGTGAGCCTAGCCAAGTACTCATCATCCACATCCTAGTGAAGTTCTGTGGCTCCTGTTACTGCCTAACTAAAAGAGCTCTTTAAAAAAAAAAAAAGAGCACTTTAATTTGTCACTTGCCATTTTTTAAATTGCAGAATAACAAAAGTAAATTACATAGCATCATGATAGGTTTGCAGACTGGCAAAGATTTCAAAAACCACACAACTGCCAAAGGTTCCCTCTATAAAATGCAATTTTATACATGAACAAGTTGAAGGATAGTGTCTTGCTTAAAAGTCATATAGTACAGGCCAGGATTTAGCTCAGTGGCTTACTGCAAGGTTGTAAGTCTGATCCCTGCTACCAAAAAAAAGTCGTATAGCACATCAGTAGGCAAAGCCAAGAACAGAAGACAGATTTTAAACACTCAGTTCATAGTACTATCCTTTAGAAAGTGTCCCATTATTTCTCTATTCAACTCATTCCAGGAAGAACTCTGAAATTCAATTATATTAACCCAAAAGAGTGGGAATCACAAATCTTATAATAACAGGTAAGAGAGCAATAGATTCTAATTATATCACTCCCATTTTCATTTTCCTGAGGCTATATGACAGCTCAGCATTTAGTAACAATAAAACTAAAGATTTCACTGACAGAAACAAATTTCTGAAGTGACCTAAAAATAACTGAAAAAACCGAGAGCCCGAAGAAGCAAAGACTATTGACAGACTCTATACCTGTCCTGAAAGATATGGGAAGTAAATTTCAGCTCAACACTAGGAAACACATTCCAACAACGAAGGCTATTAAACAATAAAATAAGAGGTCAGGAATACAGCTCAGTGGCACAGTGCCTGCCTGACAAGCACAAGGTCATGAGTTTGATTCCCGGCACCCAAAACAAACAACATTAAAATGAGTCACTCCCCAAATACTGAGCACTCCATCACAGGAATACTATTTGGGGCTGTAATTTTACAAGAACCTATATGCTTGATAAAAGCTTCTATGCCATCAGAGGTTCCCAGACTCTGGAGTTTTAAGGACCACACACACAAAAATACATAAAGTCCATAAAGAGCTGCCAGTTTTTTGTTTTATTATGTAAGGTTATAAAAAAAAGTTACTATCAAAATGGAGGAGGAGAAGTAGGAATATAATCGAAGCACAAAAGATACTTTTAAATTAAGTAAATTTAGCTTTTGGAAAAAACTGTCTACATTATGTATTTTTCTAAGATTACCACCAACCAGGGAAGACTGTTTGACACTAGTATATTTGGAAGCCACTGAATGAGGTAACTTTTAACGATACTGGTATAATTCACTAATTTCCCCCTTTCTATTCATCCATTCTACCCTTTTATTCTCTTCATTCCATCTGAATAAAGGTATTTAAACTTAAAACAATTTCTCTCCCATACATACCTAATGCAGGTCTTAAGAAACTCTTTTCGCTTCTCAGGATCCTGTATATTCAAATGCTCTCGATAATGGGATAGCTACAAAAGACAGTGAAGTTTTGAGCCATTGTTTTCTCTTAGAATAGAGAGACAGTTGTATAAGTGGACTTTTCATCCTTAAAAAACACAAAATATTTATTCTCAAGAATTCTTTCAGGCTGGAGATTTAGCTTAGCAGCATAAGCACCTGCCTTACAAGCAGGCAGTTGTGAGTTCGATCCCTGGTACCGATAAAAAAAAAAAAAAAAAAAAAGAATTGTTTCTAGAATTCTACTCTTGGGGGTAAAATATCTGGTATACAATTATTTATAATTTAAGAAAATAACTTCTATGGCTGGGGATGTAGCTCAGCAGCATGGCGCCTGCCTGGCAAGCACTAGGTTGTGAATTCAATTCCCAGTATCAAAAAAAAGAAAATAACTTTTAAGAAGTGTAAGTAAGGGAGGGGGGAATAAAAGGAGAATCGAAATGTGTTATGTGCATGTACCAATTCCCTACAGTGAATACAAACATGTACTAGTAAAAGAAAACTATTGTTAATTTTTTGTTAATCTCATTTTGGCCCACATTTTTCAAGAATAAGTCTACTTGGAAAACTGTTATATTCTAGAATAAACTAGTAGACTATCAGCTTTGCTTGCCACTTCCAATCCTTACAAGACTGGAAAACTCTAAATTTACATATAATATAAATATATAGGAATAGGTATAAAGGTATAATTTCTTAGATTATACCTTTAATTCAAACATAAGGAGTATAAGAAAAAACCATTTTATATAAAAACAAGGTATCCAAAATACATTTATTCTTAATAACGAAACTTTAAAACAACAAAACTTCTAATAATGTTCTATAAGGAAAATTTTTTAAGAGTTTTGAACTTATAGTAGTTAAAAAACAACAAAATTTTCCTAATGAATACTACAGACAAATCATTTTCAATAGATATAGTATTTTTCAACCTTTCTCATGACTTGAATTGTAAGTACAAGAAAACACATTATTTTAGAAAATGTTACTGAAAAACATTTTCCTTAATTATATTTTGCTGTGCAAAAAAGTTAACAATATTATTAAATGTGCCAGCTGAATGTATCATCACAAATGTGTGGTATGGTAATAAAGGAAAAATCCTTCCATTAACAGTGCTGAGAAATTATTTCTCTGAAATCAAACTTTAAAAAATGAGTCACTAAATTTTTAATAATACAGCTAAGTTTGTGAAATTTCATATTCATTCTTTTTTTAAATTTTTAAATTTTTTTTTCATATTCATTCTTATATTCCAGTACATTCTGATTGTGAAAATCTGCCAAAAATCAATTTTCACACTTGGCCACTGAGCTCTCAGTCAAAATGTGTACTGGGTGTGCCTTTACTCATGTGACCTGTATCTGGTTTCTTATCCTTTCAGCTGTTAACATTTTCTTTAGTGTTGTTAGAAGCCAAAACCCAAGAACTCCTAACAGGACTTGAAAGAAATTACAAATTGACCAGTCCAATTTTTATTTATTAAAAATTTTTTTATTCATAAGCCTGAGCAAAAGAACATGTTTAAAAAAAAAAACCAATATGCCATTTAGATTAAGTATTCAGGTTTCCTAGATCCTTCTGTCTTCTGGATATACACAATGCCAAAGGAAATTATCTGATCAGTCAAGAATCTTGGAGGCTGGGTTTTGGCTTACGGTCTGTTACACAGGTTCCCAACTGAAACAAAGCCCGCACTTACCGCAAGCTCTTCTGTTCTATCTAGGAACCTGGGAAGAAGCAGAAGGGAGGAGGGCATTTTTATCTATCGATGTGTGGCATATAACCTCTCAAAACTGCTGTCTAGAAAAAACACAACCCAAACTTGTTTCCCTCACTACATGAGATGAGCCTTTCTTTTAAACTTTCTACCATGAGCAATATTTTCAAAATCCCTGGTGGTTCACATATCAGTGTTCCTCTCCTCTTTAGCTGAAGACAAAGAAACCACAAAAAGGCAGTGCAGGGCACTAAGAGCTTAAAACCTTCTGTGGTCCACAGTGACCTTGGGTTGGTTTGTCTGTTTTGGTTCCAGGGATTGAACTCATGACCTTGTACTTTTCAGATAGGTGCTGTGCCACTAAGCTATATCCTGGGCCTTGGTTATTATTTTTTTAACGAGTAAGGCACTCTAGTTTATCAAAATATTTCTGAAAACAGTTATTTATATTATTCTTTATTCCTCTGTACAGAGTACAACATATTTGGTATGACCTTAAAACACAGAAATTTTTGTCTTTGATTCCTCCAAACTCTGAATAGACTAACCAAATTAGTATCACTGCTTTGCACAGAGATCATGCTTCATAAGTCCTTACTGACTTGGGAAGGAAAGAGGGAGAATCAGACACACACACACACACACACACACACACACACACACACACACACACAGAGAATAGCCTATATCCATAAGCAGGTCTATTTTTGCAAATTCTTGGATACCAATCCATAATCTTAACCGTAATCAATAACGTGCTTTCTTCCTCTCTTAGTCTTTAGGGCAACTCGTCACTGTTCTGAAGTCACTAGGTACTAAAGTTACCTTGAGCCAAAGAGGTTAAATAGAGTTCCAATCCCTTCGCTGACTTGGAGAAAGGATAAAACGTACATACATTTTAACTCCAGGACAGAAAATAGTTCCAACTGACTGGAATGACATGGAGAAGGAAAACATGACAGAAGACCATCCCCACAGCCTTAACCTCCAGAGGATATACTTACCTCTCCACCAGCAGAATCTACCCAAGCCTAGTAAGTCTAATTCATATCCTAATCACTTTCATGACACCTTCTTCAGGTATCTTGGCTGAAAATTGTGTTTTTTTCTTCTACTGTAATTTTCACTGGGATTACTTAAAACCAAACAATAAAAACATCTTTAATCTAGTTCTATCTAAAAAACTTAATAAATATTATTAAGTATTTATATAAATAATAGGTAATATTATTATTATGCTAAGAACTTAATAAATATTAATACTACAGAGTTGGCCTTAAGCTAAGTACTGACTTTTTTGGTACTGGGGATCAAACACATGACCTTGTGCTTACCAGGCAGGCACTTATGCCACTGAGCTAAATCTCCAGTCTCACACATTAACTCTCTCAATCTTCCTAATGACTCTGGGGTAGTTTATCATCTCCATTTTACAGAGGTGAAAGGTGACACTTGCGGCAGGTTGTTGACTTGCTCAAAGTCACCGTACACACTAGTGGTAGAGCTAGTATTCAACCCAAGTGTGACCAACTCTTGAGTCTGGCTTTTCACCATCCTGCTATACTATCACCTTATCACAGACTACAAGGTATTGTTAGTTACCTCCTCATATTTAATATCTTGCTTCTAAATGTTTCTAGGAAAAAGTGTCTTGTACTTCTTTGTATCCCTCAGCAAGCTTTGAAAAAGTACTTAATAAACTTCTCGACAAGAGGATCAGGTCTTACCTGAAAAGGTCTATTAGGAGCTTCTGATCCCCTATTTCTTTAAGGAAGTGAATGAGATGTCTGAGGGCAACCTGTCGCACCTCCAGCTCTCGGAAGAGGATCTCTGGTAGGCAGGAAGAAGGAAGGAAGTGGAGAAAAGAGGACACTTTTACTCAAGTATGAAATTGGCCTCCCTATTCACATGTTCCAAACATCATCTCAAAGCTTAGCAAAAGCTAAGAATGGTTGACCCCTATGTTCCAATTCACCATCAATAACTTCTACTGTCCAGGGTAAATCATTGCCACTGAGACAGCTTTTCAGCTCTTATCGACCCAAAAGTAGGCATTTAGCATAGGATTCTCACTTCCTCAAGCAAACAAGTCATCTGACTAATAAATAGAGAGGGCTTTGGACTACTGCAGTCATCACTCTGAAGATGCCCTCAGCCTCACAACGTGTGCTCTCAAATCCCGTGCCACCTCAGCTGTCTCTGAAACAGACTGACATTGGTGAATTCTGGTATGACACTCACACACCATTCTCCCCTCAAATGTGGCAGATACCTTGCTGAGTAGAGATTTCTTCAAACCATCCTCACCTTTGCTCAACGTCCTCTTCAGGAAGATCAGAACCTAGAGGAAAACACAACAAAGAACATGCAACACAGAATGTGCGACTTTTCAACACAATGCTCTGCCCTGATCACTAGATGTCTAGAAAAGAGGCAACAACTTGTTAAGAATCTTTTCAGGTACAGACAACAGATCTCTATGGGATAGAAGGAAAGGTGACATCCACACCCATACCTACGCCCATACAGGCTGAGATACACTGCCTCTGGGAGACTACTCCTACATCTGTCCTCCCACAGATTACTTTGCATAACACAGATTAAGTCAACCTTCTACTCTGGTCACTACGAAAACTCCCACCTACAATGCATACATTAGATTATAAACTGCTGGAGAAGCCTCAGTTCACAAGGGAAGCCAGGACCGTTACTTGACCTTTACCCAAGACAGTAAAGTCTATTTGATTAGATTTTCATAAACTTATGTTTCAATAACTACTTGTTATTTTCAACAACAATTAAAGAAATGACAACAGTGAGGGGTTGATGCCAGCATTTGGGAAGCTGAGGCAGAAGGAGAAGGATCACAAAGTGAAGACCAGTGTGGGCTACATAATGAGAGCCTGTGTCAAAACCAAAAACAATAAGAAGAGCCAAGGATTTAGCTCAGTGGCATAAGCACCTGCCTGCCAAGCACAAGGTTGTGAGTTCGATCCCTGGTACCAAAAAAAAACCACACACGTGCGCACACACACACACACACACACACACACACACACACAGTAAGAGAAGTGATAACAACAAAATAACAATAAGAACAACAAAACTCCACAACTCACTGCAGTAATGACATTTCCATCGTGCATGTTTTCTGCCTCTTCTAGGAGTTGTAGCTTGTCCTGTAAGGAGCGGAATCTTTCTAGTGAGCAGACCTGGAAGAGTATGAACACAATTAGTGTATAAGGGAGAGGACAAAAGACAGCTTCCTACACGCCTACATCACCAGACAGTAAGGGATGAGGAACAGAGAAAGGAAATGCCCCCCAAGAGAGCTTTATATTTACACTAAGCTCCCCAGGACTCTGAGACAGTGTGTTCCCACCACATAGTTCAGTCTGACGCCCTGTAATAGTGATAGCAAAGCTTTTAGACCTTTCAGTAGCAACAAATAGCCAGCTGTGGTACACATGCCATTGGTTCACCATCCATGCCTTACAAGATGCTAATAAGGTTCTACAGTCTTGAAAAAAATCAATAAAGATCACTCATTTTTTAAAAATAAGATGCAATTTACGTAAAATGAATTCTTCCCTGATTAACTGTGTAGTTTGAAAGTCTATGTATGCAATGTAACCACTACCACAACAAAGATACAGAACATTTTCAGCATCCCCAAGAGGTCCTTTGTCCATTTTGACATTAACGACCTCCCTTCTATCCCTATCCTCTGGCAATTGCTCATCTGCTCTCAGCCACTATAGTTTTGACTAAAACTTCATAAAAATGAAATCATATAATATTCTGTAACTGGCTTCCTTCTTTCAATCTGACATAAAACTGTATTGTGGTATCTCTAGTTTATTCCTACCTATGGCCAACTTGTTTTCCATTATACAGATATGCTGGTTTGTTTATCCATTTATCGGCTGATGGACATTTCAGTGGTTTCCATTTGGGAGCCTTTGTGAAAAAAAAGCTGCTATGAACATCTGTATGCAAGTCAACCTGGACTCTGAGCATCTAGAAGTGAAACTAGTGTACATAAAGTATCTATTTCAATTGGTAAGAACAGATTATTCTTTTGTTGTTGTTGTTGTTGTCTTTTTCCTTTTTATCAGTACCGGGGATCAAACTCACGACTGCCTGCTTACAAGGCAGGCGCTTATGCCGCTGAGCTAAATCCCCAGCCCCAAGAACGGATTATTCTAATGTTGTCATTTTACATTCCCATCAGCTATGTGTAAGACTAGTTGTCTAGTTCTTCAACATCTTTCCAACACTTGATCTGATAAATCTTTTTGAAATTTAGCCATTCTAGTGGCAGTTTACTGATTATCTCATGGCTTTAATTTACATTTTTTGGTAACTATAGTGTTGATCATATATTCAAGTGCTACTGACCATTTGTATGCCTTCTGTGATATAACCAGTCAAGCTGTGTGCCAATTTTGTGTTGGGTTGTCTCTTTTTATCAGTAACTTACAAGACTTTTTTTTCCTGAGAATAGGTCCCTTGTATGAATTTTACACATAATTTTCTCCCAGCCTTGTTTTTTGTTTTTTTTCTTCTTTTTTTGTTTTTCTGAGACAGGGTCTTCTATGTAGTACAGGCTGGCCTGAACTCATGGTGATCCTCCTGCCTTAGCCTCCTGAGTGCTAGATTACAAACATGTGCCACCAGGCCCGGCAGGTAGGTTTTTTCTATTTTCAAAAAGCCAAAGTTTTTAATTTTGATGAAGTTCATTTTACCGTACTTTTTCTTTTATTATTAATGCTTTTTGTGTCCTAGGGAATAAATTTTTGCCTAACACAAGAGTACAAAGATTTTCACTTGCATTTTCTTCTAGAGGTTTATCTATGAATTCTTTATGATGGTAATTCTCCCAAAATTAACTTATAGATTCAATAAAATTTCAGGGCTGGGGATGTAGTTCCAGGGTAGAGTGCTTGCCTACTATGCACAAGGCCCTGGGTTCGATTCCCAGCACCATAAAAAAAAAATTCAGAATAGTCAAAATAATTTTGCAAGTGAAAAATAAACTAAAAAGTTGCAAGTTTCAAAAGAGTCCAAGCTATCTGACTTCAACACATACTATAAAGCTACGAAAATCAAGGGGCAGTGGCATAAGGATAAATAAACTAGAATAGACTCCAAACAGTGATCAAGACATATCTGATCAACTGATTTGCAAGAAAGGTACCACAGCCAGGCAACTGCCATAAGTTCACAGCCAGCCTGGCTACAAAGTGAGTTGAAGGGCAGCTTGAACTGCATAGTGAAACTGTCTCAAAAAGACCAAAAAAAAGTACCATCATGATTCAATGGGACAGTCTTTTCTACAAATACTGCTGCAAAAAAACCTCGGATTTACATGAAAAAAAAGACAATGAACCTCAACCTTCTCTCATAAGGTATACAAAAATTAATTCACAATAAACCACAGACCCAAACTTAAAAGCTCATTCTCATTTTTAATTAAATATACGTTTCCTTCTCACCCACTATTTCCCCCTACTTCCAAAGCAACACCTAAAGTCTGGAAAGTAAAAAAAATTTGCAAGTAACTTTCAATCTTACTGTTGTTTATTTTATTCCCCCAAAAAACTATTTCTTTTAGTAGTTCCAATTTAGCAAAAGCAGCTTGCCAAGGAATCCCACAAGAATTCTCTCTCCAGTGGCCTTACCTTGCCTTTTCGAAGGCGTCGCACTGTATCACTCACACTCCAGTCATTGCTGTAGTCCTAAAATAAGAGCAACACATGAATCCAGGAAGTTAAAGGGTCAGATCGCCTCTAACTCAGTCTCCTAGTGGAGAAATATTTTGTTGAGGCAACTGATGAGAAAAATGAACTGAGACAGTCTTGAGTTTCTTAAGGAACTACAGCAGAGGCAATACAAACAGGCAGAGATAGATTAAAGAAGGATGACCCAACTGACTAAACAGTAATCCCACGCCTACTAGTTCAGAACTTCAACCCTTAGATGCAATTAGTCACATTTTGAATCCTAATGATTAATACCTTTGGTCAGGAGAAGGACAAAGAATAACATTTGAAACATGTTCCTTGTTTGATCTTAAAATATGGTTTCTTCCCTATGAATTAATTTGTTTTTATATACTTCATGGAAACATATTTCACCAAGCATCTAACTACTGTAAAGGTCACCAAATTTCAGCCAAGCATCCAGACTGCTATGAGGCTCAGTGAATTTCAAAGTACAGCCTTCAAAAGATAGGATAATAAGTAAGAAAGGTTTCAGGCTAAGTTTCAGTCAGAAAACAGATTTTTGAGTCCATATGCCACACCTGGCTGTAAAACCTCAAGCATTAATATTGACAAAAATGCAGTTTTCTTATCTACAAAAGGGCATTAAGCTGTTATTTTAGCTACTTGGAAGGTTAAGGCAAAGGAGGATCACAAGTTCCAGCCCAGCCTGGGCAACTGAATGAGACCATGTTTCAAAATAAAAAGGGAATTTAGCTGAGTGATAGAACACACGTTGTCTAGCAAGAGTGGGGACCTGGATTCAATCACCAGTATCATAGTGTGTGCCAGGGGGTTGCAGGGGAGAGTGCCTGCACATTTAAAATATAGACATTTCTAACTTAATAACCAAGTTCTGGTTCTGTGACCAGGTTGTTAAATGAGGAATTATATATAGTATGTACACTGCAGTTTTCAAAACAAAGAAATGGTCAAAAGAAACTTCATCTTGATGATTTTGCTTTGCAATACAAAACAGAACATAAAACTACGGACCTGTACTGTATAGTACAATCAGCAAAAACCACCGTACTTTACTGTAGAAGCCACCATAAAGCTTCACTGTTGCTCACATTCCAGCTTTGTAAGTCTGTCTGAACTTGGCTCGCAAGTCCAAGTGGCAGGTGGTAGGGCTGAACAGCATACCCCGGTTTTAAGTCCAAACAGTCAGTAAATGGGTGGGTCATTAAACGAGGAATATCTTACAGTCACAGCTGCTTGGTGACATTTTGCTGAGTGATGGACCACACATACAATGGTAATCCCTTAAGATCACAATGGAACCGTATTCCTAGTGCCTTGTGTTCTTACTGTACCTTTGTGCTATGTTTAGATATGTTTAGATACAAAAATACTAAAAAAAAAAACAAAAAATCTCCAAAACTATCATGTTACAACTGCCTGCAGTAGTCAGTAATGCAGGTTTACAGCAACAGGCACATAAAAAGCTATACCATTTGGGTTCGGGAAAGTATACTCAATGATGTTCACATGTGATCAAATTCCCTAATGCTACATTTTGAGAATGTAAACATATGCCAAGGTATCTTATACTATAGAATAGCACATCAATAGTAAGATATAACTTACTCTATACTCCCCCTTGGGCCTCCCCAGCTCTGGAGCATAGCTTTTGGAAGGCGTGTCCGACAAAGCTGAAAAAGTACAGATAGCTGATTTAGAAAGGCACCATGAGTCCTGTTTCATGTCATTTCTTTCTTTTACTGTGTCCTCCTCACACACATTTTTAGACCTGTAGCCTCCCCTAGACATCCTATTGCCAAAAGTAGATTTCAGGCCTTTTTCATTCGTTTGTTTTTTGGTCTTTTTGAGACACGGTTTCACTATGCAGTTCAGGATGGCCTTGAACTCAGAGTGAGCCTCTTGCCTCAACCTCCAGAGTGCTGGAATTACAAGATTGTGCCACCACACCTGGCTACATCTCAATTCTTTCCTAAAAGAAGTCACCTCCTGCTTTTGTAACCTGAATGATTTTTAATTCCTATCATCAGAAAATTTCTCTATTAATGATGACATTCAAAATAAAGTTCATTATTTTAATTACTACCTATTCTCATTCCTCAGACTGTACCCCAGCTCAGCAACATCTCCCTCAGCAATCAAGAGAAAATGCCCAATGCTCACCATCAGAAAGAGACTGGAAACTTCCAGGTCTAGTTCTACCTAAGAATAAAGAACACAAAAAAGAAGGTCAACAGAGCTCAAGTCAAGAGTTGTCCAGACTTAGTTAAGGATACAGTATGTAGAATTTTATTATGCAATACAGGAATGAACTTTAAGGTTAAGACAAGGTTTTACCTGACTTCAGAAATCTGAGATGATATTAAAGGAGGGGGGCAGGCCTGGTGGTGTACAGCTGTGACCCTAGCACTCAGGAAGCTGAGGCAGTAGGATTGCTGCAAGTTCAAGGCCAGCATGGGCTTCACAGTGAGTTTAACACCAGCTTGCATTACATGGCAAGACCTTGTCTCAAAAGGGTTAATCAAGTATGGTAAAATATACATAATAATAAAATTTACCACTTTTTCTTTTTTGGGAGGGGCAGTACTAAAGACTGAACACAGAGGTGCTCTACCACTGAATTACATCCCCAGCTCTTTTTATTTTTTATTTTATTTTTTTTTCTTTCTTTTTTCTTTTTCTCAGTACCAGGGATTGAACTCACGACTGCCTGCTTGCAAGGCAGGTGCTTATGCCGCTGAGCTAAATCCCCAGCCCCTTTATTTTTATTTTGAGACAGAGTGTCACTTAGCTGCCCAGGCTGGCCTTGAACTTGATTTTCCTGCCTCAGTTTCCCAAGCAGCTGGGATTATGGGCATATAGCACCATGACTGGCCATTTTAACCACTTTTTAAGAATATTATTCAGTACTATTAAGTACATTTATACTGTTGTACAGCCACTATCACTATCCAAACCCAAAACTTTTTCATCATATCAAAATGAGATTCTGCATCCTTAAGAAATAACTCTGCTGGGGATACAGCTCAAGGGCACAAGTGCCTGCCTGGTGAGCACAAGGTCCTGAGTTTGATTCCTGGGACCAAAACCAAAACACATCAAGAAATAACTCTCCATCCTTCTCACCATCGCGCCGTGGTAACCACCACCCTGCTACTTTCAGTTTCTATGAATCTGCCTAAGCTAGGTATCTCATGTAAATATAGTCACGTAATATTTGTCCTTTTGTATCTTTCCCAGTCAGCATAATCTCAAGTTTTATCCATTTTGTAGCATGAAATGAGAATTTCATGACTTTGTAAGGCTGAGTAATAGTCTATCGTACATATTCCACACACTGGGCTACCTGTGCATCCCTTAATGAACATATGGACTGTTTCCATCTTTTGGTTATTGTGAATACTGCTATGAAATGAATGCCAGTTTACAAATATCTGCTCAAGTTCTTGCCTTCAATTCTTCTTAGTGTACTTAGAAGTGAAACTGCTGAATCACACTGCAATTTTATGTTTAATTTTTTTATTTTTGAGGAACTACTATAATACTATCTTCTACAGTGGCTGCACTTTTTACATTCCCATCTACAAAGTACAAGGATTCTCAACAACACTGCATAACAGGTAAGAAGAAATTCTGAACTAGTCAAATATCTGTCACTGGGTTAATGACAAGTTCATCATGTTCTATAAAACCAGCCCAGTGCTTGTAAATTTTATTTCTCTAACTTCTAAACTCAGCTGCCAGCTCTAATGTAAGTTTATATCCTTCATTAATCTAATCTTTTTCTCCTAGAGTAAATGAAAATTACAGCCTGAGAATTTTCCTGAAAAAATAAAAAGACTTGCCTATCCCTTTAATCAGGCTGAGCGGCACAGCGCCTGCCTGGCAAGGAAAAAAAAACCTTTAATTTTCACTTTCTACCTCTAAAGAAGCTGCTCAGGGAGTAGGTGGAAGAAGGTTTGGGTAGTTGTGCATAGGAAGAGAAACTGTTTCGGCTCTGATTCTTTAACTGTTCGCGTCCTTCTTGGGTTGACCCACTATGACCAGCAGTCTCTTTGATTGACCATGAGATACCTGCAAGATAGTTAGAACAATGATTGTTACCCAAATTAATCCTTACATTCAACATCCAACAAACTCTAGGTTGTCATCAGAGGGCCTGGTTACTGGGCCAAGACAGCCTAAGGGAAAAGAGACACAAATAAACTAATCAGCTAACCATGATGGCTCATGCCTATAATCCTACTTACTCAGGAAGCTGAGGCAGAAGGATTGAAAGTTTGAGGCTACTCTGGCCAACTTAATGAGACCCTAACTCAAACTAAAAAAATTTTTAAAGGGATGTAGACTTCAGTAGCCCCATCAGAGAGTACTCGCCTAGCAGGTATAAGGCCCAGGGTCGAATTCTTACACCCAGCATTGCAAAAAACAATAAAAAAAAAAAAATACTAATCACCAGAAAAACAGGCAAAGAATGTGACTAAATGGATCATAGAAAATTAAATTTTTTAATATACGAAAAATGCTATACTTCATTCTTAGTAATGGCATTACAAACTAGAAGTACAATGACTGAGGGAGACTATAAAGTACCCTACCGTAGAAAGGTAGTAGAACAGGAACCCTCCCATGCTATTAGTGTGAGCGCAAATTCATACAGCTTCAGTGGTGGGAAATGTGGCAGTATCTATCCAACATCATTGCAAATATCCTATGCCAGTAATTAAACTCTAAGAAGTGACTTTTAATGTACACATATGTTCAGAACACAAGATCATTGATAAGATCACTAAAATAAAATGGTTGGAAAAGTCTCAAGTTCATCAACAGCGGTCTGTTTGGTAAAGTACAGAAATCCATATATTGTCTTTCTACACAAGTAGTTAAAGGAGAATGTGAAAGTTCTTTAATACTGATTTTGAAAGATCTCCAAGGGTTGGGGATTTAGCTCAGTGGCATAAGCGCATGACTGGCAAGTGTAAGGCCATGAATGCGATCCCTGGTACCCCAAAAAATAGATCTCCAAATTATGTTATCACATAAAAAAAAAAAGCAAGGTACAAAGTATGCTTCTGGGCCAAGGATACAGCTCAGTGGCACAGCACCTGCCTGGCAAGAGCAAGGTCCTGAGTTTGATTCCCAGTACCAAAAAAAAAAATAAAAATAAAAGTAAGTAAAGTATGCTTCTGCTCATATATACAGGGATGTAAAAATAAATATTCCTATAAGCATTTCCAATGCAAAAAGAATGTTTATGTTTATCAAATAAGCAAGCAACAGTGATTGTCTTTTGGGAAGCAGGGACTGAGAACTGAGAAGATTCATCAGTGTGAAAGGGAAATTTCAATGGAGTACTTCTCAAAGGTATACATGGAAACCTTTCTGATTTATAAATTATGTTTCACTGTATCCTATTTTTTATAAGTTTTTAAATTGAAAACATTTCTTAAAAAATCAGATGGACAGGCTGGGGATTTAGCTCAGTGGCATAAGCACCTGCCATGCAAGCAGGAGGTCCTGAGTTCGATCCCTGGTACCGATAAAAAACAAAACAAAGCAAAACAGAACAAAACATCTATTTAAAAAATCAGATGGACTAACACAAACCATGTGCGGCCCAGAGAGAAGTTAGTTTGCCCTTCCTGTGAGTCAGAAGAAGCCACGCTGGAGTGTGGGAGAAGTACAAGAAGCCAATTTACCTTTCCCATAAGCCACACAAACCATGAGGGGCCCAGGAAGACAGAAGCCAGCTGTCTTTCCCATGAGCCAACTAGTATGTGGGCTGAAAATCAAGAAGGCGCCCCCATAAGCAACTGAGGTACAAAAACAACTAACTGCTTTTACTGTTTGACTGACTTTGCAGGCCTAAGGCCAGTAGTCTAAGCACCTATTAAGAGGATAATAGAATGCAATATAGCAAATATGGGGGATTTCCTTTTTTTTTTTGGTACTGGGGATTGAACCCACGACCTCACGTTTTGCCAAGCAGGCATTTATGCCGTAAAGCTAAACCTCTGGCCCCTTATGTCTTATTTTTGAAGTCCAATATTGTTTTCACTGTTTTGTTCCAATTCATTGTTTTGTTCTATTCAATGTTCTGTTTTGACTGATTTTATTGTTTTGCTTTATTTGATTTTGCTATGTCTGATGATATGGACAACTACTGTGATGATAATATCATCCTATTCTGAGGTTCTGTACTACTTTCATTGTTTTGGTTGGCTTTATTCTGTTTCATTTTGTTAGGTTTTATTCTCTTTAAAAAAAAAAAATCAGACAGACTCTGCAAAGGTGTTAAATAGCACTAGATACTATAACAGCTAAGGTCGTAGGGATGGTGACTAAGAAAGTTAGTCCTGCCAACCAGCCATGAGTATTTAAACCAGCAGTTCCAAGGCAGGTGTGGTGGAGCATGCCTATATCCCAGCACTTGGGCGGCTGAAGCAGGAGGATTGCTGTGAGGCCAGCCTAAACTACACAGTGAGTTCAAGGTCAGTCTGAACTACACAGTGAAACCCTGCCTCAAAAAAAAACGAACAACAACAAAACAGAAAGAAAAGGAAAAAAAGCCAACAACTCTCAATATGACTATCTTTTAGAATCACAGGCAGTACTTATTAAAATTTTATCTTCAGTACAACTCAATCATACAGCAAAGCTTAGCCTATACAAGGCACTGGGTTCAATCCCCCAACAACAACAACAAAGACAAAAAGATGTACTGAATTACTCTCTGGGGTAAAACCCAGGGAACCTGGCATTTTAACAAGCACCCCAATGAATCTTAAGTAGCCAGCCAATTATTAGCCCTAGGATAAGAGACATGGGTAGTCATATGAAAATTACTGCTGTATTTTCTCAAGTATCTTCTAGGGTTAAACTTCCAGGTGTAGGGGCTGGGGATTTAGCTTAGCGGCATAAGCACCTGCCTTGCAAGCAAGTGGTCGTGAGTTCAATTCCCGGTACAGAAGTTTCAGGTATAAGCGCATTTCATGACAGTCTAACCTCATACTCTTTAACGAGGTAAACAGACAAGAGGAGCCTTTATCAGCGACAAGAACCTTGGATTTCGATCCCCTCACACGGCCTTTTCTACTTACTTCCCACAGGTTCTCCACTCCAGCTGACTCGCTCCAATTCATCATCATCGTCATCAGCCACAAAGTCTCGGAGGCTGTTCACTGCCCGCTTGGATTCCTTTAACTGTAGAGGGACACAAGGCAGGGTACTCCAGCAACCAACATTCTCACTTCTCTTCTGACAACCAAAAAGGTAAGCAACTGGGACTTCAAGATGGCCAAAGTTTCATCCTTTGTCACTGAAAACCAAGACTGCCACACATTTTCAAGAAAACAATTTGCAATTTAGCCAACACTGCAGGACCATTGGCAAAACAGTGAGAAGGAATCAAAATTACTTGAGTTGTAATTACACTTCTAGAAATGACGATGTGAAAACTTGACTGAATTTATTCACCCTCCAAAAATGTTTCCTCATTTATAAAATAGATATAACCAAGGATGAATCTTCAATCTAGGTTGTCTTTCAAAAATAAATTTAGTTGGGCACTGTGATGAATGCCTATAGTGCTAGCTCCTTGCGAGGCTGAGGCAGGAGGATTGATCGAACTCTGAAGCACAAGATCAACATGGGCAACACAGTGAGATACAACTTCAGTAATAATAATAACAACAACAACAAATTATATGACATGAAATTAAAAATGTGGAGTTGTTTTAAAAACTGAAAGGAATGAATCATGTTAAGAAGGTTAAGTAAGAAGAGTAGAGAACTAGTTTTTACAATCTTTCTCCATGGACTTCAAGTGCTTTTCGACATGGTGGTTTTTATAGTTTGAATCCTAAATGTCTCCCAAAGGCTTATGTATTAAAGGCCTGGTCTTCTCACAGCACAGTTGGAACTTCTGAGTAGCGGGACACAGGGAAGTCCTAAGGTTATTGAGGGCATGTCCCTGAAGGGAACTACCGAATCCCATCTCTTCTATCCCCTTCCTAGCCGTGAGATGAGGAACCCCTTGCTATTATCATATGCTTTGGACCATGGTGTGCTCCCTTCCCACAGGACCAAAGCAATGGAATCAGCAGGTCATGATCTGGAACCTCCAAAACTGAGTCACAATAAGCTTTCCTCTTAAAAGCTGATTATCTGAATACTTCATCATAGCTATGGGAAGCTCACTAAGATGAAGATTTTTCTGAAGATCTAACCCCAAACATTTTTGAGTCTAATGAAGACATGGTCAGAAGCCAGGTTCTTCAGGACACAAGGGAAGGGAAGAAGGTTTTAGAGAGTTACCATGAAGGAGAATGAGACTTTTAGCAATTGTCTGTGCAAACCGTACCTGTGAGAGCTCATCATCTTCATCATCAAAGGTAAAAGCCTTGAACTTGGAGCTGTTCCAATACTCTTCCTCATCGCCCTTTGTTCGATTCATCTGGAGTGAAAGGAAGACAGATCCATGTCCCTTCTTGGCTCCCTCCCAATAAAGATCCAAAAACCTTAGACTCCTTCGCTACTAACTACCCTGAGAAATCTGAAACGTAGAAGAATCCAGTAAAGACAAGACTGAACCTGCTATATAAAATCAGATCTTTGGTGCCCAACTAACCAGATTATACTTTTTATCCTCTAGCTGGCCCAAAACAGTCTTCCATTCCTAGAACATTTACTTTCCTCAAGGCACTTCCCCAGGTGTTGTGAGAGATATGAAAGCTTTGACTTTGTTCTCTTTAACAGAACTAGTGAATTCATAAATATATTATATTATATATATTATATTATATTATATTATATTATATCTATTATAAATATAACAGAACCAGGCAGGCAAATGTTGTAAGAATTCATCACAAAGTTTGCTGAAGACACAAAGATCTATTAAAGCACATGTTCCAACTTGTACCTACTGTGTGCCATCTCTAAAGCACTATGTGAGGCTTTGGGAATACTAAGTGAATAAAATTAATAAATACTTCACTCTCATATCTACCTTTGAAATGCCTGAAGGAATGAAAGCAAAGCAATTAAAAGAAGCAGAATTATCTTGCCTCTATCTCCAAATCATGGGGCTGGGGATTTAGCTCAGCAGCATAAGCGCCTGCCTTGCAAGCAGGCGGTCGTGAGTTCGAAACCCGGTACCGATAAAAATGAAAAAGACAAAAAGACAAAAAAAAAAACTATCTCCAAATCATGACTACTTTACTTGACCAAAATCTGGAAAATAAGCATAGCCAAAAATATAATCAGTCAAAAGACCACAAGTCCCTCAGAACTACTCTAAAAGTAGACTTCACCCTCAAAATCCAAGTTTTACCCTGAAATTACAAACTAAACTACCAGTTTCTAGCTGGATTTTAAAGTGAAAGCTATGGCTTAACCCAATAACCAGGCACGAAAACTTCCACAGCACCAAAATAATTTCAAAAGCTACATACCGCCAGATTCTAAAGGATCAATTTGCTCTTTCAATAGTACCTTTCTCAGCAAAACTTCAGAAACACTCCTCACAGGAATCCTGTTGAACCTTTCATAGCTTTTCCCATACTGCATTCACTTCGTTTTCAACTAAGGGAACCTAAGAGTGGCAAAAACTCTTTGCTACTTGGTCCCTTCCAACAGAAAACATCATTATTTTCTGACTGAACCCAGAAGTAGGTCGGAAATCTTTTCCTGAGCTTAATTCTAAGGCATCAGTATTCAACTTAAAGTTAGTAGATGAAATGATATTATCCTTTGTGGTACAAGCATAGATAGATATTGTAGTCAAGCAGCCTTGAGTTCAAATCCTGACTTTTCTGATTCTGAGCAAACTGGGTAAATTATTTTAAGCTTTTTGGAGAAAATTATATCTTATCTTAGAAAGTTGGTATAAAAGATGAGGACTCATAAAACCCTAATGAAGAGATGTGTGTAGCGGAACATAAATACTAAATGATTGCTCCTTTTAGCATCAGTTGTCTTACTGACATTTTTCTGTCTTGGTTTCCTCATCAAAAAACTGGCAGGGGCTGGGGATTTAGCTCAGCGGCATAAGCACCTGCCTTGCAAGCAGGCGGTCATGAGTTTGATCCCTAGTACCGATAAAAAACACCAAAAAACTGGCATATCAGACAACCTACCTTACAGGATTATTACAAGGATTAAAACTGTAAATGCTTGGTACCTGACAGAAAATTAATGTTAATTTTTATTAATTACAGTACCTTATAAAAAGCTAGGGGAAAAAAACATTTTAAAGCAACCCTAGCCAGGCATGATGGCACACATCAGTAATCCCAGCACTGAGGAAGCTGAAACAGGAAGACTGCAAGGAGTGACTGGGCTACATCGTGAGTTCAAGGCCAGCCTGAACTACATAGCAAGATGCTGTCTGAAAAAAACCAAAAATTTAAAAAAATATGTACTGCAATGCAACCCTAAATATTTAAAAGTGTCATTTAATATAAAAATTCTCAAGTGGTCACAGTGTCAAAGGCACATTCATTCGGAACATATAAATGTCTCTGGCATATGTTCAATTTTACAGAGAAGTTGTCATGCACTCGATCCCCAGAACAATCTTCTCAGGAAGGCCTGGCAGATTCATAACCTATTTCACTGATAAGGAAAATGAGGCACAAAAGAATTAAGTATCAAAACAACTTTGTTAATCACTCCGATTTCATACTTTTAAGCCGGGTTTTCTGGCTCCTTAGACCATTTCCATTGTCTTGCACGGTCCTTCTAACTATTTATTTTTCACTTTGGGAAAACCAGGGCAGGTCTTCACCATAGTAACATCTATAGATTAGCATAGACTGTGTCTAACAAACCCTATCCTCCACCAGAAAATCTTGGAATCATTTTTTTTTAACTTTAACCATATGATGGCTGACATCAATTTGCACTCATGGTACCAAAGAAAAGCTAGATTGACCTGAAAAGTTACAAAACAATTAGGTACAATTTTTAAAATGACCCAGAAAGGTACTTCAACATGATATATAATTCTTCAGAGACTTGGTCTTATCGTCACCCGTACACTGCGAACCCACAAAGGAGGGTAACAGATTCGAGGAGAAAACAGAACGTGACGTAGGAAAACAGAAGGATCACCAAAGCAAAACAAAATAAAACAAAACACAACCAAGACGCTCCCTGAACCAGAACACTCTAGGAACCAGCCAGGAGCAGTCACATCTGGCTTCAAGGAAAGGTTTATATATTGAAACTAGAAAGCGTGGGTTAAAAGAGGATGACTCTATACGCGAACGTCCAGGAAGCCACCGGATGTTTCGCAGTCGCCAGACCCCGGCCGATCCCTGGCAGAGGAAGAACTTACTAAGGTTCCCGAGGGTGGCCGTGACTGGTAGAAGTCAGGTCAGGGGACAGGATGTAGGAATGCCCCTGAGGGAGAAAAAATTAGTGTGTAGAGAGGATGGACTCAACCAGAGACACGGCCCAGGTGAGTGAGACACCCTCACCTCTTCCACACCGAGCCCTGCCTCTCAGGACAGCAACAGCCTCGGCGGCCAGACCAGCCTTCCTAGTCAGGCTGCACGGCATAGACTGAGGGGCGGAAAAGGACAATCGAGGGGGGCAGAGCTAGAGAAAGCTCGACGGTGCAAAGCATTCTGGGGGTTGCAGTTCTTTGGCCTCTGGCTATCAGGCGCTACCCTGACGAGTCTCGGGGCTTTTGAACTACCACTCCCAGAGATCCCAGCGCATCATATGGGTCATTTCCTTTACATTCAGCGCGACCTTCCGCGGTTACCCAGAGGGTCACTAAACAAAACTACAACTCCCAGAGAGCTTAGCAAGCCAATTCGGGGCCTAACAAAACAATGAGAGAGATGTCCCTTGTGTTTCCAGGATAAAAAATGCCAGTGTAAGGGGCTGAATTTCAAGCCTTTCTGAGGATAACCTGAGGGAATTTGAAGGAATTTTAGAATAGTCCGAACCTGCGATCCGGCAATTTGAAACGGAAGTAGCCGGCAGGAGTGGGGAGGAGCCGGAAGTTCAAGCGGGGAGGGGGTGGGGGTGGAGGGAAAAGCAAGCTAGGAGGTGCTGCAGCCGCTTCTAGTAGTTTCCAGACGCTGCCGGTCGGCTGGGATCAAGCGGTTCTGAGGCTGTGACTGTGGCTACTTGGGGGCTAGTGGCGGCGAGATCAAAAAACTGATGGCCAAGTGGGGTGAGGGCGACCCACGCTGGATCGTGGAGGAGCGGGCAGACGCCACCAACGTCAACAACTGGCACTGGTGAGGTCTAGCAAGGCAGGCCGCAGGAGCTCCGCGACCAGCCTAGGGTTTTGTGCCTTCCGAAACTTGGATCGGGATAGAGCTGAGGCCCAAGCAATCGGCTGTGAAATTGAGGGGTGGGTTCTTCCTACAACCAAGATCTGTTGTCCCATACTTCTTCACCTCCTAGCCACCGTCTCCGTGTTTGGGGAGAAAGGGTCTAACAGGACGGTTGCATCCCGAAGGAGGAATATCAGAAAAATGAGACCATAACGCCCAAGGTGCTGCATCCACCCTGAATGGGAGATGCTTCCTACACGTGGTCGGAGGAGTCAGAGACGGAATCACTGTTGGTTTGTGTTGGAAAATTGCAGTGGGTATCTTCTGGCCAGGGCGCTGTAATTCCTATGTTGCAGCTTAACGGAGGAGTTAAGTCAGTCATAGGGACCGCTGCCCCAGTTAGGGAGGTTTGGAACGTGTTCTGCAGGTGCTTGGAGCTCCGGGATGCTGAGGACGCGCCTCAGCCTCTCACCCGGAACTGTTAAGTTAGCGGTATAACTCGCGTTGCCGGGCAATATGGTTTGTTCTTAGAAGACTGTCCTTGAAGCATTCCAAAAGTAATGTTTTTTAATTATCTCTAAACTCTTAAGAACTTTGTTCATACTGTGAACGATATTTTTACTGTTACCTCTCCTTTTGCAAGTTTTTAATATCTAATATGTAGAAAAGCAGCGTGATTTTTGGTCTTATCTCACTGTCTCCTCTTAAGATGCACGGAGTAGTTGACCTCCTTTTTGTTGTTAGTTTATAGCACAACCTGGATCTGACAGGTCAGAACACTGCTATTTGAGGTCCGAGGTATTGGTTTATTGTTTTTGTTTTTTTGAGACAGGGTCTTGCAATGTAGTTCAGACTGGCCTTGAACTCACTGTATAGCTTCAGTTGACCTCTAATTTACAGTGATCCTCATGCCTCAGCCTCCCAAGTGCTGGGATTACAGATGTGTGCTACCACACCTGACTGGTTTGTTCTTTACTTGCTTTTTTAGCCAAGCATTGTGTCCTATGGACTAGTCTGCTTCTGCCCTCAGGAGTATGTGCAGTTTTTCTCTTGGTCAAATGGGGGTGCCATATTAAAGCATCAAGTCTCATCATGCTGAGAATGCAAAGCATAACTTTCCATTTAGTTTGTCCCATTCTATGCAGCACTTCATTGACAAAATGTAATACTTTGTCTTCCTAAAACAGAGTGACATGTTTGTGGATATAATGGACTAAAACCAGAGTTTTCCAGTTCTTTGCAAACTGTGAGGCCTCCTTGTGCCTTGGATTTTCTTGCATAGAGTAGCATATCCTTCATTCTGCTGCTGGTCCATAGCTTTGTTTCTGTTTTGCAGGACAGAGAGGGATGCGTCAAATTGGTCCACGGAAAAGCTGAAAACACTTTTCCTGGCAGTGCGGGTGCAGAATGAGGAAGGCAAGTGTGAGGTGACAGAAGTAAATAAGCTTGATGGAGAGGCGTCCATTAATAATCGAAAAGGCAAACTCATCTTCTTTTACGAATGGAGCATCAAACTAAACTGGACAGGTAAGAAGTATTAACAGAGCCATCAAGGAAGAGGTTAACTACATTTCCATTGATTTGTTGGAAATGTAAAGAAAAATTGGAGAGAACGGGTTTTGAGGAATCAGAAACTCTTGAAGGGAGAAGACACTGGCTACTTTGAAGACTTTGGAATGATGCATTATTTATTAGATACTAAAATTTCTCTGTTATTGTGGAACCCTAAGTACATTTTCTATCTTTAGGTCTCATGTGTCCCCTTCAGTGATGTGGCTTGATACTCTGTCTTGGAGTCTTGGTCTTTGCCGAAAAGTTGAGATACATAAGGCAGTATTTCCTTGGGCTAGTTACATCTACCCTGTAAATGATTTGAAAGGAAGAAGGAGATTTTTTTTTTAGTCTTGTACGCTTTCTAAGACTGTGTGAATCTGACCAGTTAGATTACCGTTCTAATGTAGCTAGGTGTGACTGTAATTTGGGGGTTTCATATCTGTCTATTTGATAATATTACATAGAAAGTACACACAAGTAAATGATACAAATATTGGCCAGGGATTTAGCTCAGTGGCATAAGCTCCTGCTTGGCAAGTGCAAGGTTGTGAGTTCAATCTCTAATACCAGAACAAAACAAAAGAATACATAAATACTGTAATTTTTTCTTTGAAAAAGACATGAAGTTTCCTTGTGATATTGGGCCTTAGAAGATTGGTAGCTTGATGGCTGAGGGGAAGTGCTGGAAAGAGGGCCATTTGAAATCAAAAGGAAAATTACAACACCAGCTGTTTTTGGCTGGGGTTTGTTACCTGGTGAACTGAAGTTGTTGGGAAGTAGCTGTTTGAGGTTGTGTGTTTTCCTAAGCAGCTGAGTTTAGCTGAGCGCTGTTTTCTGTATGCACCTAGTGTTTCTCATTGATGCAATCATATAGAAGAAAAGTGAAATTTTTATGATGAAATTGTTTCCTAATACATAGTCACATAGGAATAAATTCATGAGTTCCCACTCTGTGGTTATCAGTCCCACACTGTAATAACGCAGTTGGTCTGCAGTAATTAAGTGAAAAAAGTCATTGGTGTGGCAGGGAATTGATTATGCAGGACATATAGTATCCCCTCAGACTAAAGAAAGTTTAGCTCTCCATGGGGAGAGCTCAGTACTGTGGTAGGACCTTGGAGCAGACTTCCTGCAGAGGAGACTAATGACTGCGTTGCTTTTGACAGGTACCTCGAAGTCAGGAGTGCAGTATAAGGGACATGTGGAGATCCCCAATTTGTCTGATGAAAACAGTGTGGATGAAGTGGAGGTTTGTGCTTCCTAATTTCTCATGAGTCTGTCCTCGCCTCTTTCTCAGAGGGGAAAAATGACCTGTCAGTTAAAATTAACAGCCTGGGCTTGATCCAGGGATTCAGAACCTCAGTCTGCAGAAGATTTTCTGTATATATGGTACCATTGGAAGCTTCAGAGGAAGTGCCCTTTATTTATTTGTTTGTTTGTTTTTACTTTAGCTAATAAAATGGGTTCTAACATTAGCCATGGTTGCCTCAGAGAGAAGACTCCAGAAGGAACACTTAACAAGGATTGTGTGAATGCTCTGACTCCCATTTCCTTTGGAAATGTTAGCAGCTACCAGGCTGCTGATCATCCACATCTGGGGGGGGGGGTCCCTCAATTTTTTTTACCACCTATTTCTTATCTTTCATTCAGATTAGTGTGAGCCTTGCCAAAGATGAGCCTGACACAAATCTCGTGGCCTTAATGAAGGAAGAAGGGGTGAAACTTCTAAGAGAAGCAGTGGGAATTTACATCAGCACTCTCAAAACAGGTATCCCTTGAGTAGTTAAAAGTGTCTTAAAGAAGCAGTCTCTACTTGCCAGACTTTGACTGAGAGAATCGACTATGATTTCTTGGGCAAATGGGTGAAGATTTCTGGGATGGGTGCTTATTTTATATCCTACGTCAGTCTAATTTCTGAGAAGGGAAAGACCTGGAACTGCATCCTGTGATATGTTGACTCTGAAACTCTTAAAATGTGGCTGCTTCAAATTGAGATATGCTGAGAGTATAAAATACAGACTTGATACCAAAAAAAGAATCACAATAATCTTTTACTACTAATAACATTGAAATAATAGTTAGATATACTAGGCTAAAGATACAAGTAAAATTAATTTCACCTGTTTTATTTTTTTAATATGTCTAATTGGAAAATTTTAAATTGCAAGGAAGCTAACATTATATTTCCTTTGAGCAGCAGTGACCTAAAGGCTTGGCTTCTCCCTTGAGTCTAGTCCTAGACTACCCTTAATGTGTATTCCACAGGGATGTTTAGATGGCTAGATTAGTAGTCAGCTCAGCTCTCCCCGAGGGTCTCGTTTGTGTCACTTTGTTCTGGTGTTGGTGTTGGAATACATATAACGATCCATCCATGGGAACCACTGTAGAAAGTCATTGACTCTTAGTGGGAACTAAATTAACTCTTAGTTTCTCCACTGGTATGACTCGTTACGGGCTGTTCTACAGAGTGGAAAGGGACTGAGTAGGCACCCCTAAGTACTGGATATGTTGCCACTCTTAAAGGCACAGAAGTGCCATTCCATTCACTGACCTCTTTTGGTGATAGATGTCAAATGTATTTGACAATTGTAATGTTTCCAACTGAGTAAAGGTTTTAAGCTTTTACAGATGACACTAGTGAATGTACTATATTCTAGAGCATGCACTCAGAAACTTTTCGGGCATAAACCAGTGGTAAAGTTGTAAAATAGACTACTTTTCTGGTCACCACTTTATTGTGCATTAAGATAATGTGTTTGTTAAGCTGTAATGACACCCCCATCTCAGCTGCTAGGAAATAACTTCCACAAGCTGGCATTTTGTCTTTTCAGAGTTCACCCAGGGCATGATCTTGCCGACAGTGAATGGAGAGTCGGTAGACCCACCAGGGCAGCCAGCACTGAAGACTGAGGAGCGCAAGGTAAATGGTATTCCCAGCTGATGGAAAGGGAGCTGTCTACAGAGTCGAGAGATTGCCGCCTAAGCTTGGAGCCAGTGCAGCCTGTGTCTACTGTGCTTAACCAGGTTTTTTATTCATGGAACCCCCGAGCAAGGGGAAGCCATAAGGGATTTTGGTGCATGACTTTTGATTGCTGTCCAGTTACATTAGGAGCATAAGATGGTCTTCACTTGTAAGTTTTCAGTATTTTTTCAGACTGTTGATATTTCATACTTTGATATTAAAGGTTTCATCAAAGTATCAGCATATCAAATCACTAACTACACCCACCAGGAAATTAGTCTGTATCATCTAGAGAGAAAGAATTTATATGGCTCAAATTCAGTACTTGGTTAGGAGCCCTGGCACCCTTGTGTTAGCACAGTGAAGAATATTCGGGAGTTAGGGAATTCTGGGAAACTGCTTCCAGATGCCATCCTAAATACCCAGTGGGAATTGAACGTGGAGCCTTTGTACTGAGGTAATTCCCCAGCCAACTGTTTAAAGTTTTGTTTGGTTTGGCTTTATTTTTAATTTTGAGAAAGGATCTTGCTAAGTTGTGAAGGTTGGGCTCCAATTAAGTGATCTTTCTCCGTTTCCCAGAATACTGGTGTGCACCACCATGCCTACTGCTTCCAAGGTTTTGTTGTTTTTTTGGTCTCACTATTATACAGGCCAGCCTCAAAGTAGCAGCAATCCTGCCCCAGCCTTGGGTACAGTGTGGCACATGAGGCCTTGCTTCCAGCTGATTAAGCAGAGACATTCTGTTGAGAGTTAATCCTGAGCTCTTCAGAAGTATCTCATGATTGAGTTTTGCTGTGACTGATGGGTTTTTAATGAGTACGAGTCTTTCTCTTTTTTTTTTTCTTTTTTTTTTTATCGGTACTGGGGATCGAACTCACGACCGCCTATTTGCAAGTCAGGTGCTTATGCCGCTGAGCTAAATCCCCAGCCTGAGTCTTTTTCTTAAGAGTGATTATTTTGGGGAGGAAGATTTCTCTCATGGCTGAGATATCTACACACAAATTCCCTTCAGCACACATCGCTTATAGCTTTGGAGGTGAAGTTTATTTGTGAGATTGCATGGAAAGTCTGTCTCTGAGATTTTACCATCACAATGAACTGACCCTTTTCATTAAACCTTTCACAGGCTAAGTCTGCTCCTTCAAAAACCCATGCCAAACCTGTTGGTGTTAAAATCCCTACCTGTAAGATCACCCTTAGAGAAACTTTCTTGACATCACCAGAGGAGCTGTACAGAGTGTTTACCACCCAGGAGGTAAGTGTGACCTTGTGTGATTTTGCAACTCGGGTTGTGGGTCTAACTTTTCAGGGTGCAGGGCAGGCACCAGCGATTGGAGCCATGTGGCTTTCCTGGTGCAAACAGAGGCAAAGGAAAAACACCTTCTGTGCAAGCGCTGCTAGAAGGAAATTCATTCACTCCACTTTCTGTTTGTATAGTTTTGAATCATGTAAATGGGAACCGCTGACTAAATTTGGGAGGGTTTTGTTTTGTTGTTTGCTTATTTGCTTGTGGTACTGGGGACTGAACTACACTTTGGCTCTTTTTCATTTTGAGCAGGGTCTAGCTAAGTTGTTAAGGCCATGCTCTAACTTTCGGCTCCTCCTGCCTCCTGCTTCCCAGAGTGCTGGGATTACAACTGGACATTAGCATGCCTGGTTCATTGTTAGAAAAGTAAATAGCGCAAAGTAATGGCATCATGGATTGAGAAAGAATTATTGAAGGCAAAGCCTGGTCTGTAGTGGAATAAAAGAGGGGGGAGCCCAGGACCTACTCATTGGGCAGAATGGCCTCTGGAAATGAGCGTCAAGGCAGGCAGGTTTCAGCTGACATCTGTCCCTGCATCCCATTGAAAGTTGCACATCCCCCCCCCCCCCAGCTGGTTCAGGCCTTTACCCACGCTCCTGCGATGCTAGAAGCAGACAAAGGTGGGAAGTTTCACATGGTGGACGGCAATGTCTCTGGAGAATTTACTGATCTGGTGAGTACTTGCGAGCCCCAATCTCGGATTGGACTGATGAGAGAGTGACTTTTGTTCTTTTTTTCAGCTTAGTGGATAAAATTTAAGACTTTTAATTCCTTTGGTTAATAAGATCATGTTTGTTTTATTTTTCAAAAGAGTGCTATCATTTGGATTTCTGTGCAAATAATACAGTTTCACAGATGATAGACCGTACAAAGGCAGATGGCCAACCCTAGCCAGGATTGGGTATGTTGCAGTCTACTGTAGACTGAGCTCTTTGATTGTTTTAGGTCCCTGAGAAACATATTGTGATGAAGTGGAGGTTTAAATCTTGGCCAGAGGGTAAGCAAGCATGTTTGTTTATTGATGTCCCCAGAATGTCCTCTTTCCTGCCCGGTCATAAACCTCCATGGAAACCCTGGATCG
This sequence comes from Cavia porcellus, assembly GCF_034190915.1. Taxonomy (NCBI): domain Eukaryota; kingdom Metazoa; phylum Chordata; class Mammalia; order Rodentia; family Caviidae; genus Cavia; species Cavia porcellus. Next base: position 24,983,466 of record NW_026947514.1, on the reverse strand, counting down.
GGACCGCCCACCCTCCCTTCCGCCTTCCCCACACAGGGCACTTTGCCACCATCACGTTGACCTTCCTTGACAAGAACGGAGAGACTGAGCTGTGCATGGAAGGCCGCGGCATCCCTGCCCCCGAGGAAGAGCGGACGCGGCAGGGCTGGCAGCGGTACTACTTTGAGGGCATCAAACAGACCTTTGGCTATGGCGCACGCTTGTTTTAGGGCTGGCAGCGGGGGACTCCAGCCTGCCCAGCACTTCTGACTGGGGCTAGTGCCGCACAGGATTGTACCATCCCAACTGCTAACTTGGGGCTGGGGCCCTCCCCTCCACATATACCTTGGGTTTGTGCATGTTTTCTGCTGGGTGGGATCAGAGGGTGATTTCTCTTTTATGTGTACATACGCTAAATAAACGTAATTTTAAAAACATACACATCTGGGACCTGTGTTCATTGAGTAGCTGGTACTGACGTCCCCTGCAGGTTTTGCATTTTAAAGAGGGCAAGGGTGCCGAAAGGGGCTCTATTCTGGGTAAGAGTAGGTATGATGAGGCACGGAGGGAACCTGCTTCTTGCTATCAGGCGTCCTTCAGGTAGTCCAGCTTCATCCTGCAGACTGTCAGGAAGCTGCCTTTTTACCAGCACAAGGTAAGGATCCACCATTGGTGAAAGTGATGTCCTGTTCTCTGTTCTTCATGGCCTCTAACCCCCTTTCAAAGAGATGACTACCAGGAGCTTGTCTGAGATGGAAAAATAGACACTGCCAAACTGTGGCAGCTTGTTGGAGCACTTGGACATGAAACACTTTTCCTCTCATCAGCTCATTTAATGCCCATAAAGCCCAATGCAATGGTACTATCACTTGTTACTCAAAAATTTAAATCTTTGAAACCTCTTTTTTTTTTTTTTTTTTTAAATTGAGAGAGTCCCTGCCATGTAGTTCAGGAGGCTGACCTTGAACTGGCAGTGCTGCTCCTGCCTCAGCCTCTCGTGTGTCTGTGTGTCTGTGTGTGCGTGCACGTGTGCTGGGATTACAGGCGTGCACCACCATGCCCAACAAGCCTCTTATTTCTTAACAGTACAGATCCAAAAGCTGATAACGTGCAGGATTGTGATTTGGAATAAGGACCTTAACTGCACAACCCAGGCTTAAATTTAAACACTCCTGCCATGTTGGGTTCTTCCCCATAAGACATTGCATTTTTAGTATATTCAGTAACCTTCCTGGATAGAAAATCCCATGTCAGTAACCCCCAACACCCACCGAAAGGAAGAAGCTGAGCATGGTAGGTGGCTCACTCCTGTAATCCTAGCTGTTGAAGAGGGTGATGCAAGAGCATCACCAGTGGGAGGTCAGCCTGGGCAACTTACTGAGAATTAGTCTCAAAATTTTGAAAAGAAGTGAGATGTAGTTCAGTGATTTGAGCCCTTAGCATGCACGAAGTTCTGAGTTCAAATCCCCAGCACCATGAAAAATAAAACAATGTCCTTGTTAAAGTAGTTTTAAATGCCTGGCAACAATTTATGGGCTGGGGATGTAGCTCAGCGGCACTGCACCCCCCTGGCAAGTGCAGGTCATGAATTTGGTCCCTGGTACAAAAAAAAAAAAACTAGCACTGCTGTGCCAAGTGCTGGGGACACACATCCTGGTGAGGTTCTGACTACTACACAGCAGGAAAAAGACTGAACAGGGAGAGACTCCCACACAAGCCTGCTTCAGTTTCCTGCACTCCAATGTGAGTCAGCACCCTCCCTGCAGACTACTACCTCCTGCAGCTGCAGCTATTTTCATCATTTATTTCTGCCTGTTTTGTTAGGCAGCAGACTTGCAAGCTAATCTTGGCCAAAATGTAGTTAAAATGTAGTTAAAGCAGAAAATCTCTCCAATTGCGATCTGGGTCATCTAGACCCCTAAAAGCCCTCTTCGGCTTAACTCAGATGAATGTTGGACCAAATTCATTGACACCTACTTTGCCATTCCATTTGTCTCAAGGTCTAAAAAAAATCTTTCAATTAAAGAAAAGAAGAAAAAAAAAAAAAACTTGGACTATAGCTTGAGTCAAATCAACACAGAAACCATTAACAAGAAGCTGGAGCCCTGATTGGCAAGTTAACAGTTACAGAATACCCAGGAAAATGGGTAGAGATTACAGTACCTTAGTAAAAAGCCAAAGCACTGGTTTAGCCGTCTGTCATGTGACTCTCAGTAACAGCTCTCATCTCCAGTACCAAATAGCTATTCAGTTACTGTCATTTCACTGATAATGCTTCAGCTAGCTATCTGAATCCAAAAGAACAGAATGGTCCTACAAAAAGTAAAACCATGGCCTTGGTTTGAATGATAAATGTTCTCCTTTCCAACCGAGGGGGCAAATTTCTTATCTGTAAAATGGGTGTGCTAAGTACCTCGAGAAAGCCTTTAAGATGATGTGTGTAGTAGCACCAGCGCCTGGTGAAATTCAGCAGATGACACCTGCTGGCTTGTGAACTACAACCCCAAGTGTTTTTTCCTTAAACTAGAATTGATATTTCAAAACACTGCCTCAGCCCAACAGTCTCCACACCTAAGAACCACCTGGGGAAACCTGTGGAATACAGAAAAGTGGAACCACTCCTAGAGACTCTTAACTCAGGTGCTGTGTCGTGTAGCCCGTGAACCTGTATCTTAATAACTCAGGTGGTTCTGATACCAGGAGTACATTTGGTGACACGTGTCAACCTGCACAGAAAACCAGACTAACAGAGGAGGCAGAGCAGCACATCAGGGGCCCTATGGTGGCTAGGGCAGAAGATCTGAGACATTCACTTCCAGGAGACAAAAGGCTAGCAGGCTTAGACCTTAGACAGAGTTTGCACCCTTGGTGGCTTTAAACCCTAGTAAGACTCTGACTGGTCTTGCCTCACCTAGGGCCCTTAATGAGGCAAACCAGAAGGGATACTGGGCAAAACCACCTTGCTAAGGTGCAAACACTGGCCTGGTATTTGTTCCAGACTCTGGGACCATGGATGAGCTCCTGGTACTGGGGACAAGAAGAACAGAGGGTCAAGCCAGTGAGGTGGCTGACACTGGACCAAAATGGGAGGAGGAGGGGCCCTCTCTGATTTCACGGGCCCCCTGACTCTGATACTGGCCCCCCTCGTGCTCTTTCCTGGGCTCAGTGACCCCTCCGTTGGTGCTGCTTCTCCCACACAGGTGTTCCTGAGGCTGCGGTCACGTGCACCAGCTTCCTTTCTCTTTTGCACAGCTTGAATAAATACTATTTCCCAGCTAACTCCTCCACAGCCCCTCAGGACTCTTTTTCTGCCCCCTTTTCTTTAGGTTCTTTCCTCTGTGACCTAACATGGCAGCATGGGTGTCGCTTACATTATCATTTTAAATTCAGTTTGGGGAACAGACAACCATTAGATTTCGATTCTATTTAGAGAATGTTATATAAGAGCCATGGCAAATACTATTAGAGAGAAGGGGGATTTGTAGTTCTGTAATACAGACTCTGAGGTGTCTCTACTTTATTATTTAAAAAAAAAAAAAAGTTTCTGCCAAAAAATAATTAAAATAAGCCAGGTACCATGGCGCATGCCTGTAGTCCCAGTTACTTGGGAAGCTGAAGTGAGAGGATCACTGAACCCAGGCATTCAAGGCCAGCCTGGGCAACACAGCAAGACCCCAGTCTCAAGAGAAAGAAAGAAGAATGAATGTACTTATGCTAATAGTGGGGGTCGGGGCTGGAGAGCCAACCCAGGGCTGCATCCCAGTCCTCTGCTGGCTGCCACTGCTGCACCTCCACTGCATGGAGACCAGGGGCTCTACTCCTCCTGAGGCTCACAGTCTGGTTCAAGGTAGGGAGCTGAGGGGCTGGGGATTTAGCTCAGCGGCATAAGCGCCTGCCTTGCAAGCAGGCAGTCGTGAGTTCGATCCCTGGTACCGATAAAAAGGAAAAAGACCAAAAAAAAAAAAAAAAAAAAAAAAAAAAAAATTTTGACAAGGTAGGGAGCTGAGTGTGAGTGCATGCAGCCACAGGGCACACTGTGCAAATCAGTTCCCTGGCTGGCTGCAGCCAGGAGGCTAGGGTTATATTGCTAGGGCTCTCAGTCTAGTGTGTAACACACGGACAGGATTTCAGTCCACACCAGCTCCTTCCGTTGGGTACCCTTGTGCAGTGAACAACCTGTGCAAATGTATCAAGTGGTCCTCTCAAGAGCCAGCACAAACCCCAGACAAACCCCCACAAACTTATCTGATACAACACAGCCATGAATAAGAAAAGCCACCTGAACTCTGTCAGTGAGACCTCAGACAAGATACCCTACACATTTGAGCCACAGTTACTTCTTTGTTTTGCCCACTGGGGATGAAACCCAGGGACATGCTACCACTGAGCTAATTTCCAGCCCTTTTTAGAGTCTAAATTGCTCAGCTTGGCTTGAAACTTATGATCCTCCTGCCTCAGCCTCCCAAATACATAGCCGGGATTGCAGGCACTCACCACTGCATCTGGCTTGAGCTGTAGTGGTTTTTTTTTTTTTTTTTTTTTTTTGTCTTTTTCCTTTTTATCGGTACCGGGGATCGAATTCACAACTGTCTGCTTGCAAGGCAGGTGCTTATGCCGTTGAGCTAAATCCCCAGCCTGAAGCTGTAGTTTTTATGTCACTCAAAACATGGGGTGACAATACTTCTCTGGCACTGGGCTTATGAGTATCTCTGTTGCCTATGTTAGGGACCTAGTCCTATGTGAGGAGACTCAAATACACTGCACCTGGGCCCTCAGCTCTCAGACTGAGCAGGGCCATTAGTGGACCCCAAAGGGCTGATGTCCTGGCTCGCCCCCAGTTTCCAGGCTGACCACAGCATATGGGCACCAAGCTTAGGAAAATGAATGGGAGGCAAACTGAATGTCGTGAAAATTCTTTGCATTATGTTGGAAAACTAGGAAGAACTTGTCACAACTTGTTCTTAATCACAGGCACCTCAGTCCAAAGACACGAATGCAAAGTTCAGGGAAAGTGTGCAAAACATGGCTGCATCTGGGCCAAATCAGACCCTTCACAGTAGGACAAAACTTGCCTCTGTGGAAGACCGACGGGCCTTGGGGAGTATTTTGTGTTTTTTTCTTTTCCTTTATTCTGTCTCTGTCTCTGTCTCTCTCTTTTGTTTTTTTTGAGACAAGGTTTTGTTGTACAGTTCAGGCTGGCCTTGAACTTGCTTTGCAGCACAGGCTGACCTCAAACTCACAGCGATCCTCCAGCCTCAGCCTCCTGAGTCTTGGGATTACAGGCATGCACCTGAATAATCTGTGTTGTTACGTCTTTTTCTGAAAAAAAAAAATAAATAAAAGAAATTAAAACAAGCCAATGCTCTGGCTGTTTTACATAAATCACATTTTATGTATATTAACGCACTGAGTACTCTTCGCCACCAACCTATGCAGTGAAGGCTGTGCCACCCCTCATTTCTGTGAAAGGAACTGAGGCACAGAGAGGGTCAGTAACTTGCCCAAGGTTACTCAGCTGGTACTGGGCAGAACAAGGACTAAGATCTACATTGGCAACAAGGTCAGCTGTGAGTGGGAAGATTAATAACATTCCTCAATTTGCCGGAAACCAAAAGATATAAATATATATAATAGTAACAGATGTCTTTAGTGTAGGGGGTCTCAAGGCTATTGTGAAACTCAAATGTTGGGAAAACAAACAAAACCCCCAGCTTTGCAAACTGCTATAGTATTGCTTTGGAGCCATTGATGGGGTCTGTAAGCTCCTGGTTTCCCCAGCTTTCCCTGTAGAGAAACCCTCAGGCTCTGGCCACCACCATCTGCTCAGGACTGAGGGCAACAGCCAGCGATGCCAGGGTGGGGTGCTCACCACAGCTGTCTGGCTCCTTGAAGGCCCAATCCCCGGGTCCCAGCCAGCCCTTGTCCCAGCCGTCTGTGGCCCCACTGGACCATGGCGCCTTCTGCTCCTCTTCATCTTCATTGCCCTTCTGGTCCTCAGGCTCCCTGTGCTCTGCAAGATGCTGCTCCTCTCCTCCTTCCCTCTCTTCCTGTTCCCCTGGGGCTCCACCCTTGAGGCCAGTGGCCCCCTCTTCGCCCTCCGGGTAGCCCCAGAAGAGGGGCTAGAAGAGGTCTTTGGTGGGCAGCCACCTAGGAGCGCCCAGGGGCCAGCGAATGCTGGGCTCAGCCAGCAGGTCCACCTCCACCTCGGCCTGGGGGTCCTCCACCACTTCGATGGTCACCTGCAGGGAGACAGACGCCAGGCAGGGAGGCCTCAGAGCAGGACTCTGAGGATGGGCTGTGGTGGGAGCCAAAGCCCCATCCTTGCCTTCAGCCAGCTGTCATCTGTCCCAGATCGTGGCCTCTCAGGGCACGTGGGGCACATGGGAGACTCCGGGAGCCCAGGCCCATATCTGAAGGTAACAAGTCTGGGGAGAGGATAGACGCAGCAGTTTCAGCTTGGGCCACAGTTGAGAGCCTCTAGTTTAAGAAAAGCTGGCTTTGAATTCTTTTTTTTTTTTTTTTTCCCCTCTAGTGCTGAAAATTGAACCCGGGTCTTCACACTGGATCCTTCGATCTTTTTATTTTGAGACAGGGTTGCAAGTTGCTAAGTTGCTGGGCTGGGCTAGCAAGCCTGCGTTTGCTTCCTAGAGTGCTGAGTTTCTAGGCATGCACTACCACGCCTGGAAGGGCTGGCCTTGAATTCTGGTTCTGCCATACACAGTTCCATTTTTTCAGGGCAGGGCTGGAGAATGAGAGCAAGTATGAAATCTCAGAGCAGCCCTCGGGAGGAGCTCTCTACTCACATTAAGCAGGAGGCGTAAATAAAATAATTTAACTTTGGGGCTGGAGAGTTAGCTCAGCGGCATAAGCGCCTGCCTTGCAAATGCACAGTCATGAGTTCCATCCCGGGTACCAAATAATAATAATAATAATAATAATAATAATTTAACTTTAAAAACATTAGTTTTGGGCTGGGGATTTAGCTCAGCGGCATAAGCACCTGTCTTGCAAGCAGGCAGTTGTGAGTTCAATCCCTGGTATCAATAAAAAGAAAAAAGAAAAAAAAGTGTAAAAAACATTATTTTTTTTTAAAAAATGGCTGGGGATTTAGCTCAGTGGCACAAGCACCTGCCTGGCAAGTGCAAGGTCTTGAGTTTGAGTCCCAGAACCAAAAAAAAAAAAAAAACCAAAAACCAAAAAAACCCAAAACAAAAAACTGCAAACATTACTTCTGCATACTATCAAGTAATAAGATATGACTGACCGAAATTTGGAGAAAAACAACAAAACATAAAGAAAATGACTATTTTCCTAAAAACCACTTATATGTTTGCATTTATATGTATTTATTCCATCTGAATTTAATCTTGTAGAGCTGGGTATGGTGGCACATGCCAGTTAATCCCAGCGCTGAGGAGGCTGAAGCAGAAGGATCACTATGAGTCTGAGACCCGCCTGGGCTATAAAGTGAGTTCAAGGCTGGCCTGAGCTGCATAATGAAACCCTGTCTCAAAAAAGACAAAAGAAAAATTTTTAATGAATTTAATCTTATAAATAGACTAAGTCAAATTTAACTTCCCAGACAGGTAAACAAGTGTTCCAGAAAAATGCTTTGCATGCTAGGAGTGGTATGCACACCTGTAATACTAGCACTCAGGAGGCTGAGGGAGGAGGATTGCTGTAAACTTGAGGCCAGCCTGAGTTCCATAGAGAGAGTTCAAGGTCAGCTTGAACTACATAGTGAGACCCTTTATCAAAAACAAAAAAAAAGCGTTGTGAAGTCCCCATTCACTGTCAGTCTGCAGTGCTGGTTGTGTAATAAATGCATGTGTGGGTGTTAGAGGGAAACAAACCATGTTCCCTCTCAACACATTCAAATATCAAAAAAAGAAGAAAACTAAAACCATCTGTATTCCATTACCGACAGATAATCTAGTTTTTGTACACTCTAGGTATGTGTGTATATAAATCATACAGAGAGGGAAGGAGAGAGAAATGTATTTGTTTTAGATGTACTTTAAAACAATCATTTTGGGGGTAGCACTAAAGATTGAACCCAAAACCTTTGCACTGAGCTACGTATCAGCCCTTTTTTGCTTTTTATTTTGAAACAGAGTCTTGCCAAGTTATTATATTACTCAGATTGGGCTTGAATTGACCGTCTTCGTCACTCAGCCTTGTAGAGTGCTGTGGTAAACACTGGCCACCATGCCTGGCTTAAAACACTTCTATTTTATTTATTATATTTTATATTTTTGGCACTGAGAATCAAACTCAGGACCTTGGGGCTGGAGATTTAGCTCAGTGGCATAAGCACCTGCCTTGCAAGCAGGCAGTCGTGAGTTCGATCTTCAGTACCGATAAAAAAAAAAAAAAAAAAAGTAAAACTCAGGACCTTGTGTTTGTCAGATTGGCATTTATTTATTTATTTTTGGTGGTGAGGATTGAACTCACAACCTTGCACTTGCCAAGCAGGCATTTACGCCACTGAGCTAAATCCTTGCCCAAGGTAGGCACTTAGGCTGCTAAGCTATATCCCCAGCTCTTAAAACATTTTTAGAATATTATGTTCTACACTTCTGTGACTCTCCCTCCCTCCTGTCCTCAAACTCACTGGGACCCTCCTGGCTCAGCTCCTGTGTGGGGATGATAGGCGTAAACACCACACCTGGCTCCCTCCCTCTCAAAGCATTCTGTAAACTGCAGCTGCTGCACAGTCGGGCAGAATCACCAAGCTCTGAGCTCCCGGGCAGGCAAGCGGGTGTGCAGCTGTGATTCTGTCATCCCTCTGGCATCCGCTTTGGCACGATCCTCCTGATGGGGGTCCCCATGCTGCCAGCCTACCCCATTCTGTACTGAACCCCTTCTTCAGGGGTACACAGTAAGGGGGTTGGGACTGGGTGGGGGTGAGGACCAGACCTTCAGCCTTTCTCAAAGAGGCCCCTCTCCTATATTCCCAGAGCTGCCCGCAGGTGACAAAGTATGCATTTCCCCTCCTTCAGTCCCACTGGCCTTGCCAGGTTGGTATTGTTTGTCTCAGAGAGCTGAGACTTGCCCAAGGCCCATAGCTAGAGAGTGGCGGGGTAGGTGCCCTCCTGCACACCACACCACACCACAGGGAAGGGTGGGCTCTGTCCTACCCACAGGTGCCCCTGCCGCCCAGGGAGGGTACAGTCTGGGGCTGAGCCCAGCCCAGTGCCTCTGCAGGTGGCCTGTTGTCTAAAGTCTCACCTGGAGTTGGGGTTTGGGGCATTCAAGTCTGTGAGCTTGAGCCAAGCCTGGCAGCTTTTGCAGCTCCACTTAGTAAAGGCATGTCCGCCAGGATCGCAGGAGGTGTGGCCTTGCCCGGGGCTATGACTGCTGGCTCCGGAAGAGTCTGGCGCTTGTGCCTGGACATCGAGGTTTGTGGATGGGTTCCAGGGAGCAGCAGAGGCGCCGCCTCTTCCCCAGGGAAGGAGACACGGATCTGGGGAGAGAGGGGAGGCTGGTGACCGAGACATGGACATGGACGAGCTGGTTAGGAGGATTCAGGAGCCCAGGGTCTGACCATGCTACACTTGCACCCTGTACTTAATCCTGCCAGGAGTCAGGAGAGTGGGCACTGAATGTGAATCTAAACTCTGCCTGCTTTAACGTGCCAGCGGTGAAGTGAGGTGTATTGGGCAGCCCTTGGGCTGCGTGCACAAACATTGTGTCCGACTGGTGCCCAGGTGAGGCAGGAAAGCAGGATCAGCACAATTCAGCTTCCTTGTGATGCAGATGAAGAACCCAGACAGGAAGGGAAGGAGTTGTTTAAACCAAGGGTCCAATGTGTTGTTTGCATACTACCTGCTTGCAATCCTTGGTCTGTCCCCCTTTCCCTGCTGTGTACCCAAAGTCAGAGCACAGAGGCCCCCAAGGGTGTGGCTGGTCCTGCCTCTTAGCCTGTCACCTGCCCTGACCGAGCTATCAGCCCATGGGCTGCAGTGCTGGGCGTCTCCCTTCTCCAGGAGCTGCTATGGTAAGCTCATCCCCTCTGCCAGCTGCTGGTCACAGCTCCCACACCCAGGACTGTCCTTGGTTCAGTTTAGAGAGTAAGAGACAAGCCTGCCCCAGGGTTCCCCAGCACACGGAAGGAGGCACTGTGGGGTCAGCACTCACCACCTACCTCTCAATCTCCTTGACAAGGTGGACAGAGTCCCTTCCAGGCTGCCTTCATAGATCTGGGGAGGCCAGAGTCAGAGGATCCTGCCCCGCCCAAGCCTCACTGTGACCCATTCTTGTCCCCACTTGCTCTAGAGTGGCCACGGTGGGTAGATGAGGCACACTCCCACTGGGTGCCTCTGGGAGCAGGCATGGTGCTACTACACTGGGATTCTACATGGTTATCCGGGCAGAGGGAGAAGAGCCAGGCATTTACACACAAGTCACTGGTGGAAGGCCGCTGGGTAGGAGGACCTTTCTCCCTCCAGCACCTTGGGCTGGCTGTGCCAGTGGAGCAGGCTACAGCCAGTGGAAGTCCTCAGACAATTGGACCCTGGGTCCTGCACACAGGCCTGGGGGAGATGGGCAGATACCAGGAGCCCTCAGCTTAACCTGTCCTCTGAGCCTGGGCTGGGCGTCTACCTACCACCTGCCATTCACGCTAACTAGAATGGACATTCTGCGCAGGCAAGAAAGTTTGTTCTGCTCTGTTTAGTGTGTCCTCAGTGCGTCACACAGTGCCTGACACACTGTAGAAGCACAATCAATCACTGATGGTAAACAGAGAGGGCAAAGGACCGGGTAAGGTCAAAATAACACAGCTGGGATTCGAACTTAGGGCTGCCCGCTCCTGTCACTCATGCACAGGGGCACACACTCTCTCAGGACAGGACCACACTCCTAACACACCACCACTTCCAGCATCTTGTCTGGCACTGACTGTGGCTGAGGTCCACATGACCTGGGTCTGAACCCCAACTCATCTGCTGAGTGGCTGTGTGACTCGGGGGTGTTACTGCCTGCTTTTCCTCTGGGGACCAAGGAATCAGCAGGGGTGTCTCTGAGGGCTGCTGAGTTAGACCCTGCCCTTGCACCTGGGAATGGACACCACCTAGGGGTGACAGCGGATGGTTCTCAGAGAGGAGAAAGAGACAGGAACATCCCCTGGCCAGCCCCCTGTTAGTCCTTTGTATCTTATTCCTGTCTGATGCAGAATCTCTGGGCAGGTGGATTCTCATGCACATGTTCTGCCTGGTTAAGTGTGCTGTCCACATGACCACCTCCCTCCTTGTGCTATGCTCCATGTACAAATCCCAGATCCCTTCTTTTAGGAGGTGGTGTCACTGCTCAGACACACGCGTGTACATGTGTACACACACACAGACACACACACACACACACACACACACACACACACACACACACACACCTCTGCATTTCCAGGCTTAGCCAGGAAGATTTGACCCACTGTTTCCAGGAGCACAGCAGAGTTCCAACCCCCAGAAGCCCTCACTGTGTGATGGATCCATTGTTAACCTGTGTCAGCCCCTTCTGTCTCTGAGGTTTCCCTCTCCTGGGCCTCAGGGGTCAGAAACTTGGGAACAGCGCCCAGCTGCCAGGCGGAGCCCACCCCCTTCCTTCCCCTCCCCTCCCTGCAGCCCCGATGGTTGAGGTCCAGGCTGGTCCCAAGGAACCATGTGCACACTCAGTCACTGAGTGTGAAGTAACTCGGCTGGGCTCACAGCTCAGAGCTGGAGAGTAGGACCGGGGCAGCTGATCTGGCCGGAGAGTGTGTTCCTTACCCTCTTGCTGTGCCAGCTGTAGGCGGCGGCTGCAAGTTCCAGTTTGCTACCTGCTGCTCTGGTGCTGAATGAACAGAACACTGTCCTTTTTGCATCCCTTTCCCTTTGATCCTTTTACCACTGCGGGTGGTGGAGAGGGAGCAGAACCAGCTGAGAAGGAGGCTGAGACCTAGGGAGGCGGGCCTTGCAGGGCCTCTGAGCAGCCAGGTTTCTAGGCCTCCATTCGGTCTTTCCTTTCCCCCTCCCTCAAGCAGCTCCCTCAGGTTCCCTGGCCCCAAGAGAAGACAGTCTAGAGAGAGAACAGAGGTCCAGCTAAGGCCTGGGACGCAGGAGGCAGAGGCTCCCCAGCAAGACCACAGGCTTGGCCACAACCAGGCTTGGATTCTGCTCCCGGGTGTGGATGTGGATTGAGAGAGGAAGACCTCAACCAGCCTTGGGGAAATGCTGGCTTTGCAGCCCGGAGAGCTTCCAACACCAGCCTCTCCTGCAATTCAGCCCCTGCCTGCCAGCAGCTGGCCGGACAGTGGACTGTTAACACCCTGCTGATTGCACTGTCCCTCATGGGCCTGACACCCTGCGGGCTGTGGAGACCCTCGGGCTTCTTCCTCCGAATTCCCATCTTCTCTCACGCCATTCCTTCAGATGGCTGGCTACAAAATCCTTGCTCATGTGGGGACTTTCAACAAGGCTCAGTTTTTGCAGCTGGAGAGAACTGTCCTTTCTCAGTTCTCTTGCCTAATCTTTTTTTTTTTTTTTTTTTTTTTCTTTTTGAGACAGGGTCTCACTGTGCAGTTCAGGCTGGCCTTGGGCTCACTTTGTAGCCCAGGCTGGTCTCAACCTTGGACGGATCTTCTGCCTCAGCCTCCTGAGTGCTAGGATTACAGGAGTGTGCCACCACGCCCCACTCTCTTGACTAATCTTAACCCCTGTCATCCTTGGGACCGAGTCCCTACCCTCTTCTCTTGCCCTGATTCCTTTCCTTGCCTTCCTGGGCAGGGGTGCCGGGTTACCAGCAATGTTTAAATCTCAGCTTCCTATATGTTGACCTCGGGTCAGTGATCGGGCTGTTGTCAGTTTCCTCACCCCCCACCCTGACGGAGATTATCAAAACAACACACACAAAATGCTTGACATTTTGTCCTCACCCCAACTGGAACCCAAGGTGGAGATGAGTCACTCTCTACCCGCCCGGCACCCAATCTTCCCAGCTCCCGCCTGCTAATCACAATGCAGCCCATGTGCCCAGTGCTGTCCACCCAGCACTCTGCCCCGAGTGAGTGCTCATTTCCATTTTACCATGGAGTAAACTGAGGCTCAGCAACAGGTCTACCCAGAGCAGGGGCGGCACCATTTGTCCACAAGTCTAGTAATTCTTTTTTCAGACTTAAGATGAGCAGTCTAGTGCATGCCATGCAAAGATCCTCCATGAAGTTCCCAGCCTAGCTCTTTATAACACAGACTTGGCTCCCACCTGGGCTTAACCTGTCTGTGACTCCATTTTTTCACCTGGAAAATGGGGACAATGCCCATCTCATATTAGCTAAGTGGTACAGCCTCTGTGAGGCCTAGAGAATGCTCCTTTCCTCTAGGTCAGCCTCCACTGTTACACTGAGGGGCTGTGGGTGTTGTACTAAAATGCTAAAAAACTAAAATGCAAAGTTAAAAATATAGTTATTAGCAAAAATAGTTATAAAGATATTATTAGCAGTATTGCCATTCTGTGCTGTGCTCTTACCTTAGTAACCACGAAGCACCAACCACATAGTTATAGATTAACTGACCACTTCCATCATGCTGTTCTGTATGCTTCATTCCCCCCCCCCCAGTAACCTGTTTGCTGTGTCAACCATTGTTCCCTTTGTGAGAGACAAATGTTCCTGAATTGGCAGACCAAGGGCTATGAGTTGGCTAACCACCCACTGTGAAATGCCTCTGACCTCAAGCAGAGGGGAACAAAGGCCCACCTTGTTTCTGTTTTTCATTGCTATGTACTTAATGATCAATGAGCTAATTGTAAATGAACTATAAAAATCTGTCAAAATTCTAGCCCAGTTGCACAGCTTTGCAAACTCCATCTACACTGTGTCACTGGTGACAGCTTAAATAAAAGCACTTCTTTTTAAAAGACGTCTTGCTGTCCCGTTTTTTTTCTTTTTGAATAACATTGTGGGGCCTTGTTTTTGGGGGGTCCAACAGTGGGGTGAGTGGGGTTAGTTCTTCATGCTCTCATAAAGGTTTTTGGGCCCCTCACTTATTTCAGATATATAGCTAAGCCCCTGCAACAGCAATCTGTATTCGCTCGTCAGGATGCCTGAGTGAACAGCTTTGCTGTGGAACCCCACAGACTTGTGGAACACTGGTCAGAGCTGGAGGGACCCCTCTTTTGAACATGAGGAAAGCAGGCTGAGGCAGGAAGACTGCTTTGCATTCAAAGCTAGCTTAGGCTACAAGTGAGTTGAAAGCCAGTCTGAACTACATAGTGAGACCCTGTCTCAAACAAACAAACAAACAAACAAAAAAATAAACAAGACGAAGAGAACATCCAAGATGAGCCAGTCACATGTGCATTAATGACCTGCTGGGACTAGAATCCCAGGCCCTGGGCTCTTTGTGTGTGTGTGTATGTGTGTGTGTGCGCGCGCGCGCGCGTGTGCGTGCATGCGTGTGTGTGTGTGTGTGTGTGTGTGTGTGTGTGTGTGTGTGTATGTGGTTTTTTGACCCCTGGTCTCACCATGTAGTTCAGGCTGGTCTTGAACTCACGTAGCCCAGGCTGGCCTTGAACTTGCATTGATCCTCCTGCTTCAACCTCCTGAGTGCTGGGATTATAGGTGTGTGCCATCACACCTGGCTCCCTGTCTGTTTTTCCTTTATTAATTTGCGTGTAGATGTTTTTGAGGGCTCTGCCAGCCCTGTCCTTAAGGGAAGATTTGGTAAACATACAAAAAAAATCATTACAATACAAATTGGTAAGTGCTAAAATGTAAAGTATTTTTGTATGCCAAATGAGCAGAATAAATGCCAGTTTAACTAACTGTACTGGCACTGTTATCGCTGCCTGGGAAGCAAGGTTTGCTGGAGGCCTCTGAATTTGTCTGCAGTGCTGGTTCCCAGCACTGAGTAGGGGAGATGAGTGTTCTTAGAAACATTTGGCAACTTGGGCTGTGCTCAAGACCAGGGATGCTGTGGAACACCCCACAGAGCACAGGGCAGCAGCCCCAGCACAAAGAATTAGAGGATGTAGACAGTAGCACCAAGGTCAAGACACCAGCCTGGGGGATTTAGCTCAGCGGCATAAGCGCCTGCCTTGGAAGCAGGCAGTCATGAGTTCGATCCCCGGTACCGATAAAAAATGAAAAAGACAAAAAAAAAAAAAAAAAAAAGACACCAGCCTGGGAGGCACATTCTCAACAGGAGTAAAATAGGGTGTGGGGGGCAGGGAGCAAAGAGGCTTTGACAACTGTGTGTGACACTCCAAAGGCCATAGCACATGAAGTTTCACAGGGGGTCAGGGCAGGAGTTCATGGGAAAAACAAACTGAAAAGTCTCCTTCACGGGGCAGAAACACTGGTCTACCACCCAGTGACCACAGGCTCCAGGTGGTCACTGGAGCATGGCCCAAGCTCCGGCTCTCTGGCGTTCATTGATGCCTGCGTCCTGAAGCTGACCAGGCTCCCCAGTGTCCTTGTCTCAAACATAGGAAGACTAAGTCTGGTCTCCCTCAACAGTTCAGGAAAAGAAGAACCCAGGACCAGGCCCGGGATCACGTGGTATACAGGGTGCTTCCCACACCTAAGTGTCCAAGGGGATGAATGTCCACAGCAATCCAGGCCACATCAGGCTGGACAGTTACCCTGTCGGGGGCAGAGGACAGAGGTCTGGGCAAAACATGACTTCTCTCCAGGGCCAGTACTACCTTCTCACTTCATTCCTTTCTCTCTGCCTTACAGCTCCAAAGCCAACCCACAGGCCAGGAGGAAGGCGGTGCACTGGGTTTTAGCGCACACGCAAAGATGCAGACAAAGGTCTGGGCTGGAGACAACCCACACCCAACAAGTTGGAGAACCTCACTTATTACCTTGACTCGCCTCAGTTCACACTCAGAGGGGTTCCTATCCGCGGCAGAGTTGAAGAGGGTGCACTGGTGTGTGTGTGTGTGTGTGTGACACCTGACTCCTTGAACCTCTGCCCAGTGAGCGAAGCAGCTCAGGCAGGCGAGGAAGGTGCGGGGCACAGGGCAGTCAGAGCAGAAGCCAGGTTAGTGCGAGTGTCCAGCCACCTCACTTATTGCTTGCAGAAATTTTGTCCCCGAACTGGGTTGGCCCGCTACAGCAGGGCCCAGGAGTGCAGGCCTTGGGGGCACCTGGCTGTCTCCGGCACTGGCTGCCCCTGTGCCCTCCTGGGCAGAGACTGTCAGAGCCCACACCATCCGCCACTGCAGCCCGAGCCCGGCACCCCGCATGTCCTCACCCCTCCGAAGAGGCCCCTCAGAGCCCGGCTCGGCCGTCGGTTCCTTTCATCTGGCTGCCTCCCTGCCCTTAGTCCTCAGTACTGTTGCCCTCGCAGCCCGAAGTGAATTCCTGTCCCGGGAAGTCGCCTGTCGGGAAGGCCTGGCATTGGGACTCCCGGTGTGCCTGCGTGCACCGAGGTTTGCGCGGGAAGGAGCCCTGGGGGTGCCTCCCGCGGCGCTTGTCCCGTGCTGCTGCTGGAGGTACGGACTCACACCTGCTGTCCCCGCAGCCCTGCCTTAAAAGCCAGGAATGAGATGAAGCCCCAGGACAGTGGGGAGACCCTGGAGGGATGCTGCAGGCAGGCCATGCCGGGCAGCTTTGCAACGGCCTGTCTTCCTCTGGGTAAAACCTGAGCTGCAGCCATGAGCAAGAATGAAGGCAGGGCCAGGTCCAGTGACCAGGATGGGGCAGTCAGGGAGAAGCCCACCAAGTGGCAGCAGGATGGCAGTAGAAGTAGGAGGCGCTCCGGTTTGGGCTCCCGGGAGGTGGAAGAGGGGATGGCCAGGAGTCTGGACATGGGAGCAGAACTGCTGGCGTCTGCTGGAGCCAGAGTGAAGGTCGGAGGGGACCTGCTGTTTTCTGTCCTCAGGAGCACAATATAGTTGCCCAGTGCGGTGGCACACACCTGTAATCCCAGGACTCAGGAAGCTGAGGCAGGAGGATCACTGCAAATTTGAGGCCAGGTTAGGCTACAAAGAGAAACTCTGTTAAAAAGATCCCCCCTCCCCCGCAAACAAAACAAAGCACACACACACACACCCCACAGCAGAGGACCTGGGTGTGGTGCCACTCACACCTTTCATCTCTGTGCCCAGAGGCTCAGGTAGGAGAATTGCTGTGAGTTCCAGGCCAGCCTGAAATACAGAGCAAGACCCTGCTGCAAACAAATTAAAAAGAGAGCTGGGGATTTAGCTCAGTGGCATAAGTGCCTGCCTTACAAGCGTGCAGTTGTGAGTTCAATCCCTGGTACCAAAAAGAAAAAAAATTAAAAAGATAAAACCCCACAAACCACTCAGGACCCTCCCTGAAGGGCTTTGGATGGTGAGGCTGGCCAGTGGGGTTTGTTCCCACTTCTTCCATTTACCAAGCACATGATGTTACTGGACAAATCATTTCGTCTTTGTGATTTTGTCATCTGTGACGGTGTGGGTAAGGGAAGTATTGTTACCCGTCTCATACGTGTGAGGAGGAAACGGGAACCCACCCCAGAGTTCACGGGACGCCAGCTCTATGAAGTTGCCATGTTTTTGTCAGAAGGAATGCTGGCAGTTTCGTGTGGTTCAGTTTAAAGCGATGCCTCGTACATGGCAAACACCCAGACCTTAGCCAGAAGAAACCCAGCTTTTGAACAATACTTCCTGTATCATGAAGACCTTCATGAGACTAAACTCGAGCCCGCCTTATTCCTTTTCAGGGTTTTTTTTTTTTGCCTTTTGGTCAGAATGCTTTCGTATCTAGTCAGTTTGTTTTGCCACCACACTTGGATGATTTTCATGGATGAAGCTCTGATGTGAAGAGGATGAGTTCATTCCTTCCTGAGTGCCTCCAGCCCCTCCCTCCCTGCTTGGCTGCACTAATAGCGGGGACCCTGCTGTACCCACTTTTCTTCTCACTGCATGAAACTAGTTACTTTTTCTTTTTTTTTTTTCTTTTTTCTTTTTTTTTTTTTTTGTCTTTTTCCTTTTTATCAGTACCGGGGATCAAACTCACGACCGCCTGCTTGCAAGGCAGGCGCTTATGCCGCTGAGCTAAATCCCCAGCCCCTGCAGTGAGTTTCAATAAATGTGTATGTTCCATGTGACCACCACAGTCATGAGATGGAACCTTTCCAACACTGATTTCCTGTGTAAGAGAAAAACTGGGAAAAACTGTGCGTTGTCTCCATGTAGTATCTCTTCCTGGGTTTTCTGCTTCTAGTTTCTCATTGTCTTTGAGCAATTCTGTAGGTTATAGGTAACTGGTAGCAAAGCAAAATAATTCTTGTAAGGAAGTGTACATTTTGAACTGGGCATGGTGATGCGAACCTGTAATCCCAGTACTCTGGGAGCTGAGGCAGAAGGATTGCAATTTCAAGTCCAGTCTGAGTAATTTAGTGGCTTAGTCAGACTGAAAATAAAAATAGAAAAAGGGTAGGGAAGAGTCAAAGACATATTACAGGAACAGATGCATACTCAATTCTGTATCTTGGAAGTGAATTTTATGTCCACCAACAGATGAATGGATAAAAAATGTGATATTTACGCACACTGCAATACTACTCTGTCATAAAGAAGGATACACTTAGTCATTTGTAGGAAAATGGATGCACCTTAAGACTATAAAGTTTGAGCTGGGTGTGGTGGCTCATGCCTGTAATCCCAGCACTCGGGAGGCTGAGGCAGGAGGATCCTTTCGAGTTCCAGACCAGCCTGGGCTACAAAGTGAGCTCAAGGCCAGCCTGAACTGCATAGCGAGACTCCGTCTCAAAAAGACACACACACAAAAGACTATAGAGTTAAATGAAATAAATCAGGCACACAAGCTTAATGTTGTGTTGTTTCTCCTACATGAGAAACTCAAAACATAAAGAGTAAAATAAGACAGATAATAGGAAGTAGGAAGATAGATCTGTTTCAAATAGTAAGGGGACCAAGAGGTCGGAGGGGGAGAAGGGAGGAAAAAAGAATCCAGATGCGTTACGTTCATGCGCCAGTTTCACACAGGGGATATTAACATTATGTACTGTGAGCCTGCTAAAATATAAACTGGAAAAAAAAAAAAAAGGGCGCTGAGGGAGAGGCTGGGGATGTAACTGCGCAAGGGTGCTGGCTCCAGTCTCCAGCATGGAAAAATCCCAGACCAAAAAGTGAAGTCAAGTCCATGCCATCCCGTCCTGTAGGAGGCGCTCAACTGACTTCCCCTCCCAGGGCGGAAGGTTAGTTTTGCCTTCAGGTACCTTCATTTTAATACTGCTCATCCATAAATTCTTTTTTTGCTAGGATCACCTTTGAATTTGTTGTGACTCACCAGTTTCATGACTATATTAAATAGAATCTTTAGCAAGTGTTTATTTTTATATCCTTAAAGTCACAATTTCCTTTTTGGAAAATTATTTTTAGAAAATTCTTTTGTTTCATTAATCCCCACCACCTGATCTTGGCTCCTGCCGATACCTGACTCCACTGTCGCCATAAGTTAGTGTTGTCCTTTCTAGGAGAAACATTTATGTATTTTCCCCCCTCTGCATTGCTAAGATAGATTCATCCCTCTTGTGTCAGTGATACTCCTTTTCAATGATAAGTAATCCATCAGATAGTACAATTTACCCTTTTACTATCATGGTTTTGTGTTGTTTTCAGTTAGGAGGTGTTATAAAGAAGCTGTGAATATTCAAATGTAAGTCCTTCTGTAGACTTGTTTTTATTTCTCTTGGTTAAATAGAATGTATAAAATGGTTGTGAAAAACTGCTGAATTTAGCCAGGTGTGTGTGGTGGCCCATGCTTGCATTCCTGGCACTCAGGAGGCTGAGGCAGGGCGATCTTGAATTCAAGATCAGCCTAGACTACAGAGTGAGACCCTGTCTCACTCCTCCAAAAAAGAACTCAAAACACCCTCCTATCTGTCAAATTGTTTTCTCACGTGGCTATGTGCACCCGCACTCTGTGTGAACCTGTTGCTCCACATCTGTGTCCACACTTAATAATTATTTTTAATTTTAGCCATCATAGGAAGGGACCCTATTGTAGTTTTCATGAGCATTTCTTAAAGGACCAGTGATTATGAATGCTTTTTCATGTGCTCATTTGCCATCAGATACCTTTTTTGAAGATTCAAATCTTTTCCCTATTCTTATCAAATAAGGCTTTTTTTTTAATACCGAGGATCAAACTCATGACCTTGTGCTTGCCAGGCAGGTGCTTACATCACTGAGCTAAATCCCCAGCCCTGACTTGTTGAGTTTAAGAGTTCTTTCATATGTTCTGGATGTTAACATGTATTTATCAGATATACATATCGTCACATTTTATTCTAGTCTGGAGTTTGCATTAAAGTCATTTTTTTAAGACTTTTTTTTTATCGGTACCGGGGATTGAACTCACGACCACCTGCTTGCAAGGCAGGTGCTTATGCCGCTGAGCTAAATCCCCAGCCCTTAGACTTCACTTTGACGAAGTCTAATTTATGAATTTTTTTCTTTTTTTGGTACCGGGGATCAAACTCATGACTTAGCGCTTGCCAGGCAACAGCTTATGCCACTGAGCTAAATCCCCGACCCTGCCAATTTTTTCTTATGGGTCCTGTTCTTTGCCCTAATAATCACTCCCTAAAGTCAGATTTTGTTTTTTTCTAGAAGTTTTATGGTTTTCATTTTATGTTCAGATCCATGATTTAATTATTGCATATGAGGGCAGAAAGCCAATTACCCCCATATGGATATTTAGTTGCTCCAGCACTGTTAGTTGAAACAGCCATTTTTTGCTGTGCATCGCCTTGGAGCCTGTTGAAAATCAGCTGAGCACGTATGCACAGGTCTGCTATTTCAGTGATCCACACGACACCATCACCTTACTGCAACTTTACTCAGTCTCCAGGGAATGTCAGTCTCCTTTGAAAACTGTTTTGAATATTTCTATGTAAGTGTAACCAACTTGTCAATCAATGTCTGCAAAACAGCATGCTGGAGGTTACCTTTTCTAGTGCTTCAAACTTTTCACTGGCTTCCCCTGCAGCAAGAGAAACGCCTCACCCCATCCTGAGTC
The DNA here is from genome assembly GCF_034190915.1 of Cavia porcellus. NCBI lineage: Eukaryota > Metazoa > Chordata > Mammalia > Rodentia > Caviidae > Cavia > Cavia porcellus. The sequence continues at coordinate 24,962,474 of NW_026947514.1, read as the reverse complement.
CAGGGCAGCAGCCCCTGCCACCTCCCTGCTGGCCTCGCCACTCCTGCCTCTCCTTTCTCAGTTCTCTCCTCTACATTCTTTTGGATTCTTTACTTTCTCAAACTTTCTTCTCACTCCTCAAAACCAGATACCTGGTTCAAAAGTTAAAAAAAAAAAAATCTGAGACAGGCTGCTAGGTTGTCCAGGCAGGGCTTACATTTCTGATCCTCCCGCCTCAGCTTCCTAAAGTGATGGGATCAAAAGTCTGTGTCCCTATACCTACTTTAGTCTAATCCTTCCCCACACTCTTTATAACCCTTAGCAGTTTGTAAAATGAGTTACATGTTCATGTACCTGTTGACTAAGGAGTAGCAATCACGTCTATTTGGCCACAGGCTTACTGGTGGTGAGGGGTACATGTGCTGGCACCGAGACAGCTCTTAATGTTTCCTGGTTGAATAACTAAAGGCAAATGTATCTTTGTGAATGCTTTATTAGGGAAAATCAATATATTTGCATGAGATGATTCTCAGATCATCTTAAGCGGTTCTCCTTTAGTTGTTTAATAACATATTCTCAAAACTGATACACTGATCCCCAATCCACAGCAGCTTCTCAGTCATCCAATTAAAAAAACCAAAAACCAAAAACCAAACCAAACAAAACATCATCTGGCAAGAAGGCAGGGTAATGCACAGTGACATTTTAACACATTATCAAAATTTAAAAAAAATTTTATTTACATTTCCCCTTTACTCTCTTTCCCAGATTACAGTAACATTACAGCAATGGAAGGGGCTAACATCACAGCACACCTTGCAAAGTCGTTTACAGGTTAACTCGGTCAGTGGAAAAACATGGACCAACAGAACAGGACAAGACCTCAGCTTTCCCAGAAGCTCTGCTCTCTGGCAGCTCTTTCCCCCTTCTCTTACTGTTAGCTGCCTTTATACAGAGAGGGATCATCAAGACTGTGAGGATGCAGGCTGGGTCTCCAGTGTTCTGTGAAGCCCCAGCAAGGAAGCTTTTTGTCATTCCAGCTACTGGCCACACAGTCCTGAGGTATGGGTGTGAAGGGTGAAGATGGGCCGTTATGTCATCCCACCCCAGCCAGTGGTATTCTCCCACCTTCTCGGAAGGCCTAGACCAGTGGTGGCAAGCCTGTTATCACTGAGAACTCTACAGGGCTCCCCATCACCAGCTGAGGCCAAGCAACCAAGCTCTGCACAAAAAGCCTGGGAACTGTGTTGGCAAAAGCAGACTTAGAGTTGGCTCAAGTCTCCTCGTGCATGGAGATTCACCTCTTCATACAGATGGCAATAAAACAGACAGAAAGCATACCAGCCTCCCAACCTCCCAGCACTGCTCTGGAAGAACAGAGCTTTGGGTTTTGCTTCATGCAGGACACAGTAACTGCAGCGTAAGAACCACTGTATTCCTTAGGGTCAGTTTATGACAACTCATCATACCAGAAAGAATGACAGCATAAGGCCATTTGTCATGTGTACTGTACAGTAAACAAGACCTTGTCCACGGCTCCCCCTAAGCCACTTGCAAGGGTGGACTATGAATGTGCAATACCCAGATGCATCAGAGTAGATGAAGCATTTCCATGAGGGGCGTAAGTGAGCCCCTTTCACTTCTTTCCCAGAAAACTAAAATCTACAGCTAACAGGTGCTTGGAGAACAAGTCACTGGAAATCACAAAAGGAACAACAGCGTTTTGTACACAAGTAAAGCCAGGGGTCACTGGCTAGTCTTGGTTTCTTCTCTGTGGTAAAGGAGGACACTAGCCCTCTACTTGGGCCACCTGGCTGGACCTGTGGCAACTGGCTTGGAGCCCGAGCATGCATTTCATGCAGGTGAAGCAGAGAAAAGGAAGAGGAATGCTTTCTCCAAGTGGAAGGTATTCTGATTCACCGCCTGAATGGATTAAAATGCCTGCTGGGCACCGGGGGCTTCCACGGTAAGCAGGAAATCATACACCTATAGATTCTAGGGCTTGAGAAAAATTTTATAGATTCTAGGCTAAGCAGCAAGAAAAAATCTTTGATTTTTCTGCTTCTCACCTCCAGCCGCTCTGGGCTTTTACCTGTGTAAAACACGACACGATTCTCATCTTCATGAGTGGAGGCAGTTAGAAAAGGAAAGCCACTGTTCGCCCTCTTTTTCTAACCAAGTGGGAGCAAATTCAGATTAAGCCAGTTGCGGCTAACCTAGAAAACATCCAGAGAGGAAAGGCACCCTGGGAATCAGGTGCAATCATTTTTTATAAACGTCTTTTTGAGACAGGGTTTCACTTTGCAGTTCAAGATGTCCTTGAACTCACTTTGTCATCCAGGATGTATTTGCTTTGTATTTGCACCAACCCTCCTGCCTCAGTCTCCCGAGTGCTGAGATTATAGGTGTGCACCACTATGTCCGACATAGTAATTCTTTACACAACAATTGCATTTAGTCTTTCCTAGGTGCTTCTGCCACACTGTCACAAATGCATACACAGAAAAATTTCCCAGATTCTCTTTCTCCACTGCCGTGGCGTGACCAGCAGTTCTACATTAACACCTCAACTCAGTAACAGTGGGGACCAGACATCTTCACAGATTTGGAAGAAAAAAACAGGAAGGTAGTGGCAGAGCCCAGCATTTTAATCCGTTCCCCAAGAAGTCAGGAAACGTTTCCAACTGAGCCACTGTCTGTGCCTCCTGGTTTTCACTAACAGGTGGGAAGCAAAGTGCATCACTGACTAGAAATTAGCTAAACTGTATCAGTTGTGAGAAGCTTAGATACAGGCTCCTCAATTAGGTAGGGAAGAAATACTGTTCCCTGTCTTCTCCTGAAATGTAAGGCTGAATGGACAGAGACCAGGACACCTAACTACTGATCCTTAAGGCCAGCATGACCATACATCAGTTTTCTCTGGAGCTGAACTTTGAAACTCAGTAACTAGAAGATAAAAGAAAGAAGGGCAACCAAAGAAGAGATGGATTCTAGAGAAAAATCATGGGGAAAAGTTCCTTGGCAACTGCAAGAGCCATGGGGCAAAACCAGAGCCCTCAGCATGGGTGTGGGATGCTCCTGTTCACTTCTGATTACGTAAGACGAGACCTCTTCTGACCATCTAAGGCCCTCCCCTCCCATGAGCATTTCAGACAGTGATTAAAGTGATTAAAGCGATAGCAGGCAGGACTCCTCAAACAAGCAGCACTGAGGGTTCTGGAGACTACAATCTTTTTATGAAGGGAATTTTAAAAAAAATCAGGGCCGGAAGTATAACTCAATGGCACAGTGTCTGGCAAACAAAAGGTCCTGAGTTCAATTCCCAGCACCAAACACAAACAAACTAAAGCAAAGAAAAAAAGTTTTAAAGTACCCCCAAATCTCTGTACTGCTAAATTAAAGTTTCAAAGACTGAAGGAGAAATGCAACAGCCATTTGATCCATTCTTTGTTATGGGGCTTCGATGTCTCCTAGCTATGCATTTATTGATGTGATCTGCAGGAAAAGGCCTTATTAATAAAAGCAATGCTGAATTTAAAAAGTGAGGAAAAAGTGATGAGAATTAGTCACACCTGTACTGATTCACTCCGATTATCAATTTTGGCAATAATGATTAACTGACACATGTTTAAATCCCATCAGATTCTAGAATCTAAATAGTGTTTTTATATCTCAGATTTCTACTCATTCTCAATGATTTATTCGTGTGGTTGTATTTCCCTCAGAACTTAATGATGCCTGTGATATGACTGGACTCAGATTTATATTACAGTTTCAAGAAGAGACAATCATACTGTGTATCTAATGTTTTCTCCTCTGTAGTGTTCAGAGGTCCTGGATGGTCACAGGAGTTTTGTCCCTTCAAAATAAACTTGTAACTTAATTGCACTGATCCTGAAATAACTTTGCACAATGAAATTATTTCTCCTCTCTCTCTCTAGATATATATCTATAGTTATCTATAGATATATATAGATCTGTATCTCCACACTAAGTGACATTTTAATTTGGAGTGACTTCATGCAAGTTAAAAAAAGTAGCAGGTAAGTTCACTGCTTAAAATCTGTGACTTTTGCAAGCCTGTATCTACACTGCTAAAGAGTAACTGTACTGCAAAAGCTACCTGGTACTCCAGTGGGATTCTACAGTGGGGGGTAGACACATGGGAGTGTCAGCAATGGATTTTACTGTACAGGACTAGTTACTTAATTACCACAACCTATTTACTTTAACATGTACATGCTAAATATGATCCCTGTATCTTTCCTTGGTTCTTTTACTCACCCTTTTATGCTCTTTAAAAAAGTGATATAAAACCTTGGAACATCTCAAGGACTTAAAACTCTCAGATGCTGAGAGTGACCAAAGACAACTTTTATCTGCAGGACATGGAAACAAAATTTCACAAACAATATTGCCTACATCCTCCACAACATGTATTTGCACAAATATTTCATAGCTGATGACAGGATGCCTAGGAGAATGTGGACTGGGAATCTTTTACTAATAAAAAGGTGCATTTTCAAAAACAGAAAAGTGAAAAAGTTTTTTTTTTACTTTTTTTTTTTTTTAAACTTTTTATCGGTACCAGGGATCGAACTCACGACCGCCTGCTTGCAAAGCAGGTGCTTATGCCACTGAGCTAAATCCCCAGCCCGAAAAAGTATTTTTATACATTGTTTTTTTCATTCTGTTCCCAATCCTTCCCTGTAATACTTGATGGCCAATTAAACACAAGCTAATCTTGGGTACAATAAGGCCAAAAGTTCTCTTTACTTAAGCTTTGGTCAAAAGAAAAAGTAACAACTTCAAAGTGGTGATTTTCAGTGTGTTCTTTGGTCAAGCAGTATAAAGCTCTCTGAAAAAAATCTCCTTACCTGGTTACAGTATTAAAACAGAGTCAAAATAGAATATATTCTACTTGAGGAAAAAGAAATGTAATCAGAATTTCTCAGGGAAAAAATCACATAATGGAAGCACAGGGAGACTTCAGCCCCTGTACCAGGTCAAGATTGTGTTAGGGTATCAGGAAAAGAAGGTTTGGTATTCAGAAAGGGGTCCGTGCACCAACTTCTCAAAGGACTAAATCAATTTAATCCTGAAATAGGAACATGATAAATCATTTCTGAGCAGAGGACTAACCAATACTTTCTTTCATCAGTCTGAATTTCAGTCTGCACCCAAATCCAGCCAGAAGCTTTTCTAATTTTTGAAAAGTAGAAACAAACATGATCAGACATTCTGCAAATCATCAGTTCTTTCCACACTGCCCCCGCCTCTCTCATCCCACCAGGAATGCCCATCACTTATAGAGCAGCTTTATACACAAAACAGGAAAAACGAATTGTTTTCACCATTGATGTCTGACCCTGGTGGGATGCAGGTGCTTCTGAAATGCTGAGTGTTTCAACTATGAGGTCAGAAGCACTAGGAATACAGCTTGGGAAGAACCTGAAATCTGGACGTGCCCTCAGATTGTGACCACAGGAAGACATATTTGATAGGAAAGGAAGAAATCATCTGGTGACCAGAACAAAAATATGGAGTAAGACCGAAGTCTGAGAGACCCCTGGCCAGGAGGAGTTACACATGACCCGCATAGTACTGTTAACTGTTTTTTCTTAAAAGGCCAAACTGAAGACTAGAGAGAACACGTTAGTTAATTACATGATTGGTTAACTAAGGGCTGCTGGGTGGGTGACCTCTGAGACCTGGCTGGAGGTGAGTGGAAGGCACGTGCTCCCCAGGAAGGAGGTCGGTGAGTCTCAAGGCTGGACAGCCAAGGGGCAGCAGGACCTCCTGACGGAGCCAAGCCCTCCGTGGCCAGAGATGGCAATGCCTATCTATGGGGTTAGCCAGGTAAGGTAGGGTCAGTGGGATTTCACAAGTAGGACAGGTATAAAATAAAATGCCTTTTACAGGCAAAGTGAGTCACTTCTTTTTTTAAAAGCTAAGATGTAGCAAATGAAGGATGTGAAGCAGTTTTTGACTATTTACAAAATGTCATTTAGAGTACACGTGGCCACCTTCAGTAGTTGAGGAAATGCCTTTGATGAGAGATGGTCACTGAAGTGTGGTTCTTGGAACTGGCTCAGAGAGGCCACACACTGTCCTGGAGGAGGGGGACTTCCTCCAAGGGAGCACCAGAAAGGCTCAGTCTTCTGTTTCTTCGTAAGTTGTCTCGTCGAAAGGCCTGTCCAACAGAGGCACCAATCGATGACGGGAGTACTTCAGGTGCAGTAAGTCTCCAACTTCATCTATTTCCTTTAGCGCCTAAGACAGACAGGACAAAGCAGAGGCTGGTCAGGACCAGCAGAATGCAGGCACACCGAGGCTAGATTGGCCTGAAAACAATGCTGACATTGCCCACGGTGGCACATGTGTTGAGTACATTTACTCAGGGCAGGCCATGTATGCCTGTGGACAGGGCTAGTTTTGAACAAGGAGGTCAGTTGCCTCATGAATAGCCAGGTAATCAGCATAAAGTGTAAAATTCATTAAAGTATGTTATGCTTGGGGGAAAGGAACAAGTTGCTTATGTGTGACCCGAGTCTCTGTGACACTGCATAAACCTGTTAGGCTTATAGCTATAATTCTGTTTGAGAATGCATACCTTATATTGCAGAGTTGATTATGAGTATAAAAACAATTTTACCTGTCCTTAAATTTGATTTTTATAAATCAATGTTTTAGGGACAGAGAAAAATTTTTAAAAAAAGCACTAACTGTATTACTTATACATGTCACCCTAAGAAAATATCACACAAGCCCTTTTGGGGACCAGTGCCATGTGTGGGTGACCAATGAACTGGAACAGACAGAACCCAGCCCCTTCTGGTGCATGGGCTGGCAAACAAGAAGTACCAACCACTGCCCTTCCTGCAAGTGACCAGTTTATCTAGAGAAACATAGGCTGTGATGATGGGGGTGAAATGCAACTGTGGCTATGGTGTTTTGGTGTTTCACTAACATTGCAGGTCCAGGCCAGTGGTGTGTCATGGGTTCAGAGGACAGTGGTTCACAGTGTAGCATCTAGTGGGCATCTCCTTCTGACATTGCAGACACTGTTGATTCCCTATGGTCTTGTTTTGGAAGTCCTATATTATTTCCATTGTTTTGTTGGGTTGGGTTTTATTTTCTTTTGTTTGATTATGTCATATCTGATGGCAGAAGCAGCTATTTCAAAGATAGCAAGAATTACTATGGTAGCAATTTCGGATTTACTACTGGCTTGTTTTGAAGTCCTTTACTGCATTCATTGGTTTGTTTTTATTGTTTCTATTCTATTCTGTTCTGTTTGATTTCTACTATGTCTGAAGTTATCTGCAGCTATTTTGAAGACATCAAGAGGCATTTTGGTGATTATTGTTAATTTTGTAATGCTTTGAAGTATCTCTTACATTGGTTTGTTTTGATTCGTTTTATTGTTTTATCCTTTTGTTAAAAAAATTTGCCATTCTTAAATGTGAAAATATAATAAGAAAAACAAAACAAAACAAAGCAAGCAAATAAGAGCTGGGATTTAATATCCTATAGGAACAGTGGTATCTTTGTAAAGAGGCTTAATTGAAAATTCCATAAGGAAACTATTTAAGACTGAATTTTAGCTGGGGAAATCTATTAACCATTTATTCCCTGATCTCTGATACAGGAGTTATTTAAGCAAAAGTCCATGCGACTTAAGATCACAAAGAAAAGAACATTTATTAATTCTGATTTCAGAAGAACCTACATTGTTCATCAATGTAAAAATGATGATCAGAAACAGAAAAACAAACCCACAGCAGCCAAAGGGAATCTAGTTTATAAGACTTCTTCTGACCCCATACCATGCATAGGTTTTGGTTTGTGTTTGAGATGGGAGGTGGGTCTCTTGTTATAGAATATAATGAAAAAGAAAAGTTGAAATCACTAAGTTAAAAAAATCAGTGAGTGAGACATGGTGGTATAAAACTAAAAAAAAAACTCTGAAACTTAAAAAATTAAAAAAGGCCTTGTATGGTGACACATGCCTGTAATTCCAGCACTCAGGAGGCTGAGGCAGGAGGACTGCTGTGAGTTCTAGGCCAGCCTTGGCTAAACAGTGAGATCTGGCTCAAAAACCAAAAACCAACCCTCCCGCAAAAAACCCTAAAAAAACCTGGGCATGATGGCACACATCTATAATCCCAGTATTTGGGAGGCTGACATAGGAGGATTACCATGAGTATGAGGCCAGCTGAACTAACAGCAAGACTCTGTCTCAAAAAAAAAAAAAAAAAAAAAAAATTGATGGAGAAATTTATCAGTAAGATTTTTTTTTTGAGCAGTCTTGCTATGTAGGCCAGGCTGGTTTTGAACTTGCAGTAATCCTCCTGCGTCAGCCTCCCGAGTGTTGGGATTACAGATGTGTACTACCATGCCCGTATCATTAAGATTTGAGAAAAAGGAAAATATTTAAAATATCTGAAAGGCAAATCAAAATAAATAGAGATAATCCTATTAATAGGCTGAATCCAATTTGATAATGTCAGAACTGTGATTAAGAGCACACGCACACAGCCAGGTGGAGTGGTGCACACTTGTCATCCCACATCTTGGGAAGCTGAGGCAAGAAGACTGTCAAGAGTTCAAGGTTACCCTGAATTAGAGAGAGACCCTGTCTCAAAACAAAAATAAAAACAAAACAAAAAAACTAAAAGAATACAATCACGTAACATTGTGCCTATAGTAATATTGTATTAGACTGTTTACTTAAAAATTGAGTGTTGAGCTGGTCTTGGTGGTACATTCCTATAATCCTAGCACTTGGGAGGCTGAGCAGGATTTCTGGGAGTTCAGTACCAGCCAGGGCTACAAAGTGAGCTCAAGGCCTACCTGAACTGCAAAGTGAGATCCTGTCTCAGACCAAAACAAAACAAAACAAAACAAAAAAAAAGGGAAAAAAAGTGTCGATCTCAAATTAAGTCTTCTTACTACAACTAAAAGAAAAGGTTACATTCTTTTTTTTTTTTTTTGCAGTACTGGGGATTGAACTCACAACCTCAGGCTTGCCAGGCAGGCACTTATGCCACTAAGCTAACTCCCCAGTCCCATTCTTATTTCAGAAATTTTACTACATAGAAACAGACGAAAATAACAGACGAAAATTTAAGTCTTCAGCTATTCACAAGTTATTAAGCTTACCTTTTAAAAACATTCATAATATTTAAGATTTGATCTCCAATGAATTAACACATATTCTTTAGAGACTATTCAAATGTTCTGTCCTAATGCTTTCTAAATTCTCAGAAAGCATCCTTTTTGCAGGGGGAGGGAAAACGCTGAGGATGGAACCCAGGGCCTGTATGTGTTATACCACTAGGCTGTACCTCCAACCCCAAAAGCAGTATTTATTTAAACTCCTGAAATTTAGATGTAAAATAACAACCTATTAAGAGAATATCAAGCTGAGCATCGTGGTGTGAGCCTGTGATTCCACCTCTTCAGGAGATTGAGGCAGGAGATCACAAGTTTGAGGCCAGCCTGGGCAATTCTGACTATCTCAAAATAAAAAATATAAGGTGTGTGTACAGGTTCATAGTACCAAGTGATGGAGAAAAAAGAGAGCGAGATTATAAGCAATTAGAGTTAGCAATAGTTATGATCTCCAGTTACATGCCTGGCACTGTAAGTGCTAGGAGTGTAGAACAAAACTTAGTCTCAAGATTTATCTAATGGAAGGCTGTGGGTCTAGCTCAGTGATAGAGCACTCACTCGCTGTAACTGAGGCCCTTTTTGAATCTCCCAACACTAGGGGGAAAAAGAAAGGATTTGTCTAATGGTGAAGACTACCATTAAGTATGAAGATTTATGAAGATGGGAATTTTAAAATTCTACAGGAGCACACAGCAAAAAGGGTTGGGAACAAGATTCCTTTAAATGGAGATGTGAAGAGTGAACAGCAGGCAGCTAGTCAAGGAGGAGAGCAGGCTGGAGAGAGAAAATTCTACAGATCTGTTAACACATCAGACACCTGTAATCCCAGCACTCAGGATGCTGAGGCAGAGGACAGCTAGGAGTTCCAGGTCAGCCTGAAATAAACACTGGAACCCCATCGTTAAAACCAAACAAAACCAAAAACAAACACAAACACATACCAGAAAGTGTAGAGTAGACAAAGATGCAATAGAAAGAGAATTGTATAGCTGTAGAGTCACAATGAGAGAGAGAATAGTATGAGATGAAGCTAGAAAACTCTTGAGCTCCCATGACACTGCTCTGGTGGAGGATGCTACTGATTTTACAGTTTTGGTACATGGCAGTTTTATGTAGCATGGTACAGAATGCTTCTTACTGGGTACTCAGAGAACATTCAGGATCAGCAGATGCTTGATTTCATCTGCTATACAGACCCTTTAGTATAAGGCACGTTTATACCAAGGTGGAAGTGTCTGCTTACCGTGTCAAGTATTTCTTTGGTATGAGCTGCTGACAAGCAAAACCTGGCTCTAGACTCAATAATCGGGGTAGCAGGAAATCCTACCACAACTACACCAATGTTCCGCCTCAGCATCTCTCGCCCAAAGGCCCTGCAAAGTGCAAGAAGAGGAAAAGAAGTGAAGATGAATACCAAAGCACAGAGTGCAAAGGTCTTGCTGTCCTGAAGGGAAGCAATAGATGGTAATGATGTACTGGAGACCCCTAAGTCTTCTATACCCTCCCAGTTCACAAAACTACTTCGGTATAATTAATCGAATACAATTATTGTTTCTTTGCCTTTCAAATGTCATCCAGTTTCACTACACATCTGAACTTCTCAAATACACTGAAAGCTCTCCCAGGGTGAAGCTTTCCATTATATACGCACAAACCAGAGAAGCTGGTGTAATTAGCACACCCAGGTATCCAATAACATGCCCTGACCTCCAACCTTTTGTTCCCCTCAGGCACGGTCCTTCAGTTCCTGTGAGCGCCTGGTTATTCTCCCACTGATACACATGTCCTGCCTGTGGCCTTTGCACAGATGCTACTTTCTCTAAGTAACTGATGCTAACCGTGTTCATATCTTGGCTCAGCCATCCCCTCCCACTGAGGCTTTCCCTGAAAAACTGCTATCTGCCTACACTAGGGCGCTCTCAGTCCCCACGTGTAGTGGGCTCTATTCTCTCCTGTAGCACCTAACACTCCAGTGCACCACACAACTGACTCTTGCCCCACTAGAATATAGGCTCCAGGCCAGCCAGCAATGTCCGTGTTTAGCTTAGCTAACACATTTTGCAATTTGGTGTCCACTTTGTCAACTACAGTATTTCTAGTGAGTGAAGGTTAACACAGTAAAGATAAGACAATTTCCCCTAACAAAACACATCAGCTCCAGCCTTATATCACAGATGCCTTTAGTCTAATGAGAGGCCAGTACAAACTGCAAGAAAACGCACCCAATTTTGGCTGGCATGTAGACCATCAAAGGCACCACCGGCGAATCTTCATTTCCATAAATAATGAAGCCCATTTCCTTCAGGCGTCTCCTGAAATACCTCGTATTTTCAGCTAACTGCTGCACACATTCTTTGCCTGGAAAATCAGAGAGTGAGAAAACAAATTAATATTGAGAAAAGAAGAAGTGACAACAATGACAAAAAGCCAAACTAAAACAAAAAACACAGTTAATCTCTGTTTGCATTTTACTTAATCAAGTCTATGTTTTGTTCCTTCCATTCCAACACAAGTATTTTTGCACAGTTAACTGTGGAATATAAATGTAAATAAAGATGCCTCACTTTACTTTCTGCCATCTAGCTGTCATGATTTTATGGCATTCATCTTCATTTTATGGGCTGGGAGATCCTCACAAAGTTGGTGACTTGCCAGGCTGAGACCAGAATCCAGCTCTCCCAAGTTCTATACTCCTTACAACTAACCACACTGCAAATAAATAATGTTATACATAAGGCCAAAAGTAAAGTCATTAGACCTCAAAATTTTCCTCAAGAGTTTCATTTTGTATTACCACTTACTTAAAACTCTTACACATACAGCAATAGTCTACCTGTAATAAGTAAAATCATACTGTTTTGCTTTGCAGTGCTGAGGCTTGAACCGATGGCTTCAGGCATGCTAGGCAAGAGCTCTAGCATTAAGCTAAATCCCTGGCCCTAAAATCCTAGTTCTAGCCCTCTTATTGCTCATCTTTCCCAAAACACAAATAGACTAAAATATAAGTTTCTCTGACTGACAAATATTTGGCTACATGTTAAACATTATGGTAAGTTAATCTATGAACCAATATCCTAACAATAGTTGTTATCCACAGCCAAGCCAATAAATCCAAAACATCAGTGTGCCAAGGGCTAAAGACTTTCACAATCTTCTCAACCACAAATATGTATGAATAAGAAGAGACTGCAGTAATTTTCCCACACATATTAGAAAGTCAGACATTTGCCTAAGGCCAAGCATGATACAGATCATATGACAAATTAACCCATCAGATATATGGATAACAAATATCCTCAGAATTAGAACTCTAACATATTCATCATTCATGAGATGCCAAATTAGATTAAAAACTGGCTAAAAACAACTCAAAATTAATACTCTATAATTTCAAGTTGATCAAAGATAAACTGCCTTAGCTTAGCTTAATTATCATGAACACCAAGGAACATCACTTATGCTGTATGTTTTACAAAGAATAAGAGCAGACATTAAAGTGTGTTACAAATATGTTGAGAACTGATGAGACAAGTACCCCAACTTCCCCCAAGAAATATTAATACATGCTTACTCTAAGAAAAAGGGAACTGCCACTTCCAGCTACGATGGAGTACCAGAGGCTGCACTCACTTTATTTTTGTAAACAACAGGAAACTGGACAAAAGGTGTAACACAATGATTTTCAAAGGAATCACATGCAATGACAGACAGTGCTGTCTGAAAGGGCAAACCAAGGTGCCCTGCTGCAGCGGGAAGGGGGCCAGGTCCTGTCAGTGGAGGACAGCTAGGACTCAAGCTGGGAGCTGACAGAGGAGATCAGAGTTGGGGAGGCTGAGTGGCTGGACTTGGCTGGGGAGTGGATGGGGGAGGAGTGACATGCAAAGAGTGCACTTTGGAGACCTGCAGAGTCCCTTGACCTAAAGGGACAGTACTGACTGTCACTCTCAGGAGAAGAAACTATTAGAGGCCAGGGAGAGGTCTACCAGGAAACAGACCAAACACTTTCTGGCACTTGTGCAGAGTTGAGGGTAGTTTGTGTTTTCACCCAACAAAATGGTCAGACCTTACAACACACCTCAAGCAGCCCTCAGAAGAGCTCCACCTTAGTATTGGAAATGAATAACCCTAGACATAAATTTGGCCTTGACCAACTAACTCTAACAAACCTTAAACAAAAGTCTCAACAAGATCCAAATGACTCCAAGAACAAAGTCTAACATTGCCTAGTCCAGCATCCAATACATAATTTAAAAAATTGGAGGCATTCAGAAATACGGGAAAATATGACCTGAAAATCAGGCAAATAACCAATAAAAACAGACTAGAAATGACAGAGTATTACCCGACTTAGCTGCTAAAAAAGCCCTTTTTGGTGGGTGGGATACAAGTACTACACACTGAACCCAGAGCCCTCACATTTTACCTTAGTCTTTTTATCCTTTATTTTGAGATGGGGGTCTTACTAAGTCACTAAATTGCCTAAACTGGGCTCAAACTTACCAATCTTCCTGCCTCAGCCTCCCAGGGTGCAGGAACACAGGAGTGCACCACCATGCTCAGCTTAAAAGGCTATTATAACTACGTTCTGTATGTGCAAAAAGGTATAGAGAGGGCTGGGGACATAGCTAAGTGGCACAGTGCCTACCTCGCAAGTGTGAGGTTCTGAGTGCAATTCCTGGTACCAAAAAAATAAAAAATAAAAAAAATCCCAGACAGTTACATCTTCCTTGGCTCCACCCTTGGGGCTAGGGCTATATAGCTCAGTAGCATAGCACCTGCCTGACAGTGTGAGGTTCTGAGTTCCATTTCCAGTACCACACACACACAAACACAGATAGAGGTATAGGGAATATGATGAGAAAAAAGTATCTAAAAAGTAATAATCAATACACAAACCAGCTAATGAATCTCACAAGCATGGGCTACATAGTAAAATAAACCAGACACAAGACTATGTATTGTATAAACCCATTTGTATAAACCCATACTAAAGACGACATAATTGTAAGAAAATAAAATACATGGAGATTAGTGGTTGCTAGGGAGCGGGAAGGAGCCTGAGAGCAAAAGGGCATGGGAAGACTTCTGGGGTGATGGAAATATTCCACACTATGATCACAGCATGGTTGTCAGAGTGCATATATTTGTAAAACTCATGGTATTACGTATTTAAAATTGAGTGACACACTTGTTTTATCAATATACAGTTTTTCCCACAAGTACTACCTTTTCATTATCATAAACCTAGTATACTAGCCCTTTTATTACAAACTGATTAGTTTCAGGAGAGAAAAAAATATTTTTTAATGCTAAGAAAATAAAGGAAAATTATCAAGGGAAGAATTATTAAAGAGCTTTAGACCGGTAGCTGTCTTACTAGCTGCTCCATTGCTCTAAGCAAATTTTTAACAAGAGTGGGAAATCTCAGTCCCATTATGCATGGTTATCTGTTCCTCAACAGAAGAATCCCAGAAGAAAATGTATAAAATAACTGCAACAAACAAACAAGCAAACAAACAAACATTCACATATACAGCCTCAAAATATGGAGGGTAAGTGTTTAAAACCTCCAACACATACATACATATCTATGTATCTGTGTACGTCCTGTTATTGAGCAGTATTCTATGGTAAAGATAAAGTACAATTTTCTTTATTCATTTACATGGTGATGGTCACCAGGTTCATATTAAGTAATATGAATGAAGTTAAAGTCCACATTAAAAAGAACTCTCCAATATGCATTTAAACATTTCAATTACACTTTAATAAAGAAAAAAATCACTACATTATTCACTACAGCTGTCTTATTTGATCTTAACTGCTTTAAGCATGTGAAGGAAAGAATGTACTATTTATACTTTACAAATAAAGAAATGCATCTGAAGATGTCAGTTTACTTTCTCTAGTCCCTTTTATACAGCTGAGGTAGACCAACAACTTCTTCTGACTCCAATCTAGTATTTTCCCCCATCCTGCACTAAGAGATTACCTATTTCTCTTTCTCTTTTTCCTTTCGTTTCCTCTCCTTTCTCCTTTCCCTTCCTTTTGTCTTTTTGAGACAGGGTTTCACTGTGCAGTTCAAAACTGAACTCGCTATGTAGCCTAGGCTGGCCTCAAACTTGCAGCAATCCTCCTGCCTCAGCCTCCTGAGTGCTGGGATTACAGGTGTGCACCACCACACACGGCTTAGACTATGTATTTTTCAAATTTGAAATTTTAGCCCTTTGTTGAATAATAACAACCTTATTTTAGTCTGTAACCAGCATTTATAGGCTGATGCAAACGGTGAGTGAGTAAAGGGACCTAAGAAGATGTAGAGTAAGTATAGGATAAGTGGAAAGTAGTTTTCAGTTAGCTTACTCCCCCCGCTTACTTAACTCACAGGTGGATGAGTACAGGAATAAAGACTGACCACAAGGTAAGATCAGTGCTAGAGTAAGAAGTCAACTAATTTTTGATGGGAACAATTAAAATGTCATTCAGAGTGAATCACAGAAATGCAGTGGTTTGTTTATTCAAAAATTATTAGGCCAAACCATCAAACTGTCAGTATTTTACCACTCTGTACAAGCTCTGACCTAACTGATATTATAAACAATTGTACAAAAGGTCTTTTAAGACAGTAGCTCTAGTTTTAGGTTTCAGTAGACATGTTCTTAACATAGGTGGAGTAAACACAGAGGGCATCTAAGTTTATTTCTGTCACTGTGGAGGATGTTACTTTGTCATTCCTAGGACAGGCATTTTTAAAAATGCTTTTGAAGAGAAAAACCACAGGTGTTAATGTGTTCTTTTTTCCTCTACAGTGAAAATCAACCGAAGTAAAAGTATTAGAAAAGGCAAACTTCCAGATAGTAAAAGTGAGATCTTTGGAAGGGATCATTAAGTCCTTAGACTTATGTTCCGTACTTCTTGGTTATTATGAAAACTTCGCGTTATAGTTTCATTCTAAATGTTTCCCGAAAGTCTCATGTGTCAGGAAGGTGATTAGGGCGCGGGGCACTGTAGCTGACTTGTTAGGAGGTGGGGCCTGGCTAGTGTGGGCATTGGGCTCCTCCCTTCCCTTTCCGCTTCTTGGCTTCTTGGCTGCTGAGTGGTGCACAGCTGTCTTCCTACGGCGGTGGAGGCAGCCAGCTTCACCTAAACCTGCTGGAAACTGGGAGGCGAGTAAACCTCTCCTCCTCTCAATTGTGGGTGTTGAGTGTTTTGTCCTAGTGGCAGGAAAGTGACTAACACGTTACCTGAAGCCATTCTTTTTGGGGGACTCCAAACTAAGAAATCCTAACACCTACCCTTGCCTGCTTTAAGATTATGATGTGTAAGAAGAAAAGGGGGTTGGGAAGTTCTTCAATTTCTTTTAAATTTCAAATCCTTTCAGCCCACCACAATTAATTGGCATGTCTGGGGAGTAGGAGTAATTTTATTTTTTCTCAGGAAGTCAGCTTATGTCAACAGATCTAGGAAATTTAAGATTAGGAGCTGTGTAAATGGAATGTAATGTGACCTAGGACTACTCTGGCTGAACATTCGTGTATTTATGCTCTTTATTTTGAATGATTTCAGTTAACATCAGAAGTGTTATTTTTTGGAGCTACAGATTAATTTTGTTGGTTATGGTATAGTTATTTTAAAACTTCCCAGCTAAATTGGAAATGCTACTGCTATTTGAGTAGGTAAGTACGTGCTATATTCTTTGAAACACATAATTGTGCATATAATTAGCACTAGTGTCATTAAGACACACGTCTGGGGGCTGGGGATTTAGCTCAGCAGCATAAGCACCTGCCTTGCAAGCAGGCAGTCGTGAGTTTGACCCCAGGTACCGATTAAAAAAAAAAAAGGACACACGTCTGTTATCCTACTTTGTATACATTTATGTAAATGCACAGTCACCTTGCACACAGGTCTTACTCTGATTTTTGGATCAGTCCTGAGACTTGGGAAAATTTGTAGCTCACAGAACTCTGTTCTGAGCAGTACCTGTGCTGAAGGGTTCACGAAGTTTGAGAAATAATGTATTTGTTCTTTACAGCCTTACGACAGGCTGAGAAGTCTGAGAAATCTGGATGAAAAGAAAGCCACTTGTGAAAAACCTCAAGAAAAAATATTAGCTAATTTGTTTACTGCATATACATAAAAAGGCAATATGATGATGTCCTGTGTCTCTCTCTTCTGTGGTACTGGGGGTTGAACTCAGGGACCTATACATCCTGAGCACCTGCTCTACCAATGAGCCCTAGACCCCAGCTTAAATAAAACTTTTCCTTACACACTTCTGCACTCCTTCCTAGAATTTTGCTTCTGTCCAACTAATCTGCTACAAATTACTGTAGCTCAAATAAAAACTTTTGCTCCCCCATTACTCTTTTGAGTTTTCTTCCTCATTGCTATTACATTTCATAAAATTCAAGCTGTTAAAATTTTTGGTATATTATAGTTATGCAACTATTACTACTCGTAATTCATCACTACTCAAAGAAACTGTAGCAATTACTTATCATTCTTAATCCATTTTCTCCCATGCCCTACGCCAGACAAGGTAAAGCTTTTAGAGATCACATGCCAAACTGCAACCCAAAATCCAGTCACTTATTGCAAAGTGCCAACACTGCAATTAAACCCGAATACTGAGGTCTTAGTCTAGAAAAAACTCATACATTACCATATTTTGTCGTAACAGAAAAACAGAGCTGAGGCAGTAATGGCCCAGGCAAACTTTCACCTTCACATTTTCCTTTTTAAAAGGAGTAAGTTTGTAATACACAGCAATTATATATATATATACATGTACGTTTTGTTTTCTGAGACAAGTTTTCACTATGACACTGGCCTGGAAGTCGCTATGCAGCACAGGCTAGCCATCACCTCACAGCGGCTCTCCTGCCTCAGCTTTCCACGTGCTGGGATTACAGGCTACCTTGGAGGTTGGGTAAACACACATGCAGAATCTTTACTGTTCCCATCTCTTCCTACTTCCCCAGATCTCCTTTCTCATCTACACTAAGACTACAGAATCTCCCTGTTTCCTAACATGGCTCTTTATTTTGCTCTTTAGTGTTTATATATTAAGTCTCTTAGAGATAGGAAGGAATACTTAACCTTCTGTGATCGACTTGATTCACTTAGTAGAGCTGTAAAATTAGAAGTTATTGTGCTTTCTCTTCTTTTCTTTCAAAATGAGGTTTCTTTGTACCCTCCTGACCCCCTTTAGGGTCAGGGTCTTGGTATGCAGTGCTGGTCTTGTGCTCACAGCAATCCTCTTGCCTTAGTCTACTGAGTGCTGGATTTATACGCTTGGTCCTTTTCTCTTTTTCGCTTTGAGAGAGGTTCTCACTAAATTACTAAACTATCCAGGCAGTCTTCTTGCTTCAGTCTCCCAGAATTATAGGATTACAGGTGTGTGCAACATGCCCAGCTTATTAGCTCTTTATACATGTTGGAAATTAGACCCTAATGAGAGAAATGATTTGCAAACTTTCCTCCCATTCTGAGAGCTATCTTTTACTTTATTTTCTTCTTTACTTTCTTAATAGATTGCTTATTGAAATACAAAATCTTTAAATTTGATAATGCCCGATTACCAACTTTTCCCCTCTGGTTGCTTGTTTTCTTTGGTGTTATAATTAAAAAAAAAAAAATACTGCCTACTCCAGTCATGCAGACTGAAAAAACTGGCCTTAAGTTTTTAAAAAGTTCACTTCTTAACTCTCACTTCTATTCATGTATCTAATTTATGCTATAGCTTTGGGACATGTAGATCCTCCAACTTTAGTTCTTTTTCAAGGCTGTTGGACTATTCGGGGTCTCTTGCATTTCCACATGATCTACCTACCTACCCATGTATTTTTTACCTATGTATCTTATTGACAGGATTTCACTGTGTATTTTAGACTTGAACTCACTACGCAGCCCTGACTGACTTTGATGTCTTGGTGATTCTCCTGCCTTAGCTTTCTTGGGTGCTGAGATTACAGACGTGTACCACCACGTCTGACTTCCATATGAATTTTACTATTAGCTTTGTCAATTTCCACAAAAAAAGACAGCTGGACTTTTGATAGGATACTGCTGGATCAGCTTATTTTTGTCACCTTAATAATATTAAGGCCATCAACCAATGAACACAGGTTCATCATCTTTTCATTTATTTGGGCTTTTTTCTTCCTGTTGTTGTACATCCCTGACTCTTAGATGGAACTTAGTACCCTCAAACTTTTGAGTTGAGTTGGAAAATAAGGAAAAAAGTAAGAAGTGAAAAAAATTTCATTAAGTATCAAATGATATGGCTCATATTTTGGAGTAAAAATAGACAACATTCTTTTTCTTTAGTTTCCTCAAACAGAAATTTTTTTAAAAAGTAGGTTGAAAGGGGCTAGAGAAGTAGTTCAGTGGATAAGACATATCTTGTAAGAAACCCTGAGATAAAGCTCTGGCAACACACACACACACACACACACACACACACACACACATGAGACTGCATCAAGTGTTGGCAAAGATATGGAACTACTCTTTTAATTGTTAGTGGGGTTATAGACTCATGCTTTGTAAAGATGACAATGAATGCTGAACCTAAAACTCTATGATTCAGCAATTCCATTCCTAGCTATATATACCCAAAAGAATTGTGTACCAGAAGACATGGTAAAAACGTCACAACAGGACTTTTTTTGGAGACAGAGTTCAGGCTGGTCTTGCACTCATTAAATAATCTAGGCTGGCCTCAAAGTTACATTGATTCTTCTGTCTCAGTCTCCCAAGTGTTGTAATTACAGGTGGGCACCATCATGCCCAACTACAACAGGATATATATATATATTATACATAATGATTATATTCATTACAGGAATTTGTACCTGTCCATGATATATTTTGATTTCTCTATTTCCCCCAGTCTCCTCTCTTCTTTTCATCCCATCTTCCCCTCCCTATTTATAAAGCTTTGTTTCCATTTTACTTTTAAATTTTTATTTTAAAGGGAGTAAAATTAAACACAACAAAACAACAAAATAGGACATAAGAAAGCACTGTAAGGATATACATTTCAAAGCTAGACGACCTGAGATCTTCATTGTCTATCCTATTGTCTCCTGTTTTTTTCCAAATAGTTGTCCATGTCTTTGTATACAGAGAATTCATACAAAACAACATGGTATAAAATTGATCCGAACAGAATAAGGAAGGCATTTTAGGTCTTCAAAACCAGACAACAGGGAAGTCACCAATGGCTGTCGTAGAGTCTCTCATTTTCTTCAAAGCAGCTGTCCATACTTTCATGTATATTGAAGTTCAACAAAACAAAACTTGGCGGGGGGGGGGGGTTGCTTGGTTTCTTGGTGCTCTAGGTCCTAGGATGGCCTGGGTCCCAGTAAACGCTGGTGGCTCCTGTCCTGGGCCGCCAGAGCCTGCCATGCTCACAGCCACTCACCAGGGGGGGAGGAGTTGCTTCAAGCTGTTTCTTTCTAATGAATTTACCATTTTTCACTGCCCAAGTTCTAAAATGGCCAATAAACCACAGAAACACATCTCTTTAGGCTCCTGATTGAAACCAACAGCATCAGGAAGCTGCCGGCCTTGATTCAGGGCCAGTCCATTTTACCTTTTTAAAATTAAAAAAAAATTTTTTGGGGGGGACAGGATCTTGTTATATACTTCAGTATAGCTTGGATTCACTATGTCGCCCAGCGTGGCCTCCCAAGTGCTGGGATTACAGGCATGCACCACCACGCCTGGCTCCTTTTTTTTTGTAATCTTCTTTCCTCCTTTCCCTCTTTCCTCACCCTACTTCTTCTTTCCTTTTGAACAATTTCTTCCTGTTTCATAATATCTATTATATTATAATTTTGGTCCTTCTCTTTCAGTTTCTTGCATCAGGGAGGCAATATGATGTTTATATATGTTGAGTCTGATTTATTTCACTTAAGAGTATGGTCTCAAGTTGCATGGTCAGGTAATACTCCATTATATAAAAAACCCCACATCTTCCTTATCCATTCCTTGGTTGATGGGCATTTGGACTTTTTCACAATTTAGCTATTACAAACTGTGCTGCTATAAACATGGGTGTGCAAATATTACTATGGTATGATGTTTTTAATTCTTCTGGGAAGATACCCAGAAAAGGAACAGCTGGGTCAAATGGGACCTCTGGGTCCTACTTTTCTGAGGAATGTCCACACTGTTTTCCACAGTGGTTGCACCTATCTACACTCCTACCTAAGTGGGGAAGGGTTCTATCTTCCCTCCAGTATTTGTTTTTGGTTGATTTCTTGATGACAGTCATTCTTTCTGGAGTGAGATGGAATCTCAGAGTTGTTTTAATTTGTGTCTCCCTAATAACCAGTCAAGCTGACCATTTTTTTCATATATTTGCCATTTGTATTTCTTCATCTGAGAAGTGTGCATTCATTTCAGATGCCCATTTTGGACTGGGTTTTTAAATTTGGGAGGGTCTGGTTTTTTTCAGTTCTTTATACGTTTTAGGCATAAGTCCTTTGAAGGACCACTGGCTCCTACTCTGTGGGTTATTTTTTCACTCTGTTGGTAATTTCTTTTACTGTGCAAAAGCCTTTTTAATAAGCTGAGATCCCAGTTACTATAAGGGGATTTTTTTTGTTTGTTTTAAAATTTTTTTTGTCTTTTTCTTTTTATCGGTATCAGGCATTGAACTCATGACCACACACTTGCAAGGCAGGCACTAATGCCGCTGAGCTAAATCCCCAACCCCTTTTTTTGTTTTTTTTTTGAGACAGAGTCTCACTATGCAGTTCAGGCTGGTCTCAAACTTGCATACCTCAGCCTCCTGAGTGCTGGGATTACAGGCATGCACCACCATGCCCAGTTTAAAACAGGATTATTATTTTTTTTTTTTTTGCAGTACTAGGGATTGAACTCATGACCTTGCACTTGACAGGCAGGTGCTTATGTCACTGAGCTAAATCCCCGGCCCTTAGAACAGGATTCTTAATAAAAACTGAAATCAGGAAGCAGTATCTATCCGCAGAATAATATGTTCAGGCAATGTGATATTAGATAGCAATGAAAAAGAGCCAATGTTCTACCCAAATACATGGATGACTCTCAAACACATACTGATATAGACATAGCCCAAGGAGAAATTGCATGTAATATAAGTACTATGTGATTCCATGTATATGAAGTTCTAGAATATATAAAACTAATAAAATGACAGAAGTCAAAATAGTAGCTATCTCTGACAAGAAATATGGACTGGAAGAGACACAAGAAAGGCTGAGGGGACACTAGAAATGCTCTACCTGGTAGTTACCTGAGGTCACAATTATACTAATCTAACTGGGGTCACAGTTAGATTAGTATATATCCATGGGAAAATATACGCAAGATGGGTATACTTCACCGTAAGAATGTCAAGCAGGGCGTGGTGCCACACACTTGTAATTCCAGCACTTGGGAGGTCTGCTGTAAGGTCCAGACCAGCCTGGCCTACATAGCAAGACTGTGTCTCTCAATAAATAAACAAACAAACACATGTATAACTTACTCTATGAATGTTATTTATTTGTATAAATATTAATAATACAAATTTAAATATTTGGAAAATCACTTAGAGTTTAAACACGCACTTGTTCTTCTAGAAATGAGATTAACTTTCTAATCTCTCTATTCATAATCTCTCTGTCTCTCTTTTTTTTTTTTTTTTGGTACTAGGGATCAAACTCACGACTTCATGTTTGGGCACTTAGGCCACTGAGCTAAACCCCTGGCTCTATTCATAACTTTAAATATAGCCAACTTTTACTATATAGTTATCTTTTCATTTAACAGAAACATCTGAGTATTACTGCGTAGGCTCAGGCATTCTCAGTCTTTGTTGCTTAAAGCTGAAATTTTTGGCACTCACTGTTACAAGAATTTTAAGGCAGGGATGTGTTAGGAAAACAGCACTTCACACTTAAAGCCTGTGTCCTGAGGCAGGAAATGAAAACATAAAGGGATTGGCTCTTCCTTTTTTTCCCTTTTCTCTTTTAAAACAGTCCTATGAATGAATATCTGATCAGACAATACTGGCTATAAAAATATTTGTTTTCTATCAATATACTACTTTCATTCCCATAAAGACATTTCCCCTACACCGTTTAGTACTAGTTTTCCTTCTGCTTACTCTGCCAAGAGGGAGAGGCTAGTGGGTGATAAGCATAAAGAATTAGTAATTTAATACACACAGGTCAGACTGCCTTTTAGATGAGCTATGGGACAATATAACTGAAGCTGGGACAATGCAATGGAGTACAAACTATTCAGGAAAGAAAAAGTTAACATGACACCTCTACAGTACTAAAGGCAGGAACAAATGCTTCATGTTCACTGGAAAGATCCATTTGGTATTAAAACAGATCACACAACCCTGGGTGAGAATATCAATGTATAACAAAAGTTCTTCTGAAACAGCTCTTAATAGAAAACAATATCCTCTCTAGGATAACTGGAACCTAAAATTCTGAACATCAAATATGACAATACTGGCAATGTAACACTTTCTCAGAAATAATATCTTTACTGAATTAAACTATTTAACTCCCACTTAAAAAGGGACGAAGCTCAGCTGGGGGTGCATGTAGGGAGACAGCTCAAGGAAGGCTGGACCTATGCTCCTGCACTTATTCAATAAACTTTAGGTACACAGAATATTTTTTACATGTACAAGCATACCCTTTAACAGTAAGAATTGCTGAGATTCTTGACTCTGGATACTCAGGAAATCAGATTTCCAAAAATAACTTTTACTTCTTCCAAGAAAGGGGAAGAAGATTGGCAAGCGAACTTTTAGATTTGATACTAAAGTAACACAAAAACTACCAAGTCTCTGAGGTTTTCTGGTGTCCAGAGAAAACAAATTAAATTTCAAATTCCTATTATATTATCTCTGTTTTCTGCAATAAATATGCACAACTAGTAAAGTCTCAACAGAACATGTAGATTCATTCCACTTCACATTATTTACTCCATGTAATGAAGTATTTCACCAAGTTCAGTAATGTCAGCTAAAGAGAATGTGCTCAAGCCGAACATGATTTTATATACCTCCTAATCACTAGTTAGGAGTCTAAGGCTGGAGGACAGCAAGTTCAAGGCAACTAAGGGAGACCCCTGCAAGCTCAAAAAAAAAGCTCAATTTTTAGAAAGAGATATATTTGTATCAGTAAGCTCACAAGCAAAGTTAAGTTGAATATGGTGCTATTAACACTTTTGAAGCCTCAGGGAAGTCCAATTTTTTAAATGTAAATTTATTTTAAAAATAAACTTGTACATAAAATTGAATAATAAAAATTTCATTTATTTCAGCATGTATCTGCCAGATATAGACACATAAATATAGTGGTTACAGCAAAAGCAAAAATCTCACCAGGAAGTCCATTCCTCCATTCAGAAAGCAGAAAATATAGTGGGTGGCAGATAAGCAAACATAATTATTTTTTTGTTTGTTTGTTTTTGGTGCTGTGATTAAACTCACATCCTCATGTTTGTCAAGCAGGCACTTACATTGCTGAGCTAAATCCCTGGCCAAGCAGACATAATTAAACAAATACATCCTGAGTACTCACTACGTACCATACTCTCTGCTCCAGGCCTGACTATATTGCAGTGAATGAAACAGATCAAGTCTCCTGCCTGCATGGGCTTAATTCCACTGCAGGAGATGGCCAAACAAAAAATACCTCACTAAATGGTGTCTGAGGGAGAAAAAAAACCTAAATCAGCCACTGAATGTCCAGAGCTAGAAGCTAAAAGCATACCTAGCATTTCCAAGAAATGTAAAAGTACAGGAGGGCTGAGATGGGAGTTAGGTTGATATAATATAATTTATCCCAAAGCTGCCCTTTTCTATGTAAACAAAAGTGAGACCTGAAAACCAAAAGAAAACCTCTTTTAGAGTTCTAAGTCTTTCTCCACTAACTAGCTCGTAATGGTAAGAATATATAATGCATTAGTAAAAATTGCTGTAGACAATTTTCTTTAGCTTAAATGAAAGTCACATAAATTAGTAAATACTTTTTTGGGTGGTGGTGGTACTAAGGATAGAACCCAGATCCCTTGCTTGCATTGAGCTATATCCCCAGACCTGTTTTATTTTATATTTTGAGCCAGGGTCTTGTTAAGTCATTCGGTTGCCCAAGCTGGGCTTCAACCTGACTTTGTTTCTTTTTTCTGTTTTTTTTTGTACTGGGGAAATGGAACTCACAATGTCGCGCTCACCACGCAGGCAGGCACTTGTAACATTGAGCTAAATCCTTGGCTGGGCTTAGACTTGAAATCCTCCTGCCTTGGAGGATTCCCAAATACTGAAATTATAAGCACGTGACACCATACCCAACCTTATTTTGTTGTTGTTTTTAGTCTTGAGACATTGTCTCACTAAGCAGCCTAGGCTGGACTCAAATTTGCAATTGTCTTGCTTCAGTATCCCAAGTACTGGGATTTCAGGCATGCCCATATTGGGCAAAATTTTTTAATTGAAAGTTTTTCTTATGGTCTACCAATGCTCATGTATTTCTAATTTTTAAAAACTCCAAAAAATGTAATAAAAAGCAAAAAATTAGGCCATGAAAAATTTTCATATGGCACATTTTTGGGCAGGGGGGAGGATACCAGGGATAAAACCCACAACCTCATGCTTGCCAGGCAGGTGCTTGTGCCACTGAGCTAAATCCCAGCCCCCCGTATGGCATATTTTAAGATATGCCTCTAACTCTGTCCTTCATTAATTTGCTGCTGTTTCTGAATTCTTATTACTGCTCTCATGTCTTTCATGTAGGTCTTTTATGGTCAAAACAAACTGCAAATGCTAAAGGCACAAAGTATGTTTCTTATTTTCTTCTCTAATACTACCTCCAACAACACACAGCTGATATTCAAGTTGAAATATTCTGAGAAAATGAGAACTCTATGTATTTAAACTGATACGTTTTTAGCCACATAAACCTGCTAATCATCATGGCGGAGGTCCAACATGACAAGGAGACCATAAAAAGACACCTTATCAGTTTTCTGCGTCCAGTGCTCCAGACCCAAAGCAGACTTCCCTTTCCTTCCCCTCTGTGCCAAAGGCACTCCAATCTCTAGATAAAAGTCATTCCTGCTGTGCCGTCACCAGCTAGTTTAGCATCACCCCAATCAGAGTTAATATAAGCAACTGCATCCTTTTTGTCAAGAGAACTGCTTAAGAGATTTTGTGGAGAACTGCTGAACCCCTCCTCTCTGCAGCCTCACCCATGCCCCCTTCATTAAAGTTCTCTTCATACTTGGTTTCCTTATCTTTCTCATTTTTTCCATGCTGCTTCAGATCGAGTGCCAAAAAATACTCAATGACAAGTCAGTTTAAATTACAAAGCAAAATTATCTATATCCAATTACACTACTACAAGTAATAATCTAGTATATATCAAGGTAAATAATAATCTAGCATTAGCGGACAAAAAACATTCTGGAACTTGATATAAGGGTTCAAATCCTAGTTCCACCACTTAGTAACTATGGGACGACGAGTACGTAACTTAATCTTGGTTTCCTTAAGCTCTTGGCTTCCTTATTTTGTAAAAACCAGACAATATTTAAAATTTGTTCTGGGGCTGGGGATTTAGCTCAGTGGCATAAGCACCTGTCTTGCAAGTGCTTGGTTGTGAGTTCAGTCCCTGGTACCAAAACCAAACACACAAAACTTGTTCTGGTAATTTAATGGAAACCATTATTGTGTCCTCAGTACACAACAATGTATGATGCACAAACTGCTGCCATTTAGCTTCCTAGTGTATTTTTCTCTTAAAGGTATGTCATTCATATATATCACCACATATTCTGACTCTTTGGCTTAGCCTTAGCTCTCAAAATAAAGTGAGGGCATTTTTTACTTGTTTGTCCTTAGTGTTTCTAGTTCTCCATTTCCTAATTCTTTGGCACATCCTTAAGTTTAACACTTAAGAGCACAACCAACTGCAGTAATGTATAATCAGGCATTTCATTCTTCAACAGTCTAATTTGTAATTTATTTATTTGGTCCTGGGGATCACTCACGACCTTGCACTTACCAGGCAAGCACCTGAGACACTGAGCTAAATCCCCAGCCCCTCTAATTTATAAACAAGCTTCATGTATCTTAAAGCACGCTACCATCTTTCCAAAGCTAGTTTTAAAAAATTTACCTCATTGTCCAATTTAGACTATCACATCATCCACTACCATCTAGGTGAGGCAAATTACCTTTGCAAATGTGGACTATTCAAATGGCAAGCAGACACCCTCTTTTTTAGAAAACAACCATTACCATAAAAGAAATGGGACAATAATATGGGAACAGAAATAGAGATGCTTGCATTAAGGCCATTTTAAAATTTGAAGTAATCAGCAGTCATTTTGAATGTAATGCATAAAAGCAGTAAAAACAGGTCTGAGAGGAAAGAAAGAGAACTATAATTCTATTTCTCTAAGTTTCATTTATTAATCTGGTTCTTTGGTGGTACAGTATTTTGTTGTTGAGATAGGGTCTCACTATACAGTTCAGGCTGGCCTTGAACTCACTAGTAGCCCAGGATGGCCTGGAACTCACAACAGCCTCGTGCCTCAGCCTACCATCTGTTGGGATTACAGGCATGTGCTACTACGCCTGGCTACTTCTGAGGCCAGAAGATCAGAGTTTGTATGCTGGCTCCATCATTTAACAGCTCTATGGCTTTGGCCATCTCAATCTCTAAGAGGCTAGTTCCTCATAATAAAACAGGGTTCAAGGTGTTTTTTTTTTTTTTAAACGAGACAACCATCTCTAACACATGCTGTCTGAAAATCTGCTATTTTATATTAATATGTAGGGTAATTTGATTTTTTCTATGTTTTATTTTTGTTGTTTTACCTATAACAAGGTCTATAAGTATCTTAAACCCTTATCTATATTCAAACTGGGAAAAAACCTACATCAATATGTGTATATTCTTTTTTTTTTTTTTTTGTCTGTCTTTTTCCTTTTTATCGGTACCAGGGATCGAACTCAACAACTGCCTGCTTGCGAGGCAGGCGCTTATGCCGCTGAGCTAAATCCCCAGCCCCTGTATATTCTTTTCTTGCTAGAAAAGTGTTAGAGATCTTAAGGAAAAGAAAAATGCATGATGGAAAGACAAGGCAGGATGTAGTGTACCCCCAATACCACAGGTGCCAAAGGGCATACCTGCTCTGTTGGGGTGATTAACTCTCACTGCTAAAAGCTTAATAGGACAACTGGGTAAGCTCCTGGGTAAGCTCTCACAAAATTTAGGCACAAGTCACAATGAACAATAATGGATTGCTTTATTTTCTTTGTTTTTTAAAGAAAACCATTTTAGAGGGAATTAACACTGTAACACACTTGCCATTTATGTGGGATGTTAGAAGATGAGGTGTGTGCATAAAATGCAGGAACAATAGGGAACTCATATCATGACAATTAGGAACACCAAATTTATCACTTGGCCAGGCAGTGACAGCAGCCTCCTATTTGCGAGGAATTCATAAGCAGGCTGCCTTTCATTATTCCTACACATGATTCAAAACTGGGAGTGAGGAGAGGCGGCCTGACAAAACTCAGGTGTTTTCGGTCCTTATTAAAATTGTGGAGTAAATTCTAATAATTCTAGAGCAAAACTTCCCACTCCATCTGCTAAAAGGTGATAAACATGTAAATGTCCCAACTCTCTATAATAAATGTCATCATTCTGTACTACATATACTAATAAAAAATTTTTAATGTTGAACTAAAAAAATAAGGTGATAAATACCTTCATTTCCTTCCCTCCCACAACTACCAAACTCTTCTAATCAAGTGTTGACATTCATATGCTATTACTAAAAGCAGCAACAATACTAAAAGTTATCTGTATATAAGTCCATGCAAAAGAAATCTGTCCAACTGTACATCTAACAGCTAATACTAATTATTACTTTTTTGTCACTTATACCTATCTACAATATTTGGGTTTCTGAAAGTAAACATAAACTGTTTTTATAAATGAAATCAGAATGAACAGATAGAGGAAATTAGTATGTTCACATTGTGTTTCAGGATGTATCTGGCTGGGATCCTCAACAGGCTGACCTTTGAGATGCATGTAGTACTCAGCAGTAAGACTCAAAGCAAAACTATATCTCAAAAGAATTCCAAAGTTAAAACTTAAACCAGAACATTAAATACATTCTCATATTTTATAAACATAAACTCCATGCCCATAAGAGGAGTAAACATCACTTGTGACATCAACCAAAAATTTAACTAATAAGTAGACACTAAACTATAAGATTAACTAAGTTTACTATTTATTTACTTTTTAGTGCTGGGGATCGAACTTACAACCTCGCATTTGCCAAGCAGGCACATATGTCACTGAGCTAAACCCCTGGCTCCTGAATTTAATATTATAAACTGCCAACATCCCAGGGTGGCCAGAGTTTCTACCCAAAGCTAGATGGATCTTCACTGCAAACTCAACACAGATGCAAAAATGCTCAGCAGCCTAGGGAAGAGTTTATTTACGCCTTCATTTCCACCAAAGCTGGGAAGCTTTGAAGGCAAATTTTGGCAACTCAAAAAGGTGAGGCAGGAGACTTAGGCCAGCCTGGGAAACAGAGAAAGTCTGTCTCAATAACAAAAACAGATACCCTCCCCCCCCCCCCCACCAAAGTAAGCTAATTAACTGAGACTACAGTGACAATATTATCCACCAATTTGACTAGGACAAGTCAACTTAATTAAGTCATAGTTCAGTCCAATATTATTCTGGGTATGACTGAGAGCATGTTTTAGATGAGATGAAGACTTAATAAAGTAAAGCGGGTCACCTTCCCTAGTGTGAGGAGTTCCCCCACTCCCACTCGTTAGTGTGAAGGATTGAACTCAGGGCCTCACACATGCTAGCTAAGGGCTCCAGCACTCAGCCATATCCTCAGCCATACAGACTGATTTTAATAATGTATTCCTTATAAGTCCTAGCTAAACGGCACTGGAAAAATCTTTGCTAGGCACTTCAGAGACACAAAGAAAAGGAAAATATTTATTACCTTCAATTGGCTCCTTATAAGCTAAGGTACTTTTATAGCTCAATGGAGTCTTTTTTAAGGGATATCTATGAGGGGCTCCCAGGATGCAAGAGCTCAGTAATTCTGTAATCTGAAGCAAACTGAATAGGAAGGAGACTCACCATCTGAGATACAGTACCTGTTTTTGCTACACTGATGACAAAATTTCAAAGTGCTCAGCCTGAGCCACTGTTGGGCGAAGGGGCATCCAAGTAGATGGATTTGCCTCATAATGTGGGACGTGTTTCCAAAGTGGGCTTTTGGTTTTCTGTCTTCATATAAGAACAAGAGCAGCTTTTGCTAACACCAAGCAATGCACAGTAAATTCCTCCCGTAAGAAGGGTTTCTTGTCCCCTTCCTACTAGTGCCTTAATCCTTTACTTCATGTCAATGCCAAAAAGTCGGATTTCCTGGGGACTGCCACAGGATGTGCAACAAGCAGCAGGGGCCAAGGCTCAGCAGTGTTGATTCAATGTAATCAAAGTTTAAAAGAATGATTGCTAATGCACAGCAGGAAACCGAGAGCGCTAAACAAAAGGAAGAAAAGGGGCCGGCCAAGTGCCTTTGAAAAAATAAGGAACTGAGGTGTAAAGGGTGCCGATTTACAGTCAGGACAAAATGTCCCCTCCTCCCTGCCAAGTGCTTGGTGACTGAACTCAAGGCCTTACATGTGCTAGGCAGGTGTTCTACCACTGAGCTACATCCCTGGCCCAGGGCAGAAAGTCTGAATTTGTCCAAAGACTATTGTGTTGTCCTGTGGTGGGGCTGGAACATACCATAAGCTACATGTACACAAACCAAAGGGAAGGAGAAATACACTGTGTACACTGTGGTCAAGTATCCACCTGCAAAGGTTTGCTTGATAAAGGCTTGGCTTTAATGAAAGCTAACAGTTTTAGAGGTAACAGTAAGTTAGAAAAGATCACAAGCTGATTAATATTTGAATAGTAAAAAGGGACCTTAATCCCATTTGTAGGTTATACACTAAGGCATTTGGGATTCTGAATTGCCTCTGATGCCTTACTGCTATCTTTCTCCCTCCTACAGTTGGTTTCTAGGCAAATGCTCTACCACTGAGCTTATCTCCAGTCTTAGATGGTTTTTAATTTATTCACTTGTATCACTGATTCATTCAACAAGGATCATCAACAATCAAGGTGAAAGTGCCAGGGCCCCATGCATTAAGATTTCTAAAAACAATGCAAATCGGTAATTTACGTTTACAACAAAACTCTTGTCCCACAACCAAACATATTCCTCTTTTACTTTTAAAAGGAAGAGCCAATGTATCTTGCTTCCGATATTCCTTTCCCCAAGTACCAGCAATCAGAACTGGTTTTGGTTCATTTGGATGCAACAAAGCTTTAAAAACAATAAATAGCTCAGGCCTGTAATCCCAGCACTTGGGAGGCTGAGGCAGGAGGATCACTGGGAATTTAAGACCAGCCTGGGCTACAAAGTGAGCTCAAAGCCACCCTGAACTGCATAGTGAGACCCTGTCTCAAAATGACAAAAAGAAAATACATAAATAAATTTAAAAAACAATAAATAATCCTTAAGCCTCTTAAACATTAGTTTGCTTTTGGGATGTTGTGTTCTTTAAGTGCATATTCTAGGGGCTTGTCTACCAAAATGCAGTGCTCTGGTAATTGTTAACAAATTTCACAGCAGTGGTGTTCAACCTGGACTTACGTGTCATTAGAAGCATCTAGGGTGCTTTGAAATGGCACAGGTTAAGCATCATATCGCCAGATGCTAAACCAGTCTGCAGAAATCTCTGCTACTGTAACTGTTTTTTTTTTTTTTTTAACATTTCTTGTGTATGGACAAGATTAAGAAATACTGGACCAGCCAGGCATGGTGGCACACATCTGTAATCCCAGTATTCAGGAAGCTGAGGCAGGAGGATCACTGTGAGTTCCAGGTCAGCCTGGACTACATAGTGAACTCAAGTCCAGCCTGAGCTGCATGGTGAGACCCTGTCTCAAAATGACAAAAAAAAGTAATGTAGTAAAGGTCCCTCTGATGCAAGTGGTCCATGGGTAAAGTCTGGGCACAGGCGTTTATGTGTCTACCTTAATGAGGTCCTGAAACTCTGACAAGGCTTCTTGAATAAAAATGACACCAAGGTCCTCTGAAACCTTTTGACTAGATCAGACCTTGGGCTTCCTTCTGTGTCCTTGTAGACTAAGAACCTCCTAAGTCATTTCAGAGAAAATTCCTTGTACTACTGTCTGGGTCACCTTTGGTGTCATTGTCACCTAGCCTGTTTCAGCAAGACTTCTACAGACAAGAAGCCCCTTTACCCTGATGCTTCCTCTCAGTGATTTCCACCCACTAGCCTATGCCCTGCTCCTTGGTTATAATTCCTTACTTGGCCTTGCTGGAGTCAGAGGTGAGCCCATTTCACTCCCCTACTGAAGAAGCCCCTTGCGAATTAAGTCTGCTTTACTGTATTTAAGAATATCAAGGGGATGCAGCTCAGCAGTATGTGTTTGCGTAGCATGAGCCAGGCCCTCAGCTCAATCTCTAGCACTGCAAGAAAAAAAAAGAAAAGAAAGAAGGAAAAAAAGACCACCAGTTAGTTGTTAACACCTCTTTCCACTGCAAAAGTAGATGGAAGGGGGATACTGATCAGATATTTAGATAACTAGAAAATTATGGAGACAATTAAAAAAAAATCAATTCCTCTTCAGAAAGCTCTCATATGCAAGCCGGGAAACTGAACTTGCTTTTTCATTCTGGAGAGTCCTCAAAAAGCTAAAACTAGAAATTTGTTTGATTCAGCTATTCGTCTTACCTTTCCAAGAAAGTTAAAGACATCACATTACAATAATACGTGCATATCTTAGGTTTATAGCAGCATAATTCATAATCCTTAAATCTTGGAAGTGGCCTACATGTCTACCAAAAGGTGAATGGAGAAAGAAAATGTATTTGTACACAGTGGAGTATTTCTCTGCCATAAAGGATAAACTTGATCATCTGTAGGAAAACTAACATACCTTGAGACTGTTATGTTAAGTGAAATAAATCAGACGCACAAGCTTAAATATTGCATGGCTTCTCCTATATGAGAAACTCAAAGTATAAATACAGAACAAACTAAAAGATAACAGGAGGTAGGAAGAGATATCCTTCTCAAAGGGGAAGGGGGATCAAGAGATGAAGGAGGAGGGAAGAGAATGGAGGGATAGGAGATAAAAAGATGTATTATGTACATATTTTATCAACTCCCCACAAGGAATGTAAACACCAAGTACTACAAAGACGTACTAATTTTTTTAAAAAGACAGTTTTGCAGGACAGGAGGGTGGATGCATCTGGAGCTGGGTGTGGCAGCACATGCTAGCACTTTGTATGGCTGAGGCAGAACAATTACAAGTTCAAGCACAGCCTGGGTAATTTAGCAAGCCTCTGTATCAGAAAAATAAAAATAAAAACAAAAATAAACACATGAAGGAAGGATGAAATACAGGAAGGGTGTGTTGGGGATTTAGCTCAGAGTTCAGTTCCTAGGAATAAAAAAAAAATCTTGTTTTTTTTTTGTTCTTTTTCGTTTTTTATCGGTACCAGGGATCGAACTCACAACTGTCTGCTTGCAAGGCAGGCGCTTATGCCGCTGAGCTAAATCCCCAGCCCCAAAAATCTAGTTCTTAAACAAAGTTCACCAGTTTTGTTACTTGCTTCTATGTTGTTATTTGTACAGTAACAACTTGCTTTAAAGTTAAGAACAGCCAGGATCACTGTTAGACAAAGCCCTCAGAAACAATTCCAGGGAAAGAAGCTATGTCAATCATGTTAAAGTTTATGAAGTTCCACACAGACAAATTTCACAAATCAAAATGATTAGAAGAAAAAGCTATGTAAAGGTATGTCTCAATGTTTCATATCAATAGTAACAACATACAAAATGATAGGGAAAATCTTTATTTAAAACAGGTAATTCACCTACTTCAATTCTAAAAAAACATTAAAAAAAGTCCAACTCAAAACTTTTTTTTTTTCAAGCAATGCCAAATGCTGTTTATTGGTAGTACTTTTAATTAAGTTTATTTCCCTCACATTAGCTGAGCAAAATGAGGGGCATCTCGTTCAGGGCTCCTTTACAGACCAGGGGAACATACTGAAACTATCTATTTATGTTTGGTATTGAGAACAATATTCTACTTAACGACATACCACATTTGTTCAAAAGTTAGCTTCCACCCTGATGCCTTGTAACAGGCATCTTAACAGTCAAGTTCAAACTCACTGAACATAAAAGCAGTTTCTTATTGCAAGGAACTTTTATTAGCATTTGGGCTTGGAAGAGATGGGGGTATAAGAAGAGACATAAAGAGCATGGTGCAAAAGTTCTTATGTGTTCAGAACCGATTTCTGAACAGAGAGGAAGGTGAAAGGGATTACTGATCTATGGAGAATGAACAGATAGGCAAATGCCCAAACTGACTCTCCCTGAGTCAGGGTGATTACTCTGCTAAGAAAACTTAGCTGTTGGGGGCTGGAGATTTAGCTCAGCGGCACTGATCCCCGGTACTGATAAAAAGGAAAAAGACAAAAAAAAAAAAAAAAAAAGAAAACTTAGCTGTTCTTTGGAAAATCAGCAGACTAGAAACCAGAAAATTAGAAATGGATCACAAAATAACCTGTTTTAATAAAACATTAAGTATCACTCATACTTCACTGGTAAAAAACAAGTAAGAAAGCCATTTACTTTTTTGATACAAAATACTGAGAAAAATTGTCCCACATATGAGATCGAGTTTCTCTACCTGTAAAGTGGTCTTGCTGCTGGATTTCAAAAGGCATAAGCCACTGGCTAAAAGGCACTTTGTGCTACCAAGATAACGAAGAAGCTAATTTACAAGAAGGTTTTTTCCTTTGCTTTGATTGCTGGTAATTTACTAGTGTGATAGTATCCAAGACAAATTTCACTTACATAGAAAAGTTTGATATGGAGTGGATTCTAAAGGAAGTTTAAGGTGGGTAGGTGAGGGAAGAGGTTGTCAGGGACAAGGAAGGAGGAAACTAAGAAAGGAAGAAAGTGAACAAAGAATTTTTGTGTCACATGGAGATTAGTTCTTCTTAGCAATTTTTTTTCTTTTTCTTTATTTTCTTTTTTGAGATAGGGTCTCACTACACAGTTCAGGATGGTTTTTAACTCCCAGTGATCCTCCAAGATCCTCCTCCTGCCTCAGTGCTGGGATTACAGGTAAGTGCCATCACATCCCGACTTTCTCAGCAATCTTTTTTTATTTTTGGCACTGGAGATCGAACTCACAACCTTCCACTTGCGGCAAGCACTTACGCCGCTGAGCTAAGTCCCTGGCTTTCCTAGAAATCTTGCCCTTACCAGTAGATACAAGTTTTTTCAACAGTGATGAACCATTACCAGTCAATTCTGCATCTTTTTTTATTATGGCTTATATCTAAATGTCCCCCCAAAGCCTCATGTGCTTATAGATGGGGCTTTTTTGGTAAAGGACTGGACCATAGGGGAACATTAGTTGACTGCTGTTAGGAGGGGGAGCTTGGTCAGAAAAGGTGGGCCACCTCCAAGGGTACCACAACTCCCTCTGAGTGTCTTGCTTCCGTCTCTGCTTCCTGATCACCATGACGTGAAAGGCTTTTCTGCAGCAGACTCTTCCAGTAGGCCTTTCTGCCTTGGAGCCAGCTGACTACATACTTAAATGTGAGCCAAAGTAAACCTCTCCTCCTTTAAATTGTAAGTGTCGGGTATTTTGTCCGGGTGATGAAAAGTTACTCAGACACCTTTCACAGTACCCCTACTTAGGGCACAGAGTAGAGGCTTGAAAGCTGTGTGAGAAATGAAGTAAATACTTGGGGCAGTAAATGTAGAAAGGAGGGAGTCTGATCTGACTCTCAGGTTCAGAAACCCTGCTTTACCCACACTGAGGGAAGAATGAAAGTGTTCGGCAGAAAGTTCATTTCCATCTGGATTAACTTCTAGTGGTGAGGTAAACAAATAACTTTAAAGCAACATAATAAATAAAAAAGCAGAATCCAAATATTCCTGGGCTCAGAAGGCACTGGTGCTCAGAGAGGTCAGAGCTGTTGGCCTCTGATGAGAAGCATGAAATTCTCCCTAGGACCTTCCCTCCAGGAGGCAGCGGTCCCAAAGCTCTGCTCTTAGCTGCGGAATCTGGAGATGCTGCCTTTAAAAAGTGCCTCAGGTCTCCTAAATTAGCTCCTGACAGCTCCTAGGCATTCTTGAGATCATTTAACACCTCATTAACAAGTTTATTACTGGTATTAATACAAATGAGCCAAACCTAATGTCTCCTCTCTTCTGTCTTCCTATCGCTCTTTCTGTACATACACAGGTAAAAGCACACTTCTCCAGTAATACCAAATGAGAAAAAAAAATGCAACTATTAATAATCAGGAAATACCCATAAGGATCCAATGCTATGTGTGAAACATTAATGAAATATTTTCCTATTTCCAAAAAATCTTTTCATAAAGCTACCAAGAACCTACAGTAGATTGGAAAAAATATTTAGACAAATTGTGATTTAAGAAAAGTCTTAGGCAGGGTGTAATGGTGCACACCAGTAATACCAGCATCCAGAGACTGAGATAGGAGGATTGTTGTGAGTTTGAGGTTAGCCTGGGCTATCAAGTGAGTTGAAGACCAGCCTAAACTGCATAGTAAAAGCCTGCTTCAGAAAACACACACAGACACACACACACACACACACACACACACACAAAAGTTTTAATCAAAATCAGATAAACCATATTCTTGTTTTGCAATGCAAACCAAATCAACCTTACAGTAAAGTATTATACAAATATAAAGCAAAAACATCAAGGCTAATTATGTGAAATCTTTATAATAGCCATATTAAATTTAAAAAAGCATTAAAATCCAGGTGTGGTGGTGCATGCCTGTAATCCCAGTGCTCAGGAGGCTGAGGCAGGACTGTTGAGAATTCGAGGCCAGCCTGAGCTACATACACAGTGAGTTCAAGGCCAGCCTGCACTACAAAGCAAGACCCTGTCTCAAAACAAACAAAAAACCCAACCAAACAACAACAACAAAAAGCATCAAAAAACAAATAAATGTTTTATACTGGCAATGGCAATACTTTTAGTATAGAATAGTCAACAGACACACAACCTCAATTGTTCCCCTATCATTATTGATCTGCAGTCAACACTGCCCTCTAGTGATACAAAGTAAAAGTCAAATATCTGAAAGAGAATGTCATACTTTATTGTTCCTTTTTATATGTTTAAACCAGGGCATCTACAAATCCTCCTAAAGATAAACATTCAGGAGGGCCTTCATTATCCCCTTATGCTAAATTAGAAACTTTTTACAGAAGTGTTAAGTCAAGGATCCTTAACAAGTGTTATTCATGGAACTGCAGCTCTTCAATACATTATTAATGAAACATCACTACACAGTGCATTATATCTTTGCATAAAATTATGCAATTCAACCTGGATATGGCAGCATATACCCATAATTCCTGCAGTTTGAGAGCCTGACACAGAAAGTAATGAAAGAAAAAGAGAAAGAGAAAGGAGAAAAAAAGGAAGGGCGGGCAGGCTGACAATGTAGCTCAGTGGTAGAGAGCCCATGGTTTCAATCTTCAATACCATAAGGAAAAGAGAAACAATTTGAGGATTCTGAGAGCATATATATTTATCTTATGGGCTAAGAAGGCATATAAAGTGAAAGCCTCACCATGTATAAGTAAGAGTCTTGCACAGGAAAGAAGCCAGTGTTGTTCTGAAGACATGGGCACGTAGCACACTCAAGTATCCATGGGAACCAAGGTCTCCCAGTCTGCCACCTCTGCCCACTAGGAAATCTGGCTCTCTACTTTAGGGGAAAAAAATATCTTTCAACTTTACTTAAAACTTTAAATAAAATGTGTGGCCAAGAAACCTGGGTACTAACCCAAATAAAGAGGCACCTAACAGCTATTAAATAATCTACTAATGAATTTTTTAAAAAGCACACTTGGCTGTGAAGTGTCACGGAGATAGGAAATGGTTCAAGGGATGAAGACTCACCAAGGCTGGTGCCATCCTCCCCCATGATGCATGTCATAGAGGTGATAACCTGCTCCACCACAGGCGGCGACAGGGATGTGGCATACACTGCACTGTGAGAGTGTGTGCGCAGATAGTCTATCAGCTCCTGGGGAGTTCAAAAAGGGAGCTAGTTAGAGGCAGTTCTTGAATTAATTGGCAATGTTTGTGCTTTCCTTCTGCATGCCAGTGGCCTCCTCCTTTCAGTGGCCTGGAGTAATCTGAGATGAAAGGTGGTTAACATGGTCAAAGCAAACTGATGGCAACAACTTGATCAGAAGCATGGCAAAGTCCTTAGGCTTTGTTTTGTTTTTTTTTAAACTAATCTTAAAGAATCTAAGTAAAATTGTAAGATATATCACTTAATGTTATAAGTAAATTACAAAGCTGGATTCAATAAAATGTTTGGTTTGCTTTTTTTTTTTTTTTTAAATACAGCAATTGACTCCTTAGTACAGCAAAACAGAAATATCATCTGCTTTTTGCCCTCTGCCTGCAAAGCCCATCCTTACTCCCCTAAATAATAAGAGACAGTTCTCTGGAACTGGGGATGCAGTTCACACACACACACACACACACACACACACACACACACACACACACACACAGAGTTCTCTGACATCAATTGTAAGAATATCTACATCAGAATATTCCCAAGATACATAAAGATTTATAAAATGATATGAATGCAGTAGATATTCAGTAGATCTTTCTAAAACAATGCCATCTCACTGAATAAAATAAAACCTTGTCAGTTACAAAGATTTTTAAAACTGTGTTTAAAAACAATTTAATTCAGTTACTTCTTCATTTAATTTTTTAAAATGTGCACAAAATAAGCCTACATACCAAACCAAATAAAGACATACAAAATATAGCTATAAAACAATTACTACTTCTAAAATACTAAAATTTATCTATCTATAATCTAACCCAAAGCCCCAATGTATTCCACTTAAATGATCTCCCAGAATTTTTCTATTTTTAGTTCATGCCAACAAATCCAAAAAGCTGCTAAATTCTCAAAGTGAGCCCATTCCACTAACAAAAAAGACAAACTTTGAGAATAAAAATATCTAGGCCATTATGCTTTCTCCTGTATGGTTGGCCTACCTCCATGCTGTATAGTCAATTTCTTTATCTTTCACTTGGCCCAAACTCATTCTGCAGAGCTGTTTCTTTTCCTACCTTAATCAAACTTTGCTACTGTTAAACCTCTTCCCCATTCTGGTGCTGTAGTCTGAATCCAGGACCTCACATACACTTAGGCAAATGTTCTACCACTGAGCTACATCTCCAGTCGGTGAATGTCTGTTAAGACCCCCAGTGCTGAGCTTCACAAAGGAATTTAGAATATTTATGAACATTTACTACATATTACGTACAAGTATCTGACATATACTATTTCTTTTTCTAAGGTTGCAGTAAGCTTTTAAAAATAACAGCTGTGTGGAGAACCATATATCGTTGTATCTTCCTTTTTCAAGCATACAACTTATGGCTTTTACTGTATTCAGAGCAGTATAATGAAATTCCTATCTAATGTTACAACACTTTCATCACCCTAAAGGGAACCCTCAAACCCATAAGCAGCTGCTTTTCATTTCCTCTGTCTCTTGAGCCATTGACAACTACTCATTACTTTCTGTTTCTCTGCCTATCTTGGATGTAACATAGAAAAATAAATTCATCATACAATGTGTGACCTTTTATAAATGACTTTCACTTAATGTTTCAAAGTGTATCTGTGTTTTAACGTAGACATACATTTTTTCACCTTTACTGCAATATTATAAGTTAGGTAGGGCTGGGGATATAGCTCAGTGGCACCAAGTGCCTGTCTGGCCAGGACAAGGTCCTGAGTTTGATTCCCTGTACCAAAAAAAAAAGAAAAGGAAAAGGAAAAGAAACACCCCCAAAACAAGCTATGCATACTTAGCTGTATCTTACTGACAAGGAAACTTAAAAGTGTCAGTGCTGCCCCCAAGGTCTCAAGAAGCAAGGGGAGAAATATTCAAGTCCAGTTCCAATTCCATGGTTCAACATTTCCATGTTCTTAAGTGACCATGGAGTGCAATACATATTTTTAAAATTGAAAACTACAGTGCTTTGATGTACCCCAGAGCTACTATAGTCTTCCTTCTTCCTGTTTCTTGAGGCCAAGGGCAAGGCAACTGGTCTTTCTATTGCCACTGGTTCTCATTCCTTTTAAAATTGTGAGCACAGTTTAAACCCAACAGAAGACTAGCCAACAGGAAACATCATTGTGTGTTCTTTCACAAAAGAGGGTATTCTGTATTTGGGACCAGAATGCTTGTTTAGAAAGATGCTCAAATGGGCCCGGGATTTAGCTCAGCAGCATAAAAGCATGGTCGTGAGTTTGATCCTTGGTACCAAAAAAAAAAGACGTTCAAACAAGAAAACAACAATGAACAGAACTTGCCTTTAGCTCAACGAGCAGATGTAAGAGATGCTCCCTAGACAGCCAAACTGGTAAGTCTATTGGCAGTGGGACCCTAAGCCGCAAATTCAGGATCACCACACCTTAGTTCAAGTCTTCCAGACACCATCTTTGTCTTTAATTACCCATTCTCAAGACCCATTTACCTTTTTGCCTCCAATGTATCCTCCAGCAGCACCAAAGCTCTTTGTGAACGTTCCCATCATAACATCTACATCCTCAGGATCCAGGCCAAAGTACTCTACCACACCTCGACCTGTAGGGCCAAGGGCCCCGATGCTGTGAGCCTCATCCAGATACAGGTACGCCTTGTATTTCTTCTTGAGGGCAATCACTTCAGGAAGGCGAACAATAGACCCCTCCATACTGGCAAAACAAGATTTTAAAAAATACATGCGCTGAAAACTTTTTAAATTTAGGAACTGTCCACGTCATTTTTTTTTCTGGGGAGGAGTTACTCATATTCGAACTCAGGACCTCACAAACTTGCCAGGCAGGTGCCGTGCCACTGAGCTTTCTTATTTATGCCATCACTTTCTTATTTATGTTTTCAGTTCATGCACCTATGGGTTCAAAGTGACAAAGTCAAATGAAGCTGTTTAGGCAGTAGGCAAAAGGAGATTACATCTTTCAAGACAAGTGCTGGCACAGTGCCTGCCTGGCAAGCATGAGGTTGTGAATTCGATTCCCAGTTAAAAAAAAAAATTTAACCAAAGAAAAATATTTCTTAAAATTAAATGTATAATTTGTTTTGACATATTAGAATCTGTACATATATATGTTTTTATTTTCTTTTCTTTTTTGGAGGGTCTTGGTATGTGTAGTTCAGACTGCCTTCGACTTGCAATGTGCAATGTAGTCCAGGCTGGCCTTGAACTCACAGCAATCCTTCTGCCTCAGCCTTCTGAGTGCTAGGATTGTAGGCATGTACCACCATCCCCAGTTTAGAATCTATATTCTTGCCCCTATTTGTAAAGTTCACTCTACAAACAGTAGAAAAATAAAGGATCCAAATAGAACAGGGAATTTGAAGACTATATAGTATTCAGACAAAATAGTTTCTGTTCAGTCCCAATGCAGAATCTGCTACAATGCATTTTATTGCTCTGTTTTGCTTTTTTAAGACAGGCTGGCCTGAACTCACAGTGATTCTCCTGCTTCAGCCTCCCAAGTGCTGGGATTACAGGCATGTGCCACTACACCTGGCTTCTACTAGGTATTTTCAAAAGTTAACACTGTTTCCTTAGTTTCTAGCTAGGACTAGTCTAGCATTCTCTGAAGCTTAAGAATTCTTTGACTTCAAGAGCCCAAGACACATAGATAAGACCAGTGAAGCAGGATTACCTATATATTCCTTCCACGAGGATTAGAATTTTCTTCCAGGGCCTTCGTGTCCGAGGCTGACCATAAACAATGGCATCTTTCAACAGTTTCTCTAAGCTTTGCATATCTACAACACACACAAAAAAACTGAGTCACAAAGTATCTTCCTCCTAACTGTATTTCAAAATTCTGTATTTCTTAATCAGGAACCATGGCTCAGACAGCAGAGAACATCAATATAACCAGAGTTGAACACTTAAAGATAAGGCAAATGGGTCAACTACTATCACCTTTAGTCGAAATCTAAATGTTCAACCTGATTAAATGACTGGTGGTTGATTGCCTCAGCTGCTTAGTATGCTTATGAAATGACAATGTTTCATGCTGAATGTACCTTTGAGTTACTTTTTAGAATCAAACTGTATCTAAAATTAATGAGTCATGTAGAAATAAAAGCATAAAAACGACCTAGCAAGAGTGTGAACATACCATTGCAAATACATATATCTTAAAAAACAAATATGGAAGGCACAAACTTTAAAGTACAAGATCTGTTTCCTTTCACCTGACACTTAATAAACACATTGTTAAATAACGTATCTTGGTACTGCATTAAAAAATACATCAGTCCTAAAAAAAAAAAAAAAAAAAAAATCAAAACAAAAAACCCCAAAACACATGGGCCAAGGATTTAGCTTAGTGGCATAAGTGCCTGCCTTGTAAGTACACAGTCATGAGTTCGATCCCTGGTACAAAAAAAACCAGTCTGGAACCCTTATGAATGGGAATCTCTGTGTTTTGGGATTGTTTCACATCTAACTTTATCAGTTATTGATACATAAGCAAGTTCTTATGACTCTGTTGGTCATAAGGTGGTCAATAGGCCTACAAGACAATTTGGTGGAATTACCATTAATGAGGATCCTAATTTTCCTGTTAAAAGACAAATTCCTTGAAGATCACTGTGCTACCATGATAGCTTTGTACTTTTATTTTTTCTGAAATGAAGTCTTTAAAAACTTCCCCCAAATCTACAAGTAATGATATATATTTAGTAGGTCTGAGCGACACCATAAAACCTGATTGTGTTTTTTATTGCTTGTCGCTAGAAGGGGTTACAAAATTATATGATTTTGCTCTTTTCATACAAGGACTCCGGAGCCAGTGTTGCAGAGCATGCTTACAATCCCACTATTTGGAAGGCTAAAGCAGGAAGATCTCTGGAGTTTGAGGTCATCCCGGACTCCACAATATAAAGGCCAGCCTAAACTACAGAGTGAGACTGTCTCAAACATACACACACACACACACACACACACACACACACACACACACACCAGACACACAAATAAGACAGTCAAAGGTTGCAACTTTGCTTGCACCTTCTGTTATTTGCAAAGCTGCACACTACCTAGTAGAAACAGATGTTCCTCCCCAGAAGAAATGTCCTAACCAGAGATGTCTTAACTATTCCTGCCACAGACAGTAATATATGGCAATCAGCAGGAGACAAGTAAAAGATGTACTTGAGCTTCCTGTGTTTATATTTAGAAAGGAGAATAAACATTTAGTCAAATTTTACACAAAAGGAAATACCTACAACAGAATGTTCAACCATATTAACTACTTTAGAAAAACATTCAATCTCTCTTCTACATTATGCCCCCAAATGCCGTATCAATTTAAAATATGCCACAAACCTTCCAGAAAAAAGAGAATTATCTTATTATCTTAGAGGGAAGAATGCATTAAGTCAAATTCAAAAGTCATGAGACAAAAAGTGTTTCAACATAAACATTTTATTTTAAATTTTACTTTTGCGGTATTGGGGATTGAACCTAGGGCCTTGCAATCAGCTACAGCCTCTGCACTTTTTATTTTGAGACACGGTGTCATGGAGACAACCATTCTGTCCCTGAATTTTCGATCCTCATGCCTCAACCTTTCAAACACACTGTGTGTGTATATGTGACACTGAGAAATAAATCTAGAGCCTTCATACTGAGCTACACATGGCCCCAGCCCTTTTTTTATTTTTTATTTTGAGACAGGGGTCTCTCACTAGGTTGCTAAGTTGCCCAGACTCTGCTCAAAATTGCAATCCTGCCTCAGCCTCCCAAAGTGCTGGGATATACTCCTGATTATATAATCTGTCTGTACAGCAAGACATTAAACAAAATAAAAAATACTGCAAAATAAAAAAAAAGGACAGTAAAAGGTTCTTATAATGTATAAGAAAAGAAACAGTCTGAAAATGGTCTACCTATACCTATGAATACATAACTATAATTATTCTAGATCTAGTAATCAAAGAAATAA
Source organism: Cavia porcellus (assembly GCF_034190915.1). Taxonomy (NCBI): domain Eukaryota; kingdom Metazoa; phylum Chordata; class Mammalia; order Rodentia; family Caviidae; genus Cavia; species Cavia porcellus. The sequence goes on along the minus strand of NW_026947514.1, from coordinate 24,918,067 downwards.
AAATGGATATATTATCTACTTATTAGATTCAGAAAGATTTAAGTTGATACACAACTATGTTAGTCTATGTTACTCAGTGAGTGCAACAGTCATTGTCCTGTTGTTTGTACAATGCTTTAGGAGTAATTTAGACAAGTATTAAAAATTTTGTCTTTTAATCTGGCATTCTGAGACTGCTAGGAACTAAACAGGTGTGCCTAAATGTGATTGTAGTGCTGTTTCTTTCTTTCTTTCTTTCTTTTTTTTTTGGTAGTGCTGTTTCTGATAGAAATATCAGAAACAACCTGAGGTCCAAAGAAGGGACCAACTGACTTATGGTATGCCCTGATGCTGACTGTATACTGGCATCAAATGATGAATTAAGTGTACTAGGACTGACAGTTTATATTTAACATGTAATTTAAAAAAAAAAAAACCACACGACGTTTAACATGGTTTCATTCATACAAGCAAAACGGCCATACACTGTACCATTTTCATCTCAAAAAATTTTTTTTGTAAGACAGGATCTGTTTATGTAGTTGTGGATAGACTAGAACTCACTATGTACGTCAGGCTGGTTCAAACTCACAATGATCCTCCTGCCTCAGCCTCCCTAGCAGTAGGATTCAGGTATGTAGCACCATACCTAGCTGCAAACATTTTAGACAAGAAAAAAAGGAAGTTACTCCCTCTACAGGTATGTATGGACCTAACATTTTGAAACATTATAGACATTGATCTGTATGTCCACACATTTTGGCAAAAGAAGGTATTAAATATAGGATTTGGTAATCTTTTTCTCCCTGTGTGCTTTAATTACTAAAATTATGGTGTGCATTTTAAGTTTTTGTTTGTGCATTTGTTTTCTGAGAAAGGGTCTCACTAGTTCAGACTGGCCCTGAACTCACTATGTAGCCCAGGCTAGCCCTGAACTCAAGGCAATCCTCCTGCCTCGGCTTTCTAAATGCTGGGATCACAGGCATGAACCATCCCGACTGGCTATTATTTTAATCATACACAAAGGTATGTGTTTTCAATTAGGGAGCAATTTGGCTTCATGCCCCTTTCTCTCCATTTTAAATGCATCTGTCCATCTCTGCATTTCAGTGTCTCTTGTATTTTAAGTGCTAGCTTATCTTCTAAATCTCTTCATTAACCAGAGATCCTTGAAATTAGAGAGGGATCCTAATTACTCATCTCTATATCTGTAGAGTTGCCACAAGATATACCATAGGCATCTAGTAAGTGGACCTGAATGAGGAAACCAGATGGAAAATTTCAAAGTCAAATAAAAGGAGACTATATTTTACATAAAAGACTTCCTTCAACCTCTCTGTTTATTTCAGTGAGGAACAGAGTAACTCAAAGACTGGACCAAAAGAACATTTTAAGTGTTCTACTTTAGTTCAATTTGTATTTTCAATTATTAATGTAACTAATGTAACACAACCACTGACCAAAAGACTTTGAATCACTAAGGCCAGTGGTGGATTTTATGGGAACTCACTGTTGTGTTTGAAGATTCGAATAGTAGCTCCTGACAGTCTGGCTCCTAGAACCAGTGATGCGTGGTTCAGCTCATCACTCAGAATAAGGCAACCCTGTAAAATCACAAGCACAGGAAGGTAGACAGTGGAAGGGAAAGGGTTAGTTACACAATTATAATATAATTACACCTTATTAAAGAAACTTCCCACAACAACAAAGTGATTAATTTTTAAGAAAAAGTATTTTACAGAGACATCTTACAAGAAAATGTAAATTCTAGCCTACTTATTACTATCCACAGTCCTGTGACTGACTTAAATATTCAGCTACATAACAACAGCTTCTTATTTATGCTTAAAATCTGAGATAGCACAATCTTTAAAAGATTTTGGCTTCTTTGATTTGAGAGAACTGTGTTTGAATTTTGTAGTGATGTACTGTTTATTTGTGAGAAATAGAAGCTGCAGGGTAATGCCTGGAGAAGTGCTGTTTCTTTTCTCTCACTAACCATACCTAGAGTCCAAGAAGGATCCTCTGTATAAACCCCATATGATGTGTTAAGTCAAAGCTTTGTACTTAAAATCTCCAAACAAGCTTTAACATATAAAAATGGATTCCTGCTAAGGCAACAAAGCCGAGGTTTTTCATTTTTTATTTCTTCTCCAGTTCTTACTCTTCCAACCCTTGTAGAGTCCCTCAGCCTATAACATATGAACCCAGAAACAAGTTTTTCACCATCAAATATGGTTTCAAAATGCCAATTATGTGAAAAAAACAAAAATAATGCAAAAGTCATATAACTTGCTCCCATGAGAATAAAAAGACGTATAGCTTGGTGGCAGTCATTTGGCCTATCAACCATCTATATTTATTAAATGACATTCTATCTGAAATTTTTACTGCACATATTTTTATTACTAAGATAAAAGCTATCTAGTTAAAAATATATAGATTTTTAAAAAGCAGCTGGGGATATAGCACAGTGGCATAAGCGCCTGCCTGGTAATCACAAGGTCTTGAGTTTGATTCCTAGTACAAAAAAAAAAAGCGGGGGCCAGGGATTTAGCTCAGTGGCATAAGAGCCTGCCTGGCAAATATGAAATCATGAGTCTGATTCCCAGTACAAAAAAAAAAAGACAGAGTTGGAGATATGACTGTGAACTGATTTTTAAAATTCATATATATTATACTTATTATCTAATTCACGAATTCCTTTTCCAATACTTAAAAACATAGGTGTGTATATGCATGACCTAGTATACATATATACATTTATTTTCTAGATCTATTCACTTAGAAGCAGTGAAACCCTGTAGCAAAAAATACACCTAATTCCTACACCTTGGTTTCTAAATAAGATTCTTCTATAAATAAAAACCCTAGAGTTCCTTGGAGAGCTGGCTGATTCCAAAGCTGTTAAAGGGAAAATACAAGATGAGCCTGGGGCATTTTATGATGCAAAAAAGTCAAAGTAACACTATGAAATAGGTAATTATAATCCCCATTAAACATATGAAGACACTCTCAGGCAGGTGTTAAAGCTCTTGCCCAAGGGCACAATTTAGTAACTTGAAACAAAGCTCCTGCCACTATAACATGCAGTCTTACCTCTTTAATACACTCTATACCTCTGAACTGAGCAATCAACCACCGCACAGAGAAATTCAGTATCAAGAGTCAAAGAATTACTAAAACTAGATCAGTCACTGTTCTTAACAGAGTAAGTGGTATGTAACAGCATTTCAGCTGACTTGGAAAAGAAATCTTCAAGGCAATACCTTCCATATCTTTGTAGAAGAAATCTAATTCTAGATAAATCTTTGTTAGAATTTATGGGCATACAGACAAAATTAAAATGAGGTCATTTAATTGTCCAGTGTAAAAATCCCTAAGAAATTCCACATAATTTCAGGTTTATACTGTCGGAACGCAGGACCACAATGTAATATAGTGAAAGTAAAGTTAAAGAACCACATGTCTTCCATGGATTTATCAATTTTATACAAGTTGTATTTACTGGCATAATATTACTCTTAACATTCCCATTAAACACCTTTACTGTCTGCAGAATATGCAGTGATGTCCTCTCTTTCTCTCCTGCTACTACTATGTGTGCTTTTCTTTCTTTTTATCCTGATCAGTTTGGCTAGAGATTTATCAATTTTATTCTTTTTCTCAAAAGAATTTAAGTTTTACTCATTTCCCCTATTATCTAATTTATTAATTCTTACTTTTTTTTTTCTTACCGGTACCGGGGATTGAACTCACGACCGCCTGCTTGCAAGGCAGGTGCTTATGCTGCTGAGCTAAAGCCCCAGCCCCTCTTACATTTATTTTTGTTACATACTTCTTTCCACTTAGTTTGTTCTATTATCATTTTATTAAGGTAAAAATGACTTTTTTCCTAACAAAAGCATTTAATGCTAAACATTTTCATCTGAGCACTGCATTAGCAATCCTACAAATTATGACACATTTCTATTTTGCAATATTTTCTGTATTCCCTTAAATTTTTTCATCTTCACCCCATGGATTATCTAGAAGTATGTGGTTTAGTTTTCAAATTAAAGCTTTGTGTTCTACTTTCCTCTTTTTTTTTTTGGTCTTTTTCCTTTTTATCGGTACCAGGGATCGAACTCACGACTGCCTGCTTGCAAGGCAGGCGCTTATGCCGCTGAGCTAAATCCCCAGCCCCTCCTCTTTTTTTTTTTTTTGAGATAGTCTTGCCATGTAGCTCAGGTTGCTCTTGAACTCACTACATAGCCAGACTGGCTTTGAACTTGCAGCAATCCTCCGGCCTCAGCCTGTTGACTAATGAGATTACAGGCAGACACCACCAGACCCAGTGTGCTACTGATTTCTAATTTAATTTCACTTTGGTCAGAGAATGTATTTTGAATAACCTCAATACTTTTAAAATTCATTAAGTCTTATTTAACAGCTTTAATTACAGTCTGCCTTGGTAAATATTTTACTGTTGGGCCAGGGTTGTAGCTCAGCAGAACAGTGCCTGCCTGGCAAGTGCGAGGCCTTGAATCTGATTCGTGGTATCCAAAACTAACTAACTAACTAACTAAATAAATAAATAAATTTGTTGTTGTGTGAAATACCTCATAATATACTAGTCAATTGGTTGGTGGTTTTTCTAAGTGTTTTGTATCTACAACCATAGCGGTTTTCTGTTAGGTCCTATCACATGAAACAGGGGTGCTAACATCTCTAGTAATTCTGCATTTGCTTACTTAAGATTCACCAGTTTCTATTTTGAAACTCTGTCATTAGGTGCTTATACATCTTCATGAATTATCTCTTTTATCTTTATACAATATTCTTTTTTATTCTCAGACACATTCCTTGCCATGAAATTTTTTTAGATTAATATATATTTATATATAATTTGACTGTTTGGTAACTACATTTTCATACTTTTCTATGTAAGAGAAAAACACCTATTCAATAACTTTCTGAACAAAAATTTTCATAGTTTTTAGTTTTTTAGAAATTTTTATTATCAGAATCTCTTCAAAACTGTTTATGAAATGAAGAAAGCAAGAATCCTCTAATCAAGGCAGGTGACATCCTAGGTTCTGGCAAGAAAGCACCAACTAATAACAAGGCTCCATGAAATAAGTTGTCTAAAATTCTGTGATAGAAATATCTCTGGGTAAACTATGCTTAGTCTAAAGTTAAAAATAGGTTGTGGCTCATTCTGAATCCTTCCTTCTTTCCCTCCCTCTGCCTGCCTGCCTGCCTTCTCTCTTCCCCTTCCCTCTCCTCTTCCCTCTCCCCCTCTTTCTGTCTCTCTCTTATTCACGCACTCTCACTCTCTCAACATGGTCTCACTATGTAGCCCAGGCTGGTCTCCAACTCGTGGCAATTCACCTGCCTCAGTCTGCTGAGTGCTAAGATTACAGATGTGCCCTACCAAGCCTGATTTAAATGCTAGCTTTCTTGCTTTTTTAATTTGGACAGGACAGGACTACACAGTTCAGGTTGGCCTTGAACTCACGGTGATCCTCCTGCCTCAACCTGAGTCATGGGATGACAGATGTGTGCCACAATACCTAGCCTGAATACTTTAACAAAAAAAGGAGATGAAGTAATAATAATAATGTATTGGAATTTTCACAAATGACAGTGTCTTACTTTGCCGACAAGAGCAGGAATGTTCATTGAATTTGTTGCAAATCCCATGCCATATGCCATAGCAGCTTCTACTCCCAAGAACCTTGCTACAAGCTTCTCTAGTTCTTCATGCTTGTCCAGGTTGCCTGTGTGAAGCAGTTAACAAAATCAATTAATTTTGAGTAAATTCTAAATTTAAGACTACCACTATATAAAAAAGAAACCAATCTGTGTATTATGATCTTTCAGACTAAATTCTGTGAAGGAGTCAGTATTACAAAGCGGGACACCTCATAAAGAACACAATAGTTGAATACATTCAGATCCAACACTTGTGATAAAAGGAGAGGTTGCCAACAATTTTGTCTGTACACGCCAATTCCAACTCTAGGCCTTAAAAGGCCTAGCAAATTTTGTTTTTATCCTTCAGAGTCCCCTGCTATGCAAAACTGTAACTGGCCTGTTGTAGGGGCAGAACATAGGGAAAGAGGCACTCTGAAGAGAAACAGGAAAGAAGCGGTAGAGGGAGACTGACAAGAGCAGGGGAGAGGGGAAAGGGCCTTGGCTTGCCCTTAGCAGTGCCCCGCCCAGCTGGGGTGCTATGCCAGTAAATGAAGCCATTCTGGACACTCTACCCTCAGTCATAATGGCCCACTGGACACCACACGGCGCCAAAACAGCATCAAGTCCTCCCCAAATCGTAGAATCACAATTAGATACATTTGTTTTACTTATTTGTGGTGCTGGCGATCAAATCCAGGTACTCTAAACTCTAGCGAAGTGCTCCAGCACTGAGCTATACTTTCAAGCTCTCTGATGTTTTAAATGACTGAGTTTAGGATGGTCTGTCATACAGGATATGACAGGTAAAAAGCATCTTTTCTCACTTTGACCAGACTGGTAAATTTGTACTCAAATCCTTAAGGACCAAATAATACGGCAGAAAGAAAAAATGCTGACCAAGATCCCTAAACTTGATAATAGTATGTGTCTTTAAGGGTTACCTGAGTAGCTTACAATCTCTCTGGGCCTCTGTTTCTTACTTACTAAATATCAGTTATTAGTTTGTCCTTTCTACTTCATGAGACTGTTGTGAGGATAAAATGAAATCACATTCAAGCACTTTATAAGAGCACAATGTCATAAAGATATAAAGTGTGCTTTCTACCTTTTGTCACTGTACAAGTCCTCAATCCATCATGAAATCAAAGAACCTATGATTTCTGAAGTGTCAGTCAGAAACTTAGTTTTAAAGATGGAAGATTAAAATATTCTACTCCCATTTTCCTGTTAGAGGACATCACAAAACAACTGGGAGAACAAGAAATTAAAACATAACTATTTTGTGCTAGGAGATAACTATAATCCTTGACACAATTAACAGAAGGATGAGTTGAACTGGGTTCTATTAAAAGGATAAGTTGAGGGGCTGGGAGTACAGCTCAGGAACAACACACTTACCTAGCATGCTGAGACCTGGGATTGATCCTCAGTACCAAAACAAAATAAAATAACAGCAAAAAATGGGTATTTTGAAATCCTACCCTATACCATTGAAAATGACTTTTGTAAATTGGCCATTAGAATGCTTTACAGAAGCAATCTAGAAAGATAAGCCCATTGGCGTGGTGACAGTGTCCTCACAAGGAAGATTTGGCGACAGAAACAAACACCCACAGCATGCAAAAGGAGATAACATTTTACATGCAGGAAGCCACCATGTGACCACAAGCCAAGGGGCAGCAGCACAGTCTGCTGGTCAACACCAGATGCACTGGAAGGATTCTCCTCTAGGGCAGGCAGAAAGCGCAGGGTGTGCCCACTCTCTGACCACACATTTCTAATATACAGATCTACAAGATTATAAAGCACTTATTTTTTTCCTCTTTTTTTTTTTTTAAAGTGTTTGTTTTCTGAGACCAAGGGCTCATTATGTAGCTCAAACTGGTCCTGAACTATGTACCCTAGGCTGGCCTTGAACTCACAGCAATCCTCTTGCCTCAGTCTCAAGTGCTGAGATTACAGGCATACAACAGCACACCCCGCTAAAGCATTTATATCACCCAATTTCTTGTTCTAAGTACTTGTACTCTGTAACTACAAGATTATAAAGCATTATCTTAAGTCACCCTATTTCTTGTTCTATGACTTGTACTTTGTAACAGCAACTGTAGGAAACTAACTATAGATGGAAAATGATTTAAGAGTTTAATGGGCCAGGCACAGTAGCACATACCTGGAATCCCACTACTCAGGAGGCTGAGGCACCCTGGGCTTCAAGGCCAGCCTGCACTATACAGTGAGACCGTGTTTATAGCAGCATTGTTCCCTACAGCCAAAATGTGGAAAAAAATTGTAATTTCTGTGTAAACATGGATAGACAGGACATAGTGCACTTCCAATGAATTCAGTCAGAAAATGCAATGGAGGCCAGACATAATGGCACGCACCTACAGTCCTAGCACCTGGGAGGCTGAGGTAGGAGGATTGCTGTGAGTTCAAACCCAGCTTAGCCTACACAGTGAATTCAAGGCTAGTGTGAACTATATGGTGAGATCCTGTCTCAAAAAGCAAAAGCAAAACAAAACAAAAGGAATGGAGTATCTGAGGTATGCTATGAAGTTCTATAATGAACCAGTCTTACAAACATTATGCTAGATGAAAGACACAAAAACCACAATACTGTAGGATTCCATTTATATGAAATGGTCACAGTAGGAAAATTCATAAGAACAGAAAGTAGAGTGCTGGTTGCCAGGGACTTAGAGGAGAAGGTATAGATTACAAAATATGCTAATGGGTATGGTATTCCTTTTGGGGGAATGGAACTATTCTAACCTTAGATTGTGGTGATGGCTGCAAAGCTTTGTAAATGTACTAAAAAATATTGACACGTACACTTTAAATGGGCAAGTTGTATTACATGCATTAGAACTCAATAAAGACACTAAAAGAAAAACAAAAGTTAATCCAACAGGTAGTAATTTTGCCTTCTCCTACCCACTGAAGTAAAATGTATTATTCCGATCTCAGGGACACCAGATACAGAAGTATATATAATAGTGCCAAGCTGAAAATGGTGATTAAAGGAAAGTTTAAACAGATATGATCTGTATGCTAAATTTTTCAGAAACAAAAATAAAAATGTAAAAAATAAAAGACAGAAATAAAGGACTATTAAAAGATAAACATCAAGTGGTTATAAAGAGATGTTTCTGAAAGTGAAACTGAGAAAATGCTTAAGGAAATATCATATAATCAGAGGACATTTTTTAATTTCTAAGGATCAACCAAGAAACACTGCACACTTAAGAGAAAGAAAAAGACTCAGATCAAGGCACAAATGGAATGTCTTAATGCATTTAAGGGAAAGAGAAAATCTTAGCTTCTAGGGATACAGGATATAAGGAATCCAAATCAGAGGAGACAGAAAGGAAATTCCTAAGTTTATCTTCTCCTTTCTCCTGAAGAAAAGTAGTACCAGAATGCAACTGTACAGGAGAACTGGAGAGCCACCAGTCCAATCTGATGCAGACAGCAGGATGCAGTTATGTTAAGGAAATAGCTAACAGGACCCAGCAGGCTACATTAAAAAAGAACACAGTATTAATGTCTTCAAGGCTCTTCCTCCTAGAAGCTGGCTAACAGCTAAGAATTTAGATGGGACAAACATCCAACTAAGTCTTCTACTGTTAAATTGGCATGGGATCAGGAATTAAAAACTTTCATGTGAAAATCTTCATGTTTTAGATTGTAAAAGGCTACTCCGTTTCTTATTTACACCCAGACTTCTAAAAATGTGGACTTTAAAAAAAATTTTTTTGGCCTTTTTTTGAGTAAGGGTTTCGTTATATGGTTCAGGCTAGCCTTGAACTCACTTTGTAACTCAGGCTCATGGCAATCCTCCTGCCTCAGCCACCCCAGTGTTGGGGATACAGGCATGTGCCACCATGCCCAGCTAAAAATTTAGACTTTTATATCAAAAAATTTCACAAGTTCTCACCTACTAGTATGGCTTATTATCCAGGGCTTTCCTGGGAGTAGCAGAAGAAATTTGTTTTTGAAATTCTGGATGTCAGAAGATTTGAATGTAACTGCTATAGGCCAGGAAACACCACAATTCTTCCAAAGAACATTCAGAGCTGCTAAAGCATGAAGCCTAAATTAAGAAATTTCACTTGAAAAGTGAAATTTAATAATAAAAACTAGAAGATAGGGGCTGGGGATTTAGCTCAGCGGCATAAGCGCCTGCCTTGCAAGCAGGCAGTCGTGAGTTTGATCCCCCTATACCGATAAAAAGGAAAAAGACAAAAAAAACTAGAAGATATAAATAATAAAAACCAATTTCAATAATAACTAGAAGATATGGAAAGCTGCACAATTCTTCATTTTGTTTTATATTCACTGAGCTGACCAAGCAGTTATAGTGTAGTAAACTGGATGCAATTCTGTCTCTACAGAGCTTAAGCCCACAATCCTTGACTCTAGGCTGTCCTTAGTGACTTGCTTTGACCAATGAAAGATGCACAATTCAGACCTGAAAGCTAGAGCATAAGGCTTCATTTCCAGCTTTCAGTCAGGTATCCTGGAATCTCTATGCCCCAGAAAGCCTGCTGCCACTAAAATAAATGATTTTCTGAGCCTTCCATGCTGTAAAGAAGCCCCAACTAGTACAAGGCAACAGAGAACTGCAGCCAGTCCAGCCCGGAGACACACGTGAATGAGGACGCTTTCACAGGACTCCAGGCACAGCCATGCTGACTGCAACTGTGTGAGGGGCTCTAAGTGAGCACCGCCCAGCTACATGCAGCAATCCCTGAGAGAACTAACAGTGAGTGAACTGTTGACTTAATCTACTAAGTTTTGATAATAAATATCCAGAAAGTTGCCATATAATTTCTAAACTCATAAGTTCTCTGGGAACAAAACAAAAGGACTTGAAATCCTTTGAATTACTTAAATCTCTTTATATAAAACTATAATCCTTTATATTTTATAGATCTGTAACAATAGAGGGCTTACACTTACTGAATGTCTACTATGTTCAGAATGCTTTATATGACTTAGCTTATTAAAAAATATTCTTGAACACTTATAAGACAGTAATTATTATTAGCCAAAATTTACCAGTATAAAAAGATTAATAACAGTTATGTATTTCTAACCATTACCATTTGCAAAAGCTGATAAAATCAACATTAAAGTTATGCATTAAACAAATAATATAGAACATTCTGTATATGTGACATATTGGAAAACATATCTCAAAATGTGATGCAAACATTAAAATAACGTATCACTTTAGAAAAAGAAAGCAGTTTCTACCTGATCTAAAGTAGATGGCGAAGTACTTGCATGTTTCATATTTTAGTTGTGATTCAATATCACTCACTCCAGAAGTTAAAAAGTCAAAAGCAGCCAAGCATGGTGGTGCACTCTTTTAATTCCAGCGTTAGAGAGCCTGAGACAGCAGGATCATTGCAAGTTGGAGGCCAATCTAGGTATATAGTGAGTTCCAGGCCACCTTGAGCTACATAGAGAGACCCTGTCTCAAATCTCTCCCCACAAAAAGATCAAAAGTAGCAGCAACTCAGCTGATACTTACCAATTTCCTGCCGAGTGCTGCAAACTCCAACTCCATACTTCTCTAGAACTTTGGCAGCTGCCTCTTGACATGAGCCAGTGTTCCGTGCAAATCCAAGATAATTGTAGGAACCCATGTTTATAACACCTTTAATTATATTCCCTGTGTACCTGTGTTTTAATATCATAAAACTTAATCAACTCATGAGCAAACTGATTTTTTAAAAATTTTTATTTTTTTAGTCTTTTTTGAGGCAGGGTTTCACTATATGGTTCAGACTGGCCTTGAACTCACTTTGTAGCCCAGGCTGGCCTTGAACTCGCAGCAATTCTCCTCCCTCAGCCTCCAGAGTGCTGGGGTTACAGGTGTGCACCACCACACCTGACTGCAAACCCAATTCTTAAGTGTGATAATATATGCGATGGTAACACAAAAAACCATGTACAGAAAGTAGAGAAAACATGATCTGAACAAAAACAAAACAAAACGAAAGCTCAAACTTGCTACCAACTAGGGAAATGGAAGATACAATACAATATAAATATCAATTTCACTTATCAATGTAGCTATTTTAAAGCTGAAGATATCTAGTGCTGGCCAAGATAGTTTCATAATGTAGGTAAGAAAACCCATCAATACTTTTCTTGGAGGGCAGTTTAACAGTTCTTATTTACTGAAAGACAAATATTCTAGTTGGATGTGGGCGTATGTCTGTAATCCCCATACTCTGAGGGGCTGAGCAGGAAAATCACAAGTTTAAGCCCAGCCTAGGCAACTTAGTGCCTTAGCAAAACCCTGTCTCAAAATAAAAATAAAAATAAAGGCCCTAAAAAAACAAAAGACCCTAAGTTCAATCCTCAGTTCTGTATTTTGAAAAAGATAAACATACAGTACTCTTTGATTAGCAGTTCCCATCATGTGCATACACATCGTGAGGATCCTGTAAGAGCCTTTAAGAGTCAATGCACAATTTGCCATATCCCTTTTGTAGGCAGTGACCAGTGACAATTCATATGGCAAAAACTCAGCCTAGCCCTTTAAGCAAAACATGGTTCAGGGGCTCCAGCAAACTAAAGTGGACAGAAAGTTTGGAAAGGAGATAAACTGCCATTGCTTTAACTCCTTGGGATTTGGGTTACTAACACAAGTGACTTAGCCCAGTTTGCTATACCTGGCACTTCCTTACTGTGGAATATTATATAGTCAAATAATTAACTTGCTGCGAATATACACGAGAAGGATGTTATCAATATATTAGCAAATAAAAGCAAATTGGAAAATAATTTATATAGTATAATATCATTTTTGTATAGGAAAGTACCTGTGTGTAGTAACCCACAGATACACCATATACATACCCCACAGAAAAACATCTGGAGGGGGTCAGGGGTATAACTCAATGGCACAGCACCTGCCTGGCAAGCACAGTGCCCTGAGTTCAATTCCTGATATCAAAAAAAAAAAAGCCAAATCAAACCAAGCCAAACCAAACCAAACAGCAAACAAACAAGCAAACAAACAAAATGCCCCTAAAAACAAGTGGAAGAATAACAGAAAGTACAGTGGTAATAATGGTCACCTCCAGAGAAGAAAGGAGGATTTGTGAGGCAGCAGATTTACAGGACAGGTCTCAGTTGTCACAGAGGACTTTCAGTTTATATGTATGTTTTTTTCTCTTTAATGGTAAAGCAATCATGTAATATTTTAATCAAAACAATAAAATGTTAAGAGTACACAATTACAAAACTGTTCAACCTAAGTAAAAACACTCCATCCTTAAATCTTTAAGAGAAATTTAAATATCTAGAAATAAATTCAGATACTATACTTGATTCTGGTAAGCAGCACAATGGTCTTTCTTTCTTAATAAGTCAAATTTCGTTCTCAACTATAACCCAATAAAGAAGTAAATTCGATAGAAAAATGTATTTTAGAAATCTTAAAATGGCACATGAATGTAATTCCAGAACTCTAGGAGGCTGAGACTGGAGGATAATACATAAATAAATAAACAATTTAGTGAGAACTTGTCTTAAAACAAACAAACAAAAAATGCTGGGGATCTAGCTCAATGCAAGGGCCCTGGGTATCCTCAGTATTGAAAAGTCTTAATGAGGGCTGCAGGTATTCCTCAGTAGTACAGCACAAGTCTGACATGTAGAATGCCCTGGGCTGAATCTCTAACATCATCATCATTAACAACAAAATCCAATATCAATGAACAATTTACAAAGCCAATCATACTGTCTGTATCGTCAGCTGCAATTTGTTTTGTGAGAATATTCAACTTGCAATATTTTCTCAAATGAAGAAATCCTTTTCTTGTCAAGAATAATTTCCAAGCCGCCGCCACTCACTTGAATGACCAGTTATAATCATGAGATTGTCTCTCCAGGATGTCCACTCTGGCTCCAGGTACACTACAGATCGGCCGATTCCAGTTGTCCCTTACTCTCATGTAAAGGTTCCTTGTATAGAAGTTTTCAAAATCCTGATACAATGACACAAAGTCCTGCCAACAAATGGTGAGATAGTATAAATTTAACGGAATTACTTTAAAAACAAATTTCACACACACAAAAAAAATTCACAATACCCTTTTCAAATGCCAAGAGTACCTGAGAATGAGTAGTTACATTTAATTAGCTGACATGGCAGGAAAACATCTGGAGAAGTATCAGTCCTGTTTATTTTAATGCAACTCATTAATAGGACATAGTTCAGTTAACTTTGGTGTTTGACCTATATTACACATCTTCAAAAATGGTTATGTAAAAGTGGAATCAATGAATTTAATAAAGTTGACTTCATAAAACTAAAACTTAGTTGAATAAGTCCATCATTAAACAGTCTCCCTTCCAAATAATCTCAAGTAAGACTTCTCCCCTCCATAATACATTAGGAAGAAATGCCACAAAACCCATTATTTCAGTTTCAAGCAAGATAAATACTTCCAAAATTAAACAGTAAAATGTAGGTTATAGGAAGTCATCTATTTTGGATTTTTTTCTACTAGAATAGGAGTTTTTAAAAAGTACATTCTCTGAATACAAAAGAAATAAAAGAAGAAAACAAACTCTAAAAATGTATTTCCATCACCACAGACTTACATTGCCTTTCTTTCTAGGGATCAAACTAAAATTTAAGTCTGCAAAAAAAATCAAGTCACAGTGGAGCTGAAGTGACTATATGACACTGTGCTCAGCGTCTTATGATCCCCCACTCAGAACTCGCAGGACCAGACCACGCGTGATCTACTTCCAACTGTCAGGGGTAGCAACGCAAACAAAATGGAACTCTAAGTTAGAGTTCCATGCTACTGTGCTTCTGGCACTCAGATCTTGGCGTCGTCAATCTAATGTGTTAGACAAACTAATCTGAAACATTTAAGGAATTTAAAAGATTCTGTAAAACATTGGGGGGCAGTAATAGACATTGAACCCAGGGCCTGCACACTAAGCTGTATCTCCAGCCCTTTTGAAATTTATCTTGAGCCTTATCATGTTAAGTCTCTAAATTGCACAGGCTGGGCTCATAATAGCAACCCTCCAGCCTTAGCCTCCCAGGTGCTAGGATTAGCATGTGTCAACTTTTTTGGCTCTTTTTTTTGGTACCAGGAATCGAACTACAACCTTGCATTTGCCAGGCAGGTGCTGTGCGGCTGAGCTGTATCCCCAGCTCAATACTCCTGGCTTTTTAAAAGAGAGTTGTGGGTTGGGGGCTGGGGATTTAGCTCAGCGGCATAAGCACCTGCCTTGCAAGCAGGTGGTCGTGAGTTCGATCCCCGGTACCGATAAGAAAAAAAAAAAGAAAAAGATAGTTGTGGGTCCTGTTGGCGCATGCCTGCAATCCCCGCCCTCAGGAGGCTGAGGCAGGGGGATTGCCATGAGTTTGAGGCCAGCCTGGATTATATAGTGAATTCAAGATCAGCCTGATCTACACAGTGAGACCTTGCCTCAAAAAACTAAAAAAGGAAAAGAAGAATAAAAAGATAGTTATTGCTAAAAAAGATTCCACTTAAAACTCTAGAATTAATAACCTTCTATGAACCAGTAGGATGCTAAACTACCTAATAAACCTTAGGGTATACACAATCCTCTTAAAAAGAAGGATCAGAAAGTATGTCAGAATTTGCAGTTCTTGATACCCTCTCTCTCACACTTCTAAGATTACCTTTCCTTAGGCTAGGAAATCTCCATAAATAATGTGTCAGTCACAATTGGAAATTCTCATTTAAAGCATTCGTCCTTTTTCATAATCTTGATTCCCCATATGGTTGTCTTCCCCACTGGTTAAATGAAAGTAAAACAGAGACATTGATATTCTAATACTTCAGTTATGATTCATTATGCATTTATTTTCCAAAAGAGTGGTCCCTAACCTGTTTCAATTCATCAAATGGAGTAACTGTACTAACTCTTCAATACTGTGAAACCACAATATTAGCAATCTGATTTCACTGCACATTAATGTTCAAGGTACTGTATTAACCCAAATACCTGAAAGAACTACTTCCTCACAGACCAATTTTTCTTAGCAATAAAGAACAATATTTTTTGTTTTGCTATATAAACATCAGGAAAAAACTGTATTACAGAGTCTGGGCCAGATACCAGAAGAGTTATCCATCTCCAATATAGAAAAGGGGCTTCAGACTAGAACCGAAAAGAGCTTTCCCTGGCAGCCTTGGACTAAATTGAGACATCTTGTGACACAGCTATCTGTGGTGAGGAGGGAAGGAATGGGTTTCAATCTCCTCAACACAGACCTGTTACGCCAGGGCCAAGGAACTCTGTCCCCTTATAGCTACAAAGACAGGACAATTAAGCCAGCCCCAAGACAGGAACACACTAGCACAAAGTAAAGGAAAAGTTGTCACATGATGAATATTAGAAACCAAAAGCAGGTAGGACAGAATAACAGAAGAAAGGAACTCAGGCTAAAGTTTTAGCTTCCCTTTACTCAAGTTCTGGAGCAGTAGCTTTGACTACAGTGGGAAATTCTGGTAGAGAGACCTGAAGGACAGTTAACCTAACTCCCCGATGTCTAATAACAAAGAAATGGGACAGAAGAGAAATAGACTCAAGTTCTAAGGATTTTTTTTCTAAAAATATTTTATATACTTTAAATATTATAGTTTTTTAAAAAGATAGGGTCAAAATAGGGGGTTCATTCAAAAATCCTTTAATATGCTGAATTATTTGACTTTCCAGGATATATTAAAGAACAAGGCAGTTTTCTCTTTTACCCCTAACCCCAACCTCCTGCTTCTTCCTCCTAGTTCAGTCACTGTGAAATGAGTACTAAGTGCTGACCTGGTAATACTCAGTCACCGAAAATTTACTGAACAGTATCTTCCAGGTACTATGATGG
Source organism: Cavia porcellus (assembly GCF_034190915.1). NCBI lineage: Eukaryota > Metazoa > Chordata > Mammalia > Rodentia > Caviidae > Cavia > Cavia porcellus. Next base: position 24,901,515 of record NW_026947514.1, on the reverse strand, counting down.
GCATCAGGGATAAAGTAAGTTAGAACAAACCCTATGATCCAGATGATCCCTTAGTGTAGAGAAGAGCACACAAATAAATACTGTAAAGGGATGTTTGCCCAGAGATTGAGACAGCACCTAAGTGATAGGTGTGTGACAATGACAGAGTCAAGCTCAAACAGCCTTAAGGATATACTCCTTACTGACAGCCTTCTTGAAACCCTTCAAAAAGCACATGTATGTACGGAAAAATAACATTGTACTTAGTTATGACTACCTGCTAGATTGTTGTACTTTTCAGTTAAGCCTGGCTCCTAATCTATTTAGAACAATGCAAGATATTTTCTAGAAGCTCACTTTATATAGGTTTAACAAGCTGGGCACGGTGGCACATGCCTATAATCCCAGTACTCAGGAGGCTAAGGCAGGAGGATCGCTGTAAGCCAGCCTGCGCTACAAAGTGAGCTCAAAACCACCCTGAACTGTATAGCAACACCCTGTCCTAAAAAGACAAAAAATAAAATAAATTATGGATGCTGGGCATGGTGGCACACACCAGTAATCCCAGCACTTGGGGGAGGCTGAGACAGAAGGATTGTTGTAAATTCTAAACCAGTCTGGGCTACAAAGTGAAGTTCAAGGCCAGCATGAACTGCCATAGCAAGACTCTATCTCAAACAGACCCAAAAAAAAAAGGAAAAGAAAAGAAACATAAAGATACACGTATGTGTAGATATTCTTGTGGCGAGGCTATAGATGGGATGTGCATTATACCAGTGAATACACACAAGATTTGTAAGGCCATATAGGAAGCACTCTCTAGCCAACGTTCATGTTGGCAGCATCAGCCTCAGTCCATGTTCCATGGCCATGATGGCAGTAGCTGGGTAGTTCCAGCAGAAGCAGTTTCCAGATCTGGGGCCACTGCTTACTTGGGTGAGAGAGGCCCAAACTGCACTGCTCCAGGTCTCTACAATGTTACAAACAACTAATTCTTTGCTTACTGAAATGACTTTCAGTGATTTTGGTTAACTCTGCTGAAACTTGACTATTTCAATAGCACATTCCCTATAATTGTGATTGAAACGTAAATAGTTCACATGCTGTGTTTTTACATTAAAAGTTTAATTGTCTAAGTCAGACACCATTAAGTGATAGAGCTGAAAAAAACTCTAGCACCATTCCTTCTAGAATTATTAGTTGTAGTGCTAGTAATCTCGGTAAGAATCCTCGCTCCCCCTTTTTTTGAGGCAGAGTTTCACTATGCAGTTCAGACTGGCCTTAAAACTCCCTATGTAGCCCAACTGGCCTCAAACTCACAGCAATCTTCCTGCCTCAGCCTCACAAGTGCTAGGAGTTTAGGTGTGTTACCATGCCTGGCCTCCAGTAAGAATTTTCAAATCAGTTCTAACATAGTAATTTTTATGTATATCAGGTATAGGTGTTAATGGTTTGTATTTTTCTTCCTTTTTTTCTTTTTTTGGTTTCCTGAGTCAGGGGTCTCGCTATGTGTATGTGTTGACCTGAAAGTCACAAGTGGCCTCAGCGTCCCGAGTGCTAGCATTACAGGAGTATGCTACCACAAAAGGCTAAGTTACACGTCCCTCAATAAGCCCATACGGTAAAGACTTGTTTGCCAGGCTGTGTGGCTAATGGGAGGTGGTGGAAGCTTTAGCGGGTGGGGCACTGCGGAAGGAAGTTAGGTCATAAGAGAGACAGGGACCTCTGCGTCTACTCTCTCTCTCTCTCTCTCTCTCTCTCTCTCTCTCTCTCTCTCTCTCTCTGCTCCCTTGCTGTCATGCGGGGAGCAGGTTTGTTCCATCATATGTTCCCTGCCACAACTTGCTGCCTCACCACAGGCGCAAGGGCAAAAGAGGCAGCTGACTCTGGATCCTCTAAACCTCAGCCAGGGTAAACCGTTCCTCCTTTTCACATTGTTTACCGCCAGTATTTTGACACAAATGAAAAAAGCTAATAAATGTCAATACATTTAAGGACAAAATTTCTCTCAAACAGGAGCATTTGAAGCAAAAACGATACTGCTCTGATACTGAGGGGAAAAAAACCTAGAAAAGATGCTAGTGTTTCAGAGCTTTCTCAGAAACAAGATGATTTAGAAGATCAGCCCTTGACTTACTGTGTCAGTACAGGAGGTGTGGGGGAGGCGGAGGCCTAAACTCTAGCAGCCAATACTTTGTGGTCTTTAAAGAACACGTTCATTATATCAGAATTATCAAACAGCTTTACTTCTATTCAGAACTTGACTATATATAAGAAAGAACGGAGAAGAACAACTAAACTCGATAAAGTTAGTACAACTATATGGATCTTTACAGAATGCTTTTAAGTGGCATTCTCATTTTAGAAACAACATTTTCACTGAGGTGAGTGGATATACACAGGCCAGAAAAGTGACCTTGACCTAAACCTCACATCTTATACAACCATTACCCCAAAAGAAGCACAGACTTAAAAGTAAAATATATAATTAGAAGATACTTAAAAAAAAAAAACCTTATGTATTATTGCTGGTAATGTAAAATGGCACAGCCAAGTGGAAAAAATTGGTGGTGTCTCAAAAAGGTAAATGTGGACAGTTTATGTGACCCAGAAATTTTATTTCTAGCTACATAACCTAAAGAAATGGAAACATATTTAAACAATTACATGAATGTTCACAGCAGCACTACTCATAACATGCAAAAGGTGATAACAAAGTGTGGTATACACACTTATACAATGGCATAATTGGAGGTTGGGGATTTAGCTCATCGGCATAAGCGCCTGCCTTGTAAGCAGGCAGTCGTGAGTTCGATCCCTGGTACCGTTAAGAAGGAAAAAGACAAAAAAAAAAAAAAAAAAAAAAAAAAAAAATACAATGGCATAATATTCAATGATAAAGAAGGAATGAAATAAAGATTAAGTATCCCTTATGCAAAATTCCTGGGGTCCAGAAGTGTTTCTAGTTTTAGAGGTTCTTTCATTTTAGAATACAGAGTCTGCTAAAAAAAACTGTATACACACATCAAGGGGAAAAAATGGTATACTGTTTTTTTCAACAGATAATATTACCATCACATGGGGGACCCTAAAGGTTGCTGTACATTGCAGAAAACTTACTACACAGCCAGACCTTAGAAAAGAAACTGAAAATGCGTGTGCAGCAATCTCGAATACCAAGGCTACCTAACTCAGCAGCAGCTGCCCATACTGGAAAAATGTCTGGAAGCTAACGGTCTCCACTTTGAGTATCTCTTGTAATTGTAGAGGCCAGGGCTGGGGAGGTGGCTAGAGTTCTGGCAGAGTGGTAGAATAATCTTGCCTCACATGCACAAAGCCCTGCGTTTGATCCCCAACAACAATAACAACAACACGCACGCGCACGCACACACACACACACACACACACACAGAGCCAAAGGTGATTTGTACTGATCTCTTAATGTCTCAATAAATTTAGTATTAAAACATATATGGGGATTTAGCTCAGCGGCATAAGCGCCTGCCTTGCAAGCAGGCAGTCGTGAGTTCGATCCCTGGTACCGATTAAAAGGAAAAAGACAAAAAAAAAAAAAAAAAAAATATATATATATATATATATATATATATACACATATATATACACAAGTTTTTCTTTTCCTGAAGTGTGTATACATTTTTAAGGCAAGCTTTGTATTTACAAAGACTTTACTGGGTAAGCACCCATAATCTTAAAATTTCAGATTCTGTGTTCGACCAATACAGTTACAGGCATAATGGTGGGTGAACCTTGAAAATATTATGCCAAATGAAAGAAGTGAGGAACAGAAGACCATATATTGTATGACTCCACTTATATGAAATATCAATACTAGTTAAAACTACAGAGATAGGAAACAGATTAAAGGGTTCAGGGGCTGAAGGAAGGCTAGTAATAGGGATTCACTGCTTAATGATTATAGGTCTCCTTCAGGAGTCACAAATGTTTTGGAATTTAGCAGAGGGATGATTAGCTATTTCAAATGTAGTAAATACCACTGAATTGTATACTTTAAAATACGTTATACCTTGTGACTTTATTTGCTAGGCTCAAATTTGTGATCCGCCTGCTTCAGTCTCCTAGAGTACTGACATTATAGGTGTGAGCAACCATACCCAGCTTATGCTATGTGGATTTTACTTCAAAAAAATAAAAGTAAAAAGTAAACAAAAAGATCTATTTGAAATTTCTTAATGGAGTAAGAAATAATTCAGCCTAAACTTTAAACTATCTAAATCTTCCCATAGTTACTTAAAAAAAAAAAAAAAAATAGGTGTCTGTCATTTTCCCTGCGCATCAGAAGTGCTCCAGGTACACAATGAACACTTAAGTTCAACTTCTGCCATTTCAGCATTGCAGCCCTTAATGTATAGCACACGCGTGCTGAGCTCACAAGCATGAATCCCACTCCTGCACACGAAGCAAATGAGCAAGGGGGTAAGTGCACCTTCCATCAACCAAAGTTCACGAAAAATGCCACCTCACTCCCCATCTAGAAATGCACCTCCAACACTGCTGACATCAGTGAAAGAAAAATGAGACATGAAAAAGTAAAGGTTCTTGAAAAATATAACTTTTGGATAAATTAAATATCACTTATCAAATTCAACAATGGTTTGGAGCAATGAGATGCACAAATTCTCCATCCAATAAATTATTTTTCTCAATGAAAAAATGAAATTAATGAAAATCTTATGTTGATTGCTAGAGCCGCTTTAAAAACATCAAAACAAAATATCCAACAGAAAATCCTGCCCATTGAAGGAGGCAAAGTTTACTGGAAACTTAGGAAGTCTTGACGACTGGAATGGAGGAATAAAACCTGAGCATGCATTAACTTTCAGTATGAGGAACAGGTTATTTGACCACAAATCTCTGGTTTCCCAAGTCTCTCAAGATAAAACTGGAGTTGTCAGGTATGGTAGCACACACTTGTCTGTGTGAGTTTAAGGCCAGCCTGAACTACAAAGCAAGACCTTGCCTAAACAAAACAAAACAAAACTCTGGAGTCTGCTGAATATGAGGACTGCGCCCTTTAGAACAAAGAGGTATTCTGTGAAGAGCAGAGTGGTATCACGTGTGTGGACACAGAAACCCACACCAAGGGCAGAGTGAACTTGTGCTCACTTGGCAGTGAGCCTTGCCTTTTAGCCATAAGGAGGATACACAGAATCCCTGGGGTAATGTTTTACTTGACTTCCACAGGTCAAAGGACAAGACTGTAGAAAACAAAAGTGTGTTAAGACTGTGAAAAATACAGGGCCTGGGGATATAGCTCAGTGGCATAGCACCTGCGTGAATTCTAGTACTCCCCACTCTCTCCCAAAAAGACACTGAAACATACAAATGTTCTGGGCATGGTAGTGCATATGCCTGTAATCTCAGCTTTTAGGAGTCTCACCATGAGTTTAAGGACAGTCTGGGTTACATAATAAATTTGAGGCCAGCCTGAACTACATAGTAAGACTGTCTCAAAAAATAAAGGCGGGCCAGGGGTTTAGCACAGCAGCTCAAGAGCCTGCCTGGTAAACATGAAGTCGTGAGTCTGATCCCTAGTACCAAAAAATAAAAAATAAAAGAAGAAGCAGGGAGAGGAGAAGAGGGGAGACAAATATAAGCCAAAGAACAGAAAGGGAATATATAATGCTAGGGCATGGCACAATTTAGATATAGCTGGATGGAGTTGAGGATAATACGTGATTCTCTAGAGGAGCACTTCCCTAGGAGGAGAACAGCAAACTCAGTAGCACAGAGGTAGGAGAGTGCTTGGCATGCTCAAGGACTCACGAAGAGGCCAGTAGATAAGTGAGGGGCCAAGTAGTAGCAGATGACATCTATGTGGAGATGAAGGCTGGCAAAAGTGGTTGAATCTGGATTTGCTGATGGGTGGAACGTGGGTGTGGCAGAAACGATCAAGGGTAACTCTAAGGGTTTTGGAGCAAGCAACTGGAGACACAGAAAAGATGACTAGATGTTAAGTTCCATTTCAGACGTGTAAAGTTTGAGACGCCTGTGTGGAGATGGCCAGCAAGAAACCAGATGTAAGCATCTGCAGTGGGGGAAAATAGTATAAGATCCATACATTTACAAATTATAAGCAGAGAGAGAGGACTGAAAGAATTCATCCATAAGGATAAAGTTTGGCACATAATTTAAACTTGGAGGCTGGGCCTGGTGACACGTTTGTAATGCCAGGACTCACAAGGCTGAGGCAGGACGATCCCCATGAGTTTGAGGCCAGTTTGGGCTACATAGTGAGTTCAAGGTCAGCCTGAACTAAATAGCAAGACCTTGCACAAAAAAACCAGGTGTGGCATCACATATCTGTAACCCCGGAATTTGGGAGGCTGTGGTGGGAAGACTGATGTGAGTTCCAGGCCAGACTGAGCTATAAAGTGAGTTGAAGGCCTGCCTGAACCACATAGTGAGGTACCATCTCAAAAAAGGCAAAAACAAAACAAAACAAAACCAAAAAAGGAAACTTTAAAAAAAGAAAAAACTTGGTCTAATTTAGAATATCACACAGGAATTATTATTTAATTTTCTATATTCAGTTAATAGCTAAAAGTTTCAAAGTGCTATACACAAAGAATATCGGAATTAAAAATTGACTTTCAAATATAAATTCTTGTTAAAAGATAAAACAGGGACCAGGGGTTCAGCTCAGTGGCATAAGCACCTGCCTAGCAAGTGTGAAGCCATGAGTTCAATCCCTGGTACCCCCCCCCCCAAAAAGAACAAAATAAAAGCTACACTACAAACCAAAAAACTCAACAGGTGATGAAATAACTCATTTTTATTTTTCTTTTAAAAACAGTCTCAGCTGGTTGTGGTGGCATAAATCTATAATCCCTGGAGAGGCTAATGCAGAAGGCTCCTTGCAAATTAAGAGACCATTCTGAGCTACAAAAGTAAGCTCAAGAACAGCCTGAACTGCATAGCAAGACCCTGTCTCAAAACAAAAAACACACACACAACAGAGTCTTGCTATATAATTCAGGCCTTGACCTCACAGTAACCCTTGGATTCTTCCGTGCCGAGATTATAGATATGCAGCTACCATGCCTGGTGAGAAACCCTGTAAATACCAACATTAAAGCAAAAAAAAAAAAGATCTAAATGTTTACAAAACTAAAACTTTTGGACCGCTGAGATGGCTCAGTGGCACAAATGCCTGCCTAGCAAGTACAAGGACCTAGTTTGAGTCCCCATTCAAAAAACAAAACAAGACAAAACAAAAAAATCTAAAAGTTTGTTTTTTGGGTTTTTTTTTTTTGTCTTTTTCCTTTTTATCGGTACCGGGGATCGAACTCAGGACTGCCTGCTTGCAAGGCAGGCGCTTATGCCGCTGAGCAAAATCCTTAGCCCCTAAAAGTTTTATATTGGTTATAGTTTCTTACTGGTGAGAAGTACATACAGTAGAAGAGATGAGTAAATAAAGTCTATGTAATAGAATACTATTCAGCAATAAAAAGGAAAGAAGTTTGATACATGCTACAACACGGAACAAACCTCAACAACCTTATACCAAGAAAAAGGAATCAGACACAAAAGACCATAGACTCCATGTCCTCATTTATGTGAAATGTTCAGAACAGATCAATCATAGACACAAGAAGTAAATTAGCAGATACCTTGAGGGTGGGTATATGGGAAGATTGAAAATATTATAAAATTCAGTGATAGTTCTATTTGCATAACTCTCAGTACACTACAACCAGCCTATTTCCTTGGTTTCTTAGGAAAGTAGAATAGGAACCAACATGTAAAATAGATACTGGAAAATGGGAAGAAATGTTCAAATAAGAACAAGGGTAGGGGAAGGGAGGAAAGAAAGGACAAAAAAAAGAATAGAAGGAAAAAATGGAAACAAAACTTGTAAACAAGAGAAGAAGAGCAACTGAAGGGAGGGCAGGGGAATGGGAAAAAAAGAAGTGAGATACACTACGTACAGGTACAAGTTCCCTATCATGAATCTAATCACTATGCATATCTAAAATGTACCAATAAAACATTTAAAATGAAAAACAAGGGGGCTGGGGACTTAGCTCAGCAGCGTAAGCACCTACCTGGCAAGCACAAGGTTGTCAATTCAATCCCCAGTATCAAAACAAAACAAAAAGAGAGCATAGTATATATTTTAATTATTTAAAAAAAGAGAGAGACTGCTGTCCTGGGCCCCACACATTACACAAAAGCCTAGAAAGGTAGAACGACACATACAATTAAAGATAAGCCAACTGGCTAAGCCCCCTAATTTAATACACTAGGCAACTATGCTACAGAGTTTCCTAAATATTGCTAAAACGACAACAGAACATTCTTATTAAGCTATTTTCAGGTCAAGAATAAAATTCTTCCAAGAACTCCTATTAATATATTTTAATCGACTTCAGTTTTGTATCTTGAAAATTAATCACATCAGGATATACATGCATAATACCCCTTTGCACAGGCTGATCCCTCCCATTTCGACTATCTTGATCACGAACACAAATGTCAATTTTTGGCTTAGTAAAAGTGTAGTAACCCATTACCATGTATTATTCCTTAGATTTTTTTAAGTACTTCCTATATGTATATTAGATTACTGTTAATTCAAGCTTTTCTACTCTACTACATGTACATCTCTGAACTACTAATTTCCCATCATATTAAAAAATAAATAAACCACACAGAGGGAAAAACAACATTCTTGTCTAAAACACCACTAAGAACAGAGAATCAGGTTAAAAAAATTCCAAGAATTGGGGCTGGAGATTTAGCTCAGCCGCATAAGCGCCTGCCTTGCAAGCAGGCAGTCCTGAGTTCGATCCCCGGTACCCATAAAAAATGAAAAAGACAAAAAAACAAAAAAATTCCAAGAATTTATGCAATTTAAATAAGAGAACAAACTCGGTAATTCATCTTTATTAGTGTGATATAGAATTCAGTTCCACCCAAAGCCACACCCAATTATTTCCCTATTAAAAAAGAACTCCAACAGTTGAACTGGGCTCTTTCGTAGTGGAATGAGGAAGAAAATCAAAATGTGGTTATGGATACCTTTCACTCAGTGAAATGAGGAAGTAGCGAGTTATGTGTACTTGCTAGCGTTCCTGGCAACACTCCTTCACCTCCTTTCAAGTTTACCACTGAAATCTGCCTACCCCTCGCATCTCTCCAGGGTGAGAAAACATGATCTATCACGAGGCTGAATCACCTTGTTTCCTTTTCCTCTAAAATCTAATTCTCCACTTATCTGTTGTAACTGCTAAGGTTAAAATCTCACTGAAATTAATGTGAATAATTTAGTACAGTCCTCCTCTCTGCAAACTCTAGAGCCCAGTACCTCCTTCTGTCCCATGTACCCCCTCTTCTTTCCTTCAAGGGCCATTTCCAGATCAACCCTATGCTACTCAGATTTTTTTTTTTTTTTTGTTCTAAATTTTCAACCAACTTGAGTACTATTTACCTGCATAATGGTTTTGCAAAAGTAAGTAACTTTGAAGTGTTCAGATTTCTTTAACAAAATTAGAAACTACTTAAGACTAAAATCCATGCTATAATTCTTTCACATAAAGTACGCACAAATAATGATGCTGGAATAGATCTCTCTGCCTGTTTCATTTAAGTGTTAGAAAAATGGGTAATGCTACTTCTGGATGAAATACGCCATAAATAACATTCAGGGCCATGTGACAGGAGACAGGAAAAAAGCAAGAGTAGCTTGCTCATCAATCACAGAATGGATAAGAAAGATAAGGTATTTTCATACAATGCAAAATTACCCAACTATAAAGTAAATTAATCTTGAAGTTCCTGTAGGTTAATGGATACAACTGGAGATCATGCTCAGGGGTGAAATGGTTGGGACACATGAGTGAACACTGAGTTATCTCTCTAGCATCAAAAACTGAAGGAGTTAATGGGATCCAAAAAGCACAATAGATATTATGAAAGTGATAGGGGAGAAAATGCCTAAAAAAGGAAAAGTGATAACCACTGTTAATTTCCTATTATTTTGTTTTGAATTCTTGTATTGTTTTCATGATTTTGTTAGGTTTGACTTTGTTGTCTCGTTTTGTTAGATTTTACTGTGTGTAATGGTATAGGCAGCTATTTTGAAGATAACAGGATGCATTATGGTAAACATTATTGATTTCCTAATACCTTGTATTGAAATCCCAAAATGCTTTCATTCTTTTGTTTTGATTGATTTTAGTCTGTTTTGTATTGTTTGATTTTATTACATGTGAAGGTATGGAGAGCTATTTGGATGAAAAAAGAGACATTATGGTAGTCACTGTTGATTTCCTATTATCTTGGTTCAAAGTCTTGCAATGATTTTATTCTGTTTTGTTTCATTTGATTTTGTTGTATGTGATGGTAGCTATTTTGAAGAAAATGAGAGACAGTATGGTTACTGTTGTTTTGTCTTGCTTGCATTGTTATTGGTATTGGTACTGGTATTGCATTGTTATTGGTACTGGTATTGCACTGTTATTGGTATTGCTTGCATTGTTCTCTTCTGATTTGCTTTATTCTATTTTGTTTTGTTTTATTCTCTTGAAAAAAAAAGTACACACAAGTAGCCCCAATACTTAAAACAGTATATTTACCCTCTGGAAAATGAAACAAATTCCAGAGATAACTCATTCATAAAGTAATACAAATGCCAGTTCATGGTTTCGTTCATGCATTTAATCGCATTTTCAGAAGCAGCTGTGCAAAGTCCATGATCAATCTCTTGTTCAAAAACAGCCCTAGGGGCTGGGGATTTAGCTCAGCGGCATAAGCGCCTGCCTTGCAAGCAGGCAGTCGTGAGTTCGATCCCTGGTACCGATAAAAACTAAAAAGACAAAAAAAAAAAAAAAAAAACAGCCCTTGATTTCTTATTGTCTACTAAACTTCTTCATCTGACATTTCTCATATATCTACATTCCAGGTTCTCTGGAACATCCTTCCTGTCTCTGCCTACACTATAAATCAAACCATCAGTCATAGCAGCCATTACCTCAGTCATAGGAAGAGATCAGTCTGTGAACAAGTAAATGAAATACTGCACACCCGAGTAAGTATATAGGAAGCTACAGTGGAAAGATATACAGAACACATATGGACACACTCTGGGTGGATACACTTAGAAGTAGAAAAGAAGAAGAATCAAATTTAAAAATTTGTTCTGAAGCCAGGTATAGTGGCACACATCTGTAATCCCAATACTTGGGAGGCTGAGGCAGGAGAACTGCCAGGAGTTCAAGGCCAGCCTGGGCTACACAGTGAATTTAAAGCTAGCTCATAATAAGATCCTGTCTCAAAAAAGAAAAAAACTGTTCAGGTTTCAGTGATGAAAATTAGGAGTTCAGAAAAAAGGAAGAGAGCTTAGTAATCAAGAAAATGCTTCCTCTTGAAACAGATGCACTTGTCTCCAGAGATGATCTGGAAAGTGCTAAATGTAAGAGAGCTCATGAACTGTGTGGGGTTAATCACAAAGTGGGTGCTATGTGAGCACATGGAAGAGATCGTGGCCTCAGAGTGAAAGGAAGCAAATAAGCAGAGTTGGTCACAAACCACAGAAGTTAAGTGCAAAACAAGATAAAGTCTCACAGAAAGCAGAGCAAAAGGCCAAAAAATAAAGAGAACATAAGAAAAGAGATGTAGAGGTTTGTCCAGGAGACACAATACGTACAGCAGGAATACCTGAAACAGAGGACAAAGAAAATGAAGCCCAAATAACAATTCAGAAACTCTATCATTTAAATTTAATGAAAACCGGACATGGTGGCCCACACCTATAATCCCAGCACTCAGGAGGCTGAGGCAGGATTGTTGTAAATTCAGGACCATCCTGGGCTACAAAGTGAGCTCAAGGACAGCCTGAACTACATTAGCAAGATCCTATCTCAAAGAGACCAAAAAAAATTTTTAAAAATTAATGAAAAGAAACCTAGTGATATAACCTAGATATAATCTAGTGACTTTTAAAAATTTCAAGTTAAAGAAAAAATTTTTCAAGTACCCAGACAGAAAAAACAGGTTACCTATATGGGGGCAAAAGTAAACCAACCTCAAATTTTTATTGGAATTCTATCTAAATGCCAGAAGACAATGAAAAACACCCACAGAGTTGGAGTTTTTTGGGAAACCAGGAATCAACCTCAGGACCTTGTGCTTGCCACGCAGGCACTGTGCCACTGAGTTACAAGCCTGGCCCCATAAAAACTACAGTTTTAGGGGAAATAATTTTGAATCAAGAATTATATACACTGCTAAGTTAGTTTTTCTGCATGAAGGCAAATGAAAGATAATCTCAGATATCAAGGGGTCAAGAAAGTATGTATAGGTGCAGGGCGGGGGTGTCAGCTCAGCTGCACAAGTGCCTGGTTGGCAAACACGAGAATGTGAATTTGATCCCTGGTACAAAAAACAAAACAAAACAAAACATATATCACCCAAGAAACTTTTCTGAAAACTTTGCTGATGATATACTGCTGCCAACAGAAAAATTACAAAGAGCAGGAAGCTGAGTATGAAACGTTTGATGGTAATCATTAAAACTTGTTAAACAGCATGTTAAAATTGTTACATATAGGGTAATAAACTTAAATGCAAAATAATTTGTATGCTACATAAAAAATTTCCAGTTTACATGGTTTTAAGCTGTCAAAGTACAAACAGACACTGCTGGATTATTAAGTATAATGAGAAAATTACTGTTTTTATTCTTTGCCATCGAATATCAACATAGGAGAAATGTAACTCCTGACCTGTTAGATGGCAAATATGCTAAGTTTGGGGTCCTACACTATGGAGGACTAGAAGGCCTGTAATTCCAGCACTCAGAGGCTCAAACAGGAAGATCACTGCTACTTCGAAGCCAGTGTGGGTTACCCAGTGAGTTCCAGACCAGCCTGAACTATACATAGTGAAACCCTGTCTCAAAAAACCAAAACCAAAACCAAAACAAAATGGAAATAAACAAACACCCACCCACATCAAGGAATAAAATTGCAAACACAAGAAGTTAGGAGAGTTTTATTGGAAATAAGTAGAGACTAGCTCCTGGATTTCCAGAAGGGGTTCTAATGGGATGGCCATCATGGCCCTTTGTTAGGGTAACTTATAATGCAAAGTCACAATGCAAGTACAATCTGGGTCAAACTAGAACCGACCTATAAGATTATGAGTATAGCTGCTTAAACTAATAATGATACAACAGGGAAATGAGACACACAGCAAGGGTACATGGAAATAAAGGTATTTTGGGGAAGTGAGTCTGGATGCAGCGGTGACCCACCTGGGCAGCTCATGCCTATCTGGATTTACTGGACCACTGGTGCTAATTACACTATAATTTTAAGTTACTGTTTAACCCTTAGGGAGGCAAGCTAGCCTGGCCACTGCATCTTCATCTTGAGTCCTGGCCTTCTTTAGATGCCCCTCCAGTCGCCATTCTGATGTCTTTATTTTTTTTTTTCCTTTTTATTGGTACCGGGGATCGAACTCATGACTGCCTCCTTGCAAGGCAGGCACTTATGCCGCTGAGCTAAATCCCCAGCCCCTGATGTCTATTTTTTGTGCTGACTTCCTTGAAAGCTAAGTCCCTTTCTGACTGTACATTACTTTAGTGTCTATCTAACTTAACTGCCTGTATATTATAAAGACGCATGTTGTTAAGACAAAGTGCTTTCTTCTGAGTTTTGACTAGGAAAAAAAAAAAAAAAGACAACTATGGGCAGGAGAAGTACAGTAAAAGCATTCAAAATGTTAACCTGAAAAAATTGGAAAATCATAGTTTTCTTTTTAAAAAAATTATAAAAAACAAAAACAAACAAACAAACAAACAAAAACTAGTACACCAAGTGTTGAGGTGCATGCCTGTAATCCCTGCACTCAAGAGGCAGAAGGACTGCTGTGTGTCAGAGACCAGATAAGGCTACAGAGTGAGTTCAAGGATAGCCTGAACTACATAGTGAGACCCTATCTTACACAAACAAACAATCAAACAAAACTCAACCTAAATAAGTAAATAAAATAAAATTAGTGCATTTAATGTACTTACAAATTCATTGATTAATCCTTCAATTAAAGAGAAGGCAAGAAGCAAAAAAGAAAAGAAAATTAATTTTCCCTATTTGATTAAATTCTGAATACAGATCTTCTTTTTTGTTTATTTGTTTTTTGAGACAGGGTCTTGCTATTTGTTCAGTCTGGCCTTGAACTAACTTTGTAGCCCAGGCCGGCCTCAAACTTATAGTAATGCTCCTGCTTCAGCTTCCCAAGAGCTGCCTCAGCCTCCTGAGAGCTGGCATGAGCCAGCATGGCTGGCCAAATACAGATCGTTAGTAGCTTCAGATATTTTTAGAAATTAATTAACTGGTTGGTTGATGGAAGTCCTAAATATCAAACCCAGGGCCTAGTGCATACCAGGCAAGTGTTCTACCACTGAAGTTTTATCATGAGTCCCTAAAAAACTCTTGCTTGATGAAATTAACTTCCAGGTATTTCAGGGCAATGAGCAGGTTAGCCATCTTGTAGAGCTGGGGCTGCTGCCACATGACTGAGGTGAGAGAAAAAAGTACAGCTGATTCTGAGTTCTCCCAAGAGACAGAATTCTCAATCCATACACGTACTAGGTGGTTTTGTCTTCTTAGTGGCTGACGAAGTCATTACTTTTCTACACGCACGGTTTTGCTATGTTACCCAGGCTGGCTTCGCCCTCCTACCTCAGTGTCCCAAGTAGGTGGGACTACAGTGATGTACCAGTGACTGGTCTTTCCCATATTTTCTCAGCGCACCCCTCCCTTTCTTCAGTGGTTCTCCCTCGGTGACAACCTTGTCACCCCCATGTCTGCCTCTCCTCTAATGCCCCTCAAAAGTGAAAACTCTGTGAACAATCTATCCTTCTCTAATCTGGTACACTCCCTAATGTGGAAGATAACCTCTCCATAATTCACATGCCAAGAGGAATTTATTTTTAGTAAAATTAGACACTTTTAAAGGCATCACAGAATACTCAGAGAGGTGTGAAGTAAATGAGGTCCCCTCCCTAAACACAACCATTATCATTTGTTTCCACTATTAGAATTGCTGTTTTCTAACTGTAAACAGAATGGCTCAGTCACATAGTGTGTTAAGGCTTACTTGGTTGAGACAGGAACTACTCTGTAAACCAGACAACTACAGTATTTGCATAATGTGTTCAGAAGAAAGGACCTCAGGAGAACCCAATCTCTGCAGATGAACACAAATGAAATATGGCACCAGACGGAAGAGTGGCCGGGAAAAGAGCATGGCGTCACCGGCACTTCCTGTTCCAATGGGCATAAACATGTTAGGACAGCAGGCCCCCTCAGATAATATTTTGTTTTGTTTTATTAATTTTCGCTTTCCAATCCATGAAAAAGGGAAAGTGCTGCCTACCTCACTTAGTTCTTAGAGTGATATGTTACATGCTTTTATTTCTCCAAAGCCTTTAAGCTTCTCTGGTAGCTTTCCTTATGGAATGTTTTCATGTAACAGCTTTTGGATACAGACACTCCTTGTTTAAGACTGAGTTCCAGGGGCTGGGGATTTAGCTCAGTGGCATAAGCACCTGCCTAGTAAGCAAGCGGTCGTGAGGTCGATCCCCGGTACCGATTAAAAAAAAAAAAAAAAAAACAGTTTTAAGACTGAGTTTCTTCCCTGCAAGTAGGTTATTACTTGAATTAGTTGTTAAATGAGGAACTATATATAGTACGCACATTATAGTATTCAGAACAAAAAAATGGTGGAACTTGATGACTTTGCTTTTATTCACGTAACACTTACACACAGTACTATAATGTGTTACAGAACATAAAACTATAGTACTGTACAGTAAAATCAACAAAAATTATGGTGCTGTATAAACAAGATATGCTACACCAAAAAAAAAAAAGACAGGTCGTAAGTCCAGGCAGCAGGTCCAAAGTCTGACCACCATGCCTCCATCCTAAGACTGAACTGTCACTAAATAGGTAGGTCATTAAATGAGAAATATCTGTATTTATTTCAACATGAAACCATACTTCTAAGGAAAAAATTGTGTGTGAAAGGACAAAGATTTCTATAAAAGGCTTCTATAAATAGAATCAAACATTCTCTAACAATTACCTTTTGTTCTTCTCTTTCTGTTGCATGGTGACATTTTTCAATTCTCCAGTGCCTCAAGAAATCTCGAAGATATCCAAAGAGGGTGAGGACACCGTACCCCACATATGTGAGCACAGCAACCAGCATGGGTGTTTCTTCAAAAGCTTCATTAAATGGTCTTTTATAAAGTCCCCCATTTTCTGTAACATGATGGATCTGAAAGATAGGTTGAAAATGTTTTTTTCAATCTCAGCAAAAAAAGGACTTCTACCTAAAATCACCCTAAAAGATTTGCATAAATGTACCTTGAAAATTGGGTAACAGTCCAAAGAAACTTCAAGATCTAGGCAGAAAATACTTGTTTTTAACAGAAAAAAATTTATAAATCATATACACTTCACAGGAAAATAAATAAAATTTTAAAAGGGACTAAGAAAGGCTGATTAAATAATGCCTAACACTAATTTTTAACATAACTTGATTTCCTGAAATAGATTCTAAAGTGCTATAATTGAGGTGGCTCAACTACTTGGGAGGACAGGAAGTTCAAGACCATCTTGGGCACCAGAGTAAGACCCCATTTCTAAGACAAAACAAGAAAAGAAGATACATAACAAAGAGACTCCCTATTCTGAAAAATACTGTTAGCTTATTAATGAAGCAAGTGAATTTAGGATGTAAAATAAAATTTTTTTGTTTGTTTTTTGGTACCGGAGATTGAACTCACGACCTCATTCTTAACAGGCAAATGCGTGAACCACTGAGCTAAGTCCTCAGCCCTAAAATAAAATATTTGTAAATACTTTACTACCACACAGGCTTAAAGTTACTCAGCTATGGTACTCAAAAAACTGTCAGCACCAGGCCGCTGTAGATACATGGGGTTCATATTAACCTCTGTCAGTAACAAGAAAGGTTATGCACACAGTAAAATATTTATGTAAATGTGCTCCAGCACTGGACAAGGGTAAAAGAAAGCCAAATACACTGTCACATGCTTATGGGCCCAGCTGCTCAGGACACTGAGGTGGGAGGATGGCTTGAGCCCAGTAGTTTGAGGGTAGTCTGGGCCACATACCAGGACTCTGTCTCTTAAAAAAGAAAACTGTTTAAAAGTTAACAACATGAGTACACAAAAGTAGCAACAGAAACAGAGCAACAAAAAAGCACAGATAAATCAGGCTTTCATAATTTAAGGATATGCTCCTCAGTTCAGGTGCTCCCTCTGAATTTCTAGGTAAGATTGACTGGAATGACTGATGGGGGTGCTGAGAGTCTCCCAACTTGGCAGGCTTCACTCTGATCTTAATCATATTTTTACATATTTATGAATCCATAGTGAGGTGAGAATAGGGCAGAGGTGGCCGGAAGGTAAGATCAGAGGCACTGGGGAATCCCCTGGGTTTTTGTTATTTTATTTTCTATCTCTCTTAGGGCAGTGGAAGCAGGAATAACCAACTGCAGTATAGCATTTAGAATTAAATGGAGGGATGTAAGTAACTCCTTCAGCCCCACTGTTTCTAACTTACCTATAAGAAGTCTGCATATCATTTGGCTTGTCCATTCTCTCCTGTAGAATCAGGTCCCTGGTATTAAAACAAGTCACTTTCTATAACTAACTTTACGATAGGAACTTTAGTTCTTTAAAAAGTAGATTTATTTATTTGTTTATGTACTGTTTTCTTTCACATATTACCTACTGCATATTGAACCTGGGGCCTTTGCACTCAGTTATATTCCCAGCCTTATGTTTAAATTTTTTATTTCAATCAGAGTTTCACTAAGGTGCTAAGTTGCTTAGTCTGTGCTCAAACTTGTGATTGTTCTGCCTCAGGCTCCCAGGTAGCTCGGATTGTAGGTGTGCATCACTGGCTGTTAGAGAGATGCAAATTAAAACAACTCTGAGATCCCACCTCACTCCAGAAAGAATAACTGTCATCAAGAAATCAACCAATAACAAATGCTGGAGGGTTAAAGGAATTCTCCTTTGTTGTTAGTGGGAGTGTGAATTGGTGCAACCACTGTTAAAATTTGTGGGGAGATTTCTCAAAAAGCTAGGACTAGAGGTTCCATTTGACTCAGCCATTCTTCTATCTTCCCAAAAGAATTAAAAGCATCGGGGCTGGGGATTTAGTTCAGCAGCATAAGCGCCTTGTAAGCAGGCAGTCATAAGTTCGATCCTTGGTACCGGTAAAAATACAAAAAAAAAAAAAAAAAAAAAAAAGAATTAAAAGCATCATATCACAGTGATATGTGTACACCTATGTTTATAGCAGCGTAAGTTTCTTAACAGCCAAATCTCAGAAACAACCCACATGCCCATCAACTGCTCAATGGATAGATAGATTTTTTACACAATGGAGTACTAACCTGCCATGAAGTACATGCTCAAAACATTTCTAGGAAAATGGATATACCTTGAGTCCATTCTTAAGTGAAATAAATTAGAGATATATGTGTAAATACCACATTGTTTCCCTGGTGTGAGAAGCAGAAAGTGTAAATAAGAACCAAAATGTGTAGCAGGTAAAATAGGAGGAAAATGTTCAAATGGGGAGAACAAAGGAGAAAGGAAAGGGAAAGGAAAGAAAGGAAAAGTTTTTTTTTAAAAAAAAAAAAGAAAAGGAGGAAAATATAGAAACAAAGCTTTGTAAATGGGGAGGTAAGGGGTTGAATGGAGGGTAGAGGAATGGGGAAAGAAACAAAGTATGTCATGTATAGGTACAAATTCTATTATGAATGTGATTGTTATAGGTATAGGTATCTAAAATGTAACAACAAAATCTAATTTAAAGAAATAGAAAGGCATCACCATGGTGAACATGTATAATGTTCCAAGGGAAGCCACCAGATGATTTTGCCTACAAGTATATTCAGCACTCAGAATAGTATTTATTACTAACAAAAAATTAACACCTATTCTGTAACATTTCCTTTTATTACCATTACAGAAAGTGACACCTGATAGGAATACAATAAATCTTTGTCAAATCAATGAAAACAATGCTTTACACTCTTTGCTCTTTCAAAACAAGTACACTGACAAAGAAGGGACTTGGTTATAGAGATTACACAATTAATACTGAGATACTTCTAGGACTCAGAGCTGATGCCTTTTAGTTTTAAGTAGACTGGCAGTGATATCCAATTCACACTAAGCAAAATATGGGCTGTTAACTAATACAGTGTATTTCAAATTCCAGATTCACTAAGAAGGCTCTTACCAAGTCTGTCATTCTAACTGGAAGCTATACTGTCAACCAAATAACCAAGAAAATACTAGTTTGTCATTGCCTCCAAGTTTGAGAAACAGTGTGCTCACAGAAAGCAGATAAAAATGTGACACTGTTAATATTATACACTTTAAAGTAAGACTCAGGCACTCCTACAAATATCGAAACACAACTGCTTAAAGCAAATGCAAAAAGAAAACAAAAAGGCAAAAAAGGTATTTTTTCAGTCAACATATTAGCATACTACCATAAAATATTACAAGACAGGGCCAGGGCATAGCTCAGCAGTGGAGTGCCTACCTGGCAAGCACAAGGTCATGAATTCAACACCTGGTACAAAAAGGGGGGGTGGGGATTTTATCTGCATGCCTGGAGGCTGTCAACCATGGTTCTTAAGCAGCTGAAAAAGAGCTCTTAACCGAACCAATAATGGAAAAGTGTAAATGAAAGACAAACTGTGTTCATAATACGTATGCCCTAAAATCTAAAATCTCCTAGAATGAAACAAAAGAAATTGGGATAGGGAGTGGGATGGAGGAAGAAAGTATATTTCTTACAACCTTATAAACCAGTTTGACATTTTTCTGTGTGTGTATGTGTGTGTGAGAGAGAGACAGAGAGACAGAGAGACAAAGAGACAAAGAGACAGACAGAGACAGAGAGACAGAGACAGAGACAGAGACTCACTATGTAATTCAGGCTGGCCTTGAACTCACTATGCAATGCAGGCCAGGCTGGTCTTGAATTCATGATAATCCTCCTGCTTCAGCACCCCCACTCACCTGGCATTGTTTTAACCTTCTCTGAAATAGAGCCTTACTATAGTTCAGCAGCCCTGATTTCACTATGAAGTTAGCTCAAGACTAGCTTTAAACTCACAGCAATCTTTCTGCCTCCCAAGTGCTAAGATTACAGATCACGCTGAGCTCTTTTTCCTGTTTTTACAAAAATGAGTACATATTATTAATGAGTTTTCACTTGTCATTTTAAATACATTTACATTGAATTATGCCACAGATTTTATTCATCTTATATCAATCATTATACTTCAAGTTATTTCATTACATTCAGTCTCTGGCAAATCCTCACTTGTTAGTTTTCAAAGACCTTATATGCTCATGAGCATATACAAATCTACACTGCATTCCCAAATTTCTACATCATATAAAATAAAATTACATGCAAATATAATCCTCTCTCTGGAAAAATGACAATCTTCCAACGTGGTAATTCCATTAACAGTGTCCAATACTAATAAAGCAAGACACAGTAATATGTTAGTTAGAAATGGGGAGGTTAGCCAGGCATAGAAGCGCATGCCTATAATGTCAGCACTTGGGAGTCTGCAGCAGCAAGATTGCCCGAAATTCAAGGCCAGCCTGAGCTACATCGTGAGTTTTAAGGCCAGTATGAACTACAGAGACTGTCTGTCTCAAAACAAACAAAATAAAAGCAAAATCCCAAATAAACAAACAATAACCCAACTAATCAACCAACCACAGCAATTAAACACCAAGAACTCTTGTTAAAATTGAAAACTGAAAGATCCTGCCTCTGAATATGAAGAAAAAATACAGAGAGGAGGAGACTGTCAATGTGAACCTAGTAGACACTTAGAGCTACATGCTAAAGTAAAAAGCAAAAGGATGCAACTGACTCAAGAAAAAATAATCTTTAATTATAAATGTATGAAGAGAGATGGGGGAGAATGAATTTTCCAGAATCAGTTGGGAATTTGTTGCAGTACTAATGCCTCTACCATTTAACAGTTCAGTATTTCTCTTTTTTTTTTGAGATTTCCCCCCTCCCGCACTGAGGATTGAACTCCCCACCTCATGCTTGCCAGTCAGCTGCCATGCAGCTGAGCTAAACCCCCAGCCCCTCAGTATTTCTTTAAAATGAGAACATTCTTGCCAACTCCACACATGCATGCCTGTAATCCCAGCAATTGGAAGGCTGAGAAAGGAGGGTCACTGTGAGTTCAAGGTCAGCCGGAACTGCATAGTGAGACCCTGTCTCAAAAATACAAAAAACAAGGGGCTGGGGATTTAGCTCTGCGGCATAAGTGCCTGCCTCGTAAGCAGGTGGTCGTGAGTTTGATCCCTGGTACGGATAAAAACGAAAAAGACAAAAAAAAAAAAAAAAAAAAAAAAAAAAAACCAACCAAGAACATTCTCTTATATAACTATAGCATAATTATCAAAATCCAGAAATTGAAACAATACTATCTAATCTAGCCTACAACTTTATTGGGACTTTATCACTTGTCCTTATGATGTGTTTTATAGTAAAAGAAATATTCTGTCTTTAGTTTCAGAAAACAAACCAAGCTGGGTATGGTGGGGTGTGCCTCTCATCCCAGCACTATGGGAGGCTGAGGCATAAGGACTGCAACAAAGCCAGAATGGCAATTCAGCAGATTAGCATGGCCCTGTATCAGAATAAAATAATAGCTGGGGGGGGGGGAGGGGGACACATATGGGGCAGGTTGTATGTCCTGGGGATGTAGCTCAGTGTAAAAGCCCAGGATTCAATCCCCAATGCTGTCAACAAGTTTGAACTGCACTGCAGTATGACTTACAAGGAATGATTTTCAATAAAGGTTTCAAAACTCTCATGAAAGGACAGAGTAGTAATATAATGATGTAACCCTGGCTAAGTAATTATTGGAGAAACAGGCGTACATTTCTGAGACCACATAAGCATGATTTCCTTGAGCAAATGAACCCACTCCAGCTGAATGTCAGCATGGCAGAACTGCTCACCTGGTGAAGGGTCTAAAAATTATTTTAAAAGCTTCATACCTAATACAAGTCATTCCTTATTCTTCAGCATCAAAGAACTATTATGAGCATTTTGCATTAAATGAACCCCATTCATTTCTATGCAGTATGCTCTGCTGTCCCTTAAATCAGTTCTGCTGATGTTGTCTTTTCTTGGAATTTTACTGAAATGTACTAGCCTCTCCCTATTGCATACCACACATACTGGAGAATAGTTTGCAGCTTTGTACAAATCACACTCCAAATGTGTGTTTCCAGCAGTGCCCCCACTGCTTTTTTTTTTTTTTTTTTAATTTCCAGCAGGGACATTATAAGAAGTACAAAGACCATATATTTTCTGCAATTAGGAAAAATTCCCTCAATTTTGTCAATAAGTAACTCAAGTAAAATGGAGTGAAAAGTGCTTCCAAAGCTACCTGTGAAAACACACTTAGAGCTGGATGTAACAAGTTCCCTATTCAAAATCCCCAAACATCTTCAAGTACGTGTGGACAGGAGCAGCCAGGTGAGTAGCATCCTGTGCACAGAGGGCACTGACCTCACAGGGGAGGAACTGCCCTCACTTGCCACCCACACCAAGCAACAGGATGTAACCAACAGATGCAGAGTCGGGAGGCTCCAGTTCCAGAGCAGCTCTGCCACAGTTCTGCTTCTTTGTCTCAACTTTCTTACACCTCTACCTGTCCTCCACTTACATAGTGCTGTCCCTGGCACTCTGCCCCCTGCCATGAGCTACTACTCTGTTTCTGCCTGGCACTATGCTGCAGAGGCAGCCCTTTCTCTGGGACCACTCCTGGCCTATGACTGATTGATATGGGGTAGATAATTTTGCCAAATGGAACACCATAATTTTCTTTCATGAGGCTTTTGTTTCAATGGGAAGAATCTGGCTGTTGATAAGTGGGAATGTGAATTCTTTATGTATCAGAGTATGCATACCTGAAATGTACATTTTTTATTTTAAAAAAAGTATTTATTGAAAATTTATATATTTTCAACAAATTTTTAAATGGGCATAAGTACTGCTTCTTTTGTAAAATATTCTTTAATACTGTTTTATATGAAAGGACAGAAATAGGAAAAATACTACATACATGGAGAAAATAAAGCCAAGACATTAGAATATAAATAAATATCTTAGGAAATTCGATGGCCCCAGAACTAACACTGTAATATTGTGATGTGCACCACAGTGTATAAAATGTGTATATGCATATATTATAAATATATAAAATAGGAAAGGGATACAATTTTACATAAAAGAAACCATACTACAGTTTTCTGGTCGTTGGTCGTTGATATAAGCAAATATCATTCCTTTTTTTGTTTGTTTTGTTTTTTCAGAAAGGGGCTGGTTGTGTAGTTCAGGGTGGCCTTGAACTCACTATACAGCCCAGGCTTGCCTTGAACTTGTGGCGTTCCTTGTCCCTTAGTTTCCTGAGTACTGGAATTACAAGCATGTGCCACCATGTCCAGCTGATAAATATTCCGGAAGAGGGTGTGTGGAACCAGAAGGATCCAGAACAGTAAAAACCATCCTGGGCAGCAAGAGCAAAGCAGGAAGTATCACAATCCTGGATTTCAAGTTAAACTGCAAAGCAACAGTAATAAAACAATATGATCCTGACAAAACAGACATGAACACAATAGAGGATGCAGAAACAGTACCACGTACATTCAGCCAACAGATCTTTGACAAAGAAGACAAGAACATACACTGGGGGCTGGGGACTTAGCTCAGTGGCATAAGCGCTTGCCTTGCAAGCAGGCAGTTGTGAGTTCGATCCTTGGTACCGATAAAAACGAAAAAGACAAAAAAAAAAAAAAAAAAGACAAATAACGCAAATGGGGGGACCAAAAAATGTACAGAGGGGACAGGGACAGGAGTGGAAGGGAATGTAAAAGTAATTAAGATGTGTTATGTACCTGTACCAACTCCTATGATGAAAGTACTCACTACTTTAAAAGATTTTCTTTAAAGGGTACAATTTGAGGAAGACTTAAAGATATTTTCAAGGGTGGGGAATATAGCTCAGTGGCATAGTGCCTGACTAGCAAGTGAAAGGCCCTAAGTTTGATTCCTGGTACAAATATAAATATAAATATAAATATAAATATATATTTTTAAGATTTGCTGATTGCTTAAGTGCAATGGTCAAAACTTAATTATTTCATCTTTTTTTTTTTTTTTTGTCTTTTTCCTTTTAATCGGTACCGGGGATCGAACTCACGACTGCCTGCTTGCAAGGCAGGCGCTTATGCCGCTAAGCTAAATCCCCAACCCCTATTTCATCTTTTTTTAAAATTAATTTTTTTTTGTTTTGTTTTTTTTGAGACAGGGTCTCACTATGAAGTTTAGGAGCTGGGTTTGAATTCACTATGTAGCCCAGGCTGGTCTCAAACTTATTGCAATCCTCCTGCCTCTGTCTCCCAACTGCTGGGATTACAGGCATGCACCACTACCCCCAGCAAACCTCATCTTTCAATGAATCAGACAACTACCTCAAACAACATAATGTTACACAAAATTGTCTTGGGTTTCTAAATTGCACTGATGGGAGTGTGGCACAGGTGCTGGTTTCCTCAAAATGATCTTAAAGGCAATGCAATTATAGAATTGACTATTATAGAATTTGACTTCTACCACCAAGTATCAGTCTCTGTCTGTGTCTGTCTCTCTTTCTTATTTTCTCACTGTTTCCTTGTTAACATGCTAACCATAAAATTCATGAAGGAAGGCAAAAGTTGAAGAAGAATGAGGGCATTCCTGAAGACAAAGTGGAGGAACCACCTTCATTAGTAAGACTGACTACACAGGTAGTCAGTCTGGGCATGTGATATTGATTACACAACAAAGAAAGGGAAAAACCAGAAAACTCAGAAGTACACTCAGAGTGTGGAATATGATGGATAACAGAGGCAGCATTTCAGATTACTGAGGAACGGAATACCTTTTTGGCTTTTCCATGTGGAAAGAAAAAGGAAACAAAAGAATAGATCTTCACAAATGATACCATTCTGTAAATCAATTCTAGGTTGTTAAATATGTAAATGTTAAAACAAAAAAGCCTAGGGCCAGGAATATAGCTCAGTGGCATAAGTGCCTGTCTGGCAAGCGCAAGGTTATGAGTTTGAGCCCTGGGATCAACCCCCACAAAAAAAACTAAAAAGGAAGCATACATTAGAAATTGTGACCCTAGAGTACAAAATGATTTTCCTAAAACTAGAAAAGCACCAGAAAATATGAGGTAAAGTTGATAAAACTCTACATGTAAGATACCCATACACAATACAACAGCACAGAAAATAATATGCTTTTTAAAGCAATCAAAGAAACACAAGACATCACTGAAAATTACAAAGCATTGCTGAAAGAAAGATGATCTAAATAAATGGAAAGACTTCTAATGATCAGAGATTGGAACACAGTATCAATAAGATAGAAAAACTTCTCTGGGCTGGGGATTTAGCTCAGCAGCCAATCAAGCAGGCGGTCATGAGTGCAATCCCGGGTACCGATAAAAAAAAAAAAAAAAACTTTTCAAATTGACCTATACAAAATCCTGGTTACTTTTTTTAGAGACCTAAACAAACTAATCCTAAAATTCATATGGAAATGTGAGACTTCAAATAAATAAAATCTTGAAAAGAACAAAGTTGGAGCATCCACTTTCCAAATTCAAAAATGACTATAAAACCACAGTAATCAAGAAAGTGTTACTCACATAGGGATAGACATATAATAATCAACAGGTTAAAAGTCCTGAAATAAACCCTGACATTTATGACTGAGTTTGATCAAGCATGCCAAGATAATTCAAGGAAGAAAGAATAGCTTTTACCAAAAAAAAAAAAAAAAAAAAAAAAAATGGTGTAGGGATTATGGATATCTACACTGAAAAGAACTGACTGGTCCCACAGCCTTCCATTAACTCAAAATGGGCTGAGAATGTACAGGACTTGCCTAGCATGTATTTGTGAAGCCTTGAGTTTGATCTCCAGAGCTAAAAACAAAATGACCTGATTTAAAACTATGAAAACAAAAAATTACAAAAATACATGTAAAGCTTTGGGCCTGGGGATTTAGCTCAGCGGCATAAGCACCTGCTTTGCAAGCAGGCAGTCGTGAGTTCGATCCCAGGGACCGATGAAAAGGAAAAAGACAAAAAAAAAATACATGTAAAGCTTTATGATCTTTGAAAAGGCAAAATACAAGCAAGTAAAGGAAAAATGAGAAGGTCACTTGAGAAGGTCAAAATTAAAAACTTCCAGGTCTGAAAGGTCAACATTAAGAAAGCCTAAAGAATAACTGAAGGAGTAAGTCCTGACGCATTTGGGATAATACTACAATGCAGCTGCGTGTTTACACAATAAAAGCATTTTTAAAATGCCTGAAAATAACAGATCTAGAGTTTATGCCTCTAGGGAAGTAGAAAAATAGTATTTCCTCCTGGAAGAAGTCTTTTAAAAAGACAGGGAACTATTGAAACATAAATCAGATCATGACACTGCCCTGCATGGCATCCTAACACAACAGCACAAGGCTGGCATGGTCTGGGCTTACGAAGCCCACATGCCCTGACTCCTCCTCCCACGCAGTTCTGCCCTCACACCCTGCCAGGTCACTTGACACTGAACCCATGCAAACTTACCTGTCTTCTGCCCTTAAGTTACCTTAGCCCTAAAATGTGTTTCTCTTCATTCTCTTTCCTACTCCATGTCAGTCTTTAATTCATATCTTACTTCCTCCAGAGGTTGCCCATAACTACCCTCTAAAATACTCTCTGTGATTTTTTGTTTTTGTTATTATGTGAGACAAGGCCTCATATATTGCCCTGGCTGGCCTCGAGCTTGTCACCTCAAGTGATCTTTCTGCCTCAGGCTCCCAATTATAGGCATGTGTCCTCACTGCTGGTTCCTAATTTTTTTTTTTTTAACTGTAACACTTTTGACTGTGTTTATTTATTTATTTTGGTTTTTTTGAGACAGGGTCTCACTATGCCGTTCAGACTAGCCTTGAATTCACTTTGCAGCCGAGGCTGATCTCAAACTTGCTAGGATCCTCTTGCCTCAACCTCCTGAATGCTGGGGTTACAGGCATGCACCACCACAGCCAAGCTGACTGCAACACTTTAAGCTGTCTGACATGATACTCTGTATGTATTTGCTTATGCCTGCCTCTCACAGCAGAAGGCAACATGCTACATTTCTCTAGACCTCACATCACGCCTAGCTCACTAAAGATTACTAGAACAAATGAAAATTGTTCATTTTTTTATAAAGCCAGCTACTAAACACATACTTTTTTGAGTTAAAGTATGATAGTTTATATGAACCCGCTGGCTGACAAAATGTTCTAGACATTTTAGGACGATGGTAGTACATATATTGTACTTAGACCAACAAAGAGTCTAAGTTTTAGTGTTTCAAGGTTTATAGGTGTTTAAAAAATAATAGAAGCTTCCTGAATGTCCTGAGGAGTTAGGGGTGAGAGCTTGAGAGAGCAGAAGAGGCCACCACAGGCTCTGGTGGCCTAGAAATGACAGACAGGCCCTGGCATACCTCGCAGCCTTCCATTAGGAGCAGCAAGGCCAGTGACGTCAGTACGCTTATCCCACTGTCTCACTGAGGGTTTAAGCAGTGACACCTAGGCTGGTGCAACAAAGGAAGACGAAAACAAGAAGCAATGATTTATTGTCATGCCCTTCTTTTCTCACACTGACTCTTGAAATGCCAACAAGTGAGGTAACAGGTTATGACTACCAGTTAGATTATATGGATTTACATGCTGGGAACCCTGTGGTAGATGTTGGGTAACCTGACTGCCTCATTTATAATCCTTGCTTTTATGTAGACAAAAAAACAGGTTATTCTCAGCACAGCTAAATTAGTTGGTGTTAAACCTCATTTCCTAAAAACAGACATCTTCTTAGCAGAAGACATTTTCTTAAGCAGAGAAAATTCATACAACTATTTATTCAATCCAAATTTAGCTAATAATATGAATAGCAAAACGAGCTAATTATATGAATAGTAAAAATGAGCATGAAAGAGGAGTATAAAGTAAAATTCTAATATTAAGCTACTGATGATTTTTACACAATCAGATTAAGTTGAAGTATCTCTGAAATAACTAAAGAAAAATTTGATTTGAAGGAAATCTAAAAAATATGACTAAGAAATGACAAATGAAAATGTAAATAATTGGATTCTAACTTTGATATTTAACTTTTTGTAACAAATTGTTTAATCTACTTTCCTTGATTTTGTAATTTAACCAAGTGAACAGAAAGAGGAAAAACTCTAATAATCACTTGTAAAAACTGCTTATGGGGGCTGGGGATTTAGCTCAGCGGCATAGCACCTGCCTTGCAAGCGTGTGGTCGTGAGTTCGATCCCTGGTACCAGTAAAAATACAAAAAAAAAATGCTTATGACTCTGTACATTTTTCATCTTGCATATCCCTTCAGACAGTATGTACATCCCTTCAGACAGTATTCATTAAAACAGTTTCCTGGCTGAGTGTAGTACCACATGTTTATAATCCCCTCACTCAGGAGGTAGAGGCAGGAGGATCTCTGTGAGTTCAAAGCCAGCCTGAGTTACAGTAAGTTCAAGGCCAGATTGAACTGCATGGCAAGACTGGTCTCAACTCCATCCCCCAAAAAGCTTCCTTATTCTTTGTCTCAAAAATCATGTGATTATTTACATCCATTTTTCTTAAAAGAAAAGGCTGCATAATCCTTAAGACAAGCATTATCTCTCTCAGTGTTGTTTCATCTTTTGAGACACGGACTCATTATGCCACAGGCGGCCTTGAACTCATTCTATAGCCCACACTGGGTTCAAATTCCTCACAATCTCCTGCCTCCTGAGATTACAGACATACACCACCATGCCCTACAAGAATTATCTCACATTTGTATCATCAAATATAGGATGCAGCTCTTGAAGTATAAAAATTAAATATTTGGGGGATTTTTTTTCAAAAATATGAAATAAAACTATGATGATTTTGAGCTTCTCCATGAAATAGTGCTATGGGTTCCAAAGAGAAGCTTTGATGTCTGAAAATTATCTTTACAGTTCTGAAAACGTTAAAAAATTAAACATGAGAAATCTTCACTTCTGAGCATATTAATTGGGAGATGTCCCAAGGCTAACAGTGCCAAAGTAAAAAGGTCAACCTATACTGTATACTGTGCCTTCTCTCTCCCATCTCTCACTCAGTCCCTCCCTCCTAGGAAAACAGAAGTTTCTGACTGATTGCCAGAAGCCGACTACAAAAGACCTTCAGAGACTGCAGTCAATGCTGTTCGTACCTTCTGTTCTCTTAGGCAGATACAGTGAGGGGTAGCCTGCACTGGGTGAGGGGTTTTGGGCTGGGCTGAAGGTTTTGGTGAACTCAGTCCACTACAGTGACCACTGCCACAAAACTGTATGAAGAAAAAAGCTCTAATTAAATTTTTTCCATAGACAGTTTTTCTAAAACTCTGTATTAATCAATTATTTACTTTTTATGATTTTTTCCTCTTACAAAAGAGCACCGTTTAGTGCTTTGGTGCTTGTTCAATGTAGTTTGACATTCTTACTGGACAAATGTTAAATTCTGATTTGTGATCTTCAGGGATTTGAGAATAATACCTAACTTCATGTGAATTAAGGTGACCCTGGCAAAACGTTATAGCAGAAAATTAAAATCTGACTGACTCTTTCAAAATACTGAAATATCTATTTATAATTTTGAACAAGGTGATCCTTACCTTAGATAACATAGTAAGCAGTATTCTAAATGACAAAACTGGTAAAGCTGGAAAATACCTTTTAAAATGTCTTGAAGCCCTAAGTTTATAGGTTATGCCAACATAAATAGCCAAGAAATATAAAAGAAATAAATTCTAAGAGATTTTAATATAGAATCTGTATCTCCTAGCATTTTTAGCTGTGAATAGAAAAGGCTAGCTAAACTAAGCACAAAAGATGATAAACTGAAAAGATAATATGCCTTAAAAGGAGAGGAGGGAGAACTGATCAACAAGTAGGTCTCAAAAAAGGGAGGAACTAGAGAGCTCTCAGAACTGCAGTGGGGCAGGTTAAGAACCTTTCTTCCAGGCACTGCCCTCTAGTCTCTCATCTATTAAAACTTTAATCTCCCAGGAGAGGGTTATTGGGTTCCGTTTCACCAATGTGTCTACCCCACGTCAATCAGATACAGCCAAGGAATGCAGTCACGAAGCACAACTGTGCCTACCAGGAGGCCACTCAGTACATCAGGCAGTAGTCTCAGTAAAGGGAAATGCAACAGATGCAAACCCAGCTCCACACGCGCGGGCAGAGCAGAATGCCAGGGACGGCACTATATAAGTAGAGGACACGGTAGAGGTGTAAGAAAGTTGAGACAAAGAAGAAGAACTGTGGCAGAGCTGCTCTGGAACTCCAGCCTCCTGACTCTGCATCTGTTGGTTACACCTTGGCGCTTATCTAGATGGGCAAGTGCTACAGGCAGTGTGGGTGGCAGATGAGGGCACTTACTCCTCTGCAGACATCAGTGCCCTCTGTGTGCAGGATGCTGCTCACCTGGCTGCTCCTGTCCACACGTACTTGAAGGTCTTCAAGTGGAGATTTTGAACAGGGAACTTGTCACGTCCAGCTCTGAGTGTGTTTTCACAGGTAGCTTTGGAAGCACTTTTCACTTCATTTTACTTGAGTTACTTATTGACAAAACTGAGGGAATTTTTCCTGACTGCAGAAAATATATGGACTCTGCACTTCTTATAAGGGCAGTGGGGGCACTGCTGGAAACATACATTTAGAGTGTGATTTGTACAAAGCTCCAAGCTATTCTTTAGTATGTGTGGTATGCGACAGGGAGAGGCTAGTAAAATCCCAAGAAAAGGCCAGCCTCTATAAACAACTTTTAAGACATGAAACCTATTGTCACTCTATCTATGTAACTATCTACCTACCAATCTATCTATTGACAGTGTTG
This sequence comes from Cavia porcellus, assembly GCF_034190915.1. Classification (NCBI taxonomy): domain Eukaryota; kingdom Metazoa; phylum Chordata; class Mammalia; order Rodentia; family Caviidae; genus Cavia; species Cavia porcellus. The sequence goes on along the minus strand of NW_026947514.1, from coordinate 24,870,418 downwards.
AGGACTGAACTCTGGGCCTTTGCACTAAGCCATGTCCCAGGCTTTTTTTTTTTTTTTTTTTTTGAGATACAGTCTCACCAATTTACGAAGCTGCTCAGGCTGAGCTTGAAATTTTAATCCTTCTGCCTCGGCCTGCCAGAGTGCTGGGATTACAGGTGTACACTACCATACCTCAACTCCCACTACCTAATTTTAATTCTCAGAAGTTACCAATAAAATTCTATATTGCAAATGCAGTGGCACAGTAGAGTCAGACAAACCCGCAACACATCCCAGGTTTTTACAACTTAGTAACTGTTACCACTAGGCCAGTTATAAGTGACATGGACTTCAGGCTTCTCACTTCTACAATGGGGATACCATTTACCTAGCTGAGCTCTTGTGAAGATTAGATAAATCAGGAGAGAGGCTGGCACAGAGTACGTACTCCACATATGGTACCCCATTACTATTCTTGGTTTCTCTCACTGCCTGAAAATATTATTTATGTTTCCTACTGAAATAGCCTCCATTTCCCTGGGCTTTCCCTACACCTACTTCCTCCCAACGATGTTCTTTCACAATCACTGTGCTTCAACAACTTGTAGTTGCCTATACCTTCTCCCAAAAAGATTAATTACAATTACATACCTCATCTTTAGTTTAACTCTTTTCTATCTACTTTGTCAACTACCACTCATTCCTTTAACACCTCCTGAGTTTTTATTACATACTAAGCACAATGCAAAGAGTAAAATCTCCTATGTTTGCTTTAGGAGCTTATTTAGCAGGGACGTGGGGGCGCATGCCTATAATCCTAGCACTCCAGAGGCTGAGGCAGGAGGACTGCTATGAGTTATAGGCCAGTATGGGCTACACAAGCGAGTTTAAGGCCAGCCTGAACCCCATAGTGAGACTTTGTCTAAAACAAAAACAAAAAACACTGCCATCACAAAAAAACAGATGCTTTGACTAATTAAAGATTATTATATTTAACAGGTCAGTACTTTATTCAATAGTTCCTAAATCTTTCCAGATCACAAAAATTGTTGAACACTTCTACCAACCTCAATATGAATCTCTGAGGTAAGGTTGGATCATACCCATGGTTTCAATACAACTGTGTTATCTTCCTGTATTCAGCTGAGAGTGGCGGCACTGGTCTGTAATTCCAGCACTTGGGAGCTGACAAAGAAGGAGCACCATGAGTTCAAAGCAAGCCTGAGCTACACAATGAATTCAAGGCCAGCCTGAACTACAAAGTGAAACCCTGTCTCAACAAAACAAAAACAAGGAAGGAAGGAAGGCAGGCAGGCAAGCAGAGGACTGATTTACCCAGTCCTCGTTAAAAAAATGAATCCCAATCCCAATGTATACACACACACACACACACAATATTATGCATCATAAAAAGGATGAAATTCTGTCATTTGAAAAACATGGTTCAGTATGTTAAATGAAGTTAGGAATAGAAAGACAAATACCACATCTCGGGGCTGGGGATTTAGCTCAGCGGCATAAGCACCTGCCTTGCAAGCAGGGGGTCGTGAGTTCGATCCCCGGTACCGATAAAAATGAAAAAGACAAAAAAAAAAAAAAAAAAGAAGAAGAAGAAGAAAAGAAAAAAAAATACCGCATCTCATTTGTATGTGAAATCTAAATTGATCGCGGAAGTTGAGAGTAGAGTGGTTTCCAGAGAGTGGGGAGGGAAAGGCAACAGAGAAAGGTTCATCAGTGGGTGTTAAATTACCGTTAAGCTAGAGCAAAAAGTTCTGGTGTGCTGCTAAACAGTAGGATTACTACAAATAACATTAATTACTGCATATTTCAAAAGACTAGACTAAAGGAGTTTGAAAATTCTCACCATAAAGAAATTCTAAATGTTGGAGGGGACGGATACATTTAGCCTGATTTAAGCATTACATAGTACTCCATTAATATGTACAATTTTTGTATTTCTGTATACTAGTTAATTTTAAAAAATGATGCTGGGGATTTAGCTAAGTAACACGAGCGCCTGCCTGGCATGTATGAGGCTGTGTTTGATCCACGGTACAAAAAAATAAAATAAAATAGGCTCTAAAAAACGAAATCCTACCTAATATAAAGATTATCCCAATGTTTTAAGACCCTTCAGTAAATATGTATTATTTCTACAATTGAGTAAAAATTATTTTAAAAGGAAAAATAGCTGCCTTGAACTTCATACTAGTCTTGAAAATAGTCTTAAAAGACAGAAACTAAATTTTCTGATATGAAATGGATCAAGAGCAAAGGGTTAAAGCATATTGCAGAAACCTTAGAATCTGTTCAGAAGGCAACTGACTTTTAAAGACCTCAAGCCATTTATTTAATCAAGCAAGGCACACCCACTCGCATGCAAACACTGCCTCTACCCATCCCTCTCAATTGCCTATTCTACCAATAAACACTACTTTCTTTCAAAAGCTGAATCTAATTGAATCAACCAATTAATTCTCTTGCTCAGAGCTCTACAAGCTTCTAGGGCACCTGGGCCCACCCTAAAAAGTGGGCAGTCTGCCCTCCCTTAACACCCGAGTTTTAAAATGCTATCCTAAGAACAGTGTTGTTTTTTCTTAAAGTATTTTTATTAAAGAGAATTCCTGAGAACAACAAACAACTGGAATCTTTCCGAACTAGCTAATAAAAATCAAATGTTTTTTCTCCTGGAGCAAAGGCATCTGGAACAAAATCTTATCCAAAAACCTGAAAGTACTGCAGTTGCAACATTACTTCTGCAAAGCCTTGAAGCTCTCAAGATGTCTCATCAGTCCCTGTCAAACCTGAAGTGGTACACAGTGGCCATTCTGGATATTCCTCTTGTTCCTGTCTCATAAACAAACTTCTCCTTTCCTCCAACTATCATATTAAATCCCCAGTTACTGTTTTGCTTTATTGGAAACAAAAACGGTAATCTATTTATCAAATAACCTTTTCTTGTTCACTTGCCCCCTTAAGTGTAACTTGTGGGACACACACCTTTTTCCCCTTTTTTTCTTTTCTTTTCTTTTTGGTACTGGAATCGAACTCATGACCTCAGGCTTACCAAGCAGGTGCTGTGCCACTGAGAGAACTAACACTTTATTCGACTCTGTCTTATCATTTAATCTCACTTGTGCTCCAGTGTCACCTTGAAATTGATTTTACTTATTTTAGTAAGGAGAAGACACTCTTCTAATAGTTCATTAACATTGCTTACAAGAGAAAGAAAGTTTTCTCCACCTTGGACCCGTTTCACCTCGTGGTTTTACTCTATGAAACTCCCTAGAAAAGACAGTCTTTGGCAACCCACTTAGGACCCGTTCTATCTCTCTCAGACAGCTTTCTCTCTCAGTAAACATATTCTGCTCTTAAAACAAACAAACAACAACAAAACACAACTTTTTAGCCTGGTGTGATGGCACATGCCTGAAATCCCAGCACTTGGAGGCTGAGGCAGGAGTATTGCTATGAGTTCAAGGCCAGCCTGAGCTACATAGTAAGCTCACCGCCAGGCTGAACTATACAGTAAGACCTTATCTCAACAATGACAACCACAGACAACAAAAAATGACAAAGACAACAACTTTTTAAAAAGATACTCTCTTGCTGTCATGAAGTTACCAAATGTCTTGCATGAGGAAAAAACAAAACCAAAACTCAATGTTCCTCTATATGTATGACCCAATCTACAGATCTGAACAGGGCCGGGGGTTTAGCTCAGCGGCACAAGCACCTGCCTGGCAAATGCTAGGTCACGAGTTTGATCCTCAGTACCAAAAAATAAAAAATAAAAAGCCTACTAAAAAACAGTTTTCAAGAAGAGATACTTCAGGCCTCAGAGCATTCCACTAGACCATTCTGCCAAATACCACCCATTTGAGTGAAACTGTTTACCAAATTATGTCCCAAAAAAATCAGCCAGATGTTATGCTCACAGATTTTTAAATTTCAATTTAATATGACATTTCTTCATCTTATTAGTTGGCAAGCTCTGAAGAAACATTATGCCTACAATTGCTACCTCAATTGATTCTAGGCAAAACTTGATTTACTACTTAATCAGACAATTCCTACTGACAGAAAAATACACTCAAACACAAAGCATGCCTAACATGTCATCAGCTTTCTCCTGACTTCCTTTCTTCATACTTCACCCATTCACCTACAGTCATTAAATTTCTCTGTTATATGCTGCACCACAACCAATTTTGTCTTATTAGCCATTTACATTGCTAGGAAAATAAAGAGATTCTTCTCCCACTTATAATAAGCTTATTATTATATGTGCTCTCTCACAATTATATCTTAAAAAATAAATTTTTTTTTGTCTTTTTCCTTTTTATCAGTACCAGGGATCGAACTCACGACTGCCTGCTTGCAAGGCAGGCGCTTATGCCACTGAGCTAAATCCTCAGCCCTGTATCTTAAAAAGTAAAAACCAACCTTTGAATTTGTATAATTTTTAACATCCCAGGCGGATGAAGACTCATGTATTTTCCCAAAACTCTCCAGCCTAATAGCTAACTGGTGACCTGGAGAAATGCTTTACTTTCTGTTTCTAATCAAAACAGCAGGCCTATTCATCATAGTTACTGGTATGGAGAGGAGGCTGCAGGACATTCATATTAAAGCCAACTTAAGATCACTGTCCTAGCCAGGTTTGGTGGTGCCTACAATCCTAGCCCTTAGGGAGGCTAGAGTAGGAGGACTGCAAATGTAAGTCCTGCCTGGACAATTTAGAAAGATCCTATCTTTAACACAACAGGTCTGAGGATGTAGCTCTGTAATAGAGTTCAATACTACCAAGAGAAAAAAAAAAAAATCACTGTTTTAGCAAAACCATAACAGTTATACTCTTACTGAAAGGGAACAGGCAGTTTAAAAAAAAAAACAAAGGTTTTCCTTAGTAACTGAACAAGATTTAGAATTAAAGTCAACACAACACATCCTCTTCCAGCAACTCTGGTGGTGTTTTTTTCCTTTCTTTCTTTTTTTTTTTTTTCTTTTTCTTTTTTTTGTCTCTTTTGAGACAAGGTTTCACTATGCAGTTCAGGCTGGCCTCAAACTCACAAGGATCCTCCTGGTTCAGCCTTGAGGCTGAATGATGGGATTACAGGCATGTGCCACCACATCCGGCCTTTTTCCAGCCACTTTGATCTCACATCTTTTAAGTAGTTTATCATTTAAAACATACTAGTAATTTGGAGGGTGATAGTATATGTTCGATCAGAACTGAAATATTTTAGAATTGCCTAAACTTAACTGATGATTCACTCTTGGTTAACCGGTACAGAGACTCAACACAAGTTAAAACCAACCCCTATGTGACAGCCTTGCTGCTCAAAAGGACCCCCTACTTCCACCTGGGGAGTGCAAGGAGGGTCTCACACGAGCAAACGAGGAGATAATGCTTTCCTTCCAAGTGCAAGGCCGGGTTCGCTGCCAGGTCCAGGGCACAGCGTCCTGCGTGGGGAGGGAGTCCAGGAAGGGACTGGGTGTGTTTCCACCTGGCACCGTCTCTTAACTTTCTCAGTCTCTCGAGGACCCCAAGGGTGGTGTCCTTGAACCGCTGTAATTTAAGAGGAAGCTGCGACTTCGAGGGTTTGAGGAGAGGCCCGCGTGAGGGAAAACCTCGGGTGGCGCCTGCTGGGGCGCGAGGGGTCAGTGATTGCTTCCCCGGGGCGCGGCCCGCACTTCTGGCGGGAGTAGGCAGCGGAAGACTGAACCCCGGGCTCGCAGTGGAGCCCAAGTCTCCGGGTCGAGGCCAGACGGCCTAGAGGCGCGCAGCAAGTCGGAAGCCCCACGCCGCCCAGCACACTCCGGCCGGGGGCGCTCGGTGCCCAGACCCCGCTGCCAGCACCCTGTCACCGCGGCTCCGCCCAGCCGGGCCCGGCCCCAGTTCGCAGGGATCCGGCCCACCTCCCCAGCCCGGCGCGGCCGCTCAGTCCCGTTGTCGTCGTACCTGGCCGGCGGCGGCGGCGGCGACATCGGCGCCGCTCCTCACGTACCCGTTCCGCAATTCCCCATTCGCCACGCAGCCGTTTGCCCGCACCGGGCGTCGGCAGCAGCAGCCTGCGGGCCCCGGCCGCATCGTCTCAGCAGCACTACGGGGAAGGAAGCGTCTGTAAGGAGCAGCGGCAGCAGCACTCCAACCCCGCTCCGCACCACACCGCACCCACCTCCCCGAAACCGGAAATGGTTTCAGCGCCGCCGATTCCTGGACTGGCAGTCACAAGGGGGCGGGGCCCACCCTCAGAGGACGCGGCTCGCCCAAAGTCCGGAGGCTGAGGGAGACCCCGGGCGGGGCCTGGCCGGGAGGGGCGGGCCTGAAAGCAGATGGCCAATCCGAGTGAGTGGAAGGCGGGAGATGGCTGCTGTGTGACCAATCAAAGACCATAATAAAGCAGTTCGCGGATATAGAAGGGGCTTCTCTGGCACGACTTGTGGGTCTGGCACCTGATTGGACACCTGAGCCAGATCGTGGGTTGGGCTTAGCTGCAGACTGAGGAGGGGACGGAGGGGGAAGTAGCCAATTAGAAAGTGAAGAAAGAAAGGGGCCGAGCCTAAGTCTCCAGAGTAGGTTCTGTGGTCCTCCAACCTGGTTGTCCAGGGCAGATGATGACCTCCACTAACCTTGGCTACCTGTAAGCTCCTGAATTGAATCCAAGCCCAACACAGGCAGCTCCTTTATTTCATTAGCAAAATCCTCTGTGAGTGTTACTGGAATAGGTTTTTTTGGGGGTATTACCATTCTTCAATATACACCACACATAAACACTTTTTTTTTCTGCTGCTGCTATTACTGCTCTGAGAGTTGAACCCAGGGACTTGCTCACGCCTCTCACACACGCCATTCACTTTTGTCCCTGCCATGGTTTTCCATACAATATCCTTAAAAGTCTTTCCTTGAAAGTCAAGAAACTTGGTCTAGTTCCAATTCTGCCAATAATTAGAAGCTAAAAATCAAGGTTTAACCCACTTTGGCACCCAAATTTTGTTAAATAAAATCAATATTTCTGCTTCATAGATTCATTGCAATAATTATATTGGTTTAAGCAACTATGAAAATATTTGACCCAGATTAGGAACATAATAAGTATTATTTTCGCAGCCATTTAGCACTGTCTTCCCAGAGTAAGTTATAAAGAAAATTGACCTACATTACAGCAAGAGATTTTCCGTTACCCATAAAGAATTTAGTATCATAGTTATGAGTGTGGACTCGAGTCAGTCTACATTTGAATCCTAGCTGTACCCTTACTAGCTGAGTGGCCTCTAGGTCTCTTCCTGTGTTCCATGGGAATAATAATAGTTGTCATGAGGCTCTAATGTACTTTGTACAGGACCTACCTAGCAATTAGTAAGCATTCATTAAATACTGGTCATTATTAATTGCTGAATGTGCCAATGAGCATCACTGCATTTTCTCCTACTTCCCTGGAACTTTAGAAACCTGTTGACTCGGTATCAGTAATGCCTGATTCAGGAACTAAGCAATCTAGCAGCAGTTTGGAAAGACTCAGATCCCTTTAGGGAGGAGGGGACAGCACTGGACATTGAACCTAGATCCACTGCACTGAGCTACGTCCCCGCCCTTTTTATTTTCTGTTTTAAGAAAACGTCTTGCTAAATGGTTAATTTGCCCAGATTGGCCTGGAGCTTCTGATCCTCTTGCTTCAATCTGCTTTATAGATTCATTGCAATGATTGTATTGGTTTAAACAACTATGAAAATAGAGTGATGGGATAACAGGGGTGTGCCAGCACACTCTGCTCATATATCTTCGAGTCAACAAACACTATGATCACTAGATAAACACAAACCTATGGATGAGGCTAAAATAGGAGCTTATATTCCATGGAGCTTACATGGAGAGACAAGATGTACACATATAAAAGTAATCAATACAAGGCCATTGCAAAGCTGGAGAGATTAGGCAACAGGAGTTTTAATAGGGAGACTAGGTGATAGTTTCAATTCAGATTTCCATATGGGAAATTTCAGGCAGGAATCTGGTTGAAAGCAGAGCTACAGGATTTAGTAAAAGTTTAGGCAGCTGAGTGAATGGGAAGGAAGATGTGGAATGAGCTAGATCTTGGAGGAGTAAGATTTAGCTGAAACTGAAAGGGCAGTGAAGGGCGTTGTGGAGGAAGGGAACCTGCAGAATAGGTACAGAAGGTGAGAGAGCAAAGCCTGAACTGGAACCTAGCAAGAGTAAAGATGCCTGGCTAGATTAGAGGAATCGTGTTAGCCAGATCCTTTCTTCTGCAGTCAGGATATGAGCTCTTTATCTTGTTCTGCCACTTACTTGGCTTTGATCCTGAATGATTCATGCAAACTCAGCCCAGGTTTCCTCACTCTTCTTATGAAATTAATACCTGAAATACTTCCCTCATAAGGCTGTGGTGAACATCAATAGGATACACAAATGAGCAGTTTACTGTGTACAGTGCTAAATTGCAAAAAGCATGCCTCAGTAGGCATCAGGAAACACCACAGATACACATAAACAGGAGACAACTTCTCCCAGATGTGTACGCTACTTCATCATTTTACAGAGTTCATATGCAAAGTTCTATGTTACATACCAGGAATACAACCCTCTTCTTTCTCCAAGACTATTCACACCTTGAATGGATGAAGGAATAGGGAAAAAAAGAATCATGCCATATCATGTTCAGGTACAAATTCTTTATGATGAATGTGATCGTTATATATATGCAAAATGTGCCAATAAAACCCAATTTAAAAAAAAAAGATCACACATCACTTCAACTACAAGCCTTTCTTGAGCTTCAGCCTCCCTACACAATTAGTCACTTTCTTCTCTGTGAACTTTGTAATATATTCGTGTATGTGTCACGTTGCTTTGCAATTCTTTGAGAGGGAAGTGCTTATAGCAAGAGCTCTACTGTCAAGATTGAAGGTTCAGTTTCAACACTTCCAAACCTTGTCACTTGGGCAAAGCTGTCTAACTTCTCTGTGACTCAATACCTTCATCTGTAAAACAGGACAAGAAAAGCATTTACTAACCAGGCTTGTTACATATTCAATGGGTGGTGGCAATTATTAAATTAAAAATTATGTATTAAATTAATGAAAGATTGAATGCATTTATGACTTTAATTAGATAGCAAGCTCTTAGGGTTCAGGGGATTGCCTAATCCATCTTCAACTGTGTAATTTCAAGTTCCCAGCACTTAGGACATAACTGGCACATAGCAGGTACTCAATAAATGTTTGATGGATGAATAAAGGAGTGAATGAATGAAATTTTAGCCTATTGCTAAGGAGTCTTCATGGAGACTATATTAATTAATGTTGTTTTGGTTACAGATAAGCCAATATAAGAAAACTTATGAAAGATAAATTTATTGGAAATTTCTTGAAGCTAGGGCAGTGTCAGGACACATGACAAGTCTTAAACATTAGCCTCAGAAAATTTCAGACCTTCAGCTGGGTGTGAGGGCACAGGCCTGTGACCAGCACTTGAGAGGCTGAGGGGCCAGGGATTTAGCTCAGTGGTGCAGTGGCAAGTGTGAGGTCCTGAATTCAGTTCCTGGTATCCCTCCCAAAGAAACTCTAAGAAGACACCTTCAGCCAGCTGTCCTGGCACACATGGCTATGCTAGGACTTGGAGGCCAACATAGGATCAAGAGTTCAAGGTCAGTGCCAGCCTAAGCTACCAAGGGAAACCCTTTCTCAAGAAAAATACTAAGGGCTGGGGGTTTAGCTCAGTGGCATAAACGCCTGCCTGGCAAGTGCAAGGTCGTGAGTTCAATCCCCAGTATGGCACAAAAAAAAAAAAAAAAAAAAAAAAAAAAGACAGAGACACAGAGACAAAAAGATACTAATTATTGGTCTAGAATAGGGAAACCCAAGATGGAAGTTGGGGAGTAATTGCCTTGGGTTGGGGTTAAGGGGCAGTGGGGTACAGGGGGTACTGAATAAGAATAGAGAGACATGAGATGATGAAATGTTTTAAAATTAAAAATGGCTGAGCAACTAAAAACCTCTACTTTAGCTGAGCTGCATAGTGCATAGTGACACCTTTTGTCAAAAAGACAAAAACAAAAACAGAAACCACTGCTTTGTATACAATGTGCTGAGCTTTATGCCCATAAATTGCTTTTTTTTTTTTTTTTGAGACAACATCTCACTATGTAGCCAAGGCTGACCTCAAATTTGTATCAATCCTCCTGCCTCAGTCTCCGAAGTGCTAGGGTTACAACTGTGCACCATCACACCCCAGCTATAAATTACATCTAAATAAAGCTATTAGAAAACAAAATTTAAGATACTTTATTTAAAAATAATAGGGGGCTGGAGATTTAGCTCAGCGGCATAAGCACCTGCCTTGCAAGCAGGCAGTCGTGAGTTCGATCCCCGGTACTGATAAAAATGAAAAAGACAAAATAATAATAAATAATAATAATAGCCAGCAGTCAGGAGGCTTAGGCAGGAGGATTGCCTCAAATTCTAGAACAACCTAGGCTACATACAGAGTTTGGAGCCAACTTGAACAAAGCCAGACCTTGTCTCAAAAAAAAGTTTAAAAAAGGGATGGGGATTTAGCTTAGTGGCATAAGTGCCTGCCTGACAAGCACAAAGTTGTGAGTCTGATCCCTGGTAACCAACAAAAAAAGTTTTAAAAAATGCATACTGTCCCTTTCATGATGGAGAAGGGACTATGCTTTTTTGTTTTTGTTTTATACCGGGCATCTAACTCAGGACCTTGTGCTTGCCAGGCAGTGCTGTGCCCCAGTCCAGGATTATATTTTTGAAATGTGTAATTTCATTCTCTCCCTGCTGCTCCACTCATAGAACCCTTGATACCAAGTGAACAAAAGAAAGAAAAGAAGAGATGAAGAGATGGGGGAAAGGAAGACGATGTGACTATGATATCCCTTCGAGAGCTGTTTATTCACTTTGTGTGCCACTTTGCTGGTCTCCTAGGGCATCACTAACTTACCCAATGGACCCTAGTGAGTAGCGGAGGGGGAATCGGAATCCACGTGTGTGTATTTTTAAGCTCATCTCCTGCATATTCATTTTTATGGTTTGATGCTGGGGTCTGAAGATTTTGAGACAGAGAGTGAACACGAGTGAGGTTCCCATGTGAGCAGGTGCATAAGGGCGCAGGGAAGTCCCCAGGGAAGCAAAAGCGTATGTGCTGAAAACTCACACTGGGTCTGCTGGGGTTCAAAAGCCCAGTAAATAACAGTCCCTTCACCCCAAAGTTCTGAACCACACAAGAACAAAGGCGAGTGGGACAGCTCTTGAGGCAGAATGGAAGCACTCAGCCAACCCAGGGTGCCTTTGTGAGCTGCACATAGCCCTGCATTTGCTCTAGTCATCTACCATCTTGAAATTCTTAGGAATTTTATTTTGCACTGGGTCTCACAAATTGTGTAGCTGACAAAGATACCACCTGAGGGAATGCAGTCTTTATCATTTCTTTTTCAAAGACAGGGTCTCCTATGTAGTTCTGGCTAGATTTGAATTCATTTATGTAGCCCAGGCTGGCCTTGAACTCACAGGGATCCTCCTGCCTCAGCCTCTAGAATTCTGGGATTACAGGTGTGCATCATCATGCAGGGCTATCACTGTTTAAATGGGAGAATGTGGCTTGAGTGCAAAAGCCAGTTTCTGCACTCCACATTCAGAAGCCGGAGTCTGCAATGCACACACTCTGCTGTTCCCTGGGTGCTGATGGAGAGAAACAAAGGTAAGGTCCAGATCCACCTTACTCAGTGGAGAAACATGTTCCACACCCGCAAGGAAACACACACCATCGCTTGGGGATACGTAAGGGTGGGGCAAGAGGCCAAGAATGATTAGGCAAACCTGAGAAATAGGAAAAGAGGCATCCCTGTCTGTTTTATGCTACCGGGTCTTGCTGTGTTGTTCAAGCTGGCCCCGAACTCCTGGGCTCAATGGATCCTCCTGCTTCAGCTTTCTAAATGGGACTTCAAGGGGGTGCCATTGCGCCTGGCTAAGGAATTTCCCCTTAACAGTGTCTTAGCCCACATTCTTCTTGTCCCAAGGGAACAATGAAATTAGCTGGGGAAACAGGAAGTTTGGGAAGATGCACAGATACTGTTTTGAACTTGGTGCCAGCTCCCCTCCTCTTCCCCTTGTTTCTAGCAGATTTTGATCTCAGAGAAGCAGAGTCCTGCCAGACCTGTGAGTCATAACTGACCTAAAGCAAACACGGAAATCCTCCTCCCCTTTGTTAGACATTCACTTGCCCCACCTCCCTTGCCTCGTGCAGATAAACGACACAATGCTAGATACAAGAGAAAGTCTTCTGTGAGGGATTAATTTTTATTAACGAAAACTGAGCCTCTTTCACTGCTCCTTTCCTCCTTGCTTGAGGCAGTGGTATGAAGGCATAATGTCTGGAGCCATGGGACCTACTTTGAGACCATGAAGCAATAAGCACAAGAATGAAAAGTGCATGTTGAGTGACCAAGTGATGGAAAGAGCCTGGTGTTTGGTGACAGGGCTGAGCCTAATAAACTGCAGCTCTTCCTGCTCCCAGAGTTCTTAACGAAATAGCGCTTCTAATGGTCTGAAGTCACGGTCATTTAAGCTATCTCTTACTTACCACCAAGTACATCCTAATTCATCAAAGTTACAACACATTCATTGTGAGTCTCAAGGGACTCAGGGGCAGCTATTTCTGCGGGACAGGAAGTTAGAGCTGGATATTAATCCAGTCCTAGGCAGTCACTATCTCTTCCAGAAAATTCTCTGAGGAGTCACTCTTTCTCTACAGACTGGTTTTTACGGATTTAGCACTGACACAGAGAAGCCCTCACAGGACATCCTCCATGCAAGAGACCAATGCAGGGTGCGACTGGCACCAAGCTGATTCCAAAGTCCGGGTGAGAGAGGAGACTTGACCTAGTTGTGAGTCACCTACACGCTGGGCAAGTTAACAGGGCCACAGCCACAGGCTCAAACCCGCTCTAACCGACCTGTGGAAGAGAGAGAAAGAAAGGTCCCTACCCCATCGCTTGGGCAGGAAGGGAAGGAGGTGGGGATTAGGTCCCAGGTACCCTAGGAGAAAGCGGGAAAAGGGGCAGCCTGAGGAATAGGAGCCGAATCCTGCAGCCCGTGCAAAGCCCAGAGAAGCCAGCACCAGCTCAGGTGGCTGGGAAAATTCCTGGTGATAAACCGATGTTTAATCCCTTCAATTTTCCGGAGTGAGAAGCAAGGGAGAGGAGAGGGCTGGAGTGAGGAGGAAGGGAAGAAGGCCCAGGAAGAGAAACCGCCGCGGGCAGACATCTAGCCTGCTCTCCGCCGCCGCCGAGAGTGAGAATCAGGTCGCCTGGTTATTTCGGGCCAGGTTCCCGAGGACAGCGCCTGCCGTGCGCCTTTCCAGGCCGTCGCTGGCCATGACCTTCCAGAAAGTTCACTGGAGCGGACTGAGGTCAGCTTCCGAGCTGGGGCGGGGGCGGGGGCTGGCCAGGGCCGCGCCGCGAGGGTCGCCACGCCGGCTCGGGGCTCGCGTTTGCAGAGCGCGCGGGAGCGGTCGCGCTCGCGGCTTCCGGGAACGCCAAGGCTGGTGTGTTCGGCTGTCCCCCGCTTCCTCCCCGCCGTGGGCCCCCTGCCGGCCTCGCGCCGCCCTCCGCGGGCGCACCCCGGACCCGCTCTGGCCTCCCGCGCGCTGGGCTGCGCGGTGCTCGGCCTGCGCTTTTCCGGGCGCCGGAGACACTGGGCGCCCGGAGGGGGCGGCGGGGTTCGCCAGCGTCACCGATGCGCTCCTTTGTGCTGCTAAGGAGGAAGGTGGCGCTGGGAAAAAAATGTTTGAACCTCCGGACCAGCGACCAGTTACCCACACTTGTTTGTCGGAGGGAAACTTTTGGCCTAAAGGGATTTTATCTGGAAGCCAAATAAATAAAATAGACCAAAAACGATAGCAAAATAAATAGTTGTTCTCCTGTCCCTCCTTCTTACCCCATCCCCGTGGAGTTTTTTGAAAAGCCGGTCCCCTGCTACTCCAGGAAAGAACTGAGGCCCAGAGAAGCTAAGTGATCAATGTCACACAGCAGAGAAGGAAAGAAAGAGGGCAACAGAAACAAACACAGAACTTGAGCAAAAGCCAACAGAAAACTTGTGGCCCAAAGTCTTACCTGACGCCTGTCGTATAGCCTGTGAGCTAAGGATGGTCTTTATAGCTATAAAATAGTTAAAAAGAATAATAAAAATATATTATTAAGTGATAATTATATGAACTCGAATAATGTTCATAAAGTTTTATTGGTACCCAGCTATACCTATTCATTTGTAGCTACTCTTACACTACAGAGGTGAGGCTGAGGGGTTAACAGAAACTATGTGGCTTACAAGGCCTGAAATATTTACTGTCTGGTCCTTCACAGAAAAAGCTCACTGATTTCTGATACAGAGCTCTCAGTAGTTTCTGTGGGTTTGTCCTTCCTGGAGAGCCTTAAAGCCTGGGGTCAGAATAGGCCATTCAAGGGCCTGCTGGGCCAGATTCTGTACCATTGGGAGCCTTTTTAAAAGGCCTGGAAACCAAGGACAACAGCAGAGCGAGCTTTAGGCCACATATATGCATGCATGTTCACACACATACCACACACACGTACATGAGGTCTAATGTGAGGTATTCTGTGGCAATTACAAAATACTGAGCTTTCTGGACTCTCCCATGTTCTAATCTCTGTTCTGGGCATTGTGAGGGTTATAAATTAGTTTCTGGAACCTCACATGACAGGAATATAGTGCTGTCAGAGACCAATGAACAACACCATAAGCACTGATAATTACAGTTGATACTGTCCAGTTCTTGTCCTATTATGTTAGCTAACTCTCATGAGTACTTACTTTGGCCAGATACTATGCTAAGATTTCAGGTGCTATTTCCTCAGTGGGATGGACTTTAGCGTAACCATTGTTCAGATGAGGAAACCAAGGATGTGCTGTTCTGTTCTGTTGTGTTGTTCTGTTCTATTCTATTCTATTTTTGTAGTGCTGGGAATTGAACCCAAGGCCTCAAGCTTGCTCGGCAAGCACTTGCCCCTACATGACTTGTGGTGAGGTCCCCAGCTGGCTTAGGGCCAGAGTCAAGGCTCACAAACAGCCTGTGAACAGCTTGGCAAGCACTTTGCCCCTGAGGTACAGCACAGCCCTGCCTAATTTTACTATGTGATCCTGTGCAGCACACTGGCCCTAAGCCCCCAGCTGGCTTAGGCTATGAAGTTCTGGGCAAGATAACATGGCAGCTGAGGACTTTAACTCACGCAAAATTCTGTCTAACTCAGCAATTGCAGTTAGCAGGGTACCAGTTAAATGATCTGTTCCTGTGTGATTTTTCAGAAGTGCATTGTTCCTCAGTTCTTGAACCTTGACCCATCAGCACTTTACCCCCATCATGTCCTACAGACCACCAGCACTCTCCTAATCAAGCTGTACACCTAATAAAAGCCAAAGATACCACGTCTCATGGTTTTAGCCCATTGTTGGACTTTAACCTGGTGCTCCTCGTAACTAAAACATATGTTTTGTCTGTTGTCTTAATTCTGAGCAGGAGATTGGTCTTGGGCCTGTCCCTGATACCTTTCCTCTTGGCTTAAAGGCAGCCACCATCTTGCTCATGTGACAGTGTGGTCATGTGACCTCTCTGTGCATGTGCTGAGAGACAGCAAGTGAGATCTCTGGTGTCTCTTCTTATAAACACACTAATTCCATCAGATCATGACCCCAACCTCATGTCTCATGTAACCTTAATTACTTCCAAGAAGGCCCTGTATCTAAATAGTCACTTTGGAAACTGGGTCTTCAACCTGTGAGTCTGGGGCCTCACATTCATTCAGTCCTCAACAAAAGATGAAGAGTGGAGGAGGTGGTGATACTTGCACCCGGGATGGGTCAGTGGTGAAAGTTAGATCTGTGGAGGGCCTATCCAGCAGGAGTGGGAGAGTCAGGAGAGGTGCAGCAGCTGCTGAAACTGCTAAGGCAGAGTGAGAAAAGGGAAATACTGTGACCTTTCCCTTTCTCTTGCTTTCTTTTTTTTGGATTGTTTTCAATACTAGGGATTGAGCCCAGGTCCTTTACACTGAGCTGTATCCCCAGGGCCATTTTATTTTTAAATTGTGAGACATGGCCTCAGTAAGTCACTAAGTTCGAGCTTGAGATCCTCCCACCTCAGCCTCCCAGAATGCTGGGATCACAGGTATGTGCCGCCACACCTGGCTTATCTGCCTTCCTTTGGCTAGACAGAGCAGGAAATGACTTTTCATGCTAGAGGTGGCATGAAAAATCTTGGGAAATACAACTTGTAGGAGACATCCCTTACAAGAGTGTAGGTGGTGTTATCTGCACCTTCTGATAAACAGAAGGAAAAAAAAATGGGGAATTGGATAAGCCCACATAGCTTCATAGAAGTTCTTTAATTCTATGTGTGACATGCTGGATTTAGGTTGTTATTA
Source organism: Cavia porcellus (assembly GCF_034190915.1). Taxonomy (NCBI): domain Eukaryota; kingdom Metazoa; phylum Chordata; class Mammalia; order Rodentia; family Caviidae; genus Cavia; species Cavia porcellus. The sequence continues at coordinate 24,853,976 of NW_026947514.1, read as the reverse complement.
CTCAACAGCTATGGTAAATTGCCTACAAAGAATTTGTAATGAGTTAACACACATGTGATGAAAGCATTTTTAAAATATGTTTTTTTGAGATAAAGTCTTACTATGCAGTCCAGGATGACCTTGAACTCACTGGACTCCTTGTTTAAAAATGAGTAAAGAGAGCTCGGTGTGCTGGCACACACTTGTAACCCCAGCATTCTGGAGTCTGAGGCCAGTCTGGGATACACAGTAGTTCAAGGCCAGCCTGAATTACATAGCGAGACCCTGTCTCAAAACAAAACAAAACAAACCTAAGAATTTCAAGATGGCAATAGCACAGCACTAAATCCAGTGCAGGTTCTGGCTGCTGTGATGTGAGCTGCTCTCCTCTACTCAAGTCTTTCCATTATGTGGCGAACCATGCAAGGACTGACACCAAAATAAACCTGTCCTCCTTTAAAGGTAATAAAAATAACATTAAAAGGGTTAGCGTCTGCTGAGCCTCGGGCTGTGCGGCTGCGCAGGAAGCCTGCCCTCCAGAAACCCCTGGTGCCTTGGCTTCTGAGGGCTGGGGAAGGCAGAGAATTTACTTAGCAGGGTTTTGGGGCTGGCATACGTTTCTTGGCTGTGTATGTGAGTTAATTATCGCAGGAAGTTTCAGATGTCTTACTTGTAATGGAGTTTAGCAGGCACACACACAATATCCTGAAGGACAGAAGGGTGTCTGAGAAGATCGTGACACAGCAGTCCGAGGGACAAGGGACAAGGGACGCCTTGAACTTGTCTCGGCCTCAGGAAAGAATATGTGCATTGGGGAGGGATTGGTCAGCAGGGAGTGCTTTTAAGAGGAGATGCAAAAGTAATAAAAACACTACTAAAAAATAGAACATTGATGATTCCCATTTCAGCTTTTTTTGGGAGACAGAGTCTCATTATGTAGCCCAGGCTGGTCTTGAACTCATAGCGATCCTCCTGCCTTAGTCTCCTGAGTGATGGGATTACAGGCATGCTCCATGCCTGGCTTTTGAATCTCAGTTTTGTCCTGGTCAAGTGATCTGCCCCATAAAACAAGTGTTTTGTTAATTTTACAAGCAGAAATTTTTTTCCCAATTAAACTTCACAGACTATACATATGTATACATAGGTATATATTATATAGAAATAATTGCTTTAGAAATAAAATGTTATTAGTATGTAATTATTTTATGTGTTGAAGTTTATAATATCCACTTGTCAATCAATAGGAAAAATTAAATCATTTTGATGAAGAGGAAAAAGTTGAAATTATGGTTACTACAGTGTATTGTGTCAACATGATTTTTGCTTTGTGTGCAGATGTCTTGATCAAGGTGGGTTATGTTATGTGGCCAGAACAGCTGACCCCAATGTCTCAGTGGTGTGGAATAACAAGGATTGTTTCCCACCCGTGCTCCCAGTCCATCTGGGGCGGCTGTCACCTTCCCTTAAGCCTGGCTGTCTTCTCTCACAGCGGTAGAGAGAAGATAGAACCCTGGCAAACCACCTGCTAGATGGTAGAACTCTGGCTCTGATGTAACACATTTCATGTATTTTATTGGCCCAAACAACTCAGAACAGGCACAGCAGTCTTCACAAAGAACAAGAAAGATACATGTCTCAATTTCAAAACTTGGTCTACATTTCAAGGAGTCAAGACAGAGTGTTATAGTCTATAATAGCTAAATCTTGGGAACAACCCAAATACCTATCAGCCGATGAACGTATAAAGATGTGGGGTTTTGTATGGTAGAGCACTGCTCTGCCATAAAGAAGGCTAAATGTGAGACGTCTCTACGTAAATGGATACACTTTGAGACTGTGCTCTTAAGTGAAATAAATCGGACATGTGTAAATACTGCATTGTTTTGCTGATGTGAGAAACTGAAAGTATAAATAAAGACCAAAGTGGGGCTGGGGATTTAGCTCAGCGGCATAAGCGCCTGCCTTGCAAGCAGGCAGTCATGAGTTCGATCCCTGGTACCGGTAAAAAGGAAAAAGACAAAAAAAAAAAAAAAAAAGACCAAAGTATACAACAGATATTGTGAAAAAGGAAGGAAAGAGTAGGGGGAGGAAAGAAGGGAAAAGAAAGAGAAAGAATGGGAGGAAAACATGGAAACAAAACTTGTAAATGAGGGGAAGAGGGGTTGAAAGGAGGATAGAGGAATGGGAAAAAAAGAATCAAGCTATATCACATACAGGTACAAATTCCCTGTGATGAATGCTATCATTATACATATCTAAAATGTACCAGTAAGCTTAAAGTATATGTAAAATAATAAAGAAACTACAAAAAAGAAAAAAATCAAAGAAGACATAGATGAGAATTGCGAATTCAAGCCCAGCTTCGGTAATTTACTAACTTACTGAGAGCCTGTGTCAAAAAATTGAAAAAGATCTTGTGTTCAATTCCCAGTGCTATACACATACACTCCATAAAACAAAAACAAAGAAGATGATAAGGATTATCTGGCCTCCTCTCCCTTCCTCGGCTTTCTTTCCCACATTCTGTGATTTACAGCCTCATCAGCCGCGAGCTCCTTCAGAGCTGTGCTCCTGACTTTTTCCAGACTCCTGCCAGAGCCACTTTCTCTTTCTCTTTCCCACTTTCCCTTTCAAAATGGCACCTGTGCCCAGGCCTCCCTCTGTCCCTCCTGCTGGCTTCCAGTGTAATTATTAAATTCACTTGGGGGATGTTTCCATCCTGACAAGTTCCTGCCTTCCTCACGACAGCTACGACATAGCATTATAGGGAGACTTACACAACGATAAAATGCTCAGCACAGTACTGAGCACCTAATATAAACTCAACAAATAGTAACTGTAACTATCATTATCATACTTCATGTGTAAGCGCACATATATAATTATAACTCTGCAGGGAAAGAATATGCTGAAGAGCAAACACAAATATCTGATCAATCTGTGTAGAAGTTTTATTACTTATTAGAAAATGATTAAACTGCTCTCCTGGATTTTATGCACTGCTCTCCGGCTGGCAGTTTGGTGGTGTGAATCACTGTGCTGCCCTGCATGTATCTGGAATTCAGCTCTGCAGACTACCTTACCTCGACCCCACTGCCACACTCTATGGAGAGGAGGCCGAGTCCCATAGCTTGTGAACAGGAGTCGTGTGTTAATTTCCCTAGCTTGTGGGATGAACATTTGCTAAAGTGAATCATCCATTGTTAACCCCCCAGCCCCTGCCATCCTCTGCTTTATCCTAAAGGGAAGATAGTAAATTCTCCTGGAGACTCAGTGTTCCTTGTTATGGAGGATGGGCTTCCACAGTTTGGTGACTGTAAGTAGGGACTGTAAGTACTTGTTTTAAGGAACAAGGTGTGAAAAGACTTTTCTATGGCTTCATCAAGGTCATTTTCCCCCCTCTGGAAATTAATTTATTTCTAAATAACATTGATATTTATAATTACACAGTACTCTTGGCTATATGGAGGTATGCGGGGCTTTAAAAAGTTTATTAACAAACACAATTTGTATGTCACAAAAATAGGAACTAAAGTATATTTAACAGACAAAATCTTACTTTCATATTAGTCTTCAGAATCCAAACACATTCCTTTTTTTTAGGCAGCATTTTACTATATGGCTCAGGCTGGCCTCAACTCACAGTGATCCTCCTGCCTCAGCCTCCCGAGTGCTGGTATTACAGGTGTGTGCCATCATGCCTGGCTCAATAAAGGTCATTTTATACATAGCACTTTTATAACAAATTGGTGTGTTTTGGAACTAACAGTTCCAAAATCTTCTATTTTTACTCCTCACTGAAGTTAGAGAATTCTGTTGGAATTAATCTGGGAGGCTCTTGCCCAAGATCTTGTAGCAGAATTATTACTTCAACATCAGACTGGTGAAATTACGAGAAAGAAAAACATGCATGCACGTACAGGCATTTGGTCAAGTCTGGGGAACTACATCCCGAGCTGAAACAGTGCTTATCTTGTCAGAGTATGGCTGGCAACTGTCATCTTCTACTGGAAACATCGATGTGTTGGAGTTTTTACAAGTTTCTATGACTTTCGTAATTAGGAAGAAAAAACTGTATTTTCATTTTGGAGGGAAAAGGAAGAAATGGATGCAGCCTAGCAACCTGCACATGCCAGATGGACAAAACGTGCTTATTTAGTGCATGTGGCTTGAATTAGAGAAAAGAGTTTAAAGCAAGAAGGCAAGGAGGGTGGTCAGAAGGAAGACAGGTAGGAGAGGGAGGACGGCAGACCTGATCTGGGTCAGACGCTCAGCCTGTAACCAAAGGGCAAAACAGAGCTTTAAAATTAGGCTTTGGGGCATAGTGGTGCACACCTACAACCCCCAGCACTTGGGAGGCTGGGGCAGGAAAACTGCCTTGAGTTTGAGGCCAGCCTGGGCTATGTGGTGAGTTCCAGGCTAGCCTGAACTGCATAGCAAGACTCTGTCTCAGAAAAAAAACAAAAACAAGAAACAGTTTAGGATCTTTTATTTTTTTAGTACTGGGAATCAAACTCAGGACCACACACTTGCCAGGCAGGCACTGTGCCGCTGCTGAGCTGTATCCCCAGCTTTTTCTTTTAGAGATAAGTTGCTCTTCCAAGCATCCATAGGCTAAGAATGTAAGCTGACATTTTCCTCTCTCCTCAGCTCAGATGAAGACAGAACACTAGAATATCTGTCGGAGAGGACTAGTAGATGCTGGTCTCAGGGGTTTAGAAGGAAACAGCTGAGCATGGGGGAATTTCTTTGACTACTTCTCACTGCATTTCTTCTCTGTCTTGTGATAAAAACTCTTGCAAGCGTGGCGGTGCTTGCCTATAATCCCAGCACTCTGGGAGGCTGAGGCAGGACTGCAAATTCAAGTCCAGTCTAAACAATTTAGCAATTTAATGAACTCTATCTTAAAAAAATTTTAAAAAGAGAGCTGGGGAGAGTGAAGAACCTGGTTTCAATCCTTTATAACATACACACGCACACATACACATGAGTCCTTGCACATTGGAACAGGATGAGATGGAGACTTGAGGTGAGAAAAGGCCCCTCCATCTCCTTTAGACCTGGCTTTCAATAAACCTTTTATTTTTCACAATAAATTGCCTCTCGTGGTTTTTTGGGGGGAGGGGCGGGTTGATGGCTAGTATTGACCTGAGTGCCTATCACAGGCCCTTTGGGGCACACTGGGATCCCAGAGCAGGTAGGTGACCATGACAGTACTGGCCAGCTGGGTGAATTAGATATGGAGAGATAGATGCTCAGTTGTTTAGGTAACTTGCCCACCCTACATCCTACTTCCTACTCATAGTTAGTGGAGGACTTTTCACACTGCAAGCAACCTGTGGCTCCTGCTTCCCTGGTTAGCTGAGGGGCTCCATGGGGGCAACACAACTTTTAACCTCAATTTTCAGCCTCACATCAGACCAAAGGATGTGAGGAAAAGTATACTGAGCAAAGCAAGCATCCCGTTTGCTATCTTTCTGGGCGTCCACCGGGCACACAGCACAGGCTCAAGGGACTTTGCAGTGGGGATTTGTAGGCAGAAGCGTGGGCTGTGGCTGGAGGATTTTCAAGAGTGGGAACCCAGGATGCCCTGCAAAGAGCTGTGGCGGAGGACGTGAAAGATGGCGGAGAGTGCATATTTTTGCCATGCAATTTGTGATACCTTGGTCACATGAGTAAACTTCTTTTGTCCTCATCTTGTAAGCCGAGGGTGATAACAGTGCCTAGATTTAGGATTAGCATGAGAATTAAATGAGAAGCCCTTGGCACAAGGCCAGGCATTAGGTGCTCAAACAATGTGAGTGATTGCTCTGTGTGAAAGTGTTGAGGGGCTTGTAGTGCTCTTACAGGGGGCCAGAGAGAGCCACAGAGCAGCTGTGACTGGCACCTTTGCAGTCAGGTAGAGGTGTGTTTGAGGGATGCAGCTGAGTGGTTGGTTTACTCCCAGAAGAAATAGAGAGGCTTGAGAATTGAGACATGTTTGTTGAAAGCTCTCTGGCAGGATTTAAACACAGGGGTGTGTCATGGCTTTTACCATGTACTAAGCTAAAATCAGAATGGATCAAAGATCTTAATATTTAAACAGAAACATTAAATCTGCCAGAAGATAAAGTAGGTAAAACCCTTGAAGACACTTGTGTAGGCAGACTTTATGAACAAAACCCAGATTGCATCGGAACTATCACAAAGAATCAACAAGTGGGATCTCACTCTATTGGAAAGCTTTTGCACAGCAAGAGAAACCACCCACAAAGTGAAGAGACAGCCCACAATGCGGGAGAAAAGCTTTGCCAGATATTCCTCACAGGATTACTATCAAGACCATATAAAGAACTAAAAAAACTCAGTCCTCCCAGATTTAAAGACCCAATACAAAAATTGGCATCTGAGATCAATATACACTTCTCAGATGAAGAAATACAAACAGCAAATAAATATGTGAAAAATGTTCAGCATCACTGGTCATTCAAGAGATGCAAATTAAAACAATACTGAGATTCCACCTCATCCCAGAAAGAATGGCTATTATCAAGAAATCAACCAATGACAAATGCTGGAGGGATTGTGGGAAAAAACTGTTGGTGGAAATGCACACTGGTGTGATCACTGTGGAAATCGGTGAGGAGATTCCTCAAAAAACTAGAACTACAGGTCCTATTTGACCCACCTTTCCCCCTTCTGGATATCTCCCCCAGGGAATTAAAAACATGATAGCACAGTGATATATGTACACCCATGTTTATTGCACACAATTTGTAATAGCTAGATCTTGTAAACAACCTAAATGCCCATCAACTGAGGAACAGATAAAGAAGATGTGGTATTTTTATACAATGGAGTACTACTCAGCCATGAAGAATAAACTGGACACTTTTATAGGTACATGGATGCAACTGGAGACCATAATCTTAAGTGAACTAAATAAGACACACATATCAAAAACATCGTATTGTCTCACTAGTGTGAGAAGCTGAAACAACATATGTATACATATACATAGGTATATATATATATATATATATAATATATAAAAAGATAGTTCAGATAGTTATACTACTGATTTCTGAGTTCACTGAAGAGAAAGATTTGTGCCAGTATTTGGACAATTGAATGCAGTTATCTTGTGCTCTAGGTGAATGATTTGGGATGACAGTGAGCAATTATATGTATTTTGTTGCCCCTTGAGTGATGTGTTTTAAAATTTTTTTCTTTTCTTTTTTTAATCTCTGTGAAATAAAATGGATTTGAAGAAAAAATAAACACTGGAGAGTGTAGGCGTGGAAGGGTGTAGTGGCAGTGTGTGTGTGTGTGTGTGTGTGTGTGTGTATTTGCTGTCTCCAAGTGGTTAGTACTGAAAAAGGCCCGCTGTGTGATCTATGTTACTCGGCCTCGGTGTATTGCAGAGCAGGCTAAGGTGCTTCGGGTTTGCCTTTTTCTTGAAGGCACACGGGGTGCGGAGTTGGGAGGTTTTGCCCGTCCTTCTTAGGTTTCTAAGCAACGGGCAACAGGATCAGATGTGGGTTTTGGAAAGCAGGTTCTGGCAGAGTTGCCTCTTCCCACAAGCTGTGGGGAACCGCGGGCTGCTGTCCCCTGACTGCTCACTAGAGGGAGGCCTGGGCTCAGAAGTGGCACCCATGTGCTGGTGGAGGGGCTGCAGGTCCTGGGAGGTGGAGGAGTACAACGGAGGCAACCAAATCCCCACTGGCATTAGCCACTCTGGCAGGCTGAGGCAGACGTGCTAGATTACTGATAAAGGCACGAAGCTGCTTTTCTTGCTATCCTTGCCAGGCCACACCCCAGGCTGCACAACAAGTTTGTTCAGAATTCACGAAACACAAAGAGCTGCCCGAGCCCCAGGATGTGTGCTCCAGCCACCGGACCATGCCCAGGGACCTGTGGGAAGAGAATGTTGGGGCCCTGGGAGCCAGGGCACAGCCCGAGGTGTTGAGTAATGCTGCCCTTGAGCCTGATGGGCAGGGTATGTTGGAGAAGGGGGCAGCCTCCAAAACAGACACTCAAGAATGTATCCTCTTTCTCTCAATGCTAGAGCAGTATTCTGTCTCTTTCCTTCAGCTCTCTGCCTTTCTCTCTCCCTCTTCCTTTTTGTGTCTCTGTCTTTCTCTCTCTAGTGCTAGAATTAGAACCCAGGGCCTACTGTATGCTAGGCAAGTGTTCCACCACTGAGTGACATCCCGTCCAGTGGGCCTGCCTTTATTGGTAATGCCTTGCACAAAGCCTCGAAGCTGGTGAGTTTTTGGTAAAAACTGATCTAATAAATGACTTTTCTTTCTTCAGTACCTGGCTGGTTCCCTTCATGAAAACTGGAATACTTTTCCCTTTGTTGAGAACCTGTGACTTTAAATTCACACTGTCCATAAGTTCTTTGGCCTTCTCCTGGCCTCTCTTTGGCCTGATCCTTTTCTGGACTCAACTTGGTGACTGGTTTCTAACACATAAAGCAAAGGGATGGTGTGCGACTTTCCTAAGTCATCAAAGGCACTATGACTTCTGTTTACCACTTGGAATACTGCTCAAGGAAAGATGGCTGCCACGTCATGGGCATACTCAGGTGACCCTGTGAGGAGAGGCCTACACAGCATTGAGGCCTTCTGCCATCAGCCAGGTCAGAAGGCAAATGCTTTTCCACATTCGCCAGCCCCAGCCCTGATGGACAGTTTGAGCACAATCCCAGGAGAGGCTCTGCACTCCAAGCAACCGCTCAGGGAAGCTGCTCCCTGGGAAACTGTGGCAATGTATCAACAGCTATCATTTCAAGTCATTGAGTCTGGGATAATTGGCCATGCAGCTTCAGGGCTGGAGATGTAGCTTAGGGGTACATTGCTCACTTAGCATAGGTAAGGCCCCTGGTTCAATCCCCACTGCAAACAAAAGTATCTAACCACCTTGAAGGGGTTTCCAATGAAGACCACTCTTATTTCCCTTTTTGGTTTGATAGCAGTCATGGAAGAAAACAAAAAGTGAACATATAAGGCAAAATAATGACTTTATTAGATAAGAGGCCAGTTTGTCTCTTAGGTCTTAATTGTCTTAATGGCTAACATTGAACCCTAGCATTTAGTGGCCTTCCCCACCCAGTTCCAAGGAACATGAGGTTGTGAACAGACCTCCTTTTTCTCAGTCAGTACGAAGGAAAGGGGCATCTCAGCTCAGCAGGTGAGCTCATGCCCAGGAGAGATGTGGTATGGATTTGATGTCCGGGCATTCTTCCCTAAATCCATGGCTTCTCCCTTACACCTGCCAGGGAGGAATGAGGTGGAGAGAGTTCTAAAGTGCTACTGTTTAGGGCTTGTCTTTACTCTCACTGGTAGACAATGTGGGCAGACAGAGTTCAGATCTGAGTTATTAATCGCAGCAAGCTAGCTTTACAGAGGGGTAGTGTGTAATCCCAGCAAGTCTGCACCATTAGTTCCACTGAAGCTCAGGCTGGTTTCTGGCTGTGAGCCTGGAACCCAGTTTGTTCAGCCTGTAATAGTCCATGTGCCTCTTACCAGTTTCCTGACCTCCTGCCAACTTTTACTTAGCAGCCTCACCCTGACGCTAGGGCACCTCTAGATGGGGCCACCTTGCACTGAGTTCCAAGCTAGGTTGGCCCCTCAGCAAGATGGCTAGGGGCCAGTGGCTCTCTCCTAGGAGACAACTCACCAGCCACTGCAGTCTGCTGTGTCCACTGCTCCATCCCACTGGTGTGCTTCTTCTTCGTGGAGGCCTCTGGGGTTGCTAGCCGTCACTGTGCATCTGCACGCTCGAGGTGCCTCTCCCATGCAGTGAATTCAGGCTCAGGGAGACAGAACCACCAGCCACCTTCTCTTCTCCTTTGTTGTAATCTCTCTTCACTTTCTGTGTGGGCTTCAGTTCTTTGTTCAGATCCTTGCTGGGTCCTGGGGTCCTGCCTTCCCTGCCTTCCCTTCCTCACATTGCTATCTATATTCCAGAGTCTGGACACCAAATCTTGGAGAGGCTCTTTCTCTACTGCTCACCACTCCATTGTCTTCCCTGAAGTTCAAGTTGGGCTTGAATTTGTGATCTTTCTGCCTTAGCCTTCCAGAATTCTAAGATTAAAGATGTGTACCACCATCCGCAGGTAATAGTTATTCTTTGTATCTTTGTGTGTGTTACTGAAGGCTGAACCCAGGGATTCATGTATGCTCGGAAAGCTCTCTACCATTGAACTAGATACCCAGCTCTTTTTTTTTTTTTTTTTTTGTCTTTTTCATTTTTATCAGTACCAGGGATCGAACTCACGACTGCCTGCTTGCCCAGCTCTTTTTAAAAAAAATTTTATTTAAGGAGAAAAAAAAAAAGCCAGAAAAAGGGTACAAGTTATACAGAATTTCAGAAAAAAATAAACAGTAGGAAATCACTAGTTAATAGGTTACATATTGTTATCTTAGAAATAGTTGTTTGGGACTGGGGATTTAGCTCAGCGGCATAAGCACCTGCCTTGCAAGCAGGCGGTCGTGAGTTCGATCCCTGGTACCAATAAAAATGAAAAAGACAAAAAAAAAAAAAAGAGAAAGAAATAGTTGTTCAAGTTACAAAATTAAAGCATATAAAGTGGACTTTCAAACAGTGAGACTGCAAACAGTTCTGTTCAATGATCCAACAAAACTCAGCAATCTGGTTATCTGTCTTATACACTTAAACATATATGCAGTTATATCCTTTAGAGCACTTTCTTTTCTTTTCTTTTGTACAATGACAATTACACATTTTGATACCCAGCTCTTTTTAAGTTTTATTTCAAGACAGAAAATTGCTTAGGCTGGCCTTGAACTTGCAGTTGTCCTGTCTAGGCTTCCCAGTGCTAGGATTATAGGCATTCACCACTATGCCTAATAGTTGTACTTTTGGGTGTGTGTGTGTAGTACTGAAGGTTGAACCAGGGTGTCACGATACTCTACCTCTGATCTACATTTCTGATTTCTGTGTTTTGTTTTGAGACACGGTCTTGCCATGTACTTCAGGTTGGCTTGAATTCATTACATTCTCCTCCCTGGGCCTCCTGAGTGCTGGGATTATAGGGGTGTGCCACCACACCTGGGTGTTTTTTAAGCTTTTTTGAGATATAGTCTTGATATGTAGTTCAGGCTGCCTCAAATTTGTGGTGATCCTCCTTTCTCAGCCTCCCCAGTGTTGGGATTATAGGGATTTTAAACATGTCTCACCATACCCAGGTCTCAGCACTCCTGAAATTTTATTTTGAGACAGGGTCTTACTAAGTTTCCCAGGCTAGACATGAACTTGTGATTGTTCTACCTGTAACTTCCAAGTGCTGGGACTATTGGCATAAGCCAGCCACCAGGCCTGCCTGGCCTCCAGGCCTTAGGGTGGTTTGTAAAGCAGCCATCCCTTCTTCATCCTCTGTCAGACCTTTTCTACGTGTTGTAGGTACTCATGTGTATGTAACTATGTAAAGTTAAAAACCATAAGCAAGATTCGCACTCCCCTCCAGCCCAGGGATTGAACCCAGGGGAGTGCTGAAGTATATCTGTAGCCCTTTTAATTTCTTTCTTTCTTTCTTTTTTTTTTTTTTTTTTGGAGACAGGGTCTTGTTATGTTGTTCAGGCTGGCCTTGAACCCACTATGGAGCCCAGGCTGGCCTTGAACTCACAGCGATTTTCCTGCCTCAGTCCCATGAGTGCTGAGATTACAGGTATGCCACTATGCCTGATTTAGCCCTATTAAATTTCAAGACAGGGTCTCACTAACTTTCCCAGGCTAGATTCAAACTTGTGACCCTCTAGCTTCAACCTTCAGTGGCTGGTATTATCGGTGTGTGCCTCTGCTGTGCCTGGGGCAGGCTCACACTTTACATGCTGGACCACAACTTGCCTATTCCTTGTCAGTGCACATTTAGGCAATCTCCAGTTTTTTCTACAGCTACCAAAAGCACCGCAATGACTATCATTTGGTGTTCACATGGCACTGCTCTATAAATCTGCTCTGTCTACGGCCTGGGTTGAAGGAGAGGCTAAAGAACCTTCAGGTAATTATTGCAAGGCTTTGGTGTATCACACCTACCACGAGAAAACAAAAGCAGTGTGGTGGCACATGCCTGTAATCCCAGCACTCAAGAGGCTGAGGCCGGAGGACCACTGTGAGTTTGAGGCCAGCCTGGACTACGTAGTGAGATGCTGCCCTAAAAAAAAAAATCAAACAAAAACCTCAAAAAACAGAAGCATTTGTGCACCAGTGACTCTAGGTCCGCTGCTCTGCGTCCTTTTCAGTGTCTTCCTGGCATCACTAATGGGTTGGAGATGATACGCACAAGGAGATTTATGAAGGAAGATGGAGACTGGGGACCTGGCTGCATGCTGCGTACTGGAAAGGCATACAGATCCCAGCAGCCTTCTTGCCACATGGAGTGGGCATGGCAAAGAGGGTTGGTATGCAGCAGCTCTAAATTCTGTGTGCTGTGCTATTTGGGGGCATTTTGGGAGCTCAGAGATTGGCTGAGGCATTGCGGGAAGGGGTAAGAGGAAGCGCGGGTGTCTGTGATGGGAGGGAGAACACCAGGAATGGGTTTTGCACCCTGCAGAAGGATTTCTGCCAAAGGTGTGTATGTGCGTGTGTATGCACTGCGGGGGCTGCTGACAGGGTGCTATATGTGCCTGAGTGTAGATGTGACCAAACTCAGGAATATGCTGCTGTTAAATGAAGCGAGGCATTTCCATGGCAACACAGCTCTCTGTTCCCAGCCAGATGCCAAGCCCTTAAATTATATTTTTCTGGCTGAAAGCACCTCAATTGCCTCTGGTCTCCAAAGCAGTGGGACCATGGGGGCACCAGATGCCTCACCCTCATCTCCAACCTTTCAACAAAGCTCAAGAGGTGATCAGCAGGAGACCTAATACGGGGCACTGGTGGGTTTTGTCCAGGGAGGGCGTGAGAGTAGCCTCTGGGAAAGGGGACTGGACAGGCTCCACCCTACCATCTCCTGGTATGGCGTTAATATCTCCTAACACTTCATTCTAGAAGGAAAACTTGTGCAATGAGTGTCAGTAGAGATACCCATCTTTCTGCCCACCCACTGTCCTTTGTTTGGATTTGAAGAGTTAAGTTCTGGGTATTATCAAGTGTCCCTGCCTCCCTGACATAGAGGTCTAGGGGTGGACAACTGACCCAACGAATGTCAAGCTGATTCCTTTCCAGCAATGTGGGTCTGGGTTGTGTGCTTGCAACCAGACTGCTATTTTTTCTTTCTTTCTTTCTTTTTCTTTCTTTTTTTTTTTTTGTCTTTTTCCTTTTTATCGGTACCAGGGATCAAACTCACGACTGCCTGTTTACAAGGCAGGCGCTTATGCCACTGAGCTAAATCCCCAGCCCCCAGACTGCTATTTAGGAGCGGCCCTGCGCAAGTAAAATCCACAAAGACAGTGGTGGAAAGAATGCAGCGGACAGCAGAGGGAGCTCAGGCCACAGAAAGAGGGGGTGGACAGCAGTGACAGCTTGTGTGCATCTGTCCATCCTGATCTGGTTCTCAGGGAAGACTGGCTGTACTTTGCGCCTCTGGCTGCTCTTGGTGATCTAATAGTTTTGCGCCTTACTGTGGAATGCTTCCAAAGGCAGGAGCAAGACTGGAATGTGGTTTGGCTGGTGATGCTGCTCATGCCTTTTCCAGCCACCTTCCTACTCAGTAAGTAGCAAATTCCTCAAAAAAGGTGCTGGGTAGGTAAGATGGCACAGACCTGTAATTCCAACAGAGTGAGCAGCTGAGGCAAAAGGATCTCGAATTTTGAGTTCTGAGGATGTGACTCAGTGAGAGAGCTCTCTTAGGTTCAAGCTCTAGTACAGAAACAAAAACAAAAACAATGTTTTGTTAAGAATATGACCAAGGGGCTGGGGATTTAGCTCAGTGGCATAAGTGCCTGCCTGGCAAGCGTGAGGTTGTGAGTTTAATGTCCAGTACCAAAAAAGAAAGAAAGAAAGAATAAAAGTATGACCAAGGACAAAGCTTTTGTGAATAAGGAGGTGGAGAGGGGTTGAAGAGAGGGTAGGAGAATGGAAAAAAAAAATAAAGTCATATTATGATGTACGGGTACAAATTGTCTGTGATGAATATAATCATTATGTATACCTAAAATGTACCAATAAACTAACTTAGGGAAAAAAAGAGTATGACCAAGGAAATTTTCTTCATTTAACAATATTTTACCGAGCACCTACAATGTCCTAAGCACATATTCTAGGTGTCAGGAGGTATCTCTGAGTGAGATAGGAAAGTCAGCCCACAGATAGGTTATTCTTGGAAGGACATTGATAGTACAGGAGAGAGTGAGCAAAAGATAAGAACAGATAGTACTGCAGGCTATGAACAAAACAAATGATTTTCTCAATGTGAGTCATACTTAATTGTAACTATTAAGGTTAAAAGTGCCCTTGAAAGTTTCCAGATGTTTTTATGCCCACGAGAGAATGACACAGTGGAGATAATAAATGGCCTTCAACCAAACAGGAGGATAGCAAAGGTAACGCTAGTTCATTCTCTGTCACCTTTGATGGCACTGCCTTCAGGAAGTCCAGCTCAGATGTCCTACTGTACCTTGTGCGTGGCCCACAGCAGCATGCTTTTGGCTTAGGCCGGTGTTTTGCTTACTTGTTGTGGGGCCCTCGGGCAAACACCACCTGTCACTCACCTAGCACAGTGACTCACTTCACTGATGCTCAGTTGTTGCTGGGTGAATAAATACAAGGGCCTGATGCAAACATTAGCATCCCACCCCTTTATGCAATTCTCTCACCACGTGCCCTCCAAAGGCAGAAACAGCTGGTTAATGACACATGACACAGTCATATCAAGACTGTCTTCAGACAAGAGAAAAGTCTTCCAAGGCCACAAGTGCAGAAGAGGGAGTTTGGTCTTTTCCTGCGGAGCCTGGCTTTTGTGCTGAGCACCTTTCACAAGTGAAGCAGCAAAGCCTGATACTGCGGCTCTGGAAGTGTTTGATTATAGCCCACGTGTGAGCAGATGGAAGTGGAGAGCTCCAATGGCCTCACTTCTAGGTCTCATCTTTTTTTTTTTGTCTTTTTCTTTTTTATCAGTACCAGGGATCGAACTCACGACTGTCTGCTTGCAAGGCAGGTGGTTATGCCGCTGAGCTAAATCCCCAGCCCCTAGGTCTCATCTTACTTTTGGTGATAGGACAGTTAATACTGAACAACAACAACAAAAAAGGCACACAGAGCACAGCCATAAAGTGTACATGTGCACAAACACCTTCCGGTGTGCCCAGGATGGCAGTTGATGTTCCCTTTCCACCCTGTGCCATCTCTGTAGAGATGACACTGTGGATTTCAAAGGTACCTACCCACTATGTGCCCAGAATAATAGTTATCTTTTGCAAAAGATGACTGTGAGCTTTGCAAGGTGGCTCAGACTCAAGGCTGACTGCCTGCTGACTCAGCTACCAAAGCCCAGGGTTGGGTTGGTATTTTCATGGGGGAGATAGATCAGGTTTGCAGGCATAGTGAGGTGCCTGAGCTTAGGAGGTGCAAAACAAGGAGCTAGTTCTGTCTGGACAGGTTGTATCATCACTTTCCTGTCAGCTCCCATGGAGAGAGCAAAACCCAGAGACTGGAAGCAGAGCCTTTGTAGTGGCCCAAAACAGTTGCTTTTTGGATCATTTAATCCAGTATCAGATTTTATTTATAACACAGGATGTCCACATTGGAGAGTTTCTCCATTTTTTATTACTATATGTGATTCTTTATTATGCACAATGAAAAATTTTATTTAGGTAATATGTGCATATAGCCTCATAAAAATCAGACAACACGAAAGTGTATAGAGTAGAAAAGTGCCTCTTATCCCCCAATCTCTCCTTTCCACTATAAGATTTGAATGGATTTCCCTGCTCCATGCATTTATAAACATGAGCACACATGGAAAACAGACTTCAGTGGGTTTTTTTTTTTTTTTTTGTCTTTTTCATTTTTATTGGTACCAGGGATCGAACTCACGACCACCTGCTTGCAAGGCAGGTGCTTATGCCGCTGAGCTAAATCCCCAGCCCCTTGTTTTGATTTTGAGACAGGGTCTCACTCTGTAGCCCAGGTTGGCCTCAAACTCAGGGTTATCTTCCTGCCTCAGCTACCTGAGTACTGGGATTACAGGCATTTGAGGTCTTATTTTTAATACTGTAAATATATTTTCATATACCTATTTTTTTTTTTTTGTCTTTTTTGAGACAGGGTCTCTATGCAGTTCAGGCTGGACTTGAGCTCAATTTGTAGTCCAGGCTGGTCTTCAACTTGCAGTGATCTGCCTGCCTCAGCCTCCCAAGTGCTGGACTTACAGGGATGTGCCACCCCGCCTGGTTTCTACATACTAGTTTTGTATATCCATTTTTACACTGTATATATTATTTTGTAATTTATTCTTCACTATCAATGTATCTTTGGAGTGCTATGGGACTACATTTTCACAAAGGGACACACAGAATTAATGTTCCATAGTGTGTATGAACCATAATTCAACTGGCCTGTTTGCTACTGATTAATATTTGGGTTGTTTTTGAGTTTTTCAACATTAAGTAGAAGTAGAATTGCAGGATTAAAATTTATGTGAACACTGGTAAGTGACCTCCAGAGGGTTTACCAATTTGCATTCCCACAGCAGTGTAACAGTGCCCATTTTCTTTTTTTTTTTTTTTTTTTCCTTCTTTTTTCCGGTATTGGGGATCGAACTCACGACCGCCTGCTTGCAAGGCAGGTGCTTAGGCTGCTGAGCTAAATCCCCAGCCCCAACAATGCCCACTTTCACATGTTCATACCAGCTGGCTCTGAATATCCATTCACTCAACAAGTAAATATTTAACAACTATGTGCAAGGTGCTATCTTATCACAAGGAACATCTGCTTTGTGGCACTTAGCCTAGTGGAAACAAAATGTACTATTTATCATTCATGTGTGATTCAGATTGTCTTTGAACTCATTACATAGTTCAAACTGGCCTCAAACTTGTAATCCTCCTGCCTCAGACTTCTAATGCTGGGATTACAAGGATGTGACATCACACCCAGTTTATATCCCTACAGTTTAAATTTATTTTGAAATGGGGTCTAAGTAAGTTTTCTAAATTGCCACAAAGGACTCAAATTTAAGTTCTCCTGCCTCAGTTTTCTTGAGTGCTAGGATTGTGTTATGGTTTGTCTCTGGATGTCCCCCCAAAGCCTTATGCAGTCATGTGGCCAGGCTTCTACCACTTGTGATTGATTCAAAGTCCAATGCTGGGATTATGGGTGTGAGTGCTACACCTACCTTGGCATGAGCGGCCTACATACAAGGGACAGAGTCTTCTCTGCTGCTCCTCCCTTTGTTATTGTTGCTTTCACTATTTTTGCGGCTATGAACTGTTGCTCCTCTGCCTTGCCACCCTGCCTTGGAGCCAGCAGATTACAGACTGGAACCTCTACAATTGTGTGCTAAATAAACCTTTCCTTCCTCAACTTTGCAAGGTGGTGGGTATTTTGTCCCAGCAATGAGAGAAAAGTAACCAACCCAGATTGTAAGCATTTGTCACTGTGTCCAGCCAAAAGATACAGATATTCATGTAGCTTTGTTTGCTATACCAACGTGTAACAAATGTGTATTCAACCTCTCTGTGAGATTAATTTCTCATTGTGGTGTATTAACTAACGGTCAACTTCTAACACCCAGCTAAACTGAATCAGTGTGGTTCTGGGTGTGGAAGGCCACTTGAAGATCATTGCCATTAGCAGAAAAGAACTGAAAAGGAAGATGGTGTGCTGTTGATTCTCTTGGAGCAGCTTGTCACAGTGGCTTTCCTGATACAAACATGGCTGTCCTCACTGTCGGAGGAGCTCAGGTCCTTGCTGTCACTGAGGATGGCTGTAGTTCTTTTTGGGGAGCTCTGGTTTTTGCCTTGAGCATCATTTTCTGGCTTCAGTGCAGATCCCTGAGTCTATTGGTGCAGATCCTTCAGCCTGCTGGCACAGATTTCCTAGCTTCTGCCACTGACCTTTGGGCCTTGCCAGTACAGATCCTTGGTACAGGCTTGCAGAGACATTGTTGTCAGTTCTAGGCCTCTGGTTGGACTGGTGCAGGACACTGCCATGGGCTCAAGGTCTTCAGCTGGACTCATGCAGGACATTGTCTTGGGACTCAGGCCATCAGCTGGATTCTTGTCTCTAGTGTGTGCACAGAACTATTGCACTCTTCTGCATTTGACTTTTTGGGTGAATATTAGAAAATAATCCTATGAATCGTGTCTTGTATTAAATATATTCCCTAGTAAACCCTGACTACAACTCTCATTTTAAAATACAGAACTGCAGAGCTAGTATGTATCACAAGAATTGGCCAAACCTTTTTTCTTTTGTAGTGCTGGGAATTGAACTCAGGCTGTTGGGCATACCAGGCAAGTGATCTACTATGTAGCTACATCCCCAGCCTGTCAAATCTTGTGGATGAGAAAACTGAGGCTAAAAAATGTTAAGTGAGGCTCAATTCAGTGGCTCATTCAATATCATACAGCTGTTGAGATTGTTATAAGGTTTTTTTTATTTTTAAAGACATGGTTTTGCTATGTCGTTCAGGCTAGCTTTGAACTCACCACGCAGCACAGGTTGGCCTCCAATCTACTGATCATTCTGCCTCAGCTTGCCCATTGCTGGGATTACAGGTATGCACCATCATGCTCAATAAAATTCTTGATAACTATTCCACTTCTACTAAACATCTTACTTTAGGAAGCAATCTGTCTTATTAAGAAAATTAATTTGAGAGCCAAAACTCCATCTATCTCCATGGGGACTCAAATTTGGATAGGTAGCTAATCAAAAAGCAAATCCAAAAAACGTCACTCAAGCTAAGAAACAAGATTTCTACTGCTATTCCAACTGTAACCTTTGAAAGGAGGAAATAGGTGAGGTGACTTTCCTATTTAGTTCCTGCAGCCTCTTGGTCATGCTGAGATCAACAGTCACTCCCAGGGCTTCTCTCTGCCTCATTACCACTCTAATTTGCCTAAGTTGAATCCACATAGGGTACTAGGGTTTTTTTCCTACTCTAATATAAACAGCTTTCCAATGAAGGGGAAAAGGGTAAGACCAGCTTATCTAAGTGAAAAAGAAACTGAGCAAATTGGAACTCTGAGAAGCTGAGTCCATACTGCTTAGCAATAATACATCTATGTCTGACTGATGCTGCAGGACCATTCTAAGAAAATTTGAACAAGGGGTGACAATGGGCAATAGGTATGGGACTACAGCAAAACAACAGAGTTCTAAGTGGATCTGTCTTAACCAAACAGACTTTATTGCAAGGGAAGATGCAGAAAGTGTCAGGCTGATCAGGGACGACATCTAGAAATGACACTTGAGTGTGACACTGGACAAAACCACCACTGCTGAGTGTAGCATCTGCCTTCCTAGACTCTTTCAAAAAGCCTCACAAAGGCCTGCAAAACAGCAATTTACGCTGACTGCAGAAAATCTGGGAAATATGAGTATTAGCCTTTTCGATGCATATATACATTTAAAAATATCTATAAATGAGGTAATATTATTTTAAAGCTCAGTTCATATATTAAGTATTTCTTCTATTTATTAAATATGTCTCTAGTATATACTGTTTTGGCGTAGTTGTTGGCAGAATATAATTTCATTAAATAAGCCCCTTTTATATGACAATGTTGTTGTTCCTAGATTTGTAGTCTAAATTTCAGGTAGAAGTAGAATTGCCAGGTCAAAGTTATTACCTTTAAAAAAAGGTCAGATATATACTTTCTTTTTAAAAAAAGATTTTCAATGCAAGCGAAATTTTCAGAAAAACACAAATGTAATTTCATTATATTTATTTAGTACACATATTTCCAGTTTTTAAGTTACGTAAACATTCTGTACAAATTTAGGTTGTAAAGTGATTAACTGAATTTTTTCAAATATAGCATTTCCCCATATTTCAAGTTGTTCTTGTGACTTGTATGCAGGGTCTTTGTATAGTCAAGGGCGCTCCACTATCATTTGTTGAAAGACAATACTGTCATCAACCAACGCCTAATATTTTGAGCTTATTTCAAATTTTCACTTGTGTAAATATTCTTTTTTTGGTGTCTTTTTTTTCTTTTTATCGGTACCAGGGATAGAACTCATGACTGCCTGCTTGCAAGGCAGGCGCTTATGCCGCTGAGCTAAATCCCCAGCCCCGGTGTAAATATTCTTACATAAAATCCGTTTTATGTAAGCTCTGATCGTTTCTGGATTGAGGATTGAACCCAGGCATGACTTCAGGACTTCATGCTGAGCCGCATCTCCATCTTCTGCCCGCCTCTTCCCCCCTTTTTTTGTTTTGAGATTAAGTCTTACCGGGTCACCAAATTGTTCTGGTTGGGGTTGAGTTTGCAGTCTTCTTGCCTCAGCCTTCTGGGGCACGGGGATTATAGGGGTGCCTAGCTTTTCTGGTATTTTCAAAGACAGGGTCTTGCTATATAGTCTGGGTTGCTCTTGAATTTGCTATGTTGTCCTAGCTGTCCTTGAAACCTCCTGGTTTCAACCCAAGTGATTACAGGTGCGCACCAACATGCCCAGCCCTCTAGAAGTAAAATTTTTGTGCCAAAAGTACAATAAAATTAGGATGGCCATGTAATTCACAATCAAACCATCTCTGAGAAGGCAACTTTATCTGGGAGGGGGAAGGAGACCAATTTCCCCAGGCCTAAAGTTTGTATCTCTACTCTTTGATGCCAGACCGGTGCTTATACCGCTGAGCTAAATCCCTAGCCCCATCACCATACATACCCTAGAGTGAGAGAGGTAAGATAGGGAGTGAGAAGGGACAAGGTAGGACAAGGACAGAAGAGGGATAGAGAAGGGGAGTGGGAAGAGAGAGCGAGACGATAAGCTCGAGCACGTGCACTATGCAGACAAACCTGCTGACTGGGTCACTGAGCTTGTTCTCCCCAGGACAGGAATCTGCTCTTGGCTGCCTGTCCCCACCTGCTTTTCATAGGAGGAATACCCACCTCATGGAGGGGGTCCATGGTTTGGATATTGGGTACACCATGGCTCCTGAACATAAGCCAATGCTGATACTTGCTTGAACAAAGAGTAATCGTTCTTTTGCTAAGGATACATAGCCCATGTTGGTTTACTGAATGACAGAATGTTGGTTTTAGGTACTTTACATTTAGCGTACATTCTGAAGAGATTTAAGGAATTTTTCTACTGGTAAATGATACATAACTTTCTCATCAGGTTTACACCTAAGCGGTCTACAGTCATTTTTATTATTTAAGTAAAAAGTTAGTTGGGCATGATGGCACATTCCCAAAATCCCAGCACTTGGGAAGGCCGAAGACAGGAGGCATGCCATGAGTATGAGGCCAGCCTGGACTACATAGTGAGACCCTGTCTCAAAAAACAACAAAAAAAGGAAAACATTTCCAGATTCGGTGGTGTACACTTATAATCCCAGCATTCAGGAGACTGAGGCAGGAGGATTATTGTAAGTTCAAGGCCAGCCCAGGTTACATAGCGAGTTAAAGATCAGCCTGGAATACGTAAAGAATCTGTTTCAAACAAAACAAAACAAACCCAACTCAACCCAAACCTATACCATGTGAACTCCATACTCAATACTGGTAATTAAAAAAAAAAAAGCAGGACAGAGGAGATATGCAAATTCAGCAAGGCATGTTGCAAGCAGCAAGCAATAAAATGATTTCCAGCCAATGTTTCACACAGACAGAACCCTTACAATAATAAAACATCTGGCAATTTAAAGTTCTCTTTATAAATACCAAAATTCCTTTGGGAAGATAGAAGTATACTTTTTTTCCTTTCCCACTTTATGAATGAAGAAACTGTAGACCAGAAAAAATGTAAAATAGCATGGTGCGGGGTACAGCAAGTCACACTGGTGGAGATGCAGAGTAAAAGCATTTCATAAATTTTACAGGCTATCTTCAGCAAGACAGTAGGGACTGGATCATCAAGGCACATTCTCTCCTGTGAGGCAGCCACAAAGAACATTTAGGACAGAGCAGGGTGGTAGAGGGCAAAAACAGCTAGAGGGCTTTAATAGCCCCAAACAGTACAGCAGACAGGAAGAAGAAAAATCTAATCCCAGATACACTAACCCTGGAAGAGATAGAGATCTTTAATTTAAAACCAAGTAAGTTTATTCATAGAGAAAACAGTGACAGGAAACCCTCAGGACATTTTTACTCCAACAATTAAAACTGCATTGAAAAGTCAACCAGGAGTTTGGAGACTTACATATGTGAAGAAAGCATTATTTTTCTCTCTCTTCAGTTTTATCTTTAGGACAAAAATGATAGATTAATTTTTTTCTAGGCAATAAGATTTCCAGTGCTGTTGTCTTCATGTGCATAAAATTCATCTGTAGAGTCAGAGAAGATGCCAGAAAAGAGCAAAGAATTTGATGATGATGGTGAGCTGATTTTAATGGTTACTTCATGGAATCATAATTTTACTAGTTGTCGCGGTAAGTGGGTGGCTTGGGTTGTTAACATATATATTGCCATTAATCTGAGGTACTTAAACACCAGAGTCATGTAAAAGCCCACTGACCTCTCTCAGATGTAATGGCAGAGGCTAAGAGGGCTGTGTCCTACCTCCCTGGTATGATCACACACACTTCCCATTAGCTACATAGGACTGGACTATGTCAAACCCTTCTCTGAGCAAAGTGTTATCAGTTTAATCTCTAGGATGGGTTCCAAGGCAACAGTATGATCATGATGAGCTCCTCCCTATCTGGTTTGGGCTCATGTTGCTCCAAGAGTCCACGAATCCACGGTGCTCAAAGACCTGCCTGAGTAACAAAAGGGGACCCCCAATTCTCAGCTGTCAAGGTTTAACCTAGCCCGTTTTACTTGGTTATTCTGGCCACCCAGATGGCAGAAATCTTCAGTGGTGACATCTCTTTTATTCTCCTCCATGGGTTCCAAAGGGAAGTCCTGGTCTTTGGCAAGTACCTGTCGGACAGTCATGTTAACACGAGCGGTCCTCAAGTAGCTGGCACACACTTGCCGGTCCTCCACAGAACAGGGCTCTACCACTGCATCTTTGGGGAGGATAGCTGGGAGTGGAGTTTCCAGGCAGTGAGGCAGGCCTTCTCCCTCAGGATTTGGAAGGACTCGAGGAACAGCATGGTTCAACAAGCGGCTGAAACCTGACATTACCATAATGTCACCACTGTGCATAAACATGGCTGTAGGGGTCTCATCTCTTTTGAGGCCACCCAGTAGAAAGATAGCAGACTGTCCAAAGCTATCAAAAAAAAAAAAAAAAATTAAAAATAGAAGATTTTTGTTATGAACCACAGTTACGAAAATTGCCAACTGCATAACGTTGTAATTTCAGTTTGGTATTTATTGCTCCTAAATCCTCATTTTTAAATTGGGCTAAGATCTTTCTCTTCTATGTCTGAGTGACCAATCTATGATCTGCTAGAAATATAACAACCCACAGACTGGCTACAGAGTGAAACTCGATGAAGTCATAAACAAATAAAGAACTGAGTTCTATCACTGTTTACGTAAATTTTATTGATGTATCTTTTTAAAATTTCAGTCTTCCAATAAAATGGTTTATATCCTTCACTATGTACATCATTCCTTTAAAGATAAAGCCAATTAAAAAGGGACACTTTCTTTTGAGATACTGGTGCAGAAGTTTGCACAAAGTGAAGCTGATATTTTAAGGAGAGTATTCAGCTTCTGTGTCTTGATCTACATTTTGTTCCACTATTCCAAAAGGTTGCTTACTTTGCTTTATAGCTTTCCTTATACTTGTCTGTTGCACAGAGTACTAATAATATCTTTCATTATACACCTGATCTTAGCCAAAAGGCCAAGAAGAGATATTATACCTTTCATTATAAACCACATACTTCATGTGTCTTAAACAAAAACAGTAACTAATTTGGCCACTGCTTTTAGAAGAGCTAAAAGGCTTAAAATTTTAAATTTTACTTTCTGATACACTGTAATGTGCCAAGAGGTGAAAGATGATAAAGCCCTTTAAAAGATTAATGTCTTTATTTAAATAAAAAATGCATTAGAAAAAAAATAAATAATAAAATGCAATCCTGATTTATGGATGCACGTTGAGAACATACTCATTAGTGAAATAAGACACATAAGTGTAAACGTCAGATTATTTCATTAGTTTGACGAGCTGAAAGAAAAATATACGTATATGTGTATATATATGCATATAAAACAATGGTTAAGATAGTTATACTACTATTTTCTCTGAGTCTGCCAAAGAGAAAGAGTTGTACTGGTATTTTTCAGACAACTGAAGGCAGATGTCTTTTACTCTGGGTGAATGATTTAGGGATGATAATGCGCAATGTATGTACCACTGTTACCCTCTGATTGATGTGCTCTGAAATTTGATTGTAGTTCTTTTTTTTTTTTTTTTTTTTGGTTTATGTTTGAATAAAATGGATGGGAGGGGGGAGACAAGCAAGTCAGAATCCCTGGAACTAACTTACCTGAATGACAACAGGGGTCTGGAGTGATCCAGTTCAGATCTGTCTACATGGATGCCCAGTGTGGAGTCTAAGCGGTAGTAATTCAGGATGCCTGCTTCAGCTCGGAAGCCCTGAAATCCACAGGCAGCAGCTACTTGCTCTGAGAGGAAAGCCAGGTCAGAAGGAAAAGGTGTATAATGATCTGCTGAGTATTTCTTTGATAAAAGCAGGGAAAATAAAAAAAAATAAAGATCTCAGGAACATAGGAAACTAGGGCAAATGAATAATTACTTTAAAATCCTCTAACTTACAAAATAATACTAACATGCCAGTAGCACTGTCTACCCATCCATTTTTTTTTTCAGAGTTGAGAATCAAGCACAGGACTTCATGCATACCAAGCAAGCATTCTACCCTTGATCTATACCTGGAGTCCCATCACCCATTCTTAAGGCATTCAACAATCTGATAATAAACTATTCAAAATACTGAGCACATATTAAATGACAAGCACCATGCTGTGCACAAATTCACACTGTATGAAGACTATACATGAAGCAATTATTCTAATACTTTCAAGTACACTTAATCCTAAGCAGTATTGTTCTTTAAGTGTAAAAAAAGCAACTCAAATGGTTGCTGTTCAAATACTTAAGAAAATAAGAGGACTAAATGTAATGTGTACTCTGGAAGAGATTCTGGAGCAGAAGCATGTACAAGTTTAAAACCTAGGTCAATGAGATGAAGTATGGACTTTACTGTTACAATGATACACTACTACTGATTCACTAATTAAGACAAAGGTACCATACTAATCACAGATGTTACTAAGTAGGGGGAACTAGGTATATAGCATCTTGCTATACTATCTTCTTAACTTTTCTATAAATTTAAAACTATCCTAAAATAAGAAGTTTGTTAAGATGGCAACCCAAACTCTATAACCAGCCTACATCATGCCTTAATGCCAATTTCACAGGTCAGGCTAATGAAATATCGTACTCAGAACATCTGAAGTATGACTTTTATTATGGCTAAGGTAGGACCTTAAAATGGAAGTATTTTCAGCACTTATTTCTCTAAAGTGCTTGTTTTTAGCCCCCAAGGATTACAAGTGCTACCTCCTAACCAAATAAACCAAGGTTATAACACTGTCTAAATATCTCGCTGCACACAATTTCTACCTATTTGTTCATTCACAGCTTCCTACACAGAGGGGTCTAAGGTTATCTGGCTGTGTGTGCTTGCCATAGTTCCATACTCTCCGTCTTAAGCCTCCTGTGCTCTCACTTCTTTGCTAAGTCAACCTCAAATCTGGTCAGAAAATGTACTTTATCTCACATCTTTACTAGAATCCTGATGTATTCCAGCTGGAACAACGAAGCCACAGATCTAGAAAGGGCCTTGCTCTGGCAGAACTGAACTTTAACTTTAGATGCAAGGAAAACTTATGTGAATTTTTCTTTTACTGAATTGCAAGTAAGAAAAGATCCTATGTAGTTCTTGAAACAGGTTTCCTCTAGCATTTTACACTTTAGTCTCTTAGAGGACTGACCTGTCTGGGTGACCAGTCTAGCTCTAGATAGCTGATGCTACAATGAAATAATTACCTTTTTGGCCTTTCAACTCTATCCAAACCATCTATGTACTATCTTTTTTTAAATGGTATACTTTGTCAACTTCCCTCAACTTTTACCTTTCTCTGATTATTCAGAATTTCTGGCCAGGCTTAGTAGCACACACCTATAATCCTAGCACCCAGGAGGCCGCAGCAGAGGAAGTGCTGTGAGTTTGAGTCCAGCCTCGGGTACACAGTGAGTTCAAGGTCAGCCTGGACTACCCAGCAAGACCTTGTCCAAAAACACCAAAAAACAAAAACCCCAAGAATTTTTGATTTTCACTTCCCATTTTCTCAGCAAACAAGCCTTTCTGAGGTCCTTAAAAATGACAACATGAAAAACAACAGCTAACTTTTGTGAGCCAGTGCATCTAACTGCACTGTTATAATCACTTCATTCTCACATACTTTATGAGGCAGGAATTATCGTCAATGGAGGTAGGAATCAAACCTAGATTGGTCTAACTCAAAGATAATCACTAGGCCATTTTCCTACATAGAAGCACCTTATTTAATTTGTATCAATGAAAATAATAACAAATATTTTTAAAGCAATATTTGTCATTAATTGGAAGTTAATACATTTGTTTGTTAAATTGTTTGTAAAAAAAAAAAAGACCTTTTAACAATACCACACTTGTGTTTTTGAGACAAGGTCTTGCTATGTAGTTCTGGCTAGCTTTGTAGCCAGGCTGGCCTTGAACTTTCTACAATCCTCCTGCATCAGCCTCCCCAGGGCTGGGTTTATTAAGTGTGTGCTACTATGCCCAGCTAATGAACCCTTCAAAGACTAACTAGTTAGCAGGCACAGAAGATGGTCTCTACCGGCAATCTTTATTCACTTATTCTTAGAATTAGCCCTCTCATTTGGTGTCAAATACCTCATTGAGGCAAGAAGTACTATGCTGTTAAGTGACAAAGGATGCATTTTTTTGGTAGCACGGAAGACAAGAAGGAAGCCACTGTAGCTCAAGAAAACTTTTTCAATTATAAGAAATTCATTCCTACCTCTCTCCTGCTCAGACATTTATCTGGCACCTTCTGGTAGATAAAGGTATCTGGATCTTGAAAGTTCTTTCTCCTTCTGTTTTTTGTATTTTTAAGACAGGGTCTCGCTATGTGGCCCAGGCTGGCCTCAAACTCAGTGATCCGCCTGCTTCAGCCTCCAACCACCGTGCCCATCGTGAAAGCACTCTCTAAGAATACTCTTAAGTACACATGGCTTCTTTTATTCCAAGCAGGTAACATGGGAAAAAAAAAACTGCTCAACAAACTAAACTATAATGAAAACAAAAGATAACTCAGAATTGCTCTTGAAAGCAGTAAAGAGAAACCTGTGTCTCTGACAGACTTTGAGAAAGCACTGATCACTCTAGGATTCCAAGGTGTATGAAAACAAGATTTTTCTCCTGATAAATTATTTATTCCTTTTGAGATACCTGAAGAGAGCTTTTTAAGCAGAGTAAGTGAAACGAATCCTTTCACTTAGATAATCTTTGCTATGATAATACTTTAAGCTTGACCACACAGAGAATAAAAAAAAATCAACTACATGGGCCCAAAAACCATGTAAGTGAAAAACAAATATATTAAGAAAATGAAATACCTTACTATCCCAGTTATAATGGTAGCCCAAGGTCACCCAGCGCAGTTTCTCTAGTAAACTTCTTGGCCTTCGTTTATTCAATTCTTTACACCTGCAATGATTGGCAACAAAAGAGGATATATTCATCTTAAATAGCAGCAATAGTCCTCTGTACGGTCATTAGAGTCTAAAGTTAGTAGCCAAGGTTTGGCAGGGAAATGAGTACAGAAAATTGAGTTAAGAATACAGTGACAATCTAAGATGACAATATGTTAAAAAAAAAATACAGTAACAAGACTGGGGATTTAGCTCAGTGGCATAAGTGCCTACTTGGCAAACGCAAAGTCTTGAGTTGGATCCCAGTAAAAACAGTAACAATACAAAATATTTAGTGTTTCATTTCTAATTTTTTTTTTGAGACAAGGTCTCACTAGGTAGCCCAGGTTGGCCTCAAATGCAGAGTGATCCTCCTATCTCAGCGTCCCAAGTGCTAGGATTATAGGCCCTATTTCTAATTTTCAAGTCTTTAGTTCCAAATTTTCTGCTGAATGGGATCAAGCTTAAGGACAAGTCTCTAGCATTTCAATAATGATAAAACAAGAATAATGGGGAAAAATGCGATGACAGAAATGTTGTTATCTGTCAAGGGGAAATGGGACCAATAGCATTATGGTCAATGGAAAATAAAACTAAGGCTAAGGCTACCAGTATTTTCAATTTCATTTGCTCAAAGTGGGGCATAATTAATCCTAGTTACTACAGGTATAATGTTGGTGGTTTCTCAGACTTGCAGGTTGAGAGAAAAGTTTGGCAAAATATAGTATATGATCAAAAATAACTGGTTTAACATGACTTCTACAATCCTGTATAATAGCTTAGACAATTGAGGATCAGCTAACAGGGCACCACTCAAATGATTTGGTTTCTCCTATGCTATTGTTCAAATCACAGGAGGTTTCTGTAAAAAGAGAAGTGGCCTTTCTACAATTTAATTATCAATAATTAAATCTATGGGGTTAACTAGTATTCTTCTAAAGAGAAAGACTGGTTCATCTCTAAAATCTGAATGTTATTTTTCTCTATATAATTTATAACACTAATCAAATTTACTTACTGATTTATGCATTCCTTTATTTGAGACAGTACAGTTCAGGCTGGCCAACCTTGAACTCACTATGTGGCCCAGGCCTGGGTAAAAATTATTTTTGTGGTATTAGGGATTGAACCCAGGACCTTGTGCATGTTAGGTAAGTACTCTAGGGCAGGACTATTTCCTCAGCCCTGTTTGTTTTGAGATGGTATAGCTAAGTTGTTCAGTCTAGTTTAAACCCATGATTCTCCTGCCTTAACCTTCCAAGTGCTAGGAGGGTGTGCCTGGCCTCAAGGCAGTAATTCAGTACTTCAGTGAAGTTTAGTATTAAAGTGAAGCGCACAGACTCTTTTTTTTTTTTCAGACTTTCAGTTTTACTAGAATTAAGAAACGAGGAGCTCAAAGTTAGCTATCTAATCAGTTAAAGCTTCATGGTAGAGCTGAGAATTGCACGTGGCATGAGAGAATGGGCAGCATTTAAACAAGTTGTATACAGTAGCAACATGGGAACTCCACAAGAGTGAAAGTGAAGGATTTATTGGAAGTCCACAATGTAAGTGGCACTCATCTTGACATTTGACAAAGAATTCCCAGAGGAGATGCTATCTGTTCTCAATTAATTCACATTCTAAGGACATCATGATAGACATACATCAGTAACAGTAGATAAAAAGAATGAAATAAGCAAACACTGATTTATTTAGGACAGGTGTGTGGACAAGAGATAAAAGCAGACCTGGCTGCTACCCTTATGAGGAAGATCCTTGAGCAGCATCTAGAGCCTGGGTTTGGGAGATTCAGGGTAAGTAAGAGTGGCTCAACTGTCTGCATAAATACTATGGCTTATACCAAATGTTTGCCTTCCTTCCAGTGTCTGGATTTATATGTCAGAAAATGCTGCCTCCATGACCAGACTCTGGTGAAAACCCAGGCACTGAATTTCTCTGGCAGACACTTCACAGATTTGGTTATAACTCACTGCTGGGAGGATTAAGCAAATCTGATTTTCCCTGAATTTTTGCTCTATGTGCTTTAATGTGGTTTGGAATCATTTATAGGACTTATTAAAACTCTGGTGCCTGGGTGTACATCTACAAATTCTGATTCAAGAGGTATGAGGTGGAATTTACATTTTTAACAAGTATTTTTAAGAATCTATATTTGTAAGAATCTTTTTTAACGTGTTATTAAAGGATACTGATGCCACTAGTCTAGGGATCACATGCTGAGAACCACTATTTAGCCAAAATGAAAACAAAACAAAACACCTTCTATCTTTTTCTAGCTCAATAATAGATCATTTTATTCTTATTTCCTTTGTGGTACAAGGGACTGAACTAAGGGCCTTGCACATACTAGGCAAGCAATCTACCACTAACCTACATCCTCAGTCCTAGATCATCTTATTCTTGACAAAGAATCTGTACTATATCAAAACCAGAATATCTCAACCATTCAAATAACATTAATGACGCTTTGAAATAATTCAAAAGGTCCTTATATTTTTGAAATTTGATATGGCATCAACAAAGAGCTTTTCCACCAAAAAATTCAGTCTAATCTTCTTCAAGAACAGAGCATATCTCATAAGGTTTATGATCTTTAAAAAGTTTTTTAAAGAAAAGGTCTCATCACACAGTCCAGGATATCCTGGGACTTGCTGACCTCCAACTTAAGATCCTCCTCAAACTTGAGGTCCCTTACCCAGCCTGCTGAGTGCTGAGACTACCGGCACGCACAATAATACATGACACTTTATGATATTCTTAACAATAAAAAATTACCCAAACTATAAACAAGCATGAGCAGATGTGTAATACACCTTTTACAATTTAGTTCTTTTTCCAAGAAACCATAAGAACATTTTTCTTTTACCTTAACTACATCACAGTAAGGTTTTGAATTTGCCTTGAGGCAAAGTGGTGCAAGGATATAAATTAAGCCAGTTTTATTTTCAAATGCATTAAGTCCAGTCCTAATAATAATAATAATAATCCCTATTAATTCAGAAACTTGTTTTATGCAAGAAAAGTGTTGTCTTTGAGTGTTCACATAATTTTGAGGGAAAAAACACAAATACTTTTATGTAATGTTTTAGATTCAGTCAGGTGTAAGATTCCACTTTTCGTTTCATATTGTCTTCTGAGAACATAATTTTAATTATAACCATTGTGCTTTCTGGAAACAAAGCAGCAACAATTGTTAACGTTTGCCTTTTAAGATGGGAGAGACCTGCAAACATTATGTATGTCTTACGTTAGCACTATACTACTTTAAGATCCCTCTTATTCCAGTGGGTCTCTTAGATAACAAAGATTCCAAAACTCCCTCTTGAATCTGCACATTGTGAGACCAACTTTAGTATGCTCATAGATCATTTTCAAGCATAAAACAATGAGGAATCACTGAAGAGGGTGGATCAATGTCAATGGAGCTTCTCCTAATGGTTCCTGCCCTTGCTGCCTCTCCCAGGCATGAGCAGGATGGCTGGACAGGCTGGTTACCTTCTTCCCTGGTGCGTATGCCTGCTCACTTTCTCTCATGGCTAAGTACATCACGGGGTACAGCACTTTTTTCTTACCAATCATATTTTATAGCATTGCTTTCAACTGAACCCTAACTGGGTGGAGATGGACTGGCCTGATCATTCACTCTTTGTACAGTGGGGAAGAAATCTGGGTACCATAACTATGCACTGATATTTTCTCTTTCTTGCCTGCAGGGAACGTTAGTGATTCATTAGGAGAAAAATTCACTCAGGACAGAATAAAGTCTGAAGATTTATGATAAAAACCTTCCAAGTCCTATGAAAGCATTTGTTTTTTCAATAATTTTTAAAGGCTTGATAACTGACTTTCACAGCTGTTATGGTTTAGGTCTAAAATGTTCCTCAAGTCTTAAGCGCTCAGAGGTGGAGTCTAGTTGGAAGAGGTGAGGCATAGGGATGTGACCTAGAAGGATGTATTTTTGCCTCTGACTTCTTGGCGCTTTACTTCCTGGCTGCCATGAAATGAGCAGCTTTCTTCCATGCTTTTCTACCATGCCATTTTCTGCTTTGGAACCAGCTGGCCATGTTCTGAATCCACTGAAACTGTGAGCCAAATTAAGCCTGTCCACCTTTAAGTTGAAGGAGTTGGGTATTTTGTTCTTGCGACAGTAGAGTGACTAATATAGCAGCTCTGAATATGTTCGTCTGAGACCACAACTTCTTTTTCCTTCCTTTCCTATTCTCATTTCCATTGAAGCTGAACTTCAATCTCCTGTCCCAAGAACTCTATCCTTTCAGGATTTGATAGCTTCCAGTTTTCTTTTCCTTTTCAACCTGAAACTCCCACTCATGTCAAATGGATATCCAATGCTATCCCTACACCAGGTTGCTAACATTCTTTTGATATGTTGAAAATACTATTATCAAATCAGTTTTTCTGTTGTAAACTGTCACCATGTACCTTAAGTCCTCAGTTTTGTTCTTATTCCACATTCTAGGTTAATGAGAAAACAGGTTTTATTTACTGTGCCCCCAGGATCTTTCAGCATTGTCTATTCAAGTACATATGCTTTCATATTATAAATTCATTAACTAAGTTCTCTCTTGAAAGGCAGGTGTGCTCCCTGCGGCAGCACTTAAACTAAAATTGAAAGGCAGGGACTGAGTTCTGTTCCTCTATTCCTCTTCATAGCTACGTTAGCACCAAGTATTTTCTAAAACACAAGTGTGTTACTTATTAATAAAAACAAGAAAAGCTAACATAGTATAATGGACTCTTAAATTTAGCACTATATTTTTAATGGATTAATAAAGCAGGGATATCAACTTAATTGACACAATACTGAATAGGTTCTAGAAAGAACTATGGTATGTATCAAGGCTACACAACTTTTAGGATGGTAGAAATGGGACGAGATGGATGTGAGATGCATGAAATGGAAGAAGGAACTGTCAAATAATGTGATTCACCAAAATGCTACACTAACATTACAAAATGAAGTCTTATGGCTAGAGAAGTAGCCCAGTGGCAGGGCACTTGCCAAGCATGTATGAGGCCTTGGATCTAAAGCTCAGGTCTGCAAAACCAAACCAAAATCTAGCCAGTCTTAAAGGAATGGAAAAGATTACTTCTGTTCCACATGGAGGATATCAGTGGAAAAAGCTTTCACACATATAAAAATGGGTACCAAGCATGTCATACACTAATAAAGCTAAACTGCTTCACTTAAATATACATTTTCCCTTGTCCTTTTCTTTTAAGAAGTGTTTTTGTATAGGTAATACATGTACAAAATTCATAAGTACAAAAGTATGGAATAATGAATTTCACAAATAATTGATAAGTTCCTTGCACTCAAGAATAAAAAATCAAAATCAAGAGGATAAAGAGTGGGGGAAGTGAGGGGCTATTTTTGATTCAATGTTAAGGGATGATATCAGAATAAAGGAGTAAAGAAAGGAAGCAAGCCACTGGCTATTTAAGGGAAGAGTTTCCCAGGTGCAGGTGAAGAGCTTCACGGGCAAAGGAAGGCAAAGATTTGTGCAGAGAATCTTCACAGGCCTGGTGCGTTTACTGGATAGCACTGGAGGCTGGTGTGGCCAAAGAACAAATGAAAGAAAATGAAGTCAGTGAGGTAGCCAGGGCTCAGTACCACCTAAATTTTGTAGGCTGTGGAAAAGATTTTAGATTAAAAAAAAAAAAAAAAAAATGTAAGTGTTGCGTAACAAAGAATTTGACTGACTTTTGTCCCTAGTTCTTGGGAGGCAGCTTCTAAACCCTTGGGATTTCTTGAATGACAAATGCCACTGTTAATCGTTGTAGATCCTTAGCACATACTCCCGAGTCTATGCTAATCAGATGATTTAGGATATGGGCTGGTTCTGCTAGAAAGACCGACCATGTAAGCAAAGAACTAGGGTTTTAAGACAAGTGCTATCTGCAGTACCTCCAAAACAGATGGGGGACTGGAGTCCTAAATCAACTGTGTGGCTAATAATTCAACTAATCATGCTGAAATGAAATTCCAATAAAAATTCTAGATGCTAAGGCCTAGGAGAGATTACTGGTGGATGAACCACCAATGTGCTGAAAGAGTGATATGCCATGATTATAAAGCAAAAGGACCTTGCCCCCATGTGTCTTCATTTGGCTAGTCCTAATCTGTATTCTTTACAGTAAAACCGTAATCATAAGTATATGCTTTCTAGAGTTCTGGGAGCTGTTTCAGTGAATTATTGAACCTAAAGGAGTCATCAGTCTGGCCTGAACATAGGTGTAGTTATCCTGGAGACCTTCCCAAATTGGTGGCTGGTATCTGAAATGACAGTAGTCATGTTAGGGACTATGCATTATTTTTCTGTCTTTTTCTTTTTTATCGGTACTGGGGATCGAACTCACGACCACACACTTGCAAGGCAGGCGCTTAGGCCGCTGAGCTAAATCTCCACTATGCTTTAAACTTGTGAAGTCTATGGTAACTCTAGATAGTCTGCATCAGAACTGAACTGCAGATATGAAAGTGTGAGAAAAACAACAAACAATATGTACACCTCCTGTAGAGAACCACCTGAAGGGAATTAAGAGCACACTCTAGGAGATAAAATAGGCCATTCCAGTGTTCTATGGAAAGACATGATGATGCCTTAGAGTAACTGGGATAGGAGGGTTGGGAATTTAGCTCAGCGGCATAAGCACCTGCCTTGCAAGCAGGCAGTCTTGAGTTCAATCCCTGGTACCGATAAAAAAAAAGGAAAGAGTAACTGGGATAGAGAGGCTGAGAAATGACTGAATTTGTTCTGACTCTAAAGTTTATCATATTTGCAAGAGGTCATCTAGATTTATGTTTTTTTTGTTTCGTTTTGTTTTTTGAGACAGGTCTTGCTACATAGCTACAGTTGGCCTTGAACTAACTTTATAGCCTAGGCTGGCCTTGATCTTGCAGCAATCCTCCTGCTTCAGCCACCAGAATGCTGGGATTAGAGATGTGCACTACCATTCCTCAGGTGGATTTAAGGTGTTTAATGGCTGTACAGTGGCTGCATTCTATTGCTGGGATATGCCATGCTTGATTAATCTAACCGCCTGTGGACAAGCTCTTTTTTTTTTGGTGCCAGGGATCGAACTCTTGACCTTGTGTTTGCCACGCAGGCACTAAGGCCGCTTAGCTAAATCCCTAGCCCTGTGAACAAACTCTTAAAATCTGTGTTGGTTACTTTTCCCTTGTTGCTGAGACAAAATACCTGATGCTCAAAATGAAGGAAGCTCACAGTTTGGAGAGGTTTGTCTGTAATCAGCTCCAATTCCTCCAAGGCAGGGTGGCACATGGCAGAGGGGAACAGTTCATGGCAGTGGAACACAGCACAAGCAACAAGGGGAGGACCTGGCATAG
Organism: Cavia porcellus; assembly: GCF_034190915.1. Lineage (NCBI taxonomy): Eukaryota > Metazoa > Chordata > Mammalia > Rodentia > Caviidae > Cavia > Cavia porcellus. The sequence continues at coordinate 24,818,839 of NW_026947514.1, read as the reverse complement.
AACTCTTTCCGTTCTTTACATTTTATGTAGGCTGCCCCCTCTAGGGTGGGTGTAGCACACACACCCAATAATCCTAACATTGGACTATGAATTAGTCATAAATTCTAGAAGCCTGCCTGCATGACTGCATGTGGCTTTGAGGGGATATCTAATTACAGACTACAACAGAATGTTTCCTATTAGTCTTTCTAGACAAGGCTGTGAGGCAGACACTTGTATCCCAACTGTGTATTCTTTAGGGTTGACTCACTTTGAACACTGAACAGAACATAGGTCTGAAATGCCCTAATTTTTTGAACTGCCCTATTTTTCTTCTAAGTTCAAGTAGTTCTTCTTTATTTCCTAGTTAAAGTGACCATAGAATTCTAAGAGTTAAAAGTGAGAGGATCCTGAGAGATCCTTTTGTTCCTGGTTCTTCATGTGGGAGGATAGTATAGTCAATAGTCAGAATCTGCACAGGCATCTTTTGGTATTTTTCATTTTGGTTTTATTTCTGCAGTACTGAGGGCTGAATCTAGGGCATCTGCACTGGCTATATCTCAATATATTTTCTTTTTTTCTTCTTTTTCTTTTGAGACAGGGTCCTTTTAGGTGGCCAAACTGCAAGTTAAAATCCTTGTTCTACCCCTTGCTCATTGTTTAAATGCTGTGCTGGAACATGTGATTCCCCTTCCTAAATCTCTCAGAGTGCTGGGATTACAGATGTGAGCCTCCATGCCCTTTTTTTGGTTTGGTTTTGTAGACAAGGTCTTATTTTGTAGTTCAGGCTGATCTTGAACTCACTATGTAGCTCAGGTTGGCCTTGAACTCACAGTGATCTTTCTGCCTCAGCCTCCCAAGTGTTGGATTACAGGTGTGAGCCACCATCCTTGGCTTCCAAAGGAACCTTTTAAAACAACAGAACCTCTCAATCTCTGATACAGTTTGGGAAAGTGGTAAGGGCTACATGATTCTGAGTAACCACAATTTAATCACTTTGAATAGTTTAATACTTTCACTTCCTATATGAGGAAAGTAAAACACAGTGACAAAATAAGACCTAGGGACCTACTAATTGACTTTTTTTTTTTCTTTTTAAATTTTATTTAAGGAGGAAAAAAAAGCAGAGAAAGGGTACAAGTTATACAGATTTACAGAAAAAAATAAACAGTAGGAAATCACTAGTTAATGGATTACATATTGTCATCTTAGAAATAATTGTTCAAGTCACAAAATTAAAGCTTGTAAAGTGGACATTCCAACAGTGAGACTGCAAACAGTTCTGTTCACTGACCCAACAAAACTCAGTAATATCATTACCTATCTTATACACTTATATATACATGCAGTTATATCATTTAGAACACTTTCTTTTCCTCTCTTTTGTACAATGACAATTACTCATTTTGAGTTTTGTTGCTCTCACAGTTCTTATTACTTTTTTGGAAGGGAGTAGAACCAAATGTGACATAATAGAACAGAGTCAATCAAATCAAAAGGGTGTACTAACTGACTTTCAATGCTTCTGGCACAATGTCTAAGCATATCAATTTCTCCTAATCTTTGAAAAATACAGTAACCATCACATTTTTTACTTCTGCTAATTGATTAGACAAAAAAAATTATCTCACCATTGTCTACAGGATGATTTATTACAGAGATTCATCTACACTATCTTAGAAGACAGCAGGGATTTCTACAGTCATGTATCAGAAGAGGAAAAAATAAATTACTTGAAACCAGTCTGTTTTAATAACCATAAACTCTTTTTGACTAACTTAATCACGATCTTTACTTTGCTGTCAGTTCTAAAGAAGGTATAATGAAAAGGTAAAGAACACAATTTTTCTTGTTGCTCCCACCTATACTGTACCTACAAACCTTAGAAGGCTTCAAGTAAAACTACTGATTCTTAGTTCTTTCTTTGAAGTTAATAAAATCTACTTTGTCAGTATCAACATGTTTCTAAAAACAGTTTCTATCAACAGTTTCTAAAAACTGCACCATACAGCCACTTATGACAAAGTAGGATAGGAAGTTGGAAGAATGTTAACTGGCACTCTTGTAGGGACTTCCCATGTAATATCTTGTTTAATCTCCACACTATTCAACAAGGAAAGGATTGTTAGGAGAGACAGAAAGGTTAAGAAAACTGCTCACATTTAAACGGCCACTAATTGGCAGAGCCAGTATCTATACTCCGTGACATGACTTCAGAACTAGTGCTCTAGATCACTAACTCATCCTCCATACCTGGCCTCTAATCCATATTTCCTGATTCACATTTCCTCTACCTACCTCTAATTTCCAGGAGGCATTTCTCAAAATCAAAACCCAACCCAGTCACATAAGTAACTGTTCTCATTATATCTTATTAACTCTAAACCTGTACCTGGCAAGTTATATTTAATTATCTGTTTATCTCTGTCCTGGATTTAACAACAAATTTCTTGAGGACAGCAACTTTCTTATCTGTCTTTGAGTGTCTCTTAAGTACAGTATCTGACACATACTAGAAATCAGTAAGTATCTGCTGCATAAATATGAACACACACATACATCCTGAGCTCCCTATCACATCTCTGCTTATGCTACTTCCTTGACAGGTAAAATTTCCCCTTTTTGGCTCATTATTCTTTCTTGCAGTGCTGGAGACTGAACCCAGGGACTCATGAGCGCTGGGCAAGTGCTCTACCACTGACCTATACCTCTAGCCAGTGTTTTTGATTCCCAACTGGTAAACCCACAATCATTTTTGAAGATCAGTTCAAGTAGACACAAAAGAGATTAACAGTCTCAATTTAAAAAAATATTTTTTCTCTTTTGACATCTCTACCATGTCTGGAAAAATTATTTCCTTCTATGTAAGTCTCACATTATTCTTTTAAACTTATGTCATATAACAGCGTCTGAGCTCCACTGTAATTCTTCTTTTTTTTTTGGCACTGGGAATGGAACTCAGAACCTTGTGTGCTTACCAGGCAGGTGCTGTGCTATGGAGCTATATCCCTTGCCCTCCACTGTGATTACTCTTGTACATAATGGGTATCAGCCATTAATTATTAATTCTTGAGTACAGAGAGTATGTCCTATTTAGCCTTTTATTTCCAATGTCTAGCATCATGTCTGATCTGCCACTGACCCCAAATAAGAGTCAGAAGTGTAAAAAAAGAACTTATTTGAAGCTACAGAGTGGCTTAAACATTAAGGTACATGATACGACTGTGAAAGGAATGATGAAACAACATGAAGATGCTGTACAAATATTTGTTGTTCTCCCAAGAGGAACTGACCTATCTGTTTGCTGGTAGCATCAACTCCATCTAAGAGAGCAGAAGTAAAGAGTTAGCAATGATACTTTTTCCTAAGATAAAAACAAGCCTTCAAAAAGAGCTCTCTTTAAGTAAAAAAGTGCTGAAGCTGACTAAATGGATCTCATGATTAATGTGGATGAACTCAATATTTAGCTATGATAAACAAATCTTTAGAATGGATCTCAGTTTAATATAACTGTCAAAGCATCTGTCCAAACATTCCCGGAGAAAGAAAACTATACTCTGTGTGGAAATGAGGGGGGAAAACCTGGACAGTCACTTTCACTTCCTTGTTGAACAGGCTCTTCAAAAATCAGTGATGACCTGAACTATTAGTCCTCATTCTGACTGGTGAGACTTACCTTAGGAACTCTTTGCTCTGTTCCCACAGGTCTCGGGGCTCTTCTTTACTCATGTGCTTGTCCAGGTTACACACATTGGGTTTCTGGGAGTATAACTTAAGGCATTGCTTTACCCAGTGCCACTGATATCCTGGGAGGAAGGGGTTTGGGATAAAAATAAATCCTATAAAAAGATGAGTGGGGATAAAAAAAGGAGAGAAAATTCTCCATCAGTTACTCATATAATTTCTTTTTGTTAACATCCTTATACTCACATTCTGTCATTTATTCTTCATGTCCTTTGGTTACAATTAAAATTAGTGAAAAGCTAGAAAGGTGCCCCCCCCCCCGCCATATTAAAGCCAAGACCTTCACAATGAGTTATATCCCCAGCCCATTTTCATTCTGAGACCAGTCCAGCTAATTTGCCCAAGACTGGGCAGGCATTTACTATCCTTTTGCCCTCAGTGCCCTAGAATGCTAGGATTACAGGTATGTAGTATCATTGTACCTGGCTGAAAAGATATTAAGTTCTGGTGAACAGCAGATATCTATACTTATGCAGTTATCTTTGGATCTTCGGATTGTTCTACAGGGAAACATACATTCCCCAAGGTTAACTGACAACTGTGTTACTCTAAAGCAAGCCTTTAGAACTTAGTGTCAAAAGTCCTCTCTACTACTACAAGTGTAATCATTTTAGAGTCATCCAAAGAACTGAGTGTAGTGGAACATATCTATAATCCCAGCACTCAGAAGAGGCTAAAATAGGAGGATGTTGGGCTACCTGGTGAGTTCAAGGCCAACCTGAGCTACAAAGCAAGATCCTATCATAACAAAACAAAACGAAACAAAATAAAACAAAACAAGCAAAACAAGGTCACTCAGGACCTCTAACTCCTTATTTCATTTACTAAAGGCACAGCAGGCTGAACTTTTATACTGAATTTAACTAAAATGCAGATTACCAGTGAATGGAGCACTGGTTATTACTCTATTTTGCCTCTCAGCATCAAATTGATCCTTGTATACACTGGAGACTTGTATGGTAAATGGATATAATTTGAAACCATACTTGTAAGTGAAATAAATAAGACACACATTTGTAAACATCAGATTGTCTCACCAGTGTGAGAAGCTGGGATGAAACAACAGTATGTATACATGTATGTATATAAAAAACTAGTTAAGGTAATTACACTACTGATTTTTCTGAGTTCACTGAAGAGAAAGATTTGTGCTGGTATTGTTCAGACAACTGAATGAAGATGACTTATGCTCTGGGTGAATGATTTGGGGATGACAATGAACAATGCATGTACTGCTAATGCCCCAATTGATGTATTTTGAAATTTTGTGTTTTTTTTTCCCTTTTTCTCCTTGAAATAAAAAGCATTAAAAAATAAATGTAAATTAAATAAAAAAACAAAACCCAATTGATTCTTTTGTATTTGGCTTCACACTATGAGGCTGGAACCTTCAAATTTAATTTTTTTTCTTTGCCATCTGGTTCCCTATTAATCTATCCCTACATAGAACACTAATGGATGACTGAGGGCAAGAGGTGGTTCTTACATGGTTTTGCCATACCACTAGAACCAGCCCACGTCCTTTCCTCAGATGTTTAAGTTTTGGAAGTTGGCAATGTAGTTCAGGGGCAAAGTGCATTGCCTACCATGTGTGAGACCTTGGGTTTAACCTCTAGTACTGCCAACAAAGAAAGAAAAAAGAAATCTAAATCTTCATGTTGACCCTCTTACATGCTTCTAAATTTAGTAATCCCAAATTCTTGTCCTTACCCAGTTGTAGGGATGGTGGCCTTTTCCCACAGCTGCTACCTCTGTGTACCACTTCAGTGTTCCCTTTTCCGTTTGAATTTTCTAATACTTGACTATTATGTCATTTGTTAAATAATTGGTTATGCCTTCTTTCTGGACTGAACCTTGACTGATATAACAGGAAAGATGATATACTCATCTTTTAAGTATGGTATGATGCAGGTAACTATATACCATGTATATTAGACATATCCTTGTGACTTTGACAGTAAGACACTCTCATTTTCTTCCTCTGTAAAAAATATTTAAATGAAATCCTGTTCAAGGTAAAGACTCACTTATACATCAAACATTCAAAAAACACATACTACATACCAGATACTTTATTAAGAATTAAAGGGATAGAAAAGTTTGGAGGATGTGAAGTTTCTAGAGATGGGACAGTAGGTCACATGAGTAATTCCTTTTAGAAGACTGGTTACAAAGGCTGAGGAGTAGTAGTCATAAATGACTACAGATGGTGAAGAATCCGGGCATGGTGGCACATGCCTGTAATCCCAGAACTTGGGAAGTGGATGCAGGAGGATTGCTGTGATTTTGCAGCTAGCCTGGTCTACACAGTGAGTTTAGGACCAGCCTGAATTATAGAGTGAGACCCTTTCTCAAGAAAGAGAGAGAGGGGGCTGGGGATTTAGCTCAGCGGCCTAAGTGCCTGCCTTGCAAGCAGGCAGTTGTGAGTTCGATCCCTGGTACCATAAAAATGAAAGACAAAAAAAAAAAAAAAAAAAAAAAAAAAAAGAAAGAGAGAAAGAGTCTGGTTTTGAAATGAAAGAATTTCTCTTCTGCTAAGATTAAAGGATGAGAATGAGAACATCTGCTTGTTGTGGACCAGTGAAAGCTGAAGGGATTTGTGTCTGCCAGACTGTTTCCCCCATGAAGAGCAAAGCATCTCAGCAAAACAAAGCTTGATTGAGAAAGGTCCTGAAGAAATCAATGAAATTATACAAAAGGCAATGATTATCTGTTAGTGTAATGTCCCCCTTGCAGAAGGATATTAAAAACAGATGAAAACACTAATACTTAGGGATTTCTGAGTTAAAGACAGCAGTAATGTGAAGATCTAGCCTGGATGAAGCTAGCAAACACCTTTTGTTAAGAGCAAGAAAGTAAGTGTTTCAGGTTCTGAAGGTTATTTGTTCTCTTTAGCACTCAGTTCTGCCAGTGCAGCAGGAAAGTAGCCATAGATAATAAGTAAACAAATAGGCATGGCTGTTTTCCAATAAAATTGTGTTTACTAAAATTTCAAAGAGATTTAAATCACATTAAGTTTGGCAGAAAGGAACTTCTGCTGACCTGACAGAAAAATAGAGAAAATAACCTGAAGATTTCTCCACTATAACTAAATCATACTAAAAGCACTTAAAATTTTAGTATGTTTAGATTCTTGCAGCTATGGGGAAAAAATAGCTTATAAATGTTCACTGAGGACAGTGTAATCACTGCAGTTATTAATACTGCATTTAGTATTATCAACAGCATATACTCCAAACTAAGCCTACTGACCAAAGTTAATTACATGCTGGTTCCAAGGCAGTTTCGAATAAAGAAGATTTTTATCAACTAAGAAAAAACTGAAAGTTACTGGTGGATTTTATTACCTAGGCAGACTGTACAGCAATGCAGCAGTAAAAGAAAGAGAAAACCATTAAGAGTCTGAGCAATAAACATTTTTAATGGATCCATTGTAGAAATTCATTTCAATAGCCATTTAATCACTTATCTGATTCCTTATGTCTTCAAAAAGTAGAATCTAATAGGAGTTCCTACTTTTGTATTTCATTTTAGCAGTTAAATCTCCAAATAATTTGTAAGAGTGATAAGAAAGTCAGTATTTGGGGGACAAAGTGACATTAAAAAACAAACAAGTGGCACTTGCCTATAATCCCTGGGATGCTGTGGTAGGATTCCAATTTTAATCCTATCCTGGGCAATTTAATGGCTTAGCAAGGCCCATCTCAAAATAAAACATTTTTAAAGGGTTGAAGAGGTAGTACAAAGGGCTTGGATACCACAAAACAAATAAATAAATGCATACTTCTACTACCTACCATCTCCTAGTATTTATTATTTCACAAAATAAGGAATACTATAATATCCCCCCAAAGTATCATATTAAAGGAAGAATCCTTCTGAACTAGTCCAAGTTTCAACAGACAGCAAATTCCTCTTTAGGAATTTTTAGACAACTGTAGTGTTCTTTTCTTTTCTTTAGGTAAAAAATCTGACTCCCTTTGTCAGGCACTGGTCTTGAGTTCTGACACCTACAGCAATACAGCTCGATAGTAGTACCAGTCTGAGTCCAAGCAGCCTGGCACTGCAACCTATTCCTTAACACTACTCTTTTCTCCTTCTCATTCCTTCTTGTGTCTGATCATTTTGGAAATGTCTGGTGTTGTCATGTTTCCTACCAAATCTCCCTTCTCTAGACTAACTTTCTAGTTTCCGGATCCACTGTCCTTTGGGTTTGCCTTGGAAGGGAAGGTTTGGTGTACTCAGCCTCCTTCAGAATAAGTGAGTTCTAGAAGTAAACACAATCCTTCCAATCAACTCAGAGTAAAAAAAGACTGTTATTACCCATGCTGTGTGGTTCAGGTTGGCCTTGAACTCAGCAATCCTCATACCACAGCCTCTGGAGTACTGGGATTACAGGTGTGTGTCACAATGGTTGGCGAGACATTATACTTCTATTACATGCAACTTACAATGAGAAGGAATGGGAGAATTCCTTAAAGACACAAGAAGGCACCAAGCCAAACAATGTGGCTTTAAGAAAGAAATCTTAGAAAATCTCACAAAAAAGGTAGACCATTTTAGAAAACATGACACCCAAGTGGGGTTAGTAATCTGTAGTTTGTACAAACTGTTCATAAAAGAAGGCCTACAGCAACAGAAAATCATAGACTTGCTGGGCATGGTGGCATATGCCTGTAATCCTAGCACTCGTGAAGCTGAGGCAGAAGGATCACCATGAGTTGAAGGTCAGCCTGTGCTACACGGCAAGTTCAAGGCCAGCCTGGATCACATAGTGAGATGCTATCTTAGAAACAATGAAAAACATGACCTTGAAAATGGTACTAGAGTTGAGAGTTAAGAGAGCAGTTCCCAAGGAACAATAAGTTTATAAAACATTGATGATGGGACATGCTTTACATTTACCCAAACTCACAAAGCATGATGCTTTCATACAGAAATGCAAGATCACTCAACTGTTTGTTTTTATGACCTTATACTGAACTAAAGTATATGAGGCCTCTTATATAGAAGAAACAGCTAGAACGGTGGCATGTGCCTAGTCTCAGCTACTTGGGACGGCTGAAGTGGGAAGATTATTCAACAAGCTCAAGTTTGAAACCACCCTGAACAACACAGTGAGACTATGTCTTAACAACAACAAAACAAGTAAAAAACAAAGAAATAGGATGGCAGATGTAACACTATTCAGCAAAATAAGGCATTTCTGTATCTTCTAAAGGGCTTATAATTAATTTACAATGGCCCCATGAGAATAGTTAAAATGCTAATACTATTCACTCTTATTATCTTAGTTCTTCTACTTATAAAATGGCCTACCCAACATCACTAAATTAAATAGTCTAAAATATTTAGTCTATTAGGACTTTTGATTTCATTAACTATAATTTTCTTTTAAAACGTTTAGCCTTGATCGCAACAAATTTTAAGCTGTTATGCTATTTGAGAATTGCCTGAAGTCATGATTATGAATTATTCTACTATTTAAAGCAGTTCTGGGCATGTTCAGATCTGGGGCAGGGGGCCTAGAGTCAATGTGCTTACTGTTTAATTTGCTGTGCCATTTTCTACTGTAGGACGCAGGCACTGCTGAATCTTGCTGTTACTTTTGGGGCTAAATAAATGGACGTCTTAGAGGTGGAAAATACATGTATAATTTTACTCCTTTGTCTACTTGTTCACAGACCCTCCCATTAAAGCAGAGAAATAAAGCTGGGGATATAGCTCAGAGGCATAAGCGCCTACCTGGTGAGTGCAAGTTCCTGAGTTCAATTCCCAGTACCTCCCTTCCAAATTAAAGAAATGACTGAGTGGCTCCACCTTGCCTGAGGTCAAGTGTACGCACCAGGATAGCCTTCGAGTCCATAGGCTTGCCATTTGCTGACTGGCTTAAGTCCTGCTCGATGTGCATTGTGCTCACTGACGGAGGACACGCTTAGCTGAGATCTGACCACCTGAAAGGAAGGAAACAGAAGTTAGAAGGATAAAGTTATTTTATAAGTCAGCCTGGGGAACCTCAACCTCAGAAGGTATTTTTGGTATGGAATGAAACTGTCTTATGTTGGGGATTTTAGTCTCAGTTCTACCACTTACTTGACCTTGGAGCTTTAGATGAGTAATTTAACTGCCTGGAGGTTTAATTTCTTCATTTATATATTAACAAATACTAGAAAGCTATACAAAGTAAGTCATAAGAGGAAAATTAATAAAAAGATGGTTTGGCCTTCAGTACTACTGTTTTCTTTTTGGAGACAGGGTCTTACCATGCAGTGCAGACCAGCTCTGAACTCACTATGTAGCCCAAGCTGGCCTTGAATTTGTGGTGATCCTTCTACCTCAGTTTTTTGAGTGTTGAGACTATAGATGTGTGCCACCACGCCTGGCAATACTACTGTTTTCTATGAGACCATACCTGGGTAAGACTCATGAAGGGTATTTGGTATACTGGAACATCCCAAGTCACAATGCTATTTACTCTGGTTAGCATACTGTTTCTGATATATATACATTAATATATATATACATATATATATTATATATACATACATTATATATATATACATTCTGATATATATATATATATATATATATATATATATACATATATATATATTTTAATGTTTATACAGAGCTGTAAGGAACAGCAAGCTGGGGAGGAACAGAAAGAATGCTCTAAGCATTCTTTATCTGCTGAGTTTTTATCTGCTGAGTGTTCCAGGTATCCTGAGTTTGATAAAACATCTTTCATGACTTCTTAAATAGGCCATAATTAATACTGATAATTCAGCAACACCCAAGAGCTGGTGTTTGTGAATCTATTCTATCATATGCTAAACGGAACCAAACTATTGAAATTTTAAGAATTTTTCTGCTTTCTCCTTTTCCAGACTGCTAGCCATTATTTACCAACTGCTCTAATCAACTCTCTTGTGGTACCAACTTCTCAAGTTGCTACTGTTCACTTGCTTTGAGCTTGGGAACTAAATAGTAAAGCTTTCATATTCAACTCACTGTGGTATTTTTTGGGTACTGTGTTAGGCTTGATGTTACATTCACCAGTGGTGGCTTACGCTGTAAGGAGTATGAATGCACAATGGTACAACATACATAAATGCAGCTCAGTGAGGTTCTGAAGCATTCCCGAGTCAAGGGTACAGTCTTACAATGCATACTATGTTCAAATGAAATTGCACAGAAGTTGAGTTCTAGACAAGTAGAGAGTTACTACAGCGTTGCAATTTTACTGAGAGAGATACATGTCTCTTGGGAAGAATGCCTCATCCAGACATCTGTGGACATGAAGGGCCTTTAGAAGACTATGTCTCCATGTTAAAGTGACTGTAAAGAAATATAACTACACTACAGTTGTGGTGTGCCCTGTGCCACCTCTCCCCCCTGTAGTCCCTGTAGTTCCTTTCTTAATTTTCAGGGGCAAAAGTAGAAATAAGTAGAATAAGTGTTTGGATTCTATATATACTATTTCAATTAGCGGAGATTATCTCAGATCTTTTAATGACCTCTTGCTAACAGCTATAGAGAAGTCTGGGACTAGTTTTTTGCACAAATGGAACTAAACGTTGAAGGTCGAATCTCCCAGTTCATTACTGGTCTGTTTTTTTAAACTGTACCTTAACATCTACGAAGTCGTTCTGTGCAGTAATACACAAAACGAAGTGGCACTGTACGTGAATAGTTAAAGGTAGGAATAAACTATCAAATCCCAGGCTTTTGGTCTGAGGACGAGGCGGGGAATGACAGCATGAAGAAACCTGCAGCACCGCGCTTTGTCACCGAAGCGTGACGCTCGTCGGCAGTTAACACGGCGCCCAGGAAGGACGGGGATCGCTGAGAAGACGCTCCAACTAGCCAGGCCAGCAGAGTGGGACGCGCGCGCCGTTCCTTTTTCCGTACCTTTTGGGTCCCAGGACCCGTGCTGCGGCCTACGTGGGCCGCCGAGAAGTCGATGACGCCTCCTAGGTCTCCTTTTTCGGGTCGGCTCTGCCGGTAGAAGCGGAAAAGTTTCCGAAAGGCGTCCTCCCCAGGTTCAGTCGCCAGTGTCGCCACAGAGCTCACAACTGTAGCCATTTTCCCCATCCCGCCGTCGGTAACCTCTGACCCGGAAGCAGGTTTCTCTGCTCGGGGACCGGCAGTTTCTTCCGGGTTTCAGCAGACTCTTCCGGGGTTGCGACTCCAGGTCGCAGAGGTCTTTCAGGGTAAAGATGGCAGCCTCCATAGCGAGGGGTGCTCCGGCGCTGCGTACAGTTGTTAACCGGCCGGTTGCTTTCGTCAGGAAAATTCCCTGGACTGCAGCATCCAGTGAGTGATGGAGGATGTGGGAGGGGCGGGATTCTTAGGCCCAAGCAATAGGCAAAACCTCTGCCTTCTGCTGAGCGCTCAGCGTAGTGGCGGGATACCGAATTTGCTTTTTAGCAAGTAACTGCGCAGAACTTTTGTTTGTAATGAACTGTTTACAATTAAATTTAGGGTGATTTGGTAGAAAAGTTTATTATTTGCGGATTTTGTTCGAGTTACGATATATAAGGGATTGCGGTGTGGAGCTTAAGAGTCAAGATGGCAAAATTGTCGATATGGAGGCGAGATAAAAGGTAATTTCATTTTGTTCAAGGACGAGGACCTGCTAGGCTTGTAGTTTAGTGCTAGAGCGATGGCCTATCGTGCAAGACCCTGAATTCGAGCCTTTCTTCCATGCCTTAGATGAAGATCTGAACTAAGGAAGTGGTAAAAGTAAAGGGGTCAGATTTGCTTATGTTTTCAACCAAACCCCACGGCTTTTCGTGATGGTTTGAGGAGGGAAGGGTGCAGTATGAGAGAGAAAGCCTAGACTGATTTCCAAATTTTTCAGAGTTGATGAATTTGTGTTTAGAATTTGGGCGAAGCTGGATGAGAGAAAGTGAGGAGTCAAGTTGAAATGTGTTGTTTGTGAAGTCCTGTCAGGCAGCTGCATGGAGATCGTACAAGGTTATTGAGAAGTTGACTCTGAAGCCAGATTTTCTGGGTTAGAATACCACCTCAACTACTTAATATGGGAAAGGGGCTCACAACTATACCTCAGTGTAATTATCCAAAAAAAAAAAAAAATAGAGTCGATAATATGGAGCTACTTTATAGGATTGAGGCGCGTACTAGACAAGTTTATATAAAAATGTCTTAGATTTTTGCCGACTGTGATCACTCAATAAATGGGTAATTATCTTCATGGTCACTAAATGGAAGATCACAGGAGAGATAGTTTGGAGATAGTGTTGAAGTCAAGGTTTACCAACTTTTGATTTTTTTCATTTGGGGTTTTGAGTTTGCTTACTACAATTTAAAATCTGTGGTCACTTTTTGGAGGTATTTAGGTAGAGATTGATAGGATTTTCTGCGCGCTTAGAAGACAGAATATAAAGTAAAGTGGCCTTTATTTTAAGGATGTGGAGAGAAACTCCATGACTGCTGGGGTCTGGCTTTCTCTGCCAGAGGCGTCGTGTGGGGGGCATATGTATAGCTTTGCTCTGGGGTGGTGCCTAAACGGGCATCGCTGATGCCCAAGCAGCCCACTGGAGTTCATTTCACTCCACAGGTAAATTGCCTACTGGTGGAGAAAATGACCTCAAGGTAAATGTCCCTTGGTCCCGCCTCTCACTACTGTAATGTCCTATCTAGGGCAAAATCCTTTCAAAGATTACCACCTATTTTAACTCCGGATTTCAGACGTTTCAGAATTCTTTTTTTTTTTTTTTTTTTTTGGTACCAGGGATTGAACTCATGACCTCATGCTTGCCAGGCAGGTACTTATGCCGCTGAGCTAAATCCCCAGCCCCAAGTTTCTGAGGTTTCGATCCATGGTTGGTTGGCCTTGTTGCTTTAGACTTGTTAGTGCACCATCATGGTGGGGCTGCATGGGGAAGCAGAAAAAGAGACAAGAGGCCCACCTCTTAAGAGTTCCACCACTTCCCAATAACATCAGACTTTTACTTATTCATTCATCCATTATTTAAGCCTTATTGTGTAACACACACTGTAAATATGATAGTTTCTATACAACTTATAGTATAGTGGTGGGTGGGACTCACAAACTAAACATACAGAATGTTATTGAACTAGGAAACATAGATGGCTAATAGAAAATGCAAGCCAGCAAACTACAGCTGTAGTTCACAAGAACAGAGATTATGTAATTTTAAGATATATTGTAATATATATTAAAGTGTATAATTGTAAACAGATCTTAACAGATATGGTCCATTGTCTTGTAGTAGAAGCCCAGTAAAGGAATACTTAGTGGATGTATTTGGCTTGAGTATGGAAGGATAGGTATAATTAGGTATGAGATAGGAATACTGACACATCAAAGGAAGCAAACAACATATTCAAAGATAACATTCCGTAGGATAGGATACAGAAAATTTAATTTGATATACTGGAGAGTGACCATGGGCTGGCAGGAAATAAGGATGGAAGGATAGGTGAGATTAGCTCGTCACATTTTAGAGCATCAGCTGTTTAACTCAGTGTAAACTTAGGAAAGACTAAAAAGTTGAGCTGCTATTTGGAAATCTCTTGATTGGTGACAAACTGGGTTGCATTTAGTGACTTCTGTATGATCTACTTATAAGGTTTTTACTGCACACACCTAACACAGTGTAACGAAAACGCTCGGTAACTGCTGAGTATGGAGACTGCTGCCATTGCAGCAGTTCATTTGCCTATGTCCTGGTCCCCACCAGGTATGGTATATTACAACAAATATAGTTACTCTTGTGACTGCTTGCTTAATTGTAAGGGATGCAAAGTAGTTTCTGGCCACAGGAGATTAGGGGACTCTGTTTGATATGTGCAATGCAGGTTAGAGAAAACAAAATATATTAACTACCTTTAATATATTGTCTCCCCTCCTACAGATGAACTGAGGGAATATTTTGCTCAGTTTGGCCATATACGAAAGTGCACTGTTCCTTTTGTGAGTATTTTTAAAAAACTATTGGGGACTGTTGGTGTAGCTCAGTGATAGAGTACTTGGCCTAGCATGTATGAGGCCCTAGGTTTGACCCCAGTACTACAAAAACAAAAAATGGTTATTCTCTAATTTTTGATTTTTTTAAATCAAAGCATATCACCTTACCATGAAATGAAGCTGTTCAAGTCTTTATTGATAAAATTATGACTAATATTAAAACATAACCTTACAGGTATTCATGTTAAATTTTTTAAAAAAAACTTAAAGATAGGATCAAACTGTAGTTACAGCTGGCCTTGACCTTGGTATATAGCCCATGGTGACCTTGAACTCAAAGGTGATCATCTTGCCTCAACCTCCTGAGTGCTGGGATTACAGGCATGCACCACTATACATGGCTGTATATATTATGTAAATATTAACGCAAACTTCAGTATTTGTGGTAATGGTTACGTGGAGGTATTTATCTGGTGGGGTTGTGGATCATTTGTGTATCATCACAAACGTCCTGCATTCTAAATTAATACTGATAAAGTAACCTTTGAAGTCTGAACTGTAAGCAGTATCTAAAATACAGCATTTTTGATAAAAGTACAACTTTGTAATGAGATTTATGAGGACCAAATAGTCTTCATTAAATAGGCATCTCCATCTGTTTATCAGAGGGCTAGAGGGGCAGGGCAGCATGTCTTCAAACATACTACTCTTGTGATTCGTAGGTCGAAGGATAAGCACTTTGTACAAGTAGCAAGTATTTAAATTAACCAGAAGTTAAGGTGGAATTTCTTTGCCACTTCTTATTAGGAACATGTAATAGTAAAGGTAGAGGGTAGTGTTGATAATGATTGGTCTCAGAAATGACCAGGTATAACTAGGTCTTGGGGATTTTCTAGTTCCCTGGGAATTAGGTTAGAAATAAGTATGTCAGTGGTCATAATTTATTCCTTGATTACTGTCAGTGTGGTTTGTATCTAGAATGTTAACAGCTCATTACCCATAGTTTTACTTGTCCAATGACAGTGGAAAAGCTCTATTAACACTGGGATTTAATCTTGGTTAACGAGGGTAAGTTAAGTAAGCTAAGGTTAGTGATATTTATATATGTTTGCAGTATGATTTTAGCAAATGAAAAAGCTGGTCGTTTGATTTGGAGCTTATGGAAAGTTTCTCAAGTTCATGATTCTTTCCCTTTTGATGTTTTGTATTTTTAGGACAGAAGGACTGGCTTTCATAGAGGTTTGGGTTGGGTTCAGTTTTCTTCAGAAGAGGAGCTGCAGAATGCAATACAATATGAAAATCATATAATTGATGGAGTAAAGGTAAATCTGTTTCTACATTTTATTTTTGTTTTTTGGTACTAGGGATTGAACGCATGACCTTGTGGTTGCCAGGCAGGCACTTATGCCACTGAGCTAAATCCCTGGCCTCTCTTTCTACATTTTAAAATGAGCCTTTTATGTACTAAATAGGTCAGAGTTAATGGAATGAAATGGAATTAGTGGAATGAATTTGGAAAATTTATGCCTGACAGACTTCTTTAATGCTTGTTAAAGACTACCTGGGCCTGTACTTGAGGCTGAGCAGGAGGCTCACCATTCCGTTCAGGGCCTCACTGAGAGCAGTTTACGTAATTCCCGAGTGGAGACCCTCTCAAAAAATGTAAAATAATTAATCAATCAGCAGTGGTAGAATGAGTCTAAAAGGACTGAGGAGGGAAGTATAGAAAGACTGTGTGGTGCTGGGGATTGAACTCCAGGCTTCATGCATGCAAAGTATGTGCTTTACAGCTGAGCTGTACCTCCAATTGGATGGCCCTTTGATGATTAACAAGGGGTATGTAATACAGAACAAGGGAAATACTGTCAAGTCAGGCAAACTAGCGTTGAGAGTTTGCGTTTCTCACATGATCTTGTTCCAAACTGACTTAAGAATTTTTAATTAAAGTTGAGGGAGTCTTAAGAACAAGGAATTAACTAATAACTGCTTGAGTCATTCATGCTGAATTTCTGAAGAAAAAAAGGCATTCTTACAAAATACTGATTTTGCTTTAATATTTTGGTAAACATTGCTTTTTCTTATACTGCTTATTTGATTTTTTTTTTAGGTCCATGTTCAAGTTCAAAGACCAAAACTTTGGCAAGGGGATCAAACATCTGATGAAGAGAAAGATTTCTGAGATGATTACTAATCATTAAATAAACACAAAACAGAATTTTGTCTAAATGCTTTTATTCGAAACAAGTAGTTGCAGTAAGCAAGACGTTACTTTCCCCACTCCAAAGAAAAACAGGACAACACACAAAATTCATTTCATGGCACAGTTCCAATATGTGAACATCCTCCTATTCATTGTGGTTGGAGAAACTTTATTTATAAGTAGTTGGTCTTACACAAAATATTACCCCAGACGACTTGTGTCACACAAAAAGAAGTCTCAATTCTGTGTGTGGGGTAGCATGTTCTCTAGGTGCTGAAAAGGTGGGAGAAGAACAAACACAACCCACTCTTTTAAAAAACTAATTCAGAGTAGAATTTTCAATCCTCCTGCCCCTGTAATAAAAAGTAGTGCTGGGCTCTAGTACCCAGATTTGGTTTTTTCCTGACCATTTACAAAGAGTCCCCCCATGACTTGCATCATTAGGGTAATGGATAATATAGTTCGTTCACTTTGAAGACTGCTGGATTTATTCTTTCCTCCTCTTCTTGCCTTCATGCTCATGTTCCTTGGGGCGGCTGCTATCTGAGGGTCTTTTAGAGCCACCATGCTGTTTGGCTTCTTCCAAAAACTTGTCCAGACCAAAAGGATCTTCTTCAAACTGAACAGGTCCTTCTCGGCCTCTCTTGCGGTCAGAACCAGAAAATTCCTTGTCAGGAACAAATCTAGGGAACAAGAAAAAGGACTATGAAATAGTTTTGTTCTATTGTATAAATAATGAAACTGAACTGTCTTGTCTTGGTACCTGTTGGTCTTTATTCTGGCTTCTAGGTCATCACCATACATGTCCTTGTCCAGATTTTTACTGGGCCTATAAATACTTTGGGCCATATCTTTACCACCTCTCCAGGCTTGATCATAAACATTGTAAATTTCATCTTCTCCACCTGCAAATCCACTGTCCATACCCTGTGGAAAAATGAATGACATGAAATAAGAAATCTATGGATTATTAAAAGCTGAAGCTAATTCTTCACATGAAGGATATATACTTGCTGATTTATAATACAGTTCACATTTTCAAAAACTGAACTACAAATTTTAGGAAGGTCATTAAAAATTGATCAAATGTAAGTTTCATGTTTGGCTTCATGGTGTGGCAGGTTGGAAGCAGAGCAATCAGGAGAAAAGGTATACCCTCTCAAGCTATGGCCCCAGTACTCACCTCTTCCCAGCATCATGTGTAATTAGAATCAAATAAGTTATTAACAAATTTGAGTACTTTCAAAGTAATCATTAAAATTGAAGGATCTACTGTAAGCAGATTTCTGACAATTTAAATTTTTGTGGACACAGCAAGAAAATCCAAGAATGGCAAAAAATTTGTTCCATTTACTGTAAAACAAAGTTATATCCCTTAACTGCCTAAGAATATCACTATTATAGTAATAAGGCTCACAATGAAAATATTAAACATTCTATATTTAGGTAAAAAATGTCCACAAAAGTCTCCTGTAATACTTTACATCTAAATGTCCCTTCAGAGCCTCATGCTCTCATAGGTGGGGCCATTGATGAGTTTCGAGCTACACATGATGGGAAGAGGTGGGCCACAGCTTGGGAGGGTATACCTTTCTCCTGATTGCTCTGCTTCCAACCTGCCACACCATGAGCAATTTTCCTTTGCCGTGTTCCTCTGCTATGCCGCCTTACCTTGGAGCCAGTTTACTATGAACTGAAACCTCTACGAACAGAAATAAATTTTTCCTCCATAGTTGTGTCACATATGGAGCCTCAGTGACAAGAAAGTAACATGTAATGTACAGAAGTTTATTGGATCATGGACGTGCTACACTCAGCAGCAGCTTAATGCGTTAATCAAGCCACAGCTATCCTGATATTTTGGAGACAGAGCCTGAGATGTGGCAGGCAGTCACTGGGGGCATGGACCTAGAAGGACATTTTTTCTTTCCCTGGCTTCGCTTCTCTCTGCTTCCTGCCCGCCATGTGTTAAGCACTTTTTCTTCTGCCATGCCCCTCTGCCATCTTGTTTCTTTCATCTTGGACCAGCTGACCATGGACTAAAACCATGAGCCAAAACAAACCTTTCTTGTATATTTTGGGTATTGGATAGTTTAAGCAATAGGAAAGTGACTAAGATATAATTTCTAAATGCTCTAAGTTTCTAACAGGTGTAAGTTATTTACTAATATGGAACTTTCATCCCTAACTTGATTTGTTAAAGCAGATAAACCATCACTGAAATCAAATCATTCAAGTTGGAATCATGACTGCATCAATTACAAATCTCATTTTTCTTATCCATACCATTTGGACTACATATATTTTATCTTTTTAAGGCCTGAGATAATACAAGTAAAAGATTTAGAGCACCAGGAATATAAAAAAACATTCAATAAATTTCTCAGAGGAACATATTAAAATTATACATTCAAATCTTTCAAAAGCCTCCAAGTTAATTAATTTTTCCCTCCCATAGCCCTGTAGAATTGACTCTTCTATATTCCTTACCCTGGATCCACCTTTTATCTACTTCCTTATACGTAATAAACATTAGGGTTTATGAAATGTGTTCCAGTTGGTTAATGACAACCAGCACTAGAAATCAATTTTCTTTTTCTTTGTGTGCGTGTGGATACTAGGGATCAAATTTGGGATCTCACAATTGTCAGGCAGGCACTGTGCAACTGAGCTAAATTCCTAGCCCCAAGAAATCAGATTTTCTGACAAACAGTCTGGTATTTAACTTTAAGGCTTCATTTTTTAAAAGATTTCAAGTTGACATGTCTCTGACATTAAAAAACCATCCAGCCAAGTATGATAGTACATCCTTACAATCTTAGCACTTTGGGAAGTTGAGGTAAGAGGATCCCAAGTTCCAGTCCAGCCTGGACAACAATTTAGTAAGACCTGGTCTCAAAGTGAAAAATAAAAAGGTATGGGTATGTAACTCAGTACAAAGACTCTGGATTGAATACCCAGTACTACAAAACAAAAACAAAAACAAACACACACACACAGACAACTACCACCAAAATAACCCAACAGTGGTTATTTTTTTAGTAGGCTGTATTTTAGAAACAGAAAGTAGACAGACATACCAGAATCATGTTTTATTACCTGCATTCTTTTGTCTTCTACCAGTGCTTCAAATTATAGCCAACTCTAAGAGGTTATAATCAGAAGTGTTTCATCTTGTCTTTTAAGTAATAACACACAACTTCCATTTTTCCCCGTATCATACTAGCTGTTAAGCTGATTCAAATCTGTTTTCTTTTCTCTGAGGATAGGTATTCATATCAAGACACAAGACAGGCAGTTCCTAGACTTCTTTACCTTGGATTGGTTGAAGAGCCGTTGGTCGTACTGAACTTCATTAGAAGTCCGAGGATTGGGCACACCAAGAGCAATGACTTCACTGATATCTCGATTTTCATTTCTCTGCAGTTTTGACCTATTTGGAGTATGTTATCATTAATTGGACATGTCTGCAGACAAGCTAAACATTCAATTTAAATACAACCAATCTTGGAAGCAAAGGAAATGAATATGTCTTGTCAACATATATTCCTAGACAATGTATCATCAGGTTGGCAGCCTTTACAGCATTTCAGATACATGACTGGGGGAAATGAGGAGAGGCAATGGGAAATAAAAAGATATTTGTATGTGTACCAACTCCTCACGACAAATGTAACCATTATGTGCTGCAACATGTACTGATAAAAATTTTAAAATGAAGATTGGAGATGCAGTTCAGTGGCACAAGCACATGCCTGAGTTTGATTCCTGGGACAAAAAAAACACATTTTTTAAAAATGAGATTAAAAAAAGATACATGATTAGAGGATACAGGATTCACAATAAGAATTTTCTACTAAGCTGGGTGTGGTGGCACACTCCTGTAATCCCAGCACCTGGAAGGCTGAGGCAGGAGAATCATTTGCAAACTCGAGACCATCCTGACCTACAGAGTGAGCCCAAGGCGAGCCTGAACTGCATAGCGAGACCCTGTCTCAAAAAGATAAAACAAAACAAAAACTTTCTACTAGCTCACACTCTAATTTAAGTCCTTTGCTTTTTTGATACGTATGTATTACAGATCCAAATGAAATGATAGCAACTGTCATTACTTATTTAACTAGAGGTGCAGGTTTTCAAATAGTTTCCATAGACAATCTGATTTCACCCAAAATCAAGTTTAAAACTTTTATGTGTTACCAATTCTCACAGTAACTTAACTGGTTTTTAAGGACCTAATATATCTACATAACCATTTTGATTTTTACAATTTAGTATGATCCAATCAAGAGCACCATAACTGAATACTTCATGTTTCATTTCTCTTTCTTTCTTCTACAATGATTTACCCACAACTCTGAATTATGATTTACTGCTTCCCCATGACTATACTTATTCAGTGAAATGAAATATGCCATTTAAGATATGACTTGAGAAAATAGATGTCAGCTCCAAACATGATCAGAGCATGGGAAAACTTGATTTGAAAAGAATGTATTTCATGTTTACATGTAACACTCTGTGAATATCCCAATTATGTATTTAGCATTTCCTCAATTTCCTAGTGACTGCAGACCTCTGACATGAGTAAACTACAGATGTCTCTAATTCCTACCTTATGTTCTCAATATATGTGTTTAGTTTGTTTTACACCATTTTGTACTTGAATGCCTTATAAATTTTTTCAAAGTATTTCACATAATAGTTCTGTCTTTCTATATTGTAAGTTAAGCTGCTCATATAAAGGAACACTTTTACTTCAAAACCTGCTCTTTGGGCTGGGGATTTAGCTCAGCAGCATAAGCATCTGCCTAGTGAGCACGAGGTTGTGAGTTCGATCCCCCATACAAAACAAAACAAAGAAATCATGCTCTTTTCCTACACTGCATCAAGCATTGTACTCTGGAGATAAATACATACGAAAGGATGTTGTTGATAAAGGCATGAGATTTCCTGTGTAGTGGTGTAGGCACAAATTCAATTTGTCTCATGATTTCAAGTACGAAAATAGATAGTCTCATTCATTATTTCCTTATCACAAATATGATCTGAATTACCAATTCTATGGCCTCCTCTTTCTCAATTCTATCTGACCTGACTTTGAGGGAAGAGAAGATTACTTCTAGGGATAGTCAATTCTGCTAAGAGAAAGTAATTAAGTATAAGAAAATGAAGGGCAATTTATTAAGTTATCATACTAAAAAAGCAAAGAGAAAAAGCAAACCTGATCTTAGTGGATCAAAACTTAGCTCTAAAAAATACAAAAAGGCTATTCTTCTTAATTTGTATTTATAGTATTTACCTCTTATCTGGAGCTGCCCTGGAAAGATTTCTGTCATGTTGTCTCTCTTTTCGTCTATCATGTCGGATTTCATCTCTCTCACGTGCTTCCCCATCCTCTGTGTGGACACAGTTTAAACTTATTTCATCACTGTGTTATTGATTAATATTTTGAACAAGAGAATATTGTTTAACCTTAATACAGAAAATTTTAGGTATTTCTTTGCAGTCATAGTCAGTCTTTTAAATCGTATTTGCAATTAATTTAAATCCATTATAGTATTAGTTAAAATTTTTAATGTGAATTCTAGAATCACACATACAACTGAATAACAGTACCGCTGTCTTCAATTCTGAAATGCATCAAAGTAGTAAGCTGGAATGACAGATGGATACAAAGATAGGTAGACATGTGATGAGCAAATTTGTCTTGCCAACTGTTTTGAAAAATTAACTAAAATCCTGTTAGGGAATAATGGTGTTCACTACAAAGCTTTCCATTTTTTTGTGTTTGCAATTTTCATAACATGTAAAGAAAAAAGAATTCCACACAAGGTTCCCTTTGTATTTCAAGAGATTCTACTCAATAAAGAATCTTTTGCTTGTGGCCTATAGGGGCTGGCTGTATCTTGATTTCAATTGTATTTATGTCTATCTTCATCTTTTCTACCCTCACCAGGCTGTAGGCTTGTTAGTTAGTATAAGCTAGCCTGTCTGGATTTAATCCTCCTCTTTCATAACAAATTAGCAATGTGACCTTGTACAAGTTTCCTAACCACTGTGACTCTTAGTTTTCTCCTCTGTAAAGCAGTGACAGTAATAATGCCACTGCACAAAGTGATGTAATGATAATGTGAGGTAATGTGAAATACTGAGTTATGTGTACTATATCAAGTACTCAGTAAATACTAGCTTTTATTAATATCTAGCAACAGATTTTTCAAAAATTTTAATTTTTCAAGAACCACTCTGGGCTTTTTTTGGATACATTTTAAAAATCAGATTTTATTGGTACATTTTAGATATACATAATAATCATTTTCTTTATAGAGAATTTGTATCCGCACGTGATATAACTTGACTCTTTTTTCCCCCATTCTCCTGATCTTCCTTCTACCACTATTTTCCTCTCCCATTTACAAAAGCTTTGCTTCCATTTTTGATAGTTTCCTTATCAAGTTTAGAGAACTAAGGCACTGCATTTTTAATTTTATTTCACTTTTTAATGTGGTGTTGAGGATGGAACCCAAGGACTTGTGCATGGTGGATAAATGCCACCATGAGCTACATCTGTAGCCTCTGAAGTTTACTTCTAAATATGTTCAGGGTGTATTTAGATTGGGTGTACAACAGGTATTACATCTTGTCTCATGTCATTTATATGTGATTCAGGAAGTAGATCACTAAATATGGCCTTGATTAGTTCTATTTAGTTGAACTCTATAACCTAGTACCTGCTTAACAACTGCATCCTAAACTTAACATGTATTCAACTGAACTAATCTTTCCCTCCCAAACCTGTTTGCCTTGCAGTGTTTTCAATTATTAGTAAATGACAATTTAATGTTCCCCAGTTGCTTTGGTCAAAAATTCTGGAATGATCTCTGACACCTACTTTTCTCACACTCCTATCCTAATCCTTAAGCAGCTTTTGTTAGCTTTACATCCAACATTGATCACATTTTCACTACCTCATGTTCTCATCTCTCATCAGGTTTATTACAAGAGGCTTACAATAATTTCACTACTTCTGCCTATGTCCATTTCAGTCTTCTATTTTTAACACAGTGACCACACTATTATCTTAAAAATATATGTCAGAGAAAATGTTGGTTAAATGGTACAAAGTTTTATTGATGTAGGAAGACCAAGTTCCGAAGATACAATGTAATGTATGGTGACCATAGTTTATAATACTACATTACAGAAATGAAATTTGCTGAGAATCTTAATCTCTTAATTTAAAAGTGACTATAATTAGCTTGGCAGTTGTACACATTTCATGATGTACAAGTATATTTGAAAATCATCCTGGGTAGGGGTTACAGCTAAATGCAACAGTGTATGTTTCACATATCCTTAGCAACACAAAGTGAAATAAAAACGTTGTCATTCAGGCATGATGGTACATCCCTGTAATCCTAGCACTTTGGAAAGCTAAGACAAAAGGGTAGCAAGTTCAAATCCCAGTACGGGCAACTTAACAACTTAGACCATGTCTCATGATTTTAAAAAAAGAATGGGAATGCAATTTCTTTACTTGTGCCCACGTACATTCCACAGTCCTCCAGTGAGAAGGTCTTGGATTTGATCTCTTAGTATCAAAACAAAACACTCCTGGACATACCACAAAGTCCACCTACAGTCTAGCTACTTGGATGGCTGAAGCAGGTGGGTTTCTTGAAACTAAGAGTTTGAGGCTACCCTGGGCAACATAGCAAAACTTTGTTACAAAATAAAAAACAACAAGCAAAAATCTCAAAACTCTGCCACCCAAACCAAACCAAAACAGAAACCACCCTTATACCGAGTAATTTAAATATATACTATTAATTTCTCAATTATACTGCAGTAAAGTTGCAAATGTCATTGTTCAAAATCCTTTGTCATTTGAAATAAAATGGCAGCCACTATTCTTCCCACCTATCCTAAGTACTCTAACAAATCTTTGACTTCTATGCTCCTTCAGTACAATCCAGCCATTCTGGTCTCCTTGTACTTCCTTGAGCACACCAGGCCTATTCTCAACTCAGGGCCTTTGTATCTGTTTATCTTGCAGTCTGCAATGTACTTTTGCCAGATTTCCAAGTTTTGGCATTCATTAGCTCAGAGGTGAGAGCTATTCTAAAGACCCTTTCCTGACATTTTTATGCCCTCTTTCACTGTTTTATTTTTCTCCACAGTAATTATTACTTTTACTGCATCATGCAAGAGTATTTTCGTCTGTCTGCATTCCATCTCTACCCTAAGTCTAGCAGAAAATCTGCCTAGAAAAGAATCTTAAGCTGGGTGTAATGGAGTGGGTCTTTAATCCTAACTACTAGGGAGGCTGAAGTCAGAAGGATTGTGAGTTCAAGGCCAGACTGGCAGTTTACCCATCTCAAAACCATCCAACTAATCAACCAATAGATAGTAGTTACTTAATATTGCAGATAGTAGTTACTTAATATTAACTGAACAAAAGAATGACTGATTTTATTATGTTTTATGAAACAAAAAACATCCTCATACATTTTTGTGAATACCACAACTTATTTCATTCTTAAACAATTAATTCATCAAGATATACCACTGAATAAAGCCAAAGAAAAGAATACTGTCAGTTTTAATGATTAGAAAAAACATTAACTTGTAAGACTGGAAAATCTCTGAATTATCCTATGACAAGTTGACTTACTCAGTTGAAGATCTCATTTTTCTTTCTAAATTTCAAAGCGACTAAACAACAACAAATTTAGCCAGGTGTGGCCTATAATCTCAGCCTATAAATCTCAGCACTCAGGAGATTGAAGCAGGAGGGTCACTGCAATTTCAAGGCCACACTGGGCTACACAGTCAGTTCAAGGCCAACAGTATCAAGCAGTATCAATATCAACAGTATCATAATAACAATATGACCTTGACCTACACAGTGATCCTCCTACCCCAGCCTCTCAAGTGCTGAGATAACAGCCATCTGCCACCACACCTGGCTTGAATAACATGATTAATTTTAAAGTATAGTTGCCCTTTGTTATTCAGTGAGGAATAGTTCCAGGAAGCCCCAAATAAGGATATCTGAATCCATGCATGTGCTAGTCCTTTATATAAAATGGAGTAATATTTGCATATCATTTACAAACCTCTTATATATATACTTATAACCCATAATACCTAATACAATCTAAATGCTATCTGAACAGTTGATATATTCTATTATTTAGGATAATGATAGGGGAAAAAAACCTGTATGTTTTAGATACAGATATATTGTTCCCAAATATTTTTGAATCTACGGTTGGTTCAATTTGTGGATATGGGTCCTGGGGATACATAGGGTCAACTGTGTACAATATTGCTCAGAATGGTAAAAATTTCTAGTACAGTAAAATATTAGAGGTCTACCTTTTATTTTCTATTGTTTTGGCTTAGTAGAGGTTACTTTCCATTTCTACACTAGTTCTGAAGTATTTAAAAGTTTTCTTTTTGGGCCAGGGCTTTAGCTCAGCAGCACAAACACCTGTCTGGCAAATGCAAGGTTATGAGTTTGACCCCAGCACCAAAAAAAAAAAAAAAAAAAAAAAAAAAAAAAGTTTCCTTTTTATTATATACTTAACTACTTTTGTGTACACTTAGCAAACAAAATCTAAAACACAGATTTTTCTAAAGTAAGATACATATTGTTCAAAGTAAATTCCACAATGAAAATGCCATACCTTTTTCCACATGGGTTTTGATACCAGCTCTTCTCTCCCGAGCTTTTTGTGCCATTTCTCTAAGTTTCTCTTCATGTTTTTCCTTTTCTTTTTGAGCCATCTTCCTCTCCACCTGGGCACGCATTTCCACAGCCTCACGAGCCTGTTAGTGAAGTCAGATGTTAGTGAGACACTGTCATGGGATAAATATATTTACACCTATCATCTAAACTCCCAAATGAAGTCTGGCTTGTAAGAGCAACTAAAGAGAATTCATATTTGTTATTGTTGATTAAAATGACACAATATCCTGCTGAGAAGACTTTGGAAGGTAATTTTTCATTCTGGAGAATGTTTTAATAGCTGAAACTATAGTGACCCTAATCAAACTTCAAGTCAGTATCACTAATTCTTTTGTAGAAGGAGTCTAAAAATAAAAAAATTAGATGACTACAATGCTGTGTGCCTATAGTTTTAGCATTTAGAAAGTGAAGGCAGAAAACCATGAACCCAGGAGTTTGAGACCTGTCTGCTACAGAACCTCCATCTATAGAAAAAAATAATCAAACAAGACTCCATTTCAAGATAAACCTTAGCCAGGTGTGGTGTGCACACGTGTATTCCCAACACTTGGGAGACTAATGCAGAATTGCTGTGAGTTCAAGATGAACCTGGGCTACACAGTGAATTTAAAGCTAGCCTGAACTTACAAAGCAAAACTCTGTCTCCAAAAAACAAAAAACAAAAACAAAAACAAAACACATCTTAGCTGATGAAGATAATTGCTTTTTTTTTTTTTTGTCTTTTTCGTTTTTATCAGTACCAGGGATCGAACTCACGACTGCCTGCTTGCAAGGCAGGCGCTTATGCCGCTGAGCTAAATCCCCAGCCCCGATAATTTCTTTTTAAAGATAATTTTTTATAACAGGACTCACTGTGATAAAATACACTTTTCTATGTTCTAAATATATGCCATGTCATATAAACTTGAAGGGCATATACTAATACAATATTTAATACAGTTATTAGTCATTTTATGCAGAATTTGATTAATCAAAATGTTTACTAACTTTTCCTTGCAATTTCCTTATAGGAAAACGTCTATAACAAAAGGGAGGGCATTACAAAGTGTAGAACAGCACCTGCCAATCTTCACAAAATTGGACCAGTTTAGGGGAACTATTATTCTGACATGTTACAAGGGAAATGGATCACCATGGTGTGCGAGGGTGTGTGTCTAGGTATACAAAAGTCAAAATCATGCACACAGTTGGAATTAGCACTATCTTTGACAAATATCACAGGTTAGTTTCCCTCAATACTTAGTCCTATAACTAAATTAACACTACCTTAGGTAAACTAGTTTATAGATCACCAGAACATTAAAACAATTGTAACAGACCAACCTTCCGATCAGCAATGTAGAGAGCTTCTGCCAATTTGGCAAAATTTTCATTTATATGTACTGTCTGAAGCCCTCTTCCATCAGCAGCTAGACGTTTGTCTAATGGAATTGTATAACCCTAGGGTGAAAACAGTGAGCAAAAAGCAGTGACAGATAATTATTATCATTTAAAATTCAATCAAAATATGTACATTTTGAGCTCTTAGCTAATTTAAACTTGCTTCAAAATTATGCATACCAGCAGCAACTAACAGTGACTATTCTGTATGGCAGATTAAGCACTTTCCATGTGTGATCCTACTTAATAGTAACAAGAACTCTGTAAAACTGGTAACATTATAGTTTCCATCTCACAGATAAAGACAGTGAGGCAGAGAGCTTGGGTAATGTCCCTAATGTTAAATAGCTAATAAGTGTATGAATTAGGATTTAAACTCAGAGAATATGATTTTTTTTTTTTTTAAACCTGGGATTGAATTCATGATCTGGGGTTTGCCAGGCCGTCTCTTAAGCAACTCAGCTAAATCCCTGGTGACAATATGACTTCTAAACCCAAGCTCTGGAAAAACAGATCTTGCTAATAATAATTGTAGATTACAATAAAAAGGCAAGTATGTCAAACAGCCAAATTGTTACTCCTGGAGTACAAATAAATCAAACAAAAGTAGCACAAAGGTTAGCACTTACAATCTCAGTTTTTAGGTAATTTAAATCTGCTATATTATCTTATTGTTAGATTCTTTCTTGTTTTCATAGGTGGTCAAAGCTCTCCAGATAATCACATTCTATATTCTGAAGTTTTTCATCTCATTTCAATAAATCAAGGAATGTGCTTGGACATTCATGTACTTTTCAGGCTTAACTTTATTTTTCCAGATTCCTGACTCCCAAACAATGACCTCTACTTCATGGTTTCCTAATAAAGTGATACAGAATCAGCACAAGATGTCATATAGTTACTACTCAAGCTAAAACAAACCAGTAAGCCACTTTTGTTGTAGGGTGAGTATATCAATTCACTGAAAGGACAAATTATACTTAACCCATGGTTGTAGACACCTTCACTCATCAAAAATTGACTCATGGAATACAGACTATAAGAAAAGGAAATCTATCTCATGTTTTATAATTGAATTCTTACTGACTTCTAGAAGCTTTAGTATTTAGAAGAGGATATGCAGGATTTATATAGGTTAAGCCTGCAATGTTAGAATCACAGATAAATAGCTGAAAATTAAAGTACTAAAGTAAGGGGTGGTGGTGCATGCCTATAACTCCAGCACTCAGGAGGCCGGCATGAGGAGGATCGTGTAATTTTGTGGCTAGCCTGAGCTACAGAGTGAGCCCAAGGTCAGCCCAAACTATATAGCAAGACTGACTCCAGGAAAAAAAAAGAAAGAAAATCAAAGCACTGAAAATATCCAAACATTTATTGTTACTTTCTCATGCTGTTAGATTGGTTTAATTTCTTTCAGAAATAAATTTTAGATACAAATTTGAGCTTTCTAGAGAATATAACCTTGAATTAGTATGGTACTTTTTTTCTATTTCTTTCTTATGTGTTTCTGACAGCTATAATGCACTAACTGAATTGACATGGTATTTATGTACATAGTATACTAACATTTCTATTACATGTTTTTAAAAGTCACATAGGGGCTGGGAATATAGCTCAGGGGCAAAGTGTCTGCCTGGCAAATACACGGTTGTGAGTTC
This sequence comes from Cavia porcellus, assembly GCF_034190915.1. Classification (NCBI taxonomy): domain Eukaryota; kingdom Metazoa; phylum Chordata; class Mammalia; order Rodentia; family Caviidae; genus Cavia; species Cavia porcellus. The sequence goes on along the minus strand of NW_026947514.1, from coordinate 24,789,164 downwards.
AATTCTCTATACCAAAAAATAAAAAAATAAATCACATAAATTATCACTATTATTGTTTTTTTTATTATTGTTATTTTTTGTGGTATGCCAAAGAACAAACCCAGGGTCAGCGCCTCATACACACTAAACATGTACTCTTATGTAGACCCTGATCTACACCTTTACTGTGATACTCCATTTTGAAAACATTCAGCTACATTTGGCACTAAAGTTTCAACTAAAACTATGTAATCTATAACTCCTGAGTGTTTTCCAGTACACTATATACTACATGACTAATTTTATGACAACTTAATTACCTTTGCATTTTTCCAGTTGGAAATACAAGGAGGGATCTTCCATTCTTGTTGTTCCTTTACAGTCATCTAAATTGAGAAAAGAAACATTTTTAGATTTATATAGTTTACCTAAAAATCCAAGTATAATCTTTACAACTCAAAGATGGCTCCGTGCACACTGACACACGGGCATACTTTTTCAGTCTAAAATTTCTGTAGCACTATTGTGTTCCTATACTATGGACTCTTGTAATAACAAGTAAAAAATAAAAAAGAATCTCAGAAGTTATATTAGACATTTTTATAAATGCTAATATTTTCCTACACTTTCAGATGAAAACTTTTCTTTCGAGAATTAAAAAAATACTTTAAAAAGACACTTAAAATATTAACCAGAGACCAAGTAAATTCATGTCTACATTTCCTATATGTATGGCATCCTTTGCATGAAACAGATCCTGCTCATTCCGATACAAGGAGAATCTAAGTTACTAATAAAACTAAGAGCTAATGTTTCACACACATTCCCATAAACAATTTAGAAACTATAAATATTTTTACACTTTCCCATCCCATAAACACTCTAGAAACTATAATACTTTGTAGTTTTGACTGGGTCCTTATTTGGTATTGAGAAACAATTTTAGACAGTTTTTACAAGAACACTGAAATCTGTGTGGTGATACTTACCTATAGAGACATAGGCAGGTTATTTATAAAATTAATAATCATACATTTAAAGGGAGTTGGATTATAGCAAAGAATACCTTCCGACTGGGAGAATGCATAACAGGTGCGGGAGGAGAAGGTGGTCCCCGTGGAATTTTCTTATTAATCCTGAAAGAAAAATCAAAGTATAGTCAGAGAATGATATATATTTCTCCCTTTATTATATCACCCCCATTTCTCACTGTTTTGAAAAGCTTTCAACAGAGGAAAACAGAGACTATAATGAATGCTCATCATACACCTAACACTTGGCTTCAACAACAAAACACTCAAATCCTGTCATCATTACTCTACTGCCATGATATCACTGCTCAGAGCAATATACTTACACCTTATTGAGATATAATCGACATACAGTTGCATACTTGCATACAAGGCCCCTCACAATTAAGGTAGTGAACACATCTGACACCCACAAGAGTTTCTACATGTCCATTGCCTCTTCCTTTTGTCTCTTCATTCTCTGTCCCTACTTTCTCACAGGTAACCACTGATCCATCTTTTACTACTTTACATTAGTTTTCACTTTCTAGAATTTTACACAAATGGAACTGTACTATATGTACTTGGTTTTGCCTGGTTTTTTTCATTCACCACAATTATTCTGAGATTCACCCATGCTATTAATAGTTAATTCCTTTATGCTGCTCATTATTTTTCCATGAACCAATGTACTAAGTTTGCCTATCCGTTCACATGATAACAGACATGTGGGACACTTTTTCCCTTTAATATCTTTTTTAAGAAAAGGAGTTAATTCTCATGAAAACTATCAACTTACTTGAACCTTGGAGGCTCCATTGGATCCTTCTGCATTTCTACCATTCGAATAACCCTCTGTTTAGCTCCAGAGTTGAAAGCTACGCCCTGCTGGGATGGTGTGTATCTGAAGAAAGCAGATGAAAACAGGTAATTCAACCTCTCCGTAGATATTTTCCCTTTGAAAATCACATTTTTAATTCCTTTCAAAGTATAAATAGAAAATTACAAAATATTTAGATAGAGCAGTCAGCCTAGAGGTAAGAGAACTAACAGGAATTATGAGATGCAAACACAATGCAAATTAGAGTGGTTAGTCTGTAAATAATCTATCCTCATCCATTTACCAGCATGGAAGGTATGATTGTTCAATTTCTCAGAGAAGAGGCCTAGGAAAGAGTACCTAGTTTGTAAGTCTGCATTTGAGAAAAAAAACATGCACAATAATAGCAGCAAGCAACTTACAATTAGCAGTTTTGGGTTAATCATAGGTTGTGAAACACAGAAAGAAAACTGGCAGTAGCCCTACCAACTCTGAGTTTCCTCTTAGCATCTATATGTAAATTGCCCCTCCAAGATTTAATCAAAGTGAAACTCTTCAAAATTTCTAAGTATTATAAGGATGGTTATTAATATAAGTACCAAACTATAAATAACAATTACAGCTTGAATCATCTACTGGGTTAATTTTTTTTTATTTTGGTACCTGGGATTGAACTCACAACTTCACTCTTGCCAGGCAGGCACTTATGCCACTAAGCTAAATCCCTTGCACTACTGTTAATTTTTAAGGACAAAAATACTTTGGAAAAAGCATTCAACTAATATCTTAAAGTGGCATCATTTTTTTCTTTTTTGGTACCGGGGATCAGGGGATCAAACTTGTGACCTCATGCTTGCTAGGCAGGCATTTGTGCTGTTGAGCTAAATCCCCAGCCTCTTAAAGTGGTATCTTAAAACACTATGCTTTCACTTGTCCACAAAAAGAGTCAAGAGGCTTCAAATCATTATTCACAACAATGTGTTTATAACTGTAACTATCTGGAACCATGAAAGAATACCAGAACCTTCAACCCAAGTTAAGTCTGAAATGAAACGAACACTTCCAGGCCTGATTCATACCGGATATATTGAGCAGGAGCCAGTTTATCAGCTGCTCGTACTGGCATGGCTGCAGCAACCTTCTGTGATACAGATTTCTCCAAGGCTACCCTTGTCTTTTCTGTAATCTGAAATAAGACATACAGCAGTGAGTGATTTAGAAGTAAATAAGAACATAAAAAGTCATCTAAAATAATACATGTTAATTCCCAGTTACCTCTTTAATAGCTTCTTCATCGGGTCTCTGAAGATCTGGATCATCAGCATTCATAACCTCCTTTGGAACCAGGTCAGTGTATTTACTATAAATGACCTAAAATGTTCAAACACAAGCAGGCTTAAGGAAAGCATAGAATGAGAAGAAGCAACCTCATTAAGTTATTTTAGATGTCAACATGTCCTCTCAGCATACATATAAATTTAGGACACTCAGTTTAGTATTTTGGCTTTTAAAACTAAAGGAGCTTAAAATATAGGCACAAATTGCTACCCTAACTATAAGTTAATAATTTTCCCTGAACCCCAGGCATTTAAATTATTTGAAAGCTTTTAATCAAGTAAGTATCCAAATAAATTGTGCCAACAAAATCTTATGCATCAGTGATCTGTATTTTTGAGGCACACTAGGATTTGAAATTAATGATGATATAAAACTGCCTTTAGCACCGTTATCTTGAATTAAAAACTCAACAGAATTTAAGTCAGGTTATCAAATAATTTTCAAATTCACTGGGCCTAGAAAATTTCATTGACCTCATCTTATTTATAATGTTTCTTTTTTTGGCATCAATTCTACTCAGAGACTATGAAAATGAACATGTGCCACAGTGAAAACAATTCCAGTCTGTTCATGAGAAGGCAAAAAGAAAAAGAAAAAACCGAACATTCTCTCTATGTAACTTTATGTACAAACTTAGGGCTGCTATACAAGTTTTGTAGGCTTGACATTATTTCTTTTTGGTTGACACTGAAAAATGACAGGCCCTTCACAAACAGAATACTATTTATTCTCAAGTACATCTACACTTCTCAAATAGTTTCATAAAAACCTACATGACAGGTTTTAAATAATAAAAAAACCAGATACAGGAAATTTAACAAATAATATACTTTCTAGATTTTAATGCTCAAGTTAGAAATTCTTTGATACATCCAAAGAAAGGACAACTTAAGAATATGACAGTAAAAATTCCTACTTATTTGAGATCTTCAAAAATTTCCTATACAAGAAAACTGTTTTCTACTGAGTGAAAATCCTACATAAATAATTACATTAAAAAATTACATACTACCATAGACATTCCTTAAAACAGTTTGAAAGAAATGACAATATTTCTAATTTCCTACTCCAATGAATGGAGTAAAAGGTACTTTAATGGCTTTCTTGACCTAACCTGGGTTTGCCCATGTAGCTTCAGTGTGTATGTCCTTATACAGCAATTCTCTCTTTTTAAAGGGACCTTGCTTTTTTTTTTTTTTTTTGGTACCAAGAATTGAACTCAGGACCTTGAATTTGCTGAGCTACATCTCCAGTCTTGTGTCATTATAATTCTCTTTCCACGATTCGTGCTTCAGTTGCAGGAGCTTTTTTTCTGTTCCTTGGAGTAAACCATGCTCTCCCCCAATTCTGGACCTTTATAGAGAGCTGTTTCCAGCTCCTCAAATGCATTCTTAATCTTTGTGAATCAGATCTAGGGGCTGTATTGATGAGGCCTTCTGACTCTCCCCACTAAAGTAGCAACCCCTCTTACTCAATCATTGAGTCACAGCATATTTATGCTCTTCAGAGCACTATCCATAGTACAAAATTTGCTTACTGTCTCCCTTATTAACAATACCTAACATTTACTGAACATTTATCATAGCTCTCCCCTTTTTGTTTTAAACTAATTCAACCTTTGAGATATGAAATGATTATACTATATTATCTTTTTGTTTTGGTCTTTTTGAGACAAGATCTTGCTATGCAGCTCAGGCTGACCTTGAGCTCACTTTGTAACCCTTGCTGGTCTTGAACTTGCAAGCATCCTCCTGTCTCAGCCTCCTGAGTAGTGGGATTACAAACATGTACCACCATCTCCGGCTATACTGTACTATGATGAGAATATTCATTAAAGTATCGCCACTGCCTGTAACAATTTCTGGTCCATAAGAGACATTCGGGCAATTTTTTTTGCACAAATGAATGAATAAATGAATTTCAGAGATGCTCCATCACATGGCATAGGTTATTATAAGTTAGGCCCTACAGAACTTTTCTTCTTCTTCTCCTTTTCTTTCTTTTTGTTTTTTTAAGAGATGGAACTTTACCATTATGCAGAGGTTGCCGCCAGACTCCTGGGATCAAGGGATTCCTTTGCCTCAGCTTTCCCTGTAGCAGAGACTACAGATATGTATCACCATGCCTGGCTCAGAAAATTCTATAAAAGATATTGATTTCCCAGAAAATAACTAGTCATAATTATAAACTGAAATTTCGAGGCTGTTTTGTTAAGGAATGAGAAGAGGGATCAGGTAAGAAAATGCAGCCTTAGCCAAGATGTACTACTGATACTTAAGCTATGACTATCACTGTCCTTAAGAGTGTTCATCTAGGAAGGGAATCTAAAGCACACTTTAATGAGAAAAATGAGACTCTCAGTACATTAAGATCACATAACTAAAAATGACCTCAAAGCTTTACTGCTTTTCAGGATGAAGAAATCGGTATCACCACAAACTGAAAATTATATAACAAAACTGTAGAGTACCCAAACTATTTAATCATTTTTATATAGCAATTATTATAGGAAGAAGTTCTAAAGTAAATGGCTCCCTGGTAGTCATATATGTTCAACATAGTCTCAATACTATTGTAGCATACAAGAGCCATTTGCTGCTTCTTATCTGGGTATTCCGAAGTTAATAACCCTTCAAATGAACATCGGTAAGATTCTAGCATCTCACAAGGCTGACTGACTGAAGGACATCTGAAGAGCAAGATTGCTCCATGGTAATTAACTATACACCCCCCAATTTTTATGGCCTAAGAACCAAATGTCTGAAGAAAGTCCATACATCCTACGAGGCACTGGGGTTGGAGAGGCCACCTGAAAACTACAATATCCCATTGAAGGAAGGACGATAAATGAGCTTTGCATATGAGATAAAGCAGTAACTCACCTACGATTAACAGGTAAGTTTTGGGTTTTTTTTGTTTTTTTTTCTGTCTTTTTCGTTTTTTTATCGGTACCAGGGATCGAACTCACGACTACCTGCTTGCAAGGCAGGCGCTTATACCACTAGGCTAAATCCCCAGCCTCGGTTTTTGTTTTTGAAGATGGGGTCTTATTAGCCTTAAAGTCACTAGGTAGCTCAAGCTGGCCTCAAACTTGCAGTGATCTTCTGCTTCAGCTTCCCACAAGTAGAATTACAGGCACGTGCTACCATGCGTAGCTAAAAACAGCTAATTTCTTGTTACCGAAAACTGGTGAAGAATTGGACTGACTGAAAAAAAAAAAAATAAGCCTGTCAATATATTTACCACATTTGATAGAAAAAAACATCTTTATTTTTGAAACATAGTCTACCTACATTGACCAGGTTGGTCTTGAACTTGTGGGTTCAAGCAATTCTGCTTTAGTGTGACAAGTAGCTGGGACTGCAGGTGCATGTCACTATTGCCACCTGGCCAAAAAACACCATCTTTAGGCTTATTTAGTTTGTGAAACCATATACACCTGTTGATGGTTTTTTGTGAGGCTAGATTAAAGGCATTGCTATAAGTAATATCACTTTAATATTTTTAATCAAAGTTATTTTACAAGAAAAAATGCATAGTTCAATGAAGTTGATGATTAAAGAAAAGCATTTAGTCCATCAAGATTTATTCTGAGAAACTTGCTTTTTCCTACTTTTATACTACTAGTAAGTCTTTTTTTTTCTTTTTTCACTAGTAAGTCTTATGTATACTTACTTTACATGCAGATCAATGGCCTTATTACCTCTTAGAATCCTGACTTTTCTCACTTTTATACCCATGTTAGCATTTTCATTTTTGCTCTTTCAGTATTATTGTCAGTAGGATAATAATTCTAAAGAATTTCAGATCCCTCTAAGATAAATCAGAAATATTTGCATTACAGTACAAATTCAAAAATCCTTTTGAATTGTTTTAATCTTTGTTGAGAACTCTGTATAGTCTTCTGAATGATACTGAATTTTAAAAATTTCATTTTGTACAATAAATAGTCAATTCCTATTTCTTCTAAAATAGGAAAATCAATTGTTTTCAAACAAGGTATCATAGCCACCTCTAGTTCCCCTCCTGGAGCCTTAGTAAATGGATGAAGAAGTGTTTCTGGTTAAGACAATGGTGACATCACTGGCAAAGAATAGGTGTCAGCACTGTACAATGCTCAGGAGAGTTCTGATCAAGAAATGTCATCCTCTGAAGTACCAATGGCACGTAATTTAAAGTTAAACTATTAAATGCATCCCAAAATACCATCAATTCACCCACCACTTTGGGTATGAACCTGAGTGATACTTCTTTAAACTACAAGATTTGCATTCAATTCTAGAGGTAGTGTTATCTAAGACTAAACATCTACAACTTCTACTGTACAAAAGAACAAGATTTTAAGGCTTTATTTGGACAAAATATTGTATAAAAAATAGTTGAGTTGTAAATAAATAGTTGAGTATACTTCTATTTTCAATATAAAATAACTACTGTACCAGATAGATGGTTGCAACAGAAAGAAAAAAATTAGTCATTCAATTATAAATCAGACAAAACTCTTGGTTTCTTATCTTGAAATACAATGCAACACGGGCTACAGCTGTTCAAAGTAACACAAACTGCCAATACCAAATCACTGCCCTAAAATGTTGCTTGCTTTTCTAACAAATGGACATAGAAGGTAGCACATCCAGTAAAGAAAGCACATTCCTCCCTAACATGGAGAGATGCACCAAAACAAAGCAGCCAGAGTCAAGTGAAGGCTTCCATGGTGCAAGGTAAATTTCCAGTGTATGTCCTACATATATAGGCACCTAATTTTCTTTTTGCAGAAGTGGATTATGCTTCCTTACTGGCTTCAGAGGAAACAGTTTTCTTTTTCTACAATGAAAACTTCAATCATTTGCCCAACAAACACTGGTGAATGCCTCTGTGTCAAACTTTCAGACACAAAAGTACTGTAGAGGAACTAAAAAAAGGTTTTATCCTGCTCTCAAAAAAAATTATAGTCAAATGACAAAAATCATGCATGTGTAGATAATTACAGCAAAAGGCAATGACTACTATAATGAACTTGGACGTAGAGAGGAGGTCTCCAATATAGTCAGGAAAGGGGAAGCATTCTGGAATAGTGAAGAATAAGCTTTGAAAGCAACAGAATCCTGTCAAAGAATAAAGGTAGAGCTCTCCAGATACAGGTGGAATTTCCTTGCAAGTTTTAAGATAAGAGAGAATGTGCCATTAGCAGCATTGCAAGTAGTTCTTCATGGCAGGCAGAGAGGATATGTGAAAGTTTTTTCTTCTTTACAATAACCTACAATTATTTTATACTGAAAAATAAACAGAAGGGTAAACAAGGGGTCAAGCATGCCATAGGAATTTGGCCTTTATCCTAAAGATCATAGAAAGATTTTACGTGTGCATGCTTCTGTATGTACATGTAGAGGAAAAAGAATGATAGACATGGATAAAACTTTTTTGGGGGAGGCAAGACAAATGACAAGGAGAAGGGCTCAGACTGCTTCGGTAAATCAAACAGGTAATGATAAGGGTCTGAACTAAGTAGTACAGAAAGGAATATATTTGAGATGTATCAGGAAATAAAGAGTATGGTTTCTAAATGGAAGGCCTGAGGAAACAGAAGAACCAGAACTGCTAAGCAAAGGGAGAACATACTGGCAGTGTGTCACATCTAAAACCTGAATATCCTTTGATTCAATAAATATATACCTCTGAATTTACATAAATATTAATGTGCAAAAAGTATACTTATATATGAATCCCCCTCCTTTTTTTTTTGAGGTGCTGGGGATTGAACTCATGACCTTGCACTTACCAGGCAGGCACTTAAGCCACTGAACTAAATCCCCAGCCCTAGGAATCCTAAATAAAGTTCTTTCTTTAAGTCTCATCATGGATTTTAGGCTCTTCTTGAACTCACTATGTAGCTTGGGCTGGCTTCGAACTTGCTGTTCCTCCTACCTCAGTCTCCTCACTACTAGGATTACAGGCATGTGCCACCATACCTAGCCTCAATAAAGTATTGTTTGCAAAAATAAAATAACTGAAATGTTTTAAAGAATTTAGGTCTGTAAACAATTGTACACACCTATAACTTCATCTTCTCTGAAAGATTACAATTTTGAGCCCATCCTGGGCAACTTAGTGAGAACTTATCTCAAAAAAAAAAAAAAAAAAAGAGAGAGACAAAGAAATAAAAAAAATGGCTAGCAACATAGCTCAGTGGCATAGGCGAGTGCTTGGCAAGTGCAAGGTCCTGAGTTCAATACTTGATTAAAAAAAGGAAAGAAAGAAATAGGAAAAAAAAAAAGGCTGGGATGCAGCTCAGTGGTAGAGTAGTTGCTAGCACGTACAAGTGCTTCAGTTCAATCACTAATACTACAAAAATAAAGAAAATTCAGGTACAGTATCATCAAATTGCATATTTTTTAAAAACGAAGCAGACCTATCTGCACTAACAAAAATCTTTAAAATACTAAGTAAAAAAGTATTAAAATTTCATTTATGAAAAAACCATCTTTCATGCAACACATTCTGTAAGTGGATGCACATATATAAAGTGACAATACATATAGATAAATATCTAAATCCTCAATGAAAGTCTGGAAAGATACACCAGTACAAGTAGTTACTCCTGACAAGCAAAGTAAGAAAGAGCAGGTAGGACCACATATAATTATGTACCATAGGTTATTTTTTACCATGAGGGTATATTTGTGTAGTTTTTTAGAAACATCAATAAAATAAAGGAAAACAGGTCCACAGGATTTTAGCACAGGCAATTAGGAAGGTATCACAAGTATTCAGTGAGTTAGATGATGTAACAGGTAAATTAAGTGACAAATTATGCATTTAGGTTTTTAAAGCAATATTAAGCCGTATTTTAGGGAAATCTAGATAGATCTGTCCTTATAGTTTAAGCACCTAATCCTAGCAAAAAAGCAAAAACTAAACCAAACAAAACCTCCCAAGTCAAACTACTGGACTAACGATGCAGTTTCAATAGTCAACCCAAGTGACAAATGAAGCCATGGAAGTATTAGTCAAAGAAAATATCCTTTGGGGGGGGGGGGGGAAAGAGAGGGTCAAAAACCTTTGCCAGAATCATTTTAGAAGCTGGTTGAGGTAAAGCCATACTATAGTAAGTTTATACAGTATTGAAATATATGGGAAAGCCATCTGTACAGCATGAAACAGGATAGAGAAGAGTAGGAATTATGGTTGACAAGACTATGAAGACAGTAGAGCTCAGAGGACATAAAATCTGAATGACTGCATTTTTCCCAAAAGCTCACAGCCATGATGTACCAACAGATGGGCTGCCAGTGCTATTTTACAGGGTAAAACGAAAAAGTCTGGGTGCGAGAGAGGCAAAGGATAGGTACTGAAGATTCTGAAGATTTTCCCAGCCTCATCAATTCTAAAGAAGTCTTTTAACTTTTATTCCAACTATTTACTTACAAAGAAATAAACAAAAGAAGAAACTAGGTCTTCTTATAAATAGTTCCTTGGTTCTGAGTATAAATGTTCTGTAATGAGATTATTTTAAGTAAATTTTATTTTTCGTTTTTGGGTTACTTTGTAAGTAGGACTATCTTAAAATCTGGCTGGAAAATGCTACTTGTGTGCTTAACCTAGGTGGGGAAAAAAAGAGAAAGAGAGAGTAAAAGAGAAAAAAAACCAAAACTCTGTATAATTTATTATATCCAAATAATTAAAATAAAGGCTGGGATATAGCTCAGTGGTGCAGCTTGAGCTCAGTATGTGCAAGGTCCTGGATTCAATCCTCTGTATCACATAAAATTTTAAGATAAATGAATAAAATAAAACGTGTATCCTGTAAAAACATGGAGGAAATAGAAGAGATTTAAAAAAAAATAAAATTAAAAAAAAAAGTTCGTTTCGGCCAAGTGTGGTGGTGCATGCCTTAATTCCAGCACTTGGGAGGCTTAAACAGGAAGAAGGCCACAACTTTAAGACCAGCCTGAACTTCATAATAAGACTGTTTCAAAAGAAAATAAAAAGCCGATTTGTTAGAATTCTGGGGATTATAGACTTTTAGAAGTCTGTTAGCAACTTTAGAAAGTTACTAAGATTGTTTTTGAACTATAAAGGCTATCACTAATTGGAGAACTTCAAAAGGCAAATCATCACTGCTGGATAACCTAGTGCACTTCACTGCTCCTTCCTGTTTGTTCCCTTTCTCTTTTGTTTTGTGTTTGGCAATGAACCCAGGACCTCATGCATGCTAAGCAGTGCACTACAATTTAACAACATACCTAACTTCACTGTTACTTTTAACATAACCTAAATGGCAAGAGATTAATCATTTCCATACACACACACAAAATTATCAATGAAGAGAAAAATTTGAGGGATTACCCTGTCTTTTGACTGTCCTTGTCGAGCAATTGCATCGTATTTAATTTTTCCTTCAGGATCCACCTGAATGGCCAATGCATTTGACATTTTTTTCTTTCGTCCCATATCCAGTGGATACTGGGCCACATGGATCTCTGGAAAAGCACCTCCATCTCCAAAATCCTATATATTAAAACAAAATAAAAGAAATAAAAAACACATTTAATAGTAATCAGAGGTTCAAGATAACTTCATTCTTTCAACTCTTAATTACTGAGCTTTTGATATGCAAGATGCTGGTAATAGAACAGTAAACAAAACAGAGATCCTTGACCTTAGGACCTTATATTCTACCCAGCAAAGATACAAAAACAAAACAAAACCCAAAGAAAACAAAAAACAAAAAACTTTGGAGAGGGTAGTGAGGGAGAGGAAAAGGGATTTAAAATGATCACAATGATTTATATATGTACCAATTTTCCAAATGAATTTAAATATAATAAATCACAAACATAACAAAAAAATTCTTTGGTTCACAGTAAGTACCACGAAAGAAATAGGTTCTGCAAAGAGGCACTACTTACAATTAGAGACTGCCTTTATGAAGAAATAATGTATAGACTGAAGTCTGAATGTGAAGGTTATAAAAAATCTGAGGAAACTGTTTTTTCTTTTTGTGGTACTGGGGAGAGAATTTAGGGTCTCACCCATGCTTGGCATACGAGATGCTTAGCTGCATCTTTTTATTTGAGAGGGTATCACAATGTTAGCCAGGCTGGCCGTGAACTTGTGATCCTAGTGCTTCAGCATCTCAACTATGTGGGATTACAGGTGTTTGTAGTCATGCCCAGTAAGGGAAGTGGTTTCTAAGCAGAGCAAACAGCAGTGGTAAAGGACCTGTTGCGCAAGTTCAGGAAACTAAAGTTCAGTGGGGCTAATAGCTTAATGAGGACAGAGGGGTTGACATAATACATTGTGTAAGTAGACAAATACCACCAAATAACAAAGGAGCTTCTGGGCCATGGCAAAACAACCAGGTTTTATATATATGGCAAGAAAAAATTAAGAAAATGCTTAGGAGAAAGTAAAGGTTTTAGATTTTAACATACACGTACATACACACATACAGTGTGTAACAAATGAAGTCATACTTATTACATACAGAATATTTTTTCTTAGAATCAGATTTTATTAGAATGATATATTTACTGTTACATGAGAAGCAAAACAAAACAAAACAATAGACAGAGGCTATTATCCCTTGCCCAACACAGAGTGAACCCAGGGCCTCACATACACTACACAAGTACTCTACCACTGAACTATATTCTCAGATCAAAATTTATTTTTGTATGTGTATTTTTTTGATGCAGTCTCACTATGTTGCCCATGTTGGGCTCAAGTGATCCTCATGTATAACCCTCCCCTGTAGCTGTGACTACACGTGAATACCACTGCACTGGGTTCACATTTTTCTAACCGTGACTGTGATAGTTAACTTTCAATTTAATTAGCTTGGCGATTAGTAAAACACACTTCTGGGATGGCCATGGTGACTATAATTGGTCCCCGAGCAGCCCTTTCTCTCTGCAGCTCTTTCTCTGTGCTCTGTTTCCTAGCCACCACCACAAAGTGAGCAGGCTTACTCTATCATGCCCTTACACCATCATATTCCTGCCTTGAAGCCAGATGACCTCTGACACTGTGAGCCAAAATAAACTCATTCTTTAAGTTGCAGGTGTCATGTATTTTATCCTAGCAATAAGAAAGCAGACTAGGGCTGGGGATTTAGCTCAGCGGCATAAGCGCCTGCCTTGCAAGCAAGCAGTCTTGAGTTTGATCCCCGGTACCGATAAAAAGGAAAAAAGACCAAAAAAAAAAAAAAGAAAGCAGACTGATACAGAAAACGAGTACCAGGAGTGGGGTTGTTGAGGTGACTTTATCCAACTATGTGCTTTGAGGAATTCAGAAAGGTTTTGAGATGTGGCTAAAGAAGCCCTAAAATGCTGTAACTAGATCTGGGTGAGTTAAGCTCAGCTCAGAATACTGATAAAAATGCAACCAGCAAAGGTCAAGTTCAAGTTTCAGATAGGAGTGTGGACTCCACTGAGAACTGGAATACAGGTCATGCATGTTACATTCTATCCAAAAACCTGTCTCCATTTTGCCCTCTGAATGAAGACTGACTTTAAAGGTGGAAGAATAATTCATCTGCTGGAAGACTTTTCAAGAGTGTGTAACATTCAGGCTGTTGCATGGGTACTTCTGGCTGCTTTTAGTCAGATTTATAGTGGGAATCAGGAGCAAAATGCAAAAAACAAAACACACACACACACAAAATTTCAGTTTGGCCCAGGCAAAGTAGGGGACAAAAGTGGTATGGTTGCTAAAGAAATCAGTGCCATATCAAAGAAACCAAATATTCTGTGCTAGTTTAAGATGCTTTCAGGGATGTTTTAGGTACTTCTTGTCACTGAGACACAAAACAAAATACCCATAAAGAAGGAAAGGTTTTTTTTGACTCCCAGTTTGTAGAGGTTTCAGTCCACACTAGACAGGCTCCAAGGTTTCAGAATGGCATGGTCAAAGGGCCTACGTGCAATAAAATTGCTCTTAGCCTGGTAAACAAGAAGCAGAGAGTGAAGAGAGGTGGCAGGGAGGTTGAAAATCCATCTCAGGCCCTGTCCTCAGTGACCTGACTCTTCCACTCAGACTATAAATTCATCAGTGTACTTACTTACTGGTAACTAAGTAGTACATAATTCAATCACCCCCCCAAATCCCCACATGTGCATCTCAGGAATCAAGCAAGAGCCCACCTGTTGCAGGCTCAAGTGTGCAAAAATGCAAACCTTTCATTTGAGAAGACTCTTGCTAGGGAACTGGTTCCTGGATACCGATTATACCATGTTCATCCATGCGGACACACAGAATCACGGGAGCTGTGGTCCAAAAGGATGAGAATACTTACCACTAGCAGAAGACACTGTTGTCACCCACACAAAGCTGGGTTTTTTTGAGCATGCAGACTGCAAGAGTAATGGGGTCATGAAAGTTTTTACCCAGATTTCAAAGGAAGGCCTGGGAGGTTATGCAATGTGTCATAAGAGTTGGAGTTCCAGCTGGGAACTTCCCTAGGAGGGTAATATATGAAATTCTAAAGGTTAAATGAGGTGCAATGAAGACCCTAGGAAGCTGGAAAAGCCAAAAAAGTAGAAACTCTACTGAGGAAAAAGCCTCTGGCATTGAGTACAGCCAACCTAAGACAGGGACCTATGGACTGCAACTGGCAAGGCAATAAGGATGGGTACACACTTTGGAAATCACATATCATAACCATTTGCCCTGGATAGTATATGTGAAATAACAGCCCTTAATGTTTCTGACTTAGTTTGTTCTTATAGTTTCCTATTCCCCTACATCTCTCCTTTGGATTGGGAATGTTTACACTTTGCTATTATATCTGGGGAGCATGCAACTTGGATTGAGAATGTTTACACCTTGCTATTGTATCTGGGGAGCATGTAACTTGCTTTCTGAATCTTATGGGGGTTCACAGCTAAGAGTTTGCCTTGTGTCTCAGAGCTACAACATAGGACTTGAACTTTCCAGCAATGTTGCAACTGCTGACACTGGGGAGGGAATTAACAAGTTCCCAGTCATACACTGGATAGTGACATCCTATTAGGTAAAATGAGCTAAGTGTGGCTTAAGGAGAAGTGTCTTGGTGTCACGTTGACAAGAGGTAGAGTGTGATAGCTAGCTTGATTCAGTTTGACTGGCTTCATAGATGCCCAGGGATTAGTAAAGCACACTTCTAGGTGGAGATGTGACCTTGAGAACTACTATCTGATCTGTGGCCCCTTTCTGGGTCACCCTTCCCTGAGTTGCTTCCTGGACACCCTCAAGTGAACAGCTGTGCTCCATCATGCCATCCTGCCATGATAGTCCTACCTTGGAGCAAGACAACCATAAACTGAAACCTCTGAAACTGTGAGCAAAAAAACCCAAAACAAAACAAAACAAAAAAAAAACTTTGCTCTTACGTTGTAAATGTCAGGTCCCAGGAACTAGAATGTTGATGACTATAGTGATTACATACAATTACAGTTACACCTTGGTTCACAAATGCATTTGTTTATAAACAACTTGGTTTGCAAACAGAGGTTTTGGCAAAATTTTGTTTTTGTTTGCTATCTCTACATCAGCTGACAAACACAACTGTGGTTACCTTTCCCACACAAACATGGCCATCTTTTCCAAAATTTTAGCATCAATTAAGTTTGTGAACCAAGATACCACTGTATTTGGGAGAACGAACTAAAACTTCTAAAGTAAAACAACTTGAATAGTCTGTCACTGGTGTTTAATATTTAAAAAATAGTTTATCAAAAAAAAATACAAAGTTTAAGTATAATTCTAAAATAGTTTTATAAAAAGTCCATTCAGGGCCAAGCATAGTGGTCCACACCTGTAATCCCAGCACTCATAGCCTGAAGTATGAGGACTGCCATGAATTCAAGCCACCCTGAACTACATAGTGAGACCTTGTCTCAAAATACAAACAAAAAAAGTCCAATCAATATAGATTGAGCGTGGGCCTAATTTGAAAATCTGAAATTCAAAACTTTTTCTTCAACATGATGCCCCAAAAGTATCAGCATTTGAATTTCTGAATCAGATTACTGATGTCTAACTAGTAAAGTCTATTCAAATATCTGAAAAACTCCAAAATTTGAAACACTTCATTCTCCCAAGTAGTTCAGATAGGGTATATTCTACCTGTATTACTAAGAATGAGAGTACAAATATTAAAGGCAATATTTAGAGAAGCTAGATGAAAAAAATGTAAATATTCATTCTCACAAAGTTTCTTCAAGAAATATTCTTCTAGATCTAGGATGAATTTCTATGTACAATATACTTATTTGCTAAACAAAGACTTGAAAAATTTGAAAGTCAATAAAGCAGAAAGAAACATTTTCTTGTATTAGACAAATATTAAAGCATTCCTAAGAAAAAAGAGTTTTGTTATCCAGCCCATCAATCTGACACATGCTCAGATTTGCTAGAGTTCTTCAACTATAATAAGCACTTCAGAAGTGTAGATGTAGCATTATGTGGTCATTAAGTTTGCCAGAAAAATCATAGCTTTTCCTTTGAAAAGTACAACAAAGTATCTTTTTCTGCAGAATATGCACTCCCCTCAAAGCATATATGGCATTTCCAGATTAGTGGCTATTTTAGTTTGATTTTCAAGTAAACTATTTTATTCTATCAAGATACATGAAACTTTTGATAATCATTTCAAATTTTAAGAAGGTAGCAGCAATCAAATGTCATAAAGCAAAAATATAAGGATGACATTGCACTTATGTGCTATGGGTTGGTCATCCCCTAAAAAAGCATACCTATAGCAAAAGAGGTACCAAACTTAGATAATGACAATCACTAACTATTTGCTTCAGATAAAAGGATGTTATAGTCTCCTTGAAGATCTTTTATTTTGCTTTGGTTTTCAGAAATTATGCTCTTGGAAAAAAAAAAAACAAAAGCAACAACAAAAATCACTTAATAATCACAGTAAGATGGGCCTTCATACATTGGAATTTATAAGACTGAGAATAAACTGAGAAAAAAAATGGGAATATGTTAGGGCAAGATACAATTTACTTGGATGTCTGTCTCCTAGGCACTAAAGTCTGGTAGGGGAACAAAAAACATGGCAGACTGAGAACAAAGATGGTTATTCATAGGAATCTAAACAACAAGTTTCACTTCAAAAAATATTACGATCACTACTTGGAAGCATATGAAAAAGGCAAAACCCCTTTTCATTTGTGAAGTAAAAGTCATAACCACACAAAGACAGAACACAACAAAGTGATAGAATACAAAAATGAATGCTTATAGGCACTTCAGATTTTCATATTGGGTATGTAATCCTTGGGATATGAAAGAATATTCGCAGAATCAGAATGCATATTGGGAAGATAATAAAGGTTTGAAAGAAGCAAAGATGGTGCATAAGTGAAATATTTAAGCCTCAAACATTTGCTCTTCTCTTTACATATGAAAGATTGTCAAGCATGGGAAGTCATCCTCAGATAGAGAAAGGAATGCTTTGAACTGTTGTCTATGATTCTGAGTAATCAGAACACATGATGTAAAGGAAGGGTGTTCTTAACAAACAAGTTAGAGGCACAAAAAAATCATTCCAGATTTCTCTTCATCCCTCAGTAAACCTGAAATTTTATCACACTTCCTAAAATTGTATCTAATATGTGTAGGAGGCATGTATTAACATTCTCAAATTGAAGATAATAAAGCAGATGAAGAGAAAGAAACCAGTAAAGCAAGGACTACTGGAGTTTTCCCTGGAGAAAGGCTGTTCCTTCATGACTATGTGACATTGGTGGAATGGGGCATGAAAACCACTTTGATGATGCTTGCATGTTTATCTTTTACTCTTCTGTTGTTGTCCACTTGCTGTGCACTCTAGACATATAAAGGGTATGTGAATTCCTCTGTATGGGTCTTAATACTTTGTCATAAGAAACAAAATGGTACTGTTCTCTAATGATCACAAACCATTAATAATAAGCATGAAGAAAAACATAAACCTTCTGAGGGAAATATGTCTTGAGAACACCTGATTTACTATTGCACTGACATTAAAAACCACACTTTCTAAGGTTAAATTTATTTTATAAGTGAGCTATAATAAATTTCGGCATACTTTAGTAAGTCCAAACAGAAGATCTGTATTTACCTCTAACAACCGAGGTATCCAACCTTTCCTATATCCGTATGGTGGAGGTTCTCTTCGGGAGGAAACTAGTGATGTTTGTCGTGATCGCTGAGATCTTGCTTTTTCCTCAGCCTCAAGCTGGTCCTGAGATAGCTGAGTAGGTGCAGGTAAAAAGCTGTAGAAAATAAAAGAATTTTTAAAAACTTGTACATTTAATTTGATTGACCTAATACGACTATCAGATGATTTTCCTTTAATGATTTTTCTTTTGATCACTCAAGAGCAGACTTATTCATGATTCATGGCAGTATTCAATACCAATCATGTATGGATAGGAAGAAATTCTTAGAGACATAAAAACCTCTAACTATGACACAAATATTCTCAATTACCAACTGTCTAGGGGCTAACCAACCTGTACATGGTTTTCTAAATATTCTTTTATTCTATACTCCATTTTTAAAAACTATTTTACTCATATGCTTCTTACAACTATTTTAATGTCAATACAAAAGTACAAGGGTTAAAAATGAGTGTAACTAAGAGAGAGATAAAAAGAAAACAAACTATATGTTTAAAGTGCATTTTCCAAAGAGTATTTAGGTTCAAATGAAATTTAAAACTTAAAAGGTCAAAGAATGGAAATATAAGTCTTAAAGATTCAACTTCTTTAAGCAAAACAACTTTATACTTAACTATTTTTAACAACTTTTAAGTTATTATAACTGTTATTAGAGAGTGATATCCAAAGTATTCAAAAAGGATCTGAACAGATGAATAACACATTGAACGGAAAAAAAAATCAAGAATCTTTTTAAATTTTTAAACTAGTAAGCAGAAATGAATGAATAGCAGAGCTTCACTATTTACTCAAAAATATTGATCACTTGGGCGACAGTACTATGCTCAACAGCCAATGAGACTAACAACTGAAAAAGTTTACAGTCTTTTATGGGAGAAACCCATAATTACAAGTACATTAAGCTGGCCACGGTGGTATATCCTGTAATCCCAGCATTCTAGGAGATTGAGGCAGCATCCAGGGAGATCACAAATTCAAACCCAGCCTGGGAAACTCAGTGTCTTAATGAAACTCTGACTCAAAAAAAAAAAAAAAAAAAAGGTCCGGAGGTATACTCATTGTGAAGGCCTTGGATTCAACTGCCGAACCAACAAATAAACAAAAACACTAAGTGATCAGAAAAGTACAGAGTGCTAAAATGGCATGTATTAGAGAGATCTAATCCAGTCAGAGATCAGTTATTGTGATGGTTAAGAGTTCAGAGTTTAAATTCGATCTATGCCACTTAAAAACCTACACTACTTACCACTCTGAACTTTTCTCATTTGTAGTAACAGGTCATTAAAAAAGTACCTTATAATGAACCTGTATTAAATGATAACAGTTGTAAGCCAGCTGTCACAGTGTCCAGATACTGCCAATACATTTTCCAAAATTATTTAGAGTTGTTCCATGATTCCTCGGGTGTGGATTGGCTGCCCTCACATATATTCTCTCTACGTCCTCTGTACATCACTAAAACATCTTTTAAGGTATCACAATCCTCTGTTCATTTACTAATCCTCACTAAATTGTGAGCGACTGGATGATAGGTATCATGCTTTCTGCTCCTTTCATCCCTAACTGTCCAAGTGCTGATAGTTGCAGAAGTTCCTTAAATGTTTGCCAAAAGAAATACAGTGATAACTGGTTGTTGAACTCAATTCCTTCCAAATTCATGTTGAAACACTGAAGTTTGAGAACGGAACTTAATTTTCCTATAAGATACATACTGATTCTGAGGTCCTAAAATTACACTTATAAATTCATTTTTTCAGGACTTTTACAAATTTTGGAATAATTTAACTGTTTCCCTTAGCTTTACTACTGGTATCAGTAGCTTTCTTTGAAGCTATGGTCATGATATTTTACGCAAATCAAGCGCAGGAAAAAAAAGCACAATGACAAATGTTTGATTACACTAACATAGCACTATATGTTGTCTGGGTGAGAGTGGTGCTTACACTAAAGCATCACCTGTGTCTGCTGTGAGGCATGACTCACTCTCAGGTTTTTTCCAAGTTGGATTTTCAGTTACGAACACTAAGCAGATTTTTTTTCCCCCTCAAACTTCACTGTTCAAGTAGTGGGAAGTTCAAGGTTTGTAGCCCTTAGAAGATTTTAAGTATCGATGTAAATTCACTCTGTTCTGTGTGCTCACTTCTGTCCCTTCAGCTTTCTTGCTTTTACTTAAGCAAGTACTCTCAGGATCTTTACATATGCTATTCCCTTTGCCATGAAATATTCTATTAAGAACAATTTGTAAAATGCTTTTACAGAAAATATTTCCCCAACCTTTTAGTAACCTGTACCTTAGCATTCACATTTTTGTTTATTCTCTGTTCACATCTCTCTAGAGTTGTTTTCTGACAACTTGGTAAAATATAGCCACTCCACCCAAATTTTGGAGTCTCTCTAACCTTTTATCCTTAGCATGTTAACAGAATATATTTTTAAAATCATATATAGGCTGCTTGTCCTACTAAGCTCTGTAAGGATATAAAATGTAAAGAAATAGGAAAAGTTTTCCTACTTAACAAGACAACACATATTTATGACACCAAGTACATGGGATGTTTTCCTTGCACATCAAAGGTAATCTGTTTTTCTGTGCATTCTCCAGTGCACAACTGGTGAGCACCTTAATCTAATTCTGACACTATTTACCTGGATATAGTGTCAGATTCCACAGGTTGAGCGCTCAGTCCCACAAGAGTGACTGCCAATCACAAAACTGGCCAAGCAGTACTTCTGACCCAAGGAGGGCGTGATGAGGATACCACTTGATAACCCCACCACCACTTCCTTGGGTTAAAGTCATTTGTTAGGACAGTTCACATAACTTAAAAAAAATTATTTATATTTCTTTCTTTTTTTGGTACTGGGGACTGAACTCACAACTTCATGCTTGCCAGTCTGGCACTTGTGTCACCGAGCTGTATCACTAATATATTTCTTTAACAAAGGATATTACAACAGATACCATGGAACACCAGGTGAATGCCATGGAAAGGCCATTTTGAGATTGCTGCCATTGCAATTTTAAGTACACAATACCTTAAGTACACAATACCAACCACATCTCTCATATTGTTCCTGAATGTCCATTTCACCTTTCCCACAACATCTTCCCTCATAAAGCCAGGTGTGGTGGCGCACACCTGTAATCCCAGCACTAAGGAAGCCGAGGCAGGAGGATCTTTGTAAATTCAAGGCCAGCCTGTGCTACAAAGTGAGCTCAAGGCCAGCCTGAACTGACACCTGACACCCTCTCTCAAAAAGACAGAAAACATAGCAGGCCGTGGTGACTCATGCTCCTAATCCCAGCACTCGGGAGGCTGAGGCAGGAGGATCATTGCGAGTTCAAGACTAGCCTGGGCTACAAAGTGAGCTCAAGGCCAGCCTGAATTGCATAGCGAGACCCTGTCTCAAAAAGACCAAAAAAAAAAAAAAAAAAAAAAAAAGCAAAAGCAAAAAAACCCAACTAAACCAAAACAGACACTCTCTCATAACTCCATTATAGCAGTGTCTTGCACCTGGGGACAATTATAGGTTTGCTGTAACACACACACACACACACACACACACACACACACGCACACGCACACGCACACGCTCGCGATCCTGCAAACAAACAAAAACCCTTAAATACGTTTTAGTGCAAATAGCTCATCCTGTCTAGTTCTTTTCACACTAAGGATGGTGCTGTACAAATTAAGTACTCTGTGTAGTCCTTTGTGTACATCTAACACCCTATTCTTGCAATCTCAAACTTTTCTTTGCATAGACATCGTTGATGGTTTCCTGCGACTAAATACCTATAAGGAGAAAGAAGTCTGTAAGGCGGGATCAAACTTAGGTCCTAAAATGATAACTTTCGTCACACACTCTTTCAGTACCAAACTTTTCCTATTGCGTTTGCAAGAAAAGTTTGTTAACTTGGAGCAACAAGGTCGCAGGCTGGAAGGAGTTATGTAACTTCTTGGGCTCTCCCACTTAAAGAGTACCTTTTCCTTAAAAGTCTGGAAGCGCTTTATATATGGTAACCAAGGCAACTGGCAACACCAAACAGCTCGGATGGTTCTATGGAAGAAATTCTAAAGTCTAAAGTTAAAGAGCTAAGTAGCGGTGCACGCCGATTAGTGGACAGTGGCAATTCTTGCGGCCAATTTAAAATTTCTGTTTAGCACCCCCTTTCAGAAAACCTAGTTCAGGAAAAGAGTGGCAAAAGAAAGGAGACCATCGGAGACAAACTGCCTGAAGCAGAGCAGTAGCCTCCCGCGCACTTCCCTCTGCCCGGGTACAGAAGCCCAGATGTATAAGCTGCTGCCTAAAGCTCCGTAGCGTCTACCCAGCGGCAAGACGGCAGGAAAACTAGCTAACCCGCTGCCATGCCTAAGGGAAAGACACGTGAGACGGCTGAGCCGCGAGGCCACGTCGGGGCTCTCAGCCCCTTTGAAGGGGTGAACTCAACCAGGGAAGCCCCTCGGGAAAGATCCAGGCTTCCCTGCGGCCTAGTTGCCGCGGTGGCTGGCGGGAGGGCCTAGCCACGGTCTCGGCCCACGTCACTTTGTGCTCCAAACCAGACCACCACCGAAGAGCGTGGGCAGAGAAAACAAAAAGCTGGGTACTCCCAGACCCTTCCGTATAAAGGCCCCAAGTCAACAACCCACCTGACAAGCGCCATCTTCTTCCGCTTCTTTCACCGCGAGCGACAGCGCCGCCGGGTGGGTCTTTCCTGGCGAAAAGGAGCGGAAGAGAACGAGCGAGCGCTCTGTGCGCAGGCGCCTGAGCCGAACTGCCTTGTGGGATTGTAGTTCTAGGAACGCGCATACGCTTCGATGGTGTTCCGACCAGGGCGAGAGGCTATCAGGAAGTAATCGTTTCAGTCAAGAGCGAGTGCATAACCTGGTCGCGCACACATTGTAATTTGACAAGGCTTGTTCTAAGCAAAACACCAAAATTGCAGAGATGCCTTTTAAGCTGCTTTATTTTAGCTGGGCGTGGTGGCACACGCCTGTTATCCCAGCACTAGGGAGGCTGACGCAGGAGGATCATTGCAAATTCAAGACCAGCCTGGACAACAAAGTGAGCTCAAGACCATCCTGAACTGCACAGTGAGACTCTATTTCAAAAAGACAAAACAAATCAAAACAAACAAACCCATAAAAACTATTTTATTCCCCATCCAAACCCATTCTGTTAGTAAGAGCTCCAAATCCAAAAGCTTTTCACGGACAGCAGCATTAAATTGAAATGTGACTGTGTTTTCTGAAATGATAGAAAATGGTGAGACTAGCAAATTTTATATGTGTATACGTATAATCTTGTGTATAATTATTTTATATGCAATAGTATGCAATTTAAATGGGGTAATATTGGTAGATGTTTTTACTCTAAGGGTCTATATAAATATATTCTTACATTTAATATTTTGGTTGATAATGACATGCTTTAACCTCTATTCCAGGAATGTATTATTTCTAAAAAGAGAATAAATTGGGTATGGTGGCACACGCCTGTAATCCCAGCATTCATTTGGGCTGAGACAGGAGGTTCAATGCAAGTTCGAGACTAACCTGAGCTACAAAGTGAGCTCAAGACTAGTCTGAACTGCATAGCGAGACACTGTCTCAAAAAGACAAAAATAAATAAATAAAAAGGGAATAATAAAAGGGGAGCAAATTAGAGACAATCCCAGAAACCTAGATCAAGGAGCTTAAACTTCATTCAGCAGATGATTTGGAGTTGAAAGAGGACTAAAACAGAGGGCTTGGGTCAAAGGAACAGGAAGACAATTCCTGAGGCAGATTTGGTTTCTATGGCAGTGAGAGACAAGCCACTGAGGACAAGGTTAAAATAATTGACATGAGAAATTAGTTAAGACATACACCAAAACGTGGGACACAAGGTTGAAAGAAAGAGATGGACAAGAGATCTTACAATCTTTTCTCTTTTTCCACAGAGGCATATTGTGCAAGACATTCGCAGCTTTTTGTGGTTGGGATATATAAAGTATAGCAACTGACAATAATAGCAATTTTAGCAAAACATAATTAAGAAAACACATTCACAAAAATGACTTGATATTATATTTCCAAAGGCAGGTGCTTTTTTTGGTTTTATGGGGGAGAGGGTTTGGTATTTGGCTGTATTGGATCTTATTTATTCATTCATCTCTCATCGTAGAAAATTAGCAATTGCTTGCACATAATAGCTCAGTGTAAGCTCAGAATCAGTACCAGATTTCATGGGATAATCAATTTGCTTTTGGATTTTTCCATAAAGGATGGAATCTGATCTCAGAGAACTTGGGACCAAATCTGATTCCTAACTAGCTGTTACAGTGTAGCCACAAGTAGCATAACTTGTGAGATGATAGAGTAGAACAGTTAAGATTTTGAGTCATCTTTCTTGGGTTCCCATTCCAGCTCCCTAATTGGCTGGCTGTAGATCCTAAATAGGTCGCTTCTCTGTTTCAGTCTTCTCATTGACAAAAGTGAAGAGAGGGTAAGTGTAACTTACTCTCATATAATTGAAGGGGTTAAATGAGCTTTTAAAAAACTGTAAAATGTGGGGCTGGGGATTTAGCTCAGCGGCATAAGCGTCTGCCTTGCAAGCAGGCAGTCATGAGTTCGATCCCTGGTACCGATAAAAAGGAAAAAGACAAAAAAAATTTTTTTAAAAAAATATAAAATGCTTAGAACAATATCTAATATACAGTAAGCACTGAAAAAATTATTATTGTCTAGCCTTAAATCAACTGGTATTAAAATTTATTAAGCTTTCACTTCAAGTTTTGCATATGTAAACTGGAGCAAACTGATTACTTTTATTTCTGGAGTATTTCCAACTAATTTTCTGTTGTATATGATGGAAATAAGTTGATTGAAATATGATTTTGTAAATCACAAGGTTTGTTAAAGTTTCTTAGGGTCACAGTGCCTAAAGAAGGGAAGAATAATGTGAACAATCTCACAGGGAATGCAAACACTTGATAGATAGGGAACATTAGAACATAGTAAGTAAGTTTTAAAATTGTTGCTCAATTAGATAGATGCAAGCATTGGTGAAAACAAAAGTCTACTTAGAATTTGAGGTATACCTTTATAAGATCAGTGTTTAGAGAAGCTGGTTTGACTAACATGGGGGAGATTCAGGACAATGTAATTGAAATCATTCTAGGCTAAGGGGAAATACTAAGGTAAAAGATTAGGGCGTGGCAAAACTGACTCAGAAGTAAGCTAATTACAAAATCCCAGTGTACGTGCACAGAACAGTTCCCAAAGCCCTGTTTAAGGACTTCTTGTGAGAACTCAAGCAAATTTTCTATCGGATGCTTAGACTTTACATCAGCCGGAGGAGTGGATTATACAGAAAGGACAGTCCAATTCAGTTATTGCCACTGGGTTGTCTATTGCATGGTGGCCCACTATCACTGTAAGGTGAACTTCTTTTCTTACTTTTACTTAGGTGAAACTCACTCTGCAGAGCCTGTTTCTTTTCCACCTTTAGTAATACTTTGTTATTATTTGCACTTGTCTTGACCAATTGTTTGCTCAAGACAGAGAGAATCTAGAAACCACCTCTAAAAGGATACTCTAGTACCCCAAATCTAGAAATAATACAAATATTGGCAAATGAAGTCTTAAAATTCCAAAGCTCACCAAACCTTGAAATCACTGCAGATAAGTGACTAGCAGAATGCAACCCTGACTTGGCCCAAGTTCTCAAAATGTTGGTGAACCTCTTGAGTTTGTGTATGTTTTGAAATTTAGTTGTTGGAATCAGTAATTCACATATGCGAGGTTCAATGGGTTTGGTGTAAAGGGAGACTTAACTCACGTACTCTAAGTAGAGAGGGGAGTTCACTCTAAATTCTCACATAAAAGATCTGATAAGATGTCCATTTTTAAATAAAACATCAAAATAGAATGAAAACACAGACCAAAGACAGATTCATCATGTGGCAAATTATGAAGTACTTGGAATGATTTCAAAACTATGAGACACATTCTTTTCTCCCATATGATATATGTCTGAATTTATTTCAGTGCCAACGTCTCAGGTTCTGATATCCTTATGTTTTATCACTGCCTTTTTATCATTCTCTGGTAAAAAGCAGAGCTGCTCCACTGTTCTTCCTTGTTAGATGTCTTTCATGCACCCTCCTAATCTTTGAACTTTTTTTTTTTATTGGTACCAGGGATCGAATTCATGACTGCCTGCTTTCGAGGCAGGTTCTTATGCCGCTGAGCTAAATCCCCAGCCCCTGAACATTTTTTTTTGCATCACTGTATTAGTTTGCAATGAACTCTTGTTGAAAAGACTAAACCCAAAGAACTCTTAGTAACTGCAAAAGAAAAAGAATATACTCTTAGGATGGAGAGATCTGTCGTCAGTTAAACATCAATTATAGTGGAATAGCGTGACATCAGGTGCTTTCAGTAGGAATTTCCTGATCAGGTCAGCCCTAACTTCCAGTTTATGAGAAATTCGTGGGATAAAGGAACATGTTAAATGACATGAAGAAAAACAGAAAAATCCCGAATGCTAGACATTTTGTAAGATAATTGGCCATAGACTCTCAAAAATGTCAATGTAATAGAATATATGTCAGTGGATGAAAAGATGTTGAAGAGACTTGCCAGATGCAATAAGTAAATCTTCACTGGCTTCTGGTTTAGTTAGGAAAACTTAGATGTTCTTGGAATATTTGCAGAGATTTGGATGTGTAATATATTATGGAATTTTTGCTAATTTTTCTTAGAGATCTCAATGACATTATTGTTATGTGGAATGTTCTTTTTTTTTTCTTTTTTCAAAGAGATGCACACTAAAGGATTTGGGGATGACATGTGTGCAAATTATATTGAAATAATTCAGGGCTGGGAAGTTAGCTCAGTGGCATAAACACCTGTCTAGCAAATATGGGATCATAAGTTTGATCCCTGGTACAAAAAAAAAAATTCAACACAACAATGATGTGTCTCTCTGTAGTTAAGAATAAGAGAGTATGATGGAGAGAAAGCAAATAAAGCAAATGTTAATAATTATATTGATCCTGAGTGTATGAAATCTATCTATATATATCTACATTTTCATAACAAAAATTTAAGTAAGATGAAGAAAGTTGTATTAAGGCCTTCAAAATATTGGATGTGGCTGGATTTAGCTCAGTGACATAAATGCCTCCCTGGCAAGTGCGAGGTTGTGAGTTCAATCCCCGGTACAAAAAAAAAAAAAAAAAAAAAAAAATGTAACCTATCTGCATTAGGGAGGATAAACTACTTTACTGTAAGCCTACCAATTAAAGTGTTACTCTCATCACAGAAATATCTAGAATAATGTTTGACCATATAGCCAAGTTGAAATATAAAATTACTCATCATACTCTCTTGTCCCTACACATCACACAGTACCTGACACCCCCAACTTAAAGGAGAAGAGATTTAATTGGGTCGTGGTTTCAGGGGATTCAGACCATTATCATCTGGCTCCAAGCAGGCATATCATGGCAGAAGAGCATGATAGAGCAAAGATGCTTAGTTCAGGGCAGGTAGGAAGCATAGGGGAGGAATAATGCAGAAAGTGAGGGTCCAGGGACCATACCTAGTACCCAGTCACGCCTCGTGACCCACAGCCAGAAGTGGGTTTTACTCATCACTGAGATGTTTCTCAATCCAGTTCAGTTGACATATCATAATTAATGATCACAACCTTACTCCTATACTAGGCAAGAGTCTCTTTCTGAAATGCTCTTAAATAAGATAAAATGACTTCAACTGCAATTGACATTTAAGTACCTCATGGAAGAAAAACGAGACAAAAACTGTTGAAAATCAAGGTATAAATATCATATTACTAATGCTGAAATTCCTAATGCTTAAATGAACTTAAAAGTTAGAAACTCGGGCCATGGTGAAGCTTAGGCAGCTGAACAAGAAAGCAATTCTCCTGCCCTCCTGGTAAGCGTCCCTGGTGCAAGCCAGAAAGAGAACCCGTCAGCGTTTCCTGAGATCCGGCTATGGTGGAACTTAGGCAGCTGAACAAGAAAGCAATTCACTTGCCTTCATGGTAAGTGCCCCTGGCATGAGCCAGGAAGAGAACCAGTCAGTGTCTCCCATGAGGCTACCAATGGTACCAGGGCTGAAAATCAAACATCCCATCCCCCTGCCTCGTTAGCAGCTGGGGGCAGAGGTCTGAGCATCTCTTGGGAGGATGACTGTATGCAAAATAATATAGGGGATCTCCTATCTTCTGTTTGAAGGCAAATGTTTTCACTGTTGCATTTTGTTATGATTGTTTTGCTCTATTCAGTAATCTCTTTTGATTGGTTTTATAATGTTCTGTTTTTGGTTTGATTTTGGTTTAATTGAGTGGACAACTATTGTGAAGATAACGAGATACACTATAGCACCTATTACTGTTATCCTGGTATCCTGCTCCTCACTCCTATGCTGTGAAGTCCTGTACCAATTTCACTGCATTGTCTTGATTGTCTGTAGTATTTTTACTGCCTTCAAAATAAAATTTTAAAAAAGTTAGAAACTCTGTAGGAAGGAAGGAAGAAAGAAGAGAAAGAAAGAAAAAGAAAGAAAGAAAACAAGCAAGTGGGCTGGCTTTTTCATGTGGTGCACACCTATTAACCTAGAACTCTGAAAGACTGAGGCAGGAGGATTATAAATTTGAGACCAACCTATTCAACTTAGTGATTTAGAGAGTGCCTGTCTCAAAATAAAAAAATAAAAATAAAAAGGGCTGAGGATGTAGCCTATTGGGAAGGCCCTACTTCAATTCTCTGTATTGTAAAAAACAAGAATTGGTGTAGCAATTCAAGAATTTGGATGGGTTGCTGCTGGTTTGGGGAGAGTCAGACCCAAGGCACTCTTTGATTCAGCGCCATTTGGGGACAGCGAAGGGAAAGAACCATGACCCACAGGGAGGGGTCCCCCTAACGCCAGAAACCATATCATTTTCCTTTTTTTTCTTTTGGGTTTCTTTTGGGTTTATTGTCTCTTGTTTTGTTTATGTTAATGCTGATGGCATGAGCAGCTATATGAAAGATAGCAAGGTGTTATGGAAGCCATTATATATTTACTATTGGCTTGTTTTGAGGTTCTTTATTGCATTCATTGTTTTGTTTTTATTATTTCTATTCTATCCTGTTCTGTTCGATTTTTACTGTGTCCGAAGGTGGTGTCTGCAGCTATTTTGAAGACAACAAAATCATTGTGGTAACTAACTATTGTTGATTTCAAAAAGTTTGGAAGTCCTGTATCAATTATTCTGGTTTATTTTGATTGATTTTATTCTGTTTTATTTTCTCTGAAAAATAAAAAAAATTTTAAAAAAAGAATTTGGAGGATTACTTTTCAGAAGTCAAGACCAACGGCCAGATCTCTGTTTGAGTAAGGTTAAATTCTTATTTCAGAAACCTTGAAAACGTACTAAATGGAAGAGTCAGTCATGGAAGTCCAAATGTTTTATGATTCCCTTTATATAAAATGTCACAATAGATAAATCCAAGAAGACAAAAAGTAGATTAGTAGTTACCTAGGGCTGGAGTGGAAATCATGAATGGTTCTTAATGGGAATGAGGATTTTGTTCTAAATCTTGAAACATTGGTGGGATAATCACATAAGTCTGTGAATATACTAAAAAAAAGTACTAATCTGTACTTTAATAGGCAAGTTTCAACCTATATAAAATATATCCCGGTAAAACTGTAAAAATGAAGCTGTATAAATTTTTAAAACAAATAAGAGGAAGAAATGATTGCATAAAAATACAATATAGTATCCCTATTATTTTGTGGAGTTCTTTGATAACAAAAAACAACAAAATCCTATAGGTATTTTGGGGGCTGGGGATTTAGCTCAGCGGCATAAGTGCCTGCCTTGCAAGCAGGCAGTCATGAGTTCAATCGCTGGTACCGATAGAAACGAAAAAGACATGGGGCTGGAGGATTAGCTCAGCGGCATAAATGCCTGCCTTGCAAGCAGGCAGTCATGAGTTCGATCCCTGGTACCGAAAAAGACAAAAAAGAAAAAAAAAAAAAAAACCAGAAACGAAAAAGACAAAAAAAAAAAAAAAAATCCTATAGGTACTTTGATTGGCATTGAATTGTTCCTAAATTAACTTGGAGAGAGATGATTTTTTGTGTGTGTTTTTAAGAGTCTTGCTGTGCATTCAGGCTGGCCTTGAACTCACTTTGTACCCCAGGCTGATCTCTGATTTACAGTGATCATCCTCCTGCCCCAAATGCTGAGAGTACAGGCGTGCACCACCATGCCCGGTTGAGAGCTGATATCTTTATAATTTTATGTTCTCTTGCTTAGCACTGTTTAGGTTTTGACTTATTAAAATGTCAGATCTTCCAATAACATTTTGAGGCTGCCTTTACATTGATTATTTGTATGTCTAAGGATATGAATTCTTAAGTATTTCATTTGTTGTTATCAGTTTTTTTTTTTTGGTCTTTTTCCTTTTTTATCCGTATCGGGGATCGAACTCACGACTGCCTGCTTGCAAGGCAGGGGCTTATGCTGCTGAGCTAAATCCCCAGCCCCTTCTTGTTATCAGTAATGCAATCTGTTTCTATATGATTATTAAATATAACAATAATTTTTACTAAGCAAGCCAAAGATATGCTGAAGTGTATTAATTTTTGGGTAGAATCAAAAAAAATTTTTTTTGGTCTTTTTGTTTTTTTGAGATAAGGTCTTACTATGCAGTTCAGGCTGGTCTTCAGCTTACTTTATAGCCTGGGCTGGTCTTGAATTTGCAGTGATCCTCTTGCTTCAGTCTCCCAAATGCTAGGAGATGTGCACCACCACATCCAGCTGCAGAATCAGTTTTTGACTATGATGACTGAAAATTAAGGTCACCTATATTTGGCGAGCTGTACTCTTATATCATCTACCTGGGACTGAGCATTCTCAAAATTGATGGTTAAGAAAGCAGCTTTGCTATTAGCTGCTTCCTCCACAAGCTCTCAGAGTTCCTGTTTAAAAGCATTTTGTGACCTGTTGATCCCATTTCTTCCCAGATTTAATTATTCACTTTGAAATTTGGCTCTAATCCTAAGGAGATACAAAACACAAGTAAGGGTGAAGCTTTAACATCCTAGTAGGGGGACAGTTTGTCCCTTGTTCTGAGATCCTGTCATTTGTTTTGATCATTTTCACTCCTGTCAAGTGTGTTGGTGGCTCAGAAGACAGCCATGTGATATCTGAAGTGACTCCTTACAATACATCCTTCTCTCTAGTAACAAGATAGATATTCAATCAGAGTATGCCTCTTTGTAGAATAAGAAGCTGTAGTGGATGTGGTTCTGGATGCTATAATTTAATTATCAAAGAAGAAAAGCAGTGGGATGCTAATACTGGTTACTATTTGCCAATGAACTCTTCTGTGCCTATTTATCATACTTAACCCTTACAATAGCCCTATGAAGACCAGGGGTGGTGGTGCAGGCCTGTAATCTCAGCACTTGGGAGTCTGAGGCAGGAAAGTCGCTGCAAGTTCGAAGTCAGCCTGGGCTACAAAAGTGAGTTCAAGGCCACCCTGAACTTCATAGTAAAACCTTGTTTCAAAAAGACAAAACAAAACAAAACAAAACAACCTGTATGAGTACTTAATGGTTATTATCTCCCTTCGCATTTTTTATGGTACAGTCCTAGGAATAGAACCTATGCTAGGCAAGCATTCTCTCACTGACCTATATCCCCAGCCCTTAAAGTTTTTTTTGAGGCAAAACATCTTTCTAAGTTACCCAGGCTGGCCTTACACTTGCAGTCCTCCTACATCAGTGTCCCATGTCACTGGGGTAGACTGCAGATGTGTGCCACTATTCTAAGTCTTCCTCTCCTTCCATGCTGGGAATTGTACCCAAAGCCTTTTGCATGCTGAGCACAGTAATCTGTCATTAATCTATACCCCAACCCTCTCCTCACTTCATAGATGGCAAAATTAGGGTGTAGAGATACATAAATTGCCTAGGATGACAAATAGAAAGTGACTAAACCAAAACTCAAACTTAAGAGAATAAGCTCTTAGCCAGTACTTCAACCTGTCTCTCAAGAGGAAACTTCTGCCTTTCTAAGAAATCTGGATCAGACAGTCTGAGTTACAATCCTGCCTCCCTCGCTATTCTCTAAAACTTTCAGCAAGTATATCTACCTCCTTAAGGCTATCCCAATGACGACCTACTTCAGGAGGGGGTTTAAGGGCTTGGTACATAATGAGTACTAAGTAAAATGCTTGGTACTTAATGAGTACTAAGTAAACATTTATTAAGTAAATATCAACTAGTATTTCTTAAACATATGCCCAGTGCTTTCTGCGTATCAGAACCCAAGCTAATTTGCAGGGACTTAAATGTTGTGCAGTACAGGTCACAAAGACCAGTGGGTTGACAGCTGTGGGGGTGAGCTGGATCTTTTTTTTTTTTTTTTTTTGATTTTTTTTTTTTTTGTCTTTTTGAGACAGGGTCTCTCTATGCATTTCAGGCTGGCCTTGAGTTCACTTTGTAGCCGAGGCTGGTCTTGAACTTGCAACTATCCTCTTGCCTCAGCCTCCTGAGTGTTGGGATTACAGGCGTGAGCCACCACGCCCAGCAGTGAGTTGGATTTTGCCTCCAGAAGAATTGTTTGTCCTTCCCATGCTTTAATACTTTTGAGTTAGTTCCTGTCATTAAAAAATTGGGAAATTTTCATAAAGGTTTGCATTCCCAGTTTCTCAGTTCTGATAATATTGGGCCTAAATTCCACACGGCAACAGTCATGTGGAATGCAGTTTGCCATGTGGGAATATAGATCACAGATTTGACCACTCCTGGTTACATTTTAAAAGCCAATGTGATCCCGGCGTGGTGGTGCACACCTATAATCCCAGCACTTGGGAGGCTGAGGCAGGAGGATCATTGCAAATTCGAGACTAACCTGGGCTACAAAGTGAACTCAAGGCTAGCCTGAACTGCATAAGGAGACCCTGTCTCAAAAAAAAAAAAAGAAAAAAAAATCAATGTGTGGGATGTTTCATGTACCTATAATGCTCTCAAAAGAGAGGAAAAGCAAAAAAAAAAAAAAAAAAAAGACAAACAACAAATAAAACAAATCAATTGGGTGTGGTGGCATGTGCCTGTAATAAAATACCACCAGCACTTAGGAAGCTGAGGCAGGGGGATTGTTGTGAGTTGGAGATCAGCCTGGGCTACAAAGTAAACTCAAGGCCAGCTTGAACTGCATAGTGAGACCCTATCTCTGGGAGATAGGAAGAGACGGGGGGCGCGGGGTGGGGAGAGAGAGAGAGAGACAGAGAGAGAGAAACAGAAAGAGGAAGATGTTGGAAGAGGAGGAGGAGGAAAAGATATGTAAAGGAAATTCTATGATTTAAAAAAAGTAGACGAAGTTTTGTTTCCATTTTAGAGTGAGTGTTATTCTCATGGCTGACCTCCTTCCCTTATTTTTATCTTCCTGGGCTTAGGCACCCACGTTTGTAACCTTTTATGTAAAATTGAACTTCATCATAATATTGTAAGCGCTGTGTGGGAGGTAAATCTGAGATGCTCTGGAAGCACCATGGAGAGGGGCAGACTTGGGGCAATCCCAGAATGCTTGCTGATAGCGACACCTGATCAGCAACATGTGCAATTTACAAGTGAGGCCCAGAAGGACAGTGGCAGGGATTTGGCTGGTGAATGGAGCTAGGCATGGAACTACATGAAAAGGGGCTTGAAGATAGCAGCAGCAGCCTGTCTCATCTTTGGTCTACAGGCCAGCCCTGATCTATTGAACTTCTTACTTACCTCGCTTTCCAGGGGAGTAGTGTCCCTGGAGATCTTATCACTGGCAGAAGGAAAAATGACTGAACCTTGTCAATGGCCATGCATAGTACCAACTGCATCTACCTCTCTAGGTTCTCTGGACCCACCAGATACATATACACTTTGGTGATCATCTTTAAAATGTCATCCACACAGATTCCTAATATCAGGAACACTCATCACCCAGTTGCATACCAGAAATAATGTAATGTTATTCCTTCAAATGAGGGACTGAGAATATTTTTGTTTTTAAATAAAAGAAGCTAAACTGTGTGTGGCAGGTAACGTTTATACTTGGTGACCAATATCACTCCTAAATGCCTATTCCTGACAAAGCCAAGTTTAAATTCTTCCCAGGGCAAGCTAGGCATGGTGGAACACATTTGTAATCCCAGCACTCTGGGAGTGTGAAGCAGAGAATTACAAGTTTGAGCTCACCTTGAGCATTTAGTGATTTAGCAAAACTCTCTCAAAATTTTTTTAGAAAGATCTGGTATTGGGGCTGGGGATTTAGCTCAGCGGCTTAAGCGCCTGCCTTACAAGCAGGCAGTCGTGAGTTCGATCCCTGGTACCGATAAAAACGAAAAAGACATAAAAAAAAAAAAAGAAAGATCTGGTATTGTATATCACTGTGAAGGCTCAGAGTTCAATTCCCAATATCACACACATAAAAAAATTCCCAGGGTAATAAAAGGAATTTTATTATTAAAGAAAGGAAAAGGCTTAAAAAGTTCTAAAATTAGGTATTGTGATGGTTGTACAACTTTGTGAATATAATAAAAACCACTTTGAGGTATACTTTGAAAGGGTGAATTTTTTTTTTTTTTGTCTTTTTCCTTTTTATCGGTACCAGGGATCGAACTCACGACTGCCTACTTGCAGGGCAGGTGCTTATGCCACTGAGCTAAATCTCCAGCCCCAAAAGGGTGAATTTTATGATGTGAATTATATCTCAATAAAGTCGTTATGCTTTCAAAAAACCCTCTACTTTAAGTTTTCTTGAACTACCTCTAAGGTAATTGGGACTCATAATAGACTTTTCCCTCTCTCCCTCTTTTATTTATTTAATACTCCTGAGATTCCTTTTACTTGTATAACTTTTCCTCTGTTCTTATATTCTGCCTCTTTTCCAGTGATTATGACCCATGGGGAGAGAGACACTCTCAGCTTTGCCACTAACTAGTTGTGTGATTTTGAACAAGTTAGTCCACTTCCTCGTTTGAAAAATGTCAGTTATGATAATACCTTCTGTTGTAGTCATGGATTGTGAGGAGAATAGTTACAATCAGGACATAGAATTTATAATTTTATTTTATAATAGTCATCCAGAGTTATACACAAGAAATCTATCCACAACACTAAAGACCTCGAATATTCAGCCAAGGGTCTGGATCCCACAGCAATGTCCTCCATGAGTCCAGCTGAAGACCTAGAGCCCATGACAATGCCTCCTATGAGTGAAGCTGAGGTCTAGAGTCCACAAGAAGGACTCACGCCAGTCTCTTTTATGGATCCGTGCTGCGGAGGCCCAGAAGTTAGCGGTAGAAGCTAAAAAGTCTACGCCAGCGGGGTGAAAGAGCTGTGCTAGCCGGTAGAGGATTCTACACTGGAGCTGAGAAGTCACACTCATAATAAAGACCAGGGCTCTCCTGAAAAGCACCACAGCCATCCCCAGCGACATAGAGGTCCTGAGCTCCTCCAAAGATAGAACAGTCGAGTACATGTCAGGAAGCCAGCATGATGAGTTTCTCCTGGAGATTGAGCAGCACACATCTTCCCCTCCAGATCCAGGAAGCAATGCTCAGTGAAAGGACCACAGCCCGAAGTGAACCACAGCCACTCTCACCAACAAGGTCCTGAGCTCCTCTGATGATAATGGCCAAACTCATATTGGCGAATCTAGCCATGACGAGCTCCTCCAGGAGAACCAATGGCTTGAAACGGCAACATTTAGGAGAAACCACAATGCCTAGCCTCTTCTTTTCCACATTTCTATTTATGCTGACAATTTTGCTAAGGCGGGCCATCTACACTCAGCACCATACAGATTTAATTCAGCTGATGTTAAGTCGATCACCAGTTTTTAATCCATAACACCTTCTTAATAGTTTAAGTGAGAAAATAAAGTGACTGAAGAGCTGTGTTTAAAATAGGACATATCATACAGTAAACCTTGTATTTGTATTTTAAATGATTATTTATCATTAATAATGATAGCATAAATGTTTAGCAATATACTGATTAATACTAACAGTGTAAATGTTAATACTGGGCTGGGGATTTAGCTCAGCAGCACAAGTGCCTGCCTGGCAAGAGTGAGATCATGAGTTCGATCCCTGTTACCAACAAAAATTATTAGTACTGATATGTTAAAATCCCAGAACAGTATTTAGCACATAATAACTACCCTACAAGGGTTAATTATTATTATTTACTTATTTTTATTAGAATTTGTAATGGTTGACTTGGCCAAGACTATCTGTTCTGCAGCTGATGAACATGTAAAGTGCCTCCACTTCGGTATTACTATATTGTTTCAAATATTTGTGCATTGGTGTCTCTTACATGGATACTTATAAGTGGATGGCTGACTCATAGGAATATTTAGCTTCATAGTTACATATATGTCAAACTGATTTATAAAGTGTGTTATTCAATCACTATTTTTAAATCAGATTTTATTGGTACATTTTAGATACACATAATGATCACATTCATCATAGAGCATTTGTACCTGTACATGAATAACTTGATTTTTTTCGCATTCCCCAGTCTACCTTTAACCTCTTCTCTCCCCCCATTTGCAAAAGCTTGTTTCCATTTTTTTCTTTTCTCATTTTCTTTTAATTTTCCCTTCTTTCTCCCCCCTCCTTTGTCCCTTCCATATTTGAACATTTTCTTATTTCACGATATCCATTATACATTTACACTTTCAGTTTCTTACATCAGAAAACAATGTAGTATTTACACATGTGTGTCTGATTTATTTCACTTAAGAATATGATCTTAAAGTGCATCCATTTACCTAGGAAGTCTCAAATATGTCCTTTATGGCAGAGTAGTGCTTTGTGATACTTAGAAAAATCCCATATCTTCTTTATCCATTCACCAGGAGATGGACATTTGGGTTATTTCTGAGATTTGGCTATTACATACTGTCCCACTATTAGCATGGGCATATAAATGTCACTGTGGTATATACTTTTAATTCTTTTGGACACGGGAGCTCTGGTTCTAGCTTTTTTTAAATCCAAGATTTCACTTTGTGGTTCAGGCTTGCCTTGAACTCACTTTGTAGCCCATGGTGGCCTTGAATTCATGGGAATCCTCCTGCCTCAGCCTCCCAAGTGCTGGGATTACAGGTGTGCACCACCACGCCTGGCTTAGTCCTAGTTTTTTGAGACACCTCTGCACTGATTTCCATAGTGGTTGCAAAAGTTTACATACTCACCAACAGTGCAGAAGGGTTCCTTTTTCCCTACAGCCCTGCCATCCTTTGTTTTTAGTTGACTTCTTGATAATAGCCATTCCTTTTGGCATGAGATGGAATCTCAGCACTGTTTTAATTTGCATTTCCTGAATATTAGTCTCTTATTTCTACTTCCATTAAGATCCTATTAAGGTTTAGATCTAAAATGTCTCCCGAAAGTCTTACATTCAGAGTAGGAAACAAGTGTGTGACGTGGAAGGATGTATTCTCATCCCTGGACCTGCCCTTCTCTCTCTGCTTCCTGGCTGCCATGCAGTGGACAGCTTTCTTCCACCATCCCATTCTGCTGGGCCATTTCTGCCTTGAAGCTTGCTCACCATGGACTGAATCCACTGAAACTGTGAGCCAAAATAAACTTGTCCTTTAAATTGTGGATGTTGAGCTGGGAATAAAGCTTAGAGCAGGCAGAAGTGCCTGCCTGGCAAATGCAAGATCCTGAGTTTGATTCTTGTGTACCAAAAGAAAAAATGTGGGTGTTGGGTATTTTCTCAGCAATAAGAAAGTAACTAATACTGTACAGATTCTCTCTAATATTTAATATGTTCATCTTTTAAAAATTTGCATCTGTATATAATGTTGACATTAATTTAAATTTGATTTCTCTGATTACTAATGAGGAGCTTACTTTGGTTATCTTCTCATGAAGTTCCTATTCAGGCCTCTTTGCTGTTTATTATTGAGTTAAATGTCTTTTTTTTGTTATTGCATGAGAATTCTTTATGGAGTGAGTTTGAGTCCTTTATCTATTGCAAATATCTTCCTCCACTCTGCTTTACTTTTTGCTTCAACAACTGTATATTTTGGTAAACAACAGACATTTCATTTTGAAATAAGCAAATGTATGAATATTTTCTTTATATGGTTAGTGCTTTTTTTGTGTCCTGTTTAAGAAAATTTTCTCTGTCCTGAGGTCTTGTCTTATAAAAGCTTTATGGTTGTTCCTTTTACACTTATGTCAGTTCTACTTGTAATTGAATATTGTACATTATGTGAGATAGGAGTGAGTAAGTACAATTTCAATTTTTTTTCTACATGAATGCTCAAGCTTATCAGGAGCATTTATTGAAAGGTCTTTTCTTTCCTCACTGATCTGCAGTCTGCCTCTCTTATGTAGTAAGTGTCCCTATACACAGATCTATATGGGGCTCTATATTCTGTCCCAGTTACAAACCCAAAATAAAATATAAATCAGTAAAAATGCCAAGATCTTATTGAATGATAGTGAGCAAAAGCTTTCTTTTTTCCACATGGAAGTGAATGAAGAAGCACATAGATTTAGTTGCTGTTGACAGCTGCATTTATTCTAGGGACATTAGTACAGAGCTCAAAACAATACTCAGAAAGGCAGAGCTGAGGGAATCACTGAAACCAGAATCAGGCAATATCCTCAGTCCTTGCCGTAAGGGCTGCGTGTGTGTTATTTTAACTTGAGTGACCTGTGTTACTTTCACTGCTTGCAACCATCCAAAGCATCCTAATTTGTCTCAGGCTATCTTAGACATGATCATGGCTACAGAAGCAAGTAAAAAGTCTTCTTCATGAGAAATAAAGGAAAATAACTGGCAAAAAACTCTGAATTTTATTGTCTTGAGAGCCAACATGTAATATTGATGGTAATGATAGCTATAGCTAACATCTATGAAGCCAGGAAGTATGTCATGTCAGAAAATTTTAGACAGTATATCATTGTATTTGTGATCTTATTTGATGGCCAAACCTCAGAGTAGTAATACTCTTTTCTCCATCTTAGAATTGAGAAAATAGGCTGAGAGATATTAAATAACTTTTCCAGTGTCACACAGCTAATAGGATTCAATGGTAGGCTTGAGTTTAGTTACTCTTTCTGTCACTGCTGAGACAAAATACCCAATACCTAAAGTTAAAGGAGAAAAGGTTTATGTAACTCACAGTTTGCCGAAATTTCCGTAATGTGATTCCAAGGCAGGGTTCCATGGCAGAGGAGAAAATCTGTGATAGCTTGGCAGGCAGGAAGTAGCAAGACAGTAGCAGAAGCCTGCCTTTTTCTCTCTGTTTATATTCCATTTAAGTTACAAGCCTGTTGGTTGGTGCTGTGCACGCAGAGGGACCTTTCCCATTATCCACAGCCAGAACTATGTTTGTTTGTATGTGTGTGTGTCTTTTTGAGTCATGGTTTCACTATACAGTTCAGGCTGGCCTTAAACTCACTTCATAACCCAAGTAGTCTCAAACTCACAGCAATCCTCCTGCAGCAGCCTCCTCCGGAGTGCTGGGATTACAAGTATGCATTTACCACCCCTGGCTGACACCCAGAACTATGTTCAACCAATCAGTGAACTAATTTAGTCATCACACATCCTGAATCCATATTCACAAATCCTAGATCCAGCCGTCTGTGAAAGCCCTCTTTGAGCACATGAGGCTTTAGAGGAACACCTAGGTACAAACCATAACAGCTTGTCTGGCTCTAACAAATTTAACAATTGTTCTTTGGACTTACAATTCTTTTATCACAGGGCAAATTGAAAGTTTCAAAAAAGGTAAGGTTTTGGAGAAAAGGAAATTCTATCTCATTCTCCTATATCAATGGATATAACTTTCCTGACAAGTACTTTGGCAATGTATACTTGACAATACTTGTATTCTTTTAATGAGTAATTCTACCTTGTTTTCTTCTTTTTTATTCTTTCTATTTTCTTTTCTTTTCTTTTTTTTTTAAGATGAAGTGTCACTATGTTGGCCCTCCTGGTCTTGAACTCATAAGCCCAAGTAACATTTGTGTGTCAGCCTTCTGAGTAACTAGAATTGCAGGTGGCATTGGATAGCCAGTAATTCCACTTTAAAACAATCTGTAGTGCTGCAAAATATTTTCTTCTTCTCTTTCCTTCTTTTTTTTTTTTTTTTTTTTTTTTTTTTTTTTTTTTTAGACAGAGTCTAACTATATAGTGCAGGCTGGCCTTAAACTTGCTTATGTAGTCCAGGCTGGCCTTGGACTCACAGCAATTCTTCTGCCTCAGTCTCCCAGGTGCTGGGATTACAGACATGCACCACTATGCCCAGTCTCAAGGATACTTAGAACAGCAAAAGTTTAGTAGAAAATGTAGAGGGTTGATTAAATAAATGTTAGAAACTAAAATACCATTGTAAACATTAAGAATAATGCTTTAGAATTTTTAATGACAAGAACAAGAAAGTTATCTTAAATGAAAAATCAGATAACAAAAATATTCACAGCAGGCTTCCTATGGTAGACATTCTTTAAAAGGCTGGAGAATATATTGTAAAATTATACTAGTAATTATTCTGTAGGATAGAATTATAGATAATTCAACTTTTCTTTTTTTCTGAAAATTTCAAGTTTTAACCATAAACTTATAGAATCTTTTTATTTATGAAAAATTCCAAAAATATTTGAAACTAGAGAAAATAGAAAAGTTAACCTGACAAACTTACCGCCAGCTTTAATAATTTTTTATTTTAAAGATAATAAAACCCAACAAAACAAAATAGAATAAAGCCAACCAAAACAAAGCAGTGAAATTGGTACAGAACTTTGAAGTAGGATAATAGGAAATCAACAGTGGCTACCATAGTATTTCTTGTTATCTTTATAATAGTTGTCCACTCCATCAGACATAGCAAAATCAAACCAAACAAAACAAAATAAAACCAATCAAAACAGAACATTGAATAAAGTAGAACAATAAATTGGAACAAAACAAAACAGTGAGAACAATATTGGATTTCAAAAATAAGATATAAGGAAATCCCCCATATTTGCCACACTGCATACTGTTATCCTCTCAATAGATGCTCAGACCACTGGCCCAGGCCTGCAAAATCAACCAAATAATAGATGCATTCAGTTGCTTTTTGTACCTGGGTTGCTTTCAGCTCAGCTTGTCCTCCAAACTAGCGGTGGCTAGTGGGTGGGGGCGTCCTAATTTTCAGCTTTCTGGCTTCTCTCTTCTTGGGCCCTCTGTGGCTTGCTTGCATGCCCTACTGGAAGATTCAATTGGCTCCTCCCAGACCCAGCATGTTGTTGTGGATTAGCAGGAGGTACTTTCTGCTTCTCTCTTCCTGGGCCCCCAGCTTTAATAATTTTTGACACAGGGCCCAGTTCTTTTCTCTCTTTCTGTTAAATCTATATGTATATCTAATTTTTCCCCTCTTGATTATTTTTCCCTCCTAATTATTATTATTATTTGTTTTGTTTTGTTTGTTTGTTTTAGTACCGGGGATCAAACTCACAACCTTGTGCTTGCCAGTCAAGCACTTATGTCACTTATGCCCTGGCCCCGCACTCCTGATTATTTTAAAGAAATTCCAAACACCATATTTCATTTGTAAATATTTTAGCATATTTGTTTCTCTGAAAGATAAGAGTTCCTTTGAAAAAAACTGATGGTACCATTATCCCACCTAGATTTAAAGTTTGGTTGTTCGTTTTTGAGGTGGAGTCTTGGCATGATGCTCTTAAACTTCTGGGCTCAAGTGATTTTCCCACATTGGCCTCTGAGTAGCTGGGACTATGTTTGTGCATCATTATGCCCTGCTTCACACTTACATTTAAAACAGTAAATTATTTGATGTTATCAAATTCTCTCATAGCCAGTTAGTATTTATAACTCCCTGATGGTTTTAAAATTTTAATTTTGCATATTTACTTTTTTTCACTGGTACATGTTTGTGATACATTATTCATGGAAAATGGTACTTATGTGAAGTACGTATTTACCTTTTTTTTTTGTTTGTTTTTTTGTTTTTGTATTTACCTTTTTTACTTCTCCATCCCTCTTTTCTCTCTCCTTCCATCCCTAAATCTCCTTCGCATATGCAAAAGGTTTCCTTCCTGTTTCCTATCATTTATCTTTTGGTTTGCTTTTTTTTTGGTATGGGGATTGAACTCATGACCTTGCACTTGCCAGTCAGGCACTTGTGCCACTCAGCTAAATTCCTAGCCCCTTGTTTTGCTCTTTATTGAAACTCTGGGTCTACTTCATTTGTATATTTAATCTGTTCTTATAGATTCTTTTTTTCTTTGTTTTTTTTTTTGTCTTTTTCATTTTTATCGGTACCGGGAATCGAACTCACGACGGCCTGCTTGCAAGGCAGGTGCTTATGCCGCTGAGCTAAATCCCCAGCCCCCTAGATTCTTTTTTTCATTTGTTTTTATGTAATATCTAGTTGAAGAAAGTGGGTGGTTTGACTTGTATCATTTCTCAGAGCATTAATTTTATTATCGGAACTTCCCAATGTTGTTTAACATGCTCTTCTGTGTTTACTATAAAATCTTTATAGAATGTAGAGGCTTGATAACATGCAGCATTCTGTTGTTGCAGTGGAACAGGCCAAGGGATGAAGAATCCTCTCAATGGTGATGTTTACTTCTATCAGGAGGATCCAGTGTGTTTTCTGTGGTGCTAGCAACCATTGTTGCTGCACACAGAAATCATTTGGGACTGCAAACTAGTACCATTCTTTTTCTATCATTTCTTTTCCATTTACTTGTTAAAATACTTCTATAAAAGGGAACATTCCGTTCATCAATTATTTGATTTCCCTTCAGAATGGATCACAAGGAAAGAGAAAATAAATGCACAATTTTCTCTTTGTAAAGATTTGTTTTAAAAATAGGTGGTTTGGGGGGCTGGGTATTTAGCTCAGCGGCATAAGCACCTGCCTTGCAAGCAGGTGGTCTTGAGTTCGATCCCTGGTACTGATAAAAAAAAAATAGGTGATTTTAGGCTGAGGAGAATTACAGCAAGTTTGAGGGTAGCCTGGGCTGCATAGTGATTTCAAGGCCAGCCTGAACTACATAGCAGACCCTGTCTCAAAACAAACAAACAAACAAACAAACAAACAAACAAACAATATGTGGCTTCCTGGCATTTTCAGAGGTGAGAAATGATTCTTTTGTGTGTGAAAGAATAAATTCATGGAGTGGAAAATGCTTAAAGTGCTTTAATCCACTTACTTTTTAGTCTATTCATCTCAAATTGTCCCAGCTTCAGCAGGTAGGATGTTCTTTACCTTGGTTTCTGAGACCTTTTGACACAATCCCAGGGACCTTTGATAGATTCTTTTCTTTCTGGTATAACAAGATATATATGGTCTGGTGATGGTTTGTCCCCTCAAAATCAGACAACATTTAATCTCCAAATCATCTCTTAATGGTATTAAAAGTGTGAGAGCTTAATCTTTTTATAATGTTTAAGGGATCCTTTGGGAAGTGATTAGGATCAGATAAAATTGTTAAGGTTGAGCTCCTATGATTGTGTCCAGTGGTTTTATAAGAAGAGAGGGAGACACATATGTGCTCCAACTATGATATGATATGCCAAAAAGGGGTCCTCACAAGAGCTTGTGTAGTACTGTTGGACTCCTTGAACCCAGAACCATGAAACCTCTTTTCTGTATAAGTTAGCCTGCCTCAGGCATTTTACTATCACAATGAGAAACTAACTAATACAGACAATATTCCAGAATCATTTTGCACATTCTGGATAGGGAATTGGCCATTTCTTTCGGGGCCTTGTTTTCTTTTAGAGGGACAATTTTTATTCTAGGATATGGTAAGTAATTTTATATTTAAGTAAAAGAGAATAGACATTTTATAGTGAATAACACTACAAACCTGATACAACTGTAAGGATATTGCAGC
This sequence comes from Cavia porcellus, assembly GCF_034190915.1. Lineage (NCBI taxonomy): Eukaryota > Metazoa > Chordata > Mammalia > Rodentia > Caviidae > Cavia > Cavia porcellus. The sequence continues at coordinate 24,744,917 of NW_026947514.1, read as the reverse complement.
TCAGGTCTTATTTATTTATTTTTGGAGATAAAACCTTGCTGTGTAGTTCAGGCTGGCCCCACTATGTAGTCTAGGCTGGCCTCCACCTCACAACAATCCTCTTGCCTCAATCTTCCAAGTGCTGAAATTACAGACATGTGCCACCATACCCAGCGAGTACTCCTTTAGTGAAGAAGAAATGGTCTCATACAACTCAACAAACCCTGAAAGAATACCTACATCTTAGTGCCATCTCACGTCATGGGCAGGACCTCTAGCCACCAAGAAAACCTTAAACTCTGTTCAGCAAACTTATTTTAGAAGGATACTTAAAACATTTTTAAAAAGTTATATAAATGTATAACCTTAACCATGTGGAAAACTAATGTGGACACAGTGGTTCATTGCAGTGTGTCTGGGTTATGATGCAGAAAAAAATCCTTTAGGGGCTGTGGGTTTAGCTCAGCAGCAGAGCATGTGCCTGGCAAGCACAAAGTTGTGACTTTGATCCTTGATATCATTAAAAAAAAAAAAAGAAAGCAAGAGAAGAATTCTTTAGAGAGTGTGTTAAAATCCTGGGTCTCATTGCAGTCTTGCAATGAGAGCTTGGCATTTGTATTTTATAAGCCTTCTAAATTATTTTAATGCAGGTGGCCCTAAAAACTAACCCTTCAGGAACAGTGCCAGATAGATAGATAGATAGATAGATAGATAGATAGATAGATAGATAAAATAGGAGAATAGAGAATGTGCTTACATGAATAGATCTTGCTATATATTTTTGAGAATTAAGCCATACCTTAAAAAGGTAGTGATTCTCTCCTTTCTCTTTTCTTTCCTTCCTTCTTTCCTTTTCCCTCCCTCATTCTCTCTCTCTCTCTCTCTCTCTCTCTCTCTCTCTCTCTCTCTCTCTTCATTATCTTGCTGTGTAGTTCAGACTAGATTTGAATTCACTATGTAGCCTAGGCTGGCCTTCAATTTGTGGCGATTCTCTTTTCTTCAAACTCCCAAATACTGGGATTATGGTGTGCACCACCACACCCAGCTCTTACTCTCTTTTTTTGGTGTGTATGATGGGTGTGGCGAATTAAAAACTGGTGGTCAATTTAAACACCAGTTGAACAGAATCAGCGTGGTATCGTGTGGAGATGGCTCACCTGAGGAAGGTTGCCAGCATAAAAAGGAGACCTGGAGAAGAAGCATAGCATTGTGGGTTCTCCTAAGTGATGTTGTTTGGGGCTGTTGGTTCTTTGGGAGCTGTTGGTTCTTCTGGAGGAGCTTGTCATGTAGGCTTCCCTCATATGAACTCAGCTGTTATCAGAAGAGGAGCTCAGAGCCTTGTTGCTGAGAATTGCTGTGGTTTACTTTGAGGAACCTCTGGTTCTTTGAGCATTCTTTCCTGGCTTCAGAGGGAAAGATGTGTGTGTCTCCAGGAGAAGCTTATCATGCTGGCTTCCTGATGGTTGTTCTCATCATTGGAGGAACATGGGACCTTGTTGTCACTGAGGGTGGCTGTGGTACTTTTCAGGAGAGCCCTAGTCCTTATTTAACATTGCTTCCTAGCTCCAGTATAGAATCCTCAACCTACTGGCACAGATCCTTCATCCTGCTGGCACAGACCTTCTGGCCTTTGGGCTTTCCCAGCACAGATTCATGAAGCAGACTTGTATGAATGATTGTCATGGGCTGTAGGCCTCCAGTTGGACTCATGGGAGGCATTGTCATGGGCTCTAGATGTTTAGCTGAACTTATGCAGGTTATTGCCAGGGATCCAGGCTCCCTTTTTTTAAAATTTGAGGTTACAGCTTTTTAAAAATTTTGAAATTATAGCTATGTATTAGTATGCCCAGCTAGAGGGACTTCTTTATTACAGTCACTCAGGTTTGCTAAAATCTCTTATTAGTTTGTTTGTTTTGAAAATCATCCTATTTCAAAGTTTAGCTTGATTATGAGACACTTAGCACAGGTGACTGCACAGGTTTGGTCTCATCTTCTGCAGCCTAATGTAGAAGGCTCATCCGAAACAATGGCCTTCCATATATTTTGTTTCATATGGCAAAGCACTTGTAAAATTCATTATACAGTGAAAAAAAATCTGTATCAATCATTGGACCACGGATTTCTCAGCAGGACAGGAGCACCATCTCCTTTTTATCAATATCCTTGGTCTGGTAATTAACACTGGCTCAGGCCCCAGAACATGGTAGATACCCAACAAATATTCCTTCTAGGCAAGAGGTGGAGAGAAGATGACTAGGTCACTATTGTCTCTCCCAGAACCAAAATGCAAGCACCCTGAATGTCCTAAGACTGTTTTGGTTTTCTCCTAAAGAAAGTTTGCAACACTTGAAGAAACAAACTGTTCCTGAAAGTACGATGTGGGAATGTGCGAGAGAAAGCCAGTCTTCTTGTCACCGGAGGGAGTCCAAAGTGAGTCCTCAAAGGTAAGGTGGGTGCCTTAACTCACCCATTCATAGTTTCACTGTCTCCTGTCCCAGAAAAAGGATTTTCAGGATTTGTCAATAAGAAGCATAGAAAAGATTTATTTGACAGAAAAAAAGGTACACACTCAGAAGGGAGTGCGGGTCCTTATAGAGTGAGACAACTGGAGCTGGGTATATTTATGTGCTTTTGGGAATGAGAATCTATGGAATTTGTGAATTTATAGAAATCTTGGGCTCAATTTATAGGTGAAAGGCAATGGTTCATTCACTACTGTAAAAGGTCCATTTTACAAGAGAAAGACTTGATCTCAAATTACTTATATTTTAAGACTTAGAAATCTGAGTAGTTTAGAAGGGAAAAAGTAATAATTATTACCTTGGATAACTTTGTGTCTTGAAACTACACTTTTTGCAAGTATAATTCTAGAATTGTGATTTTTCTCGTCTCCTTTTTACCTATCTTTATTTCTTTCATCCTGCCTCATTCTGAGCTCCATACTCTCATCTTTAAGTGCAGGCTCAGATATAAAGGCGTCTACTTGACTGCGGAGTTGGGTTGAAAAGCCAGGGTATCAACTGAGATTTTTTTTTTTTGTATTTTTGTATTTTTACCGGTACCAGGGATCGAACTCACGACCACATGCTTGCAAGGCAGATGCTTATGCCGCTGAGCTAAATCCCCAGCCCCGAAAAGCCAGGGTATCATGCCTCAATAAAGCTCACCTGGTTTGGAAACAAAAGCCCCGGAGGCCACCTTTTCTTTTTAATCTTCAAAAATAGCTACTAGGTGGATTCTGAATGCTAGAAAGAAAAGCATGATAAAAGGTTAAAGGTGGGTTTAATTGATTGTGTTTTGGGTGTGCTATGGTTTGAATGGAGAGTGTCTCCTAGTTAAATCTCCCAGTAAGATTTTTGACTCATAAGTGGGGCTTTCAGAAGGTGATTGAGTCATGGGGACCCTGTTGCTGACTTGCTCTTGGGATGTGGAGTCTGGTAGGAAGAGGTATGTTACTGGTAGAGTGACCAGGAGCGGGATAGCCCATCCTCTTGTCCCTTTGCTTTTTGCTTCCTTGTCACCATATTGTGAGCAGCTTTCTCCCACCAGATCCTTCTACCATGCTGCTTCTGCCCACAGCCAGCCTACTGTTATAGACAGCTAAGTTGGGTTAGAAATATTATAGGCAGTCAGACTGGGCTGGGCACTAGGGAGGTCCATGCAGAAGACAACTGTGGCTAGAAGCCTATTCACTGACATATAAGAATAGTGACATATAAGAATAGTGATATGTAGTTGACATATAAGATAGTGATTTTCACTGCTATTCAAAGGTCCCTTCAAAAATGTTTGAGTGGTGTGATTCAATGCTTAGAGCGATATATTGATCTATACAAGTATATTTCATTTCAGTAAGTTCCTTATCCTAGGAAGCCTCTAAGTGATGAACACAGTCTAGAACCCTGCTGTAAGTCAGGCTTCAAGCAAAAGAACTACCCACCCATGTACTTCCATTAGGAATGAACAGCAGAGACTGATGTTCTTGTTTTTTAAATTAAATTAAATTAAATTTTAAAGGGAATAAAGCAAAGCAAAACAAATGAGCAAAGCAATACAATGAGAATGATATTGGACTTCAAAAACAAGACAAGAGAGTAGGAAATCCACAATAGTTACTATATTGCATATTGTTATCCTTTAAATAGAAGCTCAAAGTACCAGCTTAGGTCTGCAAAGTCGACCAATACAAGCATTAGGTTCTTTCTTTACTTCAGTTGCTATCATCTCTGTTTATATTCCTCCAAATCAGCCAGTTGCCGGAGGGTGTGGTGGGGTGGGATCTTCTCTCCCTGCCTGTGCACAGGCTGATTCACAGGGAGGGCTCTGCTTCTTGGTTCTCTCTCTGCTGGCTCAACTGCTGCTGGTTCATGGGAGGGGACTGCTACCTGGTTCTTTCCCCCCTGGCTCCGAGATTAATATTTTAAGTAGGCATCAATCACCTTGTGGTAGAGGACCAAACCTCTCTAACCCACTCCTTCCACTCATCTATCCCATGTGTATTTGCTATGTGACTTGCTTCCCCTGGGTCCCTATTTAGTCAATATTATCCCTCAACTATACTTTTCCATTGGATCAATCTTACCTAATTGACTAGACTTATAATCTTATTGATTGATTATATAGTTCTGTCTCACCTTAAACCTGCCTCACCTCTTGGTTTTGCCAATAAAACACTTGAAAAACTGGGTTGGTTGTTTGACAGTCCACTTTCTGGGTCCCCTACTGTCCCTCTTAGGCAGAAGCTTTCTTTCTTTCAATAAATTCTTCCTACTGTTAACCTCCATTGTTCCTAGAACTCAGTCCTCTGTTTCAGAGAACATGAATTTAGCATTTTCGACATCTAGCAGGTTGCAAGTTTCTTTCCCCTCTATTTCTACTATGAACTATGTGATCACAAACCAGAATAAACCTGTCCTTTAAATTGCAGGATTGGGATATTGTGTCTCAGTGACAAAGAAAGTAACTAACCCAGGATGAAAACACCAATTCAGATTGAAAAATATTTTCCAGCTTTAATTAAAAACTGCATTGGTTTGCAAGAGGGAAGGCTGGGCATGGTGGCAAATGGCTGTAATCTAAGCACTTGGGGTACTGAGGTAGGAAACTTTTGTGAGTTTGAGGCTAGCCAGGGTGACAAATTGAGTTCAAGCCAGCCTGAACTGCATAGTGAAATCCTGTCTTAAAAAAACAAACCAAACCAAACCAGACCAAGCCAAACCAAACCCCTAAATATAGGAGGGAAAATTCTAATGAATCACCTGGTTAGGAAAGTTTGAAGAACTTATTAGGAACTAAATCTGTGCAGAAGGAGAATAGGGGAACTGAGATATTCCTCAATTTTTGTTGTTTACTTTTTCTCTAGGTTATATTTTATCTGATGTGTTCACATATGTATATGTACCTGTGTTCTCTCACATGGTTATTTTTCTGGAACTGACCTCATGTATGGACAGCACTGTGCTACAGACCAGCCACATGGAAAATGAACGTGAAGATAGTTGACATATAAGATAGTGATTTTTACTGCTATTCAAAGGCCCCTTCAAAAGTGTTTTGAGTGGTGTGATTCGATGCTTAGGGCAATATATTGATCTATACAAGTATATTTCAGTAAGTTCCTTATCCCTAGGAAGCCCTCTAAGTGATGAACACAGTCTAGAACCCTGCTGTAAGAATTTATTTCTGTATTAGTTAAAACAATAGGGGTACAATAATAATTGAATGACTAAAAGGTAAATTTCGGGAATTGAAATGTTAGGCACACGCTCTACCCCTGAGTTAAACCCTTGCTCCAAAAGACTTTGACTAACACAAAACCAGTGTGTGGTAGAGTGGCTGGGATAAAAGTTCCCTGGATAAACAGAGTTGACCTTAAAGACTGAATGAATGACATGAAAGAACAGGGATGGAGAAATAGCAAGAGTTTAGATTTAGAGTCAGGAATATGCAGCATGAATTTGGAGTCAGGAATTTGGAAACAGGAAATGTCACATAGTGTGACACAGTGTGGGGAGGTTGGCACAGGAGCACAGATGCAGGCATTGCTGGATAGCTGCAAGGATTAGAGGAAGAGGCCTTTTATTCATGGCGTGTCTGGAGTGTGGACTTTACTGCTTTACTCTGTCAATCGAGTTTCTCAAGAGGACACTACTAACATTTTGTACCTGACAAGTCTTTGTTGTGGAGGCCTATTCTGTGCATTGTAAGAGTCCCAGTGACACTTTTGACCTCCACTAGCTGTCTGTAGTGTCTCTCAAGTCAAAATAATAAAAAAAAAATCTCCAGACTAAGCCAAATGTTGCTCCAGGGCAGAGAATAAAATTGCCTAGTTGAGCACAACTGACACTGAGCATTTGAATTTGACCTTGTTTCCCAGCCTTTAGGCTTTTGGGTATCACATTTCTAAATTTGCTGGATTCTCATGTCTCCTATGAGACTCTTTCCTGCAATGCCTACCCCCTAAACAAGCTCTTGGTGTGTTGCTTAGGCTGACTTCAAAATCCAGAGCTACAGGAGATTCTTCTGCCTCAACCTCCTAAATAGTTGGGATTATAGGTCTGTGACACTCTGCCAAGCTTTTTATTGTTTTTACTTAAATAAATTTAATTTTATCCCAAGAAAAAGTATCCTTAATATTTTGTGGTATGCTAATTATATATTTTTTCTAATGCTTATTTAAATATCCAACTATTAAACAAAATTCATTCACTTACCACCTGTTTTGCCAGCAGAGCAGAAACAAGGATTTAATTAAAAAATAAGAGAACATGCTAAGGGACTTTAGCTTGAGGTGCTAACAAAGATCAGGCCAGCCCATAACAAAGGAGAGTTAAAACAGAGAGAGAGACAGAGAGACAGAGAGACAGAGAGAGAGACAGGCAGAGAGAGAGAGAGAGAGAGAGAGAGAGAGAGAGAGAGAGAGAGAGAGAAATTGATTTAGGTTCCACCTTGACAACTGGAAAGGGCATACTCTATTGAAAGGGAGCAGACTGGCCCATCTACAAAGGCAAGAGTTCAGCTTTTAAGGATTAGCTAGTCAGTTGGAGTGTGGTTGGTCATTATCTCAGTCCTGGTTTCATCGCTGTGAAATTCTCCTGGCATGAGAGGCAGTTCTGTTCCTGTGAAATGATTGTCTTGGTTGCTAGTGGCTTCAGTCAGGCTGAATCCAGGTGATCAGAGGCTTAGGGTAATGAATGAAGACCTCTGGGCTTAGCTGAAGGTCTCTCTAAACCTCTTATCCTGGTGTCTTCAGTGTTGAAGGGTGACTAGGCAAATGTAGGGCTAATGATACTTCCTAAATTACTAATATGCCTGTATGCAGAGCTGAGAAGGCTTTGATACAGACTCACAAAATGAAGATCAAGCTTTGTTCTATTTTTAGTTATCTATTGTGCTTTGTAGGCTTTTAATACCCTGACTGCCTTTGAAAAAAACAAACCCAGTTTTAGGTGAGTTTGCAGACGAAGGGTCCAGGATTCTGCTGTGTCCCCATCCCTGTCCCACCCCAGAGGTGGTCTCTGATTATGCCATAACCCTGAGGATGGCACATGAACTGTAGTTTTAGGAAACCAGCGTGGGGGTGGTTTGCAGAATGTCTCTGAGTGGGAGGAGTCTGGAGAATTTGGAGCACCAGACAGAAGTCTGTGGAAAAGTCTTGGCTTGAGTTGCTGGGGAATCTTAACAATGCTTATATGATAGGATTGGAGAGGAAGGAAGAGATGAGACAGATACAGGAGAGGAAGTGTCCTTAGGCTGAGTGGTCAGGGATTGAGCAGAGTAAAAAGGAGGTCCTCTGGGAACTCGGGGGCCTGGGCAACTAGCAGTGCCTTGGCAGGAGCAGATTAAGGATGAGGAAACCCACTGTGCTGTCCACACCAAGAAGAATTCTTTTGTACTTATATTTCTGGGAATATTCTCTCCTCTGCTTTGTTTGGAATGATCCTTGTTAAAGATAAGGAATTGCTTCTCAGACTTCAGTAAAAGAGGTATGGTAGGTAGATTGTGAAGCCCACTTGCCTCCTCCTCGTGTCCCCCACCCACCCGGCACCATCAGCTTACTTATAGTCCTCAGGGGGAGGCTGCAGTATCCTTTTCTCTCTCAAGACTGAATTTGTCTTCAGCATGACTCACATTTCCAATTGCCTTTCTTTTTTGATGAGAGGGTCCTTGCCACCTCCTCTGCCCTCCTTTCCTAGCAGCAGGAGGGTAGTGTGAGATTTAATTTCCCCAAAAGACTAAAAAAGATGCCACGATCCTCAGTCTGCATCTCATGTGAGCCAACATCTTCTTTGGACTCAGAGGGTCAGTGCAGACAAAGCAGCTCTGATCACTCGTGATGGTTTTTCTCTCTCTAATTATAGAAAGTATTTAGCTATTGTTCCCTAATTGCCTGCTGCAGTTGAGTTTGGGCATTGTATATATATATTTTTTTTTAACAAAAGACTGTTTCTGATGAGTCGTTCTTTTCTTTTTGTTCCCCCCTCCCTATCTTAGTTCACTGCGTTCCAGGATCTGGCCATTCCACGGGAGACCTGAAGGAGATATTATGGCATTTCTGGAGAATCTGCTTTATCTCATCTAGGCTTCTCTTTTGCTTAACAGAGAGGAACGGAATTAACATGTACTGAGCATCTATTTAGTGTGTGCCAGGCACTGTGCTGAGTACTCACTTGGGTTATCTTATTCAATCCTGAGCAAGTCCAAGAGGCAGATGTTATTCCCAGACACCGTACGAGGAGCCTAAGGCCTGGAAGATCTCACAGTCCACAAGAACTGAGCCAGGAGTCTGACCCAGGTCTTCTAGTGCTGTGTTTTCTTCTTCATAGAGTCTGTTTTTTTTTAAAAAATAGACTTCCAGATAATAGAACACTGGCGTTGGTGCTCCTCTACCTATGGGAGAATTGGCAAATCCTGCTCTCACCCCTCGTGTCCTGAAACTTCTCCCTGTTGGAACACATCATTATTCCTCTGCAGGAATCTTTCCTCATTGTCTGAGAGAGTGCTGACTTCTAGATCCACTGCTAGTGGATGGCCTTGTTGGGGTTGGCTGTAGGATTCCAAAGGAGATCTAGGATTACTGTGTTGGTTCATGATGCATGGAGGAATTACAAATGTTGTGGTACAGTGACAACAAGGAAAGCCACCGTAGCACCAGGGGAGCTGTAGCCATCGAGGTCCTATAGGAATCAGATGGTAACACTGAAATTTACATGAAGACTATTTCATGAATAGTTTACTTAGCAGAGGTACAAGCGCTTAAGAGAACCAATCAGTTGGTAAGGGAAACGGCTGGGGATGAGAGATAATGGGAAATTATCATGGACCCCAGGGTCAAGGGTCATGGTGTGAGAATGATGTTTAGAAACCCAGTGTGAGCTGAAGCTGTGGTAGAAGCTGTGGGAGGAGAGGAACCCAATCACTGCCAGAATGCAGACAGGAAGAGCGGCAGTGGGTGAGAGTGTGTGAATAGGCACCCAGGCCTGTCTCTCCTGCCTGCTCATCTCATGCTCAGACTTGCCATTGGCCAGACGCATCCAGAAGATAGTGCGGAGGACCCAAAGGGTGCAGCCTGGGAGGAGATCGACCACTTACAGTAGAGGGCAGGGAGAAGCAGGAACACCTCTGGGGGATACAGAGAACACTTAGCACAGGGGTTTACTTGTGCCTTCCATTTCAGCTTTTGGTGTAGACATGGAAATAGGCACTGCTTATTGAATGTGAGAGACCTGAGGAGGAGCCCTTAGAGTTCTGCCCATAAAATACGTTTTGCTTCATAGGAGATCTGGGGAAGGAAAGTGGCTGGTCCAAAGTCAGCAGTTAATTAGTAGCATAAGCAGGACTGCAACTCAGCTTGCCTAATTTGCAGTCCATCCTTCCTGTTAACCTGTGAACTGTAGTCTGTTAGTGGTTGGTAATAAAATATTACTACTGAGGTATTTTGCCAATTTCCCCGTCGAATGGGGACAGTAGTGGTAACAATATAATATATCAGAGTATTATATGCAGAGATAGACTAAAAACACTTAATTTAGTATCTGGCAATAACACGTACTTAATAGATGATAATACACAATGTATGCAAATATACAAAAATATATATCTCAACTCAAGAAATTAATTTAGAATTCTGATTAAGAATTCATATGGAGGGGGGAAGAGAACAAGAAGTTACCAAGAAGCAAAGTCCTCCCTGCAAACTGGTGCCATGTGTGGGCTGCTGTGGGGAGAGCCAGATGCTAGCCTTTTCCTGTGAGTCTGTGCCATTCACAGGCTGCAGAGAATAAGAAGTCACCGAGAAGCAAACTGTGCGGGGGAATCAACACCATGTGAAGGGTGCTGGAGGGAGAGCCATATACAAGCCCCTTCCAGCTGGGAGATAAGAAGAGCCAATCCCTTCCCCCTGCCATGAGCGATCAGCTGATCTGGAGGAACACAGGTTGTGATGATAGCTATTGAGGTAAAATACAATTTAATGGTTGTAGTGTTTAGTGTTTCACTGACTTTGCAGTTCTAAAGCTGGTAGTCTTATCTACTCAAAAGATAAAGGGCCATGTTGGAACTTAAGAAGCTGGGAAGCCAAGCAAACACCTCCCCTCCCTGGTAAGGGAGTGGCTGCGATGTGGCAGACTGTGGCCCTTCCAGAGGGAGAACCACAAGCAGCTCCTGAGATCTGCGCCATGTAGGATCTTAGGACGCTGGGAAACCAAGCAAGTACCTCCCCTCCCAGGTAAGTGGCTGCGGTGTGCCACGGGGAGAACCACCAATGTCTCCTGAGAGTCATGCCATGTTGGAACTTACAAAGCTGGGAAACCAAGCAACCAGCCTGCCTCCCTGCTAAGCAATAGGGAACCTACTGATGCATGGTCTAGAGTCAAACATCCCACTTCCCCTATTCCCCTTCTCCTATCTCCTCATTAGCAAATGGGCACCAGAAATCTGAGCATCTCCTGAGGGGTTGACCATATCAAATAAGGGGGACTTCCTTCTACCATCTCTTTGAAGGCAAATATTTTTATTACTGTTTTGCTCTATTCTGATTAATGGTACTATTCTATTCAATATTCTGTTTTGATAAGTTCTATAATGTTCTGTATTTCATTTTATTTTGATATATGTGATTGAAAGAACAACTATTGTAAAGAGAATGAAATATACTGTGATACCTATTATTGTTATCCTGGTAAACTGCTGTGAAGTTCTATACCAATTTCACTTACGATCTTAGTTGGCTTTATTCTGTCTTGATCTGTTGTATTTTACTACTTTCAAAATAAAATTAAAAAAATTGAAAAAAGAATAATGATATGCAATGTAGCATCTATGGGGAATCTTCTTGTGAAGGTGGTAGCCATTGTTAATTGCCTATTATCTTTTTATTTTTATTTTTTTATTTTTACTGGTATCAGGGATCGAACTCACAACTGCATGCTTGCAAGGCAGGCGCTTATGCCGCTGAGCTAAATCCCCAGCCCGTATTATCTTGTTTTGAAGTTCTGTATCATTTTCATTGTTTTGTTGGATTGGATTTTATTCTGTTTTGTCTTGTTTGATTTTGTTATACCTGATGGCAGGAGCAGCTATTTCAAAGACAGCAAGCTAAGTTATAGTAGCCATTTTGGATTTACAATCTTGAAGTTCTTTATATTCATTGCTTTGTTTTTATTGATTCTATTCTGTTTTGTTTTTTTACTATGTCTGAAAGTATCTATAGCTATTTTAACGACAACAAGGGGCGTTATGGTAACCTCTGTTGATTTCATATTGTTTTGAAGTCCTGTGTCACACTGTTTTGTTTTGATTGGCTTTGTTCTGTTTTATTTTGTTTGGTTTTATTCTTTTTAAAGTAAAATTAAAAGAAAGAATTCATATGGAAGCTGAGCACTACAGCATGTGCCTGTAATTTTGCCTACTTGAGACACTGAGAAAGGAGGATTGCAAGTTTGAGGTCAGCTGGGGCAACACAGTGAAACCCATCTCAAAAACAAAAAACAAAACCAAACAACAACAACAACAAACCCCCCCCAAAAATAAATCAAATGAAAACATCATATGGCTTTTACCCTCACTGAAATACATCACCTGTTTTCACAGAGTTGTCCTCTGCCTTGCAATGGATGAGAACACTGGATGAACCTGGTAATGTGCCTTTTGTGGAATTTTTCAGTCAGGTAAAGGCAGATAAGAAATCTTTGTTCTCACATGACCGCACTCCCAGGCTTGGAAGTAAATTCTAGATTACTCACTTAGTTTACTTCCTTCCAGGTTTTAAAAATCCTTTTAGCCTTCCATCGGGTCCAGGCTAGTCTGTCCACCATGTGGGTCAGGCCAGGCATCTTTTCTGACATGGACATGGATGTTTCGAGGTTGTCCAGCACCAGCAGACCTCACCTTCCCTCTCTAGCCCCCTCTAGAGAGGGAGGCTCCTCTTCTTAAAGAGCACAAGTGCATATGATGTAAAGATTTGCCTTTGTCCTACAATTCAAGTTTGATTTCTCTAGTTGTGGTGTCTACACTTGTTTTCCCTGGGTATGATGCCTTTTAAAAAATTATCTTCCTCTCATTTTCATGGTATTTCAGGAAGTAGTGGATTTAAATGTGTGCGCTCAGTCTACCATGTTTAACTGGAAGTGGCTAACTTCAAACAATCTAAATTTGAATAATTTTTAACTCAAACATTTACACATTTATCGTACAAAATTCAAATATTACAAAAGGCCATGGCCCCCTATCCCCATTCTTCAAGGTTAATTAATGGCCTGCTGCTAACAATTTCATAGTTACACTTCATGTTTAATAATGATAGTAGTCATATTCAGTTTTAATTTTCTCTCTTTCTCTGTTTCTCTCTCTCTCCCTGGACTGGGGATTGAACCCAGAGCGTTACACTTACTGAACGTGCACTGTATCACTGAACTACAACTGCAGGCCTAACATTTAAAAATATCTTTGTCTTTTGTTGAATCCTAATGCATCTTTATGCTGTTGCAGTGACTTTCTGTGCCTGGGCTGCTTCCCAGCACTCTTTTCTTTTCAGCCTTTCTCCCTATTCAACCTTTAATTCCCAGTCTACATGTCAATTAGTTCTTAGTTTATGGAACATTCCCAAATCATCTAGGCAATTTAGATTCTCCCTTCTTTGCTTCTATGCTAGTTTCTTTGTGCCCTCTCACACCATTTGGGCACTATTGAGTTTGTTATATTAATGTCTGTGAATTGCAAAGTTGAGATGACAGGGGCTGGGTTATTGAGCTCTATTTCACCACAGTCTCCTCCTCCTCGTGTGTGACTTATCTTTTTCTCTATAATGCCTTTTGATGAAGAGAAAGTCTTAAATTTAATGTCCAAATTTGTCATTGTTTCATTTCCTGTTTGTCTTGTGATACTTCTTCTTCTTCTTCTTCTTTTTTTTTTTTGCAGTACTGGAGGTGCTTATAATACTTAATAAACCTTACCCTGAGCTCACAGGCTTTTTTAAAAAATGTACTGGAATCAAACTCAGGACCTTGCACTGTGCCATTGAGCTATAACCCTGGCTGAAGGATGTTTTATTTTCTTCAAAAAGTCTTAATTAAAAAAACTTAAATTTTTCCTCTAGAGTCTTTAGTTCACTTGGAGTTTGTTTTCATATGTGAGTGAGTTACGCGTACCAGCAGATAACTGGTTGTCCAGATCATTTACTGAGTCACCTTTCTTCTCCTCTTTCATCTGTAATGCTTAGTGAAGACACTAAGATTTCACAGTGCCTGGATCTGTTTCTGGGGTTTCTAGCATGTTCTATTTCTTTTTTGGTTTTTACCTACCCCAACATTACTTTTTTTGTGTGTGTGAAGACAAAAGTGTCTCTATGTAGCCCATGCTGGTTTTGATCTGGCGAGCACCTGCCTCGGTCTCTTGAGTGGGAGGATTATAGGTGTACACCACCATGCCTGGAAAGATGATCTTCATTTTCATAGCTTTGTGGTTCATGTGGAATATGGAAGGGCACGTCTTTTTTTTTTTTTTTTTTGTCTTTTTCCTTTTTATCGGTACCGGGGATCGAACTCACGACTGCCTGCTTGCAAGGCAGGCGCTTATGCCGCTGAGCTAAATCCCCAGCCCCAAGGGCACGTCTTTGAAGCATCTTATTCCTCTTCAAATGTGCTTTGGCTGTCCTTTGCTCTGTGTTTTTCCTTATACATCTTATTTATTAATTATCTTTTTGAGACCAGATTTCACTATGCCGTTCAGGCTTGCCTTGAACTCACTTTGTAGCCCAGGCTACAAGTGATCCTCCTGCCTCAGTTTCCTAAATGCTATCATTATAGGCATGTGCCACCACACCCTGAAAAACAACTTTTCTACTCTATGATTCAGGTTGGCCTCAAATTTGTTATGTAGTTTAGGCTCGCCTTGATCTGGTGAGCCTTGGACCTCAGCTTCCCAGACCTTTGAGGTTACCTTTGTGCACCATTATGCCTGGCTTCCCTATAAATTTTAGATTAGTTTGTGAAGGTCCAGGAAAAGAGATCCTGTTGGAAACTTGATTGCAGTGATATTGAATTGATAGATAAATCCCTTATCCCATCTCTGTTTGTCCATGATGGAAATAGTTTGAGAGATGTTTACAGATTTAATGAATGTCTGATGAAGGTCTCTAAAGTACAGTATATCTTTTTCAGTAAATAGAAATCAGTATGTGAGGGCCATAGGTAACTAAAATTAATGTGCTTCTTCTTACCATTCAACAACTCAGTAAATTTCTTTTTCACCTAGCTGTTCTAATGCCTTAAAATTTGCAAATCCATGGTTGTACCCTCTGCTAAACTTGGATCCATAACCAATTTAGAATTATTCTTTCTTCCTATTATCCATATTTTATTTTATCCTTTATTTGTATTTTGGGTTTGTCATATGAGAGAGACCATGTGATACTTGTGTGTTCAATTTACTTTACTTAACATTACGGTCTCAAGGTGCATCCAAATGACTTAGGTATACCCTCCATTATGGCAGAGTAGTATTCACTGTGTAATAAATGCAACATTTGATTCATCTGTTGATGAACAATATGGATAGGCTACTTCCAAAATTTAGCTGTTGTGAGCTATGCTGCTGTAAATATGCATATGCATGGGAAAAGCTGGGTTAAATGGAATTTCTAGTTTTACCTTTTAAAGGAAACTTCATACTGATTCCTATCGTGGTTTACTAGTTTACATTCCCACTAACAAGGTAGAAGTGTTCTTTTTCCCTGGAGCCTCAGCATGGTTTTTACCAAAAAAGAAATCGTTTGATTTATTGATGATAGCCATTCTTTCTAGGGTAACATGGAATCTTAGTATTGCTTTAATTTATGTTTGTCTCATGGTCAGCAATGTTGGGCATTTATTCAAGTATTTACTGGGCATTTGTACTTCTTTTAAAAAATGTTTATTCATTTCAGATGCCTATTTTTTGATGGAGTCTTTTGTTTTGGAAACTCTCATTTTTTTTTTTTTGAGTTCTTTATATTCTGGATATTAGTCCACCTTCTTAGGAACAGCTGGCAAGTTTTTTTTTTTTTCCATTCTGTAGAGTGCCTCTTCACTCCATTGGTTGTTTCTTTTGCAGTGTCAAAGCTTTTTGATTTGATATGGCCTCATTTGTTGATTCTTGATCTTTCACGTCCTTGGTTAGGTTAATTCCTAAATAGTTTTTTTTATGGGTTGTAAAAAGTACTATTTTCCTAATTTCTTTCTTGTTGAGGACATTATTGGTATACAGGAACAATTTTGATTTTTGTGTGTTGACTTTGTATTCTATGCCACTGAATTTGGTTATTAACTCCAGAAATTTTTTGGTGAAATTGTTTGGGTCTTTCATGTAGAGGATCATATCATCTGCAAATGTGATAATTTGACTTCTTCCTTTCTTATTCATATGCCTTTTATTTCTTTCTTTTGTCTGATTGCTCTGGTTAATGTTTTGAGAACTACAGCTGAATAGGAATGGTGATAGTAACCATCCCTGTCTTTTTTCTGATTTTAGAGGAAGGCTTTCAGCTTCTCCCCATTTAATAAGATGTTGGCCATTGGTTTGTCATAAATGGTTTATTGGGGTGTGGTGGTACACACTTATAGTCCCAGAATTTGGGAGGCTGAGGCAGAATGATTACTGTGACTTCAAGGCCAGCCTGTTCAAGGCCAGTCTGAACTATAGAGGGAGATCCTATCTCAAAAAAAAAAAAAGCTTTTGGCTTTTTCAGATTGAGACAGGTTCTTCTATTTTCCTCAGGATTTTTTTTTAAATCATGAATTGGATTTTTGTCAAATGTTTTTTCTGTGTCAATTGAAATGATAATGTTTGTATGTCCTGAAATGATAATGTCCTGTTTGTATGATGTATTACATTTATTGATTCATGTATGTTGACTCATCCTGGTATCCCTGGAATGAAGCCTACTTGGTCATGATGTATCATCTTTTTGATGATTAATCCCATTCTACATACCAGAGTTACCTGGGAAATGTAGAAAGTTCCTATACGACTCCTACAATATCAATTTTTGAGCAATAGATTCTAAAACCCTACAAGACTTTCTGTGTTAAATTTCTCGTAATTCCAGAGGAATGCCCAAAATACAAAGAATACCTAATAATAAGACTAGTTTCCTCTCTACTTACACATCGTCAAGGTATGCACAAGGGTTTCATTTGGTGTGCACAAAGCGGTGAATTATTTTGACAGCATCCCATCAAAATACCACAAGCACCACATCTCTCTTATGGTCTGAGGGCTAGAACTGCCTCCAGTTCCCTACTCTAATGAAGATCTAATACAATATGTGCCACTGGTTCCTGAACTTGAGGTGCACTAACATATAAGGAATGCCATAGTGTTTACATGCCTGAACTCCAGAATACTTTTGTATTAAATCATAGACATGCAGCTATTCCACTAATATAGGGTTGACTCAGAAAGTTAAAGAAAGTGCAGTTGTTATTAACCATTCTATGTCTTCAGTGATACAATTACTAAGCCATCTCTTCTCATAAGCAAAGTTTAAATACATTGGTGATAAAATGCATGAAACCAGAGAGGGGCAGAGTTTAAAAGAGTGAATGTGAACAACTTAATTCCACAGTACAGGAACAGACAGAAGAAATTATTCTTGAAGGTCATATTTTGATCGAGAAAAAGGAATGTAAAGTTTTTAACGTGGAACTGCTTGATCTCTAAGACTAAATCTAGATTATCTATAAATAAATGGAATAACCCTTGCAAAAAGTTTTCGGTAAGATTCCATGTGGCAGCACAAAGAAGCCATGGAGATTTTTTCCTAAGTCTTTTTTTTTTCTACCTAAGTCTTCTTTATATTTTAAAAATTTTTATCAGTATATGTTTGCAGTACATAATGATTACATTCATCTCGGGGAGTTGGCACATGTAATATTTTGGAATTTTCATTGTGCAAATCATACTACTTTAATTAAAATTATATTTTCTTGTGATATTATAAATCAGTTGCTTTCTTAATTTTGTTTTTACATTGTTCATTGATAATGTGTGAAAATATAACAATTTTTGTTTGTTAATCTTGTATCCTGCAACATTGCTGAATGTCTTGATTGGCTGCAACAGACATTTTTTGGATTTTCTACACAGAAAGTCTTGCATCTGAGTATACATGGCTTTACTTATTACTGAAAAGAAAAGAAAAGCAAAGAAAAGGAAAAGAAAGAAGACATCCAAGGTTCCTCTGTCCTCCTGGCTGGCCAGGTTCCGGGGCCCAGGGCCTCTGGCTTGAGGTTCCCTGCTTGGAGAACCGCGAACTACATGTCCCAGCAGGCCACGCGGCGCCAGCCCCACAGAGCGCAGTGTAGGTGGTGGAGGGCGTAGTTTCCTGGGAACTCCTGGCTGCTTGAGCCTGTGCCGCTGCGGTGAGTCCCTCGGGTGAGTAGCGGCATCTCTTCCAAGACTCGCGCTGAGCCTAGGACAGCTGAGCTACGCGGCGTGCGGAGCGCCCTGGAGCCCGTGTGACGCGCCGGCCTTGGCATTGTAGCCACTCAGGAACCCGTTGGGGAGTCCTGACTGGTGACCTTGTTCCGGGGCGAGGCGCAGGGCCACATGGTTCCTCTGACTTGCAGGGACCCGCCCCCTCTCCAGAGATTCTCTCTCCGGCTCGGTACACAGCGGGCATTCGTGTGTGCTGTGCACTCGGGTGGTACAACCCTGCGTGCACAGTAGGCAGAACTGGACTAGGGCCGAAGGTGGCTCAGGGAGAAACTTTCACACCTTAGTGGCTTTGTGCGCTACCAGAACGAGGCTGCTGGGACTGGAGCGGAGTGGTGAAGAGCAGGGGCGGCCCTGACGTTGCAACTCTCCACCTGGGATAGCGACTCGTCCCAGTCTAGTGCTCTTCGTTAGCACTTTCCAGATGACCTGTGCTTCTGTCTGTGTGCCAATAGCGCTCGGTGTGAGAGCAACCTGTAGAAAACACCCGTTATAGCTGACTCCCAGGGTTAAGTGACATTTAGTTTTCACCAACTAAAGACTCAGTCAACAGGTGTTCATTGATGTCCTCCTTCGTGTTTGGTGCTCAGTGGGCGCCCAAGAAATATGTGCAGAGTTGAAGTGAATTGGATTTTGTGCTGGTATACATTTTCTTTAAGCATTTACTTATTGGGGTAGAAACCTTAGCATGCAGCAGAATTACGTGAGGGCTTATACCCCCAAATGTGGTGGTCTTGTGTGGTATGAGTACCAAGAATTTGTGAGTCTAATGAGTACCCACAGTTTGAGTACTACTATTTTATAGGAAAAAAAAAACCTGTGAACTCTTTCCACCTGGTATGGATCCCTGTGAGTGCTACTTTTGTAGTTGTAGGAAGAATGTGCAGATATACTTTGTGCATTGTTAATTCCCCTCACATACAAATTTTCATGTGGTTTGACGTGTCGTTTTTTCCTGGATTACAGTATAGTCTGCCTTGATTGTGTCTTGCTTAACACAGGCTTCAGGGATGTGAGATTTGGCTTCTGTTGTAGTTCAGGCTGGCCTCCTACCTCTGCCTCTTGAGTGCTGGGATTATAGGTGTGTGCCACCATGCCCTTCTCTATTTATATTCTTATGAGGGAGGGACCTATGAGATAGTAGTACTAGGTTTACTGACCCACCCTTTCCCCCCGTAACCTGGGCAGCTCACTGAAGAACGGTTTTGTTTAGATTTCCATGTCAGATAGTCTCTGGCTCTTCTCAGAGCTCAGGAAGCTGCTTGTTCTTGTCCACTGTGCAGTCTTGGTTGGAGCAGACACACCTGGTTTCAAGTTCTGGCTCCTTGGCTAAGTTTATTCCACTTCTGTAGATTGAGGTTCTAACAGCGTGCCCTTCAGAATAGTTATGCACTGTACGAGAGCTATTGAAACGCTTGTCCCTCTATCTCTCTGGTGGGAGGCTGATTCTTTTACTCTGCTTATTCTTTTTGGGTGTCTTTCCATTTTTTCCCCTGGGTTCCCCTTCCTAGGTTGAACTGAATGGAGAATTTCTATTACTTGCCTAGGTGAGATTTATTTTCCTTATCTACTCTGGGACATTGGCATTTCAGAGATCCTTTTTCTAATCAATATTGACTAAAACAACATCTGGCCATTTAATACTAGGAAAGAGTATATGGTTAAAATTTGGTTCCTGCATTGGACTTCATCACTGTTCGCAGAACAGAGTAGGCTGTAAATATCCTTGGGTTCAAATCACAGTTCCTGGGAATTGATTTGCCTTGTATGCTTCTTATCCACATCAGTGATCATGTTTCTTTGTACACTAGTTCACTTCCTTCAAAGATAGTTTTGGATCTTTACTAGTCTTGGGAATGGTCTAGAAAAAAATAATGCTCATGCCTGGCAAGCACAAGTTCTGAGTTTGAATTTTGGTACTAAAAAAAATTAGAGCAACAAAAAATAATTCTCGTCTGTCTAGGAAATAGGAGGAAACAGTGATCACATTAGAGGTTTTCTGGAATTAGATTCCTAAGTGCCTTTTCGCTGTAGTCATTCTCACTTTTGTACTTGGCAGGAAGAAGTGATTCGAGGCTTATATTCCTGGTCATGGCATTGAGAGGGGGAGCAGATGGGTGGTAACTGAAAAGCCTAGTTACTTCCTGACCCTCATGAACATTAAGTGCTTGATTTCCCTTTTAGTTCTGTCCAGGGGATGGAGATTTTGTTTCACCATCAACTCCCACTGTCAAACTTTCCGTTACCTAGTTTTGTGAGGTGGGCCATTGAGATGGTGTTCATTCTTACTGATCTGACAAACAACTGTCAACTTTGCAGACTGGAACAGATTGTTCTTAGTGAGATGTATTGCTTATCTTTTACTTGGCATGCCTTTCATTTCCAAGGTTCCACACAGTACCTCCCACATATGGCATTGTTTGGGATGGTAGAAGGTCAGAGGTTATAGTGCCTACATACAGTGACTGTGTATTTAAGGGCAGTAGTAAGAACCTTAGTGACCTGTGGTTCATGTGTCCTATCAAAGAAAGACATCATGGGCCATAAGAAAGAAGAGGACTAAGCCCCATTCAAGTTTTAATCTGCCATTTACTAGCTAGGTCATTTGGGACAAATCAGTCAAGGTGTCTGCTCTTTGGTTTTTTCAAGTTCTTCTGCTCCTGGGAGGGTGGTATTTGTCTTACCTTCCTGGATTGCCTGGAATATCCAGTGAAATGAGCTTAAAAGTCTGTACAAAGGTTAATTATTACTATTATTCTCTAGTGATTAGGTTTTAGGCTCTTGGTGGCCTTAGATCCCACAAGGTATGTACTGTTATGATAGGTAATTCAGGTAGAAATAAAAAATGCAAGTAAACAGAAGAGGACAGATGATTCATTAGCAAGATATTTAATAATGAAAGATGTTTTTCATTGACAGACATATTTCATGCTTGACAGGTCTTTTAAAATACCCCAAGGGAGGCAGTTCATTTGCATGTTAAAGACTTACTGACACCTTATGGAAAACTCCAGCTCCAATCTATTTAGACACAGTTTGGCTCCCATACCAGAATCATCTATTTTATGTATTTCAATTTTCACCTCTTTTATTATCTGAGGACATTTGCTTGAAAGTTGAGTCTTGGAAATGGTTGCTTTTCTGCCACATCCCCTCCCAGAGGTGATCTCAAGGTTAGGGATAGCCTTGCCTATCAGGATCAGGTATGGGTGTAGTACAAAAGGAGGACAGGGTTTAGGGGAGCAAGAACTGGGGGATCATATTAGGAATTTCGGGGAGGATGGCTATTTCACTGGCAGCCCAGAGTGGATATTTCCACCTGAAGCCTGTATTGTTATTGGCCCTGCACAGGCCTTTTAGGGTACAGTTAATTAATTCATTCAGTGACTCCTTCAATAAATGCTTTTGGATGAGTGTATGAGGCAAATGCATGGCAGATAACAGCTTCTGGGTCAAATCTGGCTGTGTTCATTTCTTTATATGTCCTCTGAGGTTACTCTGGGCTACAGTGTAGAGGTGAGTAGCTGCCTCAGAAATGGTATAGCCCACAAAGTCAAAATAATTACCTTAAGACTGTTTATAGAAGACATAGAGAGGGAGGCAAAGGCAAAGGCTACACTGGAGGCCACATTGGGCCTGGCATGGGGGAGGATCTGCAAGGTGGCCAGTGAAGTTGGACTGAGTTAACAGAGGGAAAAGTGGAAGGGCCTGAGAGGAGGGCAAGAGGGGAGGCAGATCTAGTAAGGCCTTGTAGGCTGTGCCCAGCCTTGGCTCTTTGCAAGTGAGGTTGGAACACAGGAGAGTGTTGCTGGACGTGTGTTTTTGTGTTGAGAATAGACTGGGGAAAGATTCACCCTCTCATTAGTTTCATCATTTATTAGCAAATTGAGTGCTGTATTTATGTCTAACTTGGTCTTGAGGTCATTCCTAGGAGAGTGACCCTAAACTCTAGTCCTGCCCTGATGGGGGGCCTAAGAGATTTGGTCCTGGATGTTTACAGTGTGCCTTTCTCAGGATATTTCTTTATTCGGGTAGACAGCCTAATACCTGTTTCCAGGCTGCTGCCAGGTGTTTCCGTCACAGGGCATGTATTTATTTTATTTTATTTTACTTTTTTCAAATTCATTTTATTTCAAGGAGAAAAAGAAGAAAATAACCTAAAAATTCCAGAAGATGTCAATCAGGGGCAACAGTGATACATACGTTGTACATTGTCATCCCCAAATCACCAGAGCACAAGACATCTGCATTCAGGTGTCCAGACAATACCAGCACAAATCTTTCCCTTCAGTAAACTCAGAGAAATCAGTAGTATAACTATCTTCACTATTATACACACACACACATACACACACACACACACACACACACACACACTCATAGATGTGTGGTTTCTTTCGGCTTTTCACACTAATGAAACAATATGTTTACACGTGTGTCACTTACGAGTATGGTCTCAAGTTGCATCCATTTACTTATCAAAGTCTCCAGTTTACCCTTCTTTATGGCTGAGTAGTACTCCATTGTATAAAAGTACCACGTCTTTTTTTATCCATTCCTTGGTTGATAGGCATTTTTTTTTTGACACTGGGTATTGAACTCATGACCTCACACTTGCCACGCAGGGACTTGTGCCACTGAACTAAATCCTCAGCCCTCATGGGCATTTGAGTTGTTTTAAAGATTAAGCTAGTATGGATTATGCCGTTATAGACATGGGTACACATATATCGCTGTGGTATGATGTTTTTAATTCTTTTGGGAAGATACCCAGAAGGGGAATAGCTGGAAATACCTGGGTTGAATGGGATCTCTAGTCCTAGCTTTTTGAGGAATCGTCACACTGATTTCCACAGTGGTTGCACCTGTGCAACAGTGGAGACGGGCTCCTTTTTGCCCACAGCCCTTCAGCATTTGTTATTGCTTGATTTCTTGATACTAGCCATTCTTAAAAATGACCCTACTGGGTCGACATTTTTCTATTTGAGACAGGGTCTTGCTATGTAGTTCAGGTGGGCCTTGAACTCACTGTGCAGCCCTTACTGGTGTCAAAGTCATGGCATTTGTCCTGCATGACCTCATGCCTGTAATCCTAGCACTTGGGATTATTGCTAGGATTACAGGCATGCACCAATGCACCAGGCTATGGGTTGGCATTTTTAAATGCTCTGTCATATGGATTATATGGGGCTTCAAGAAGTTGGGATTTTCTTGCGGTCATGCAGCTGGTGACCAGTTAGGCCAGGCCTCTGTCCAGCTCCAGAGGCTGAACTTGTAGCTATATTTGCCCTGTACTTCCTTCTTAATGTGAGCTTCTCTGGATATCCCACAGGAAGGGCCCTGCATCACCTTCCTGGGTCCCCTGGTATTGAGGATCTTGAAGAAGGATAATGTATAAGGACCTGAGGTACTCAACCTAATTTAAAGTCCACTTCTAGGTCTGGTTAGGAACCTGTATCTCAGTAGGAACAAAGTATGTAGAGAGGAGAAAGCTAGGAGGAAAGTTGAAGTAAAAATGCTTAAGGTATGACCTGTTATGTATCAACTCACCAAAGTAAATGTGATTATTATGAATCACGAACATACCATAAAATAAACAATCAAAAAAAAAAAAAAAGAAAGTAGAGAGTGAGTTGAGTGCTAAGCCTTTTCAACAGTATTGAAGAAAAACCCTACAGGCTGAGGCTAGGAGAGCAGGTAAAATTTAGGATTAGGTAGGAGCATGCTGAACGCTGAAATCCTCTGGGACCTGACAGAGAGGGGATCCTTTGCCAATCCTGGCATTAGGTGAGGAGATCATGAGAATAAAAATATTAATAAATGGAGGGAAAGCAGTAACTCTTAGGTCTTACTACACAGGTGGCAGCTTGCTAAACTTTCTTAAAAATTTTATTTAAGGAGAAAAAAAACCAGAAAAAGGGTATAAGTTATACCGAATTTCAGAAAAAATAAACAGTAGGAAATCACTAGTTAATAGATTACATATTGTCATCTTAGAAATAGTTGTTCAAGTTACAAAATTAAAGCATGTAAAGTGGACATTCAAACAGCGAGACTGCAAACAATTCTGTTCAATGATCCAATAAAACTCAGTAATATTGTTATCTATCTTATATACTTAAATATACATGTAGTTATATCCTTTAGAGCACTTTGTTTTCCTCTCTTTTGTACAATGACAATTACACATTTTGGGTTTTATTACTCCCACAGTTCTTATTACTTTTTTTGAAGAGACTAAAACCAAATGTGACATAACAAAACAGATTCAGTCAAATCAAAAGGATGGACATAGTACATAATGTAAAAACAGAATACAAGGTGATCAACAATGGTTCCATAATGCCTCTTGCTATCTTAAAAAGAATTGCCTATACCATCAGTTATAATAAAATTGAACAAAACAGTAAAGAACAAGACCAATAAAACCAAAACATTGGAGACATTACAGGACTTCAAAAGAAGATAATAGTCAAACCAGAATGGGCATCATAATGAATCTTATTGTCTTCACAGTTGTTGCCTATACTCTCGAACTTGGTACTATTAAGCAAAACAGAATAGGGTAAAGTCAGTCAAAACAAGATGGTGAGAGCAATACAGGGATTCAAATCAAGTTAATAGGAAATCAAAGTGGGTTACTATAATATATCCTGATATTTTTTATTTATTTTTCCCCTTAATTAAAAAGATAAAAATAAAAAGTAAATAATAAAAAAAAGGAGATTAAGATAAAAGAGGGCATAACAACAAAACAGCACAGGTCAGAACATAACCATTTAAGCAAAATAGTGTTTCGCCACAAGATATTCCGACATAAAAGTAGTTACCATAGTGTCTCTTTCCTTGAAATCTTTGAGTATAACTTTGTATACTGTATTGTTAAACATTTTTATATGGTTCATTTCATTTCTTACCTCTCCATCTCTAAATACTCCTGTTCATCCCATTTAAAGAACAAGATCATGAACCTCGTGGATATTTTGCAGTTACCCTTGGTCTTCCCTGGGCCATGTTGGCTCAGCTCCAGGCCTGCTGACCCCCATAGTTTTCTGTCTGAAGCAATCGTTAAAATGTTGGCTGGAAATATAGCTCAGTGGCACAGTGCCAGTCTGGCAAGTGTGAGGTCCTGAGTTTGATTCCTGGTACCCCCCCTGCCCTCCAATGTTGGCAAAATGGAGAGGAGAGAAAGAGGTTTTCACAAAGAAAAACAAACAAAACAAAACAAAACAAACAAAAAAAGAAAATAGAAGATGCTAGAAAGCCATGATTTTGAGTTATTTTTATATGCTTGTTTGTTTTTCAGCTTTATTGAAGTAAAATTGACAATTACATATATTCAGGGTGTATGCATATACATTGTGTAATGATTGCCACAACCAAACTAATCAACATTATCTATTGCCTCACATAGGTTCCCTGTGTTGTACATATGGTAAGGGCATTTATAATCCAATTCTTAGTGAATTTCGAGTATGCAATCTAGTATTAATTGTAGTCACCATGTTGTGCATTAGATCCTCCAAACTTACAACCAAAACTTTGTACCCTTTGGCCAATGTTTTCTCATTTCACCTTATCAAATGTGCTACTCTACATCTATGAGTCTGACTTTTTTAGATTCTAAAGAAGGTAGATCATGACTGTCCTGTGTCTGGCTTATTTTTCTTAGTGTAATGTTTTCCAGGTTCATTCATATTGTAACAAATGGCAGGATTTACTTCTTTCTTAAAGGTTGAATAGTATTCTGTTGATAACTCTCCTGTTATTCATTATGGACAACTGAGTTGTTTCCATATCTTGGTTATTATGAATAATTACGTATTCTTTTTATTTTTAGTTACAATTCCTTTCTTATAGAAACCGGAGCTCATCCCAGAAGTTGGGCCAGCAACTCAATCAGCACATGTGTTTAGGGAAATGAATGATTTTCTTTAATTATTTATTTAAAAATAATTGTTTGTAGTTACTCTTGTAGAGTGAATAGTCACGGGTAAAAGAACGGGATGCCTTTGAGGGGGAGTTTTGCTAAAGAATTTGAGCACATTAAATATTCCTTTATTAAAGAAAATATTTGGAAGAGTGGTTCTCAAACATGAGCTTGTTGGTAAATAGGTGGTAAAAATCACCTATTACCTTATTTATTAGAACATAGATTCCTAAGTCTTTTCTCTAGAGTTGGTGGGTCAATGTGGTATGGGGTGGGCTCCAGGAATTTACCTTTTTTAAAGTGGCACTTAAGTTAACATGTTTTCAGTTGTTCTTCTGACCATACTTTACAAATGTTGGGTTAGAAAAAGGAGACTGGCCGAGCATGGTGGCTCATGCTTATAATCCCAGCACTCGGGAGGCTGAGATAGGAGGATCGTTGTGAGTTCGAGACCAGCCTGGGCTACAAAGTGAGTTCAAGGCCAGCCTGAACTGCATAGCGAGACCCCATCTCAAAAAAGACCAAAAAGAAAAAGGAGGCTGCAAAGGGAAAAAACAAAGGAATTGTAAAATTTACAGAGCTCAAAAAGATTCAAGAAAGGCAAGGAAAAAAAAACCCAAAAAAACAAAAAAACCAAAAAAAAAAAAAAAAAAAAACAGACCAGGGAGGAAAACTAGGATGTGTGGAAGTTGATAAATTTAAATCCAAATACAGAAGTTATATAAAATACAAACAGAAAGGGTCAAATATATGCTGTTTAGTGGAACACTATAAAACTAAGTTGAAAGTTATACAAATGAAAAGGATGTATGTTTATAAATACTTTGAGAAAAATCTGTGAGAAAAACCTGTGTGGCTATTTAATGAGACAGGAGTCAAACCAGACTTCCCATGAAAGCAAGGCTGTTTGGAACAGTAGCTTCCACACAGAGGGGAAGTAGGCTGAGAACAGGGAGGCAGCGCTCACAGACTCAGTCTGGAGCAGAAGCCCAGAGATGACTGCATCTGGCTGCTGTGTCTGTACAGGATTGATACTGACAGGAGCTTGGCCGTGTACCTCTCCCAGGGCGGCCTCTGCACTGGCAGCTGCAGCTGGTGTGTGGTATCTTAGTCTAATATAGAATGCTCAGGAGTTGCAGAGAAAGCATCCTGCTAGGTGCACTGGCCCCAGAGAAAGGCTGCATAGCTACTTGCTGGCCTGAGCAAGAACAAGTGGATGGGGAGGCTTGGCATGGTGGTGCATGCCTATCATTTCAGCATTTGGGAGGCAAACCCACAAGTTTGAGGCCAGCCTGGGCTATATGGTGAGTTCACACATAGTTGAACTACATAGTGAGATCCTGTCTCAAAAAAAAAACCAAGTAGGTAGGAAAAGGTCACAATGACTAGCAGATGAGTTTTGTTAAACAAGTTGAATCAGCAATTGGACATTGAGCCCTAGCCAGAAAGTACCTTACAAGACTGTGTGGACAAAATAGTGTCAGTCATGGTGTTTGTCCCCAAGAGTGTAAACTGTAGACTAGGGGCAATCTACTCTAACCATTAAATATTTTGGAAATCAAGTAGGTATGGAGAGTAGGTATGGCTGCTTCTGCCACGCTGCCAATTTGGTGGTGGCCTGCCCCTTTTGACCTGGGCACCAAGGTTAATGAAGCCTGTTACATCATGTTGTAATAAAAGTAGTGATGATTAAGGTGCCTTTCCTACTTTTCCTATCTAAAATAACATCCTTCATTTCTAGGGAATCACCAAACCCTCTTTGCTTTTCATCTCAGCACTTAGTAGGAGTTCTGATATTCTACTGTACATCTTTTTGCTTGTTATCTGCCATTCCCCTTAGAGTATAAGCTCTATGTGGGTGAGAACTTCATTCGTCTCCACATCTAGAACAGTGGTTGGCACTGTCAAAGGAACAACTTTTGAGAATTGATTTGTGTTGGGAACTATGCCAACTGTTTTAGGTACATCATCTCATTTTACCTAAGAATTTTGAGGTAAGCATCATCCTATTTTGATAAGATTAAGAGATTAAGAGATATGATAAGAGATAAGATTAAGGCTCAATGAGACTAAGAAAAAACGATCCAGGATCATACAGTCTGTAAGTGGGAGAGCTAGAATTTGAATCCCAGATTGGCCATGAAACCCTTTACTGCTATTTTTCTCAACATTGCTTTCTTCTGCAGGGTCTGAGGACATGGCCCGAAAGGTTCTCAAGCTTGCTTCATGGACCAGCATTGCTCTTGCTGCCTCTGGGGTTTATCTCTACAGCAACAAGTACTTGGACCCTAATGACTTTGGTGCCGTCAGGGTGGGCAGAGCAGTTGCTACGGTAGGTTTTTCTCACTTTGGAGGTAGCAGAGGAACTACAATTTTTTTTTTCTTTTTTTGTCCTTTTGAGACAGGGTCTCGCTATGCAGTTCAGGCTGATCTTGAGCTCACTTTGTAGCTTAGGCTGGTCTTGAACTTGCAGTGATCCTCTTGCCTCAGCCTCCCAAGTGCTGAGATTACAGGTGTGCACCACCACGCCTGGTTGGAACGTCAGTGTTACTTGCAGGTATATCATATGCACAACAGATAGATACGCAGGTCATACATTTGTACCATTACAAGGGCCAAAACTCCATTTATACAGTTGCGTAGACATGGATGTGCATCTCATGTATCTTCATTTCTCTACACACAACCTCTGTCATCCTGCAGCTCAATAGAATATGATTGCATGAGATCTCTGTTCTGAACATTTATGTTTTAGGTTCTGTATCTTATTATACTGATAACTCATAGGGGCAGCAAGCACCTCTCAGCAAACACAGAGGAAAGAAAACTTTATGGAAAGAAGACCTTGCAGATTAAATTCTGCCAGCAAGCTTGATTTTATTCTAGTGAGTTAGTGTGAATGCATCTACATACTCTAAAGCATTGATGGCGAGCTTTTAGTGATACAGACAGCCCTCTGCGGCATGCTTGCCAAGGATTCGCTACCACTGCTCTGGGGTATCCATGTCCTGGAAGACTTTGAGAATTTCTTGGTTCCTCAAAGAGTGAATCCAAGTTAAATAATGGATCTTTAGAGGTTTTCTTTTGTAGGTACTCAAATATTTGGAAAGAAGAGGGGAGGGTATCAACTGGTGCTTCGTAAAACAGCTGCTAAGCTCTGCATTCTTTAAAGGGCTCTGGTACATTCTTCACAGTGACCTGGTGGTTGGTGTTTAATGAGTATATGTCGAATGGAATTATGCCTCGGAGGGTGCAAAGAATCATTCTTTAATATAAATCTTGTAAGCTTCTTAATTTCTAGGGTCCTCAGATGCTCAGTTCTAAAAAGGGAGGTTTAGACTTGATAATCCTTAAAGCTCCTCCATGCCTGAGATATCTAGGAATGTGTACTTTTCTGATTCACCAAGGATAAGGGAACCTGTTCAGAATAAAAAATTATGCTGTTAGAACAAACGTAAATACAGGATAATGTTTATTTGTGATATCTTTTTAAAGAATAGGATAAATTTATCTGGTGGCATTCATTCAATTAGTATTTATTGAGCTTCTGCTCACGTGCCTCACAGTGTAAAATGTGCTGGGGTACAGTGAAGAACTGAAAGGACCAGGCCTTGTGTTTATAGAGCTTCAATTTAGAGACTTTATAAACAAGGAAACAGGTAAGCAGGGAACTTTTGGGTGATGGAGTATTATGATAAATAATTAGGAGCTCCTGGTGGAGAGGGGCAGCTTTAGGATGGTCTTTTTGCAGAGATGGCATTTGTGCTAAGCCCTAAGTGCTGGGAAGAAGTGGCTGAAATCTGGGGATAGGGCATCTGAGGGTGGACTGGTGCCTTCTGTAGGTCTGGCAGCCCATGTTGGGGCCTGCAGCTGTAGGGCGTTGGTGTTTGAGTGCTAAGCTTTCCCCTTCTTTTCCCCTCACAGACAGCCGCCATCAGTTATGACTACCTCACCTCCCTAAGGCATGTCCCCTATGGCTCACAGGAATACTTGCAGCTTCGATCAGAGGTAAGAGAACAATGGGGGCCCATCTGAACTGGGACAGCTAGGAGGCTTCCTGTGGGCAGTTGGAGGGGAGCGGAGAGCAGAAGGGTATTGACACGAGGGCCACTGGCAGGGGGGTTTGGAAGGAAGGTAGTACTACCTCCTTCTGTATATGCAGGTATTTTAGTGCCTCTCAGTGGGGCTGTCAGATCGACAGTAAGCTGGGTCTCTTGATGTTGGGTTATTATCTCCAAGGTGCTGGCTGGGAGGCTGGTGTGTGATTCTGGTCAGGGAAGTTGTGTGTGAGGTCTCAGGAAGAATGTCCACTCTTGTTCTTTTCCTCCTCTCCTTTCTCCTCTTTTTTCCTTTCTCCTTTTCCCCTTTCCCTTCCCTAGCCCTTACTTTATTATGTTATTTTACTAGAGGGTCTTTCTATGTGACCTAAATTGGCCTCAAATTTATAATGTTTGTGCTTTAGCCTCCTGAGTAGCTGGGATTATAAGCATGGGTCACTAAGCCTGCGGGTCCCCGACAACTTCTAAACTGTCTTCTTAGCCAAAATCCAACTGAAGGAGATTAAATGCTTCCCTGTCCTTTGAAGGCCACTTGGAGACTCTCGTTGGAGAGGAACTGTCAGCTCATTGTGGATGCTGGGAACTAGGCAGTTAATTTGGATGCTGTATCTAGATATCCTTAAGCGTTGGGGGATCAAGGAAGAGAGCACTTTTGTGGGATGTAGGTTGAACTTGAGGTCAAGCATAGATACTTTTGGCTCTTCCAGAGAGTTTTGGATACACTGACTGGCTTGTCTTTGTTCAGGTGGTCCCCTCAGCCTGAAATGTTCTTTTGCCCCTTAGAAAATCCCTAATTATCTTTTTGGGTATATATGTGTGAGGCTTTCCTTCTCAGGCATTCTTTGTACATATGAAAATTAATTTTATAATTTGTATTTAAACTTTTCATTATGAAAGTTTCATCCATCTACAAGAATAGATAAAATAGTGTCATGAGCCCCTCTGGAGCCCTCTGACTTAAGAAGTTGTCAATATTTAATTTGTCATTTATTCCTTTATTTGTTCATTCTGTCATTTTTTAATTTTTTTTTTTTACTGAAATATTTTACTGCAAATCCAAGGCATTTTATTGTTTCATCTGTAAACAGTTTGGTATGTATCTCTAACAGATAA
Organism: Cavia porcellus; assembly: GCF_034190915.1. NCBI lineage: Eukaryota > Metazoa > Chordata > Mammalia > Rodentia > Caviidae > Cavia > Cavia porcellus. The sequence goes on along the minus strand of NW_026947514.1, from coordinate 24,713,867 downwards.
GGACTTTTGAAAAATCATAACCATGATACTGTGATCATACAAGATTAGCATTCTAACTGGGTGTGGTAACACATGCCTGTAATCCCAGCACTCTGGAGGTTGGAGCAAGAGATTGCCATATCTGTGCCTTATTGAGACCAATTTGGATTACAAAGTGACACTCTGTCTCAAATCAAAATAAAGCAAAATAAAACAAAGCAAGAAGAAGAAGAACAAAAAAGACTAGCAATTCTTTAATAATCTCTAATAGCTAGAAGTGTTCAAATTTCCTTTGACCCTAAGATACCTTTTTATAGTTAGTTTCAGTCTGGATTCAACAAGGTATATGCATCACATTTGGTTGACATTTCTAAATCTTTTAAAATCACATAGAGTTTCCTTTTCCTTCTTTGCTTTATTTTTATCTTCTTTTTAATTTTAAAAAATTTATCTAGCTATTTGCTTGCTGAAGAAACCAGATCATTTGTTTTATAGAATTTTCCATATTTAGGATTTGGCTGATTGCATCCTCTAAGTGTTTGAATGGATAATATGTTTAAATGGCACACAATTTAAAATGTATAATATTTGAAATAGACAAAATGACCCTCCTACCCTTTTTCTTGGAGGCAGTCATTATTTCTTGTGTATTTTTCCAGAGATAACTTTCTATTTGAATTTAGTTGCTCTATCTTTATTCCTGCCACAAATGATAGTTGTTACATGTCTTTTCTGTTTTTACACTGTTGCTTCCTTTATGTAGGAGACTGGGTGTTCTTTTTGTGTATTGTTTTCAGTGATGATACCTAAAACAGAGTTGATTTGATGTCTGTTTTAGTACAGACTATATGCTACTAGCTCCTTGTCTTTGGAGAGGCCCACAGAAGAGTCCAAAGTTTGCAGTCAGAAGACCTGAGTTTGTGCCTTGGCTTTGGGAAGGTCACCTAACCTTTTGGAATTGTAATTTTCCCGGTCTATAAACTACATATGGTTGTACATTTACTGACGCTTAAATAAATAATATCTGAAACAGAACTATGCCTTGTAAAATGTAAAGCAGATGTGAAAATAAGTAGGATGTCTCCTGGAAGACATGCTTCATACAGAAAGGCTTGGTCTGTACTGTGTATATCTAGGACTGTAGCACTTTTAAGAGCACCCAAGACGCAGCTGGTTCTGAATAGACTTGTTGAACAATCAGATGAATGAAATACTGGTTTTTATTGAAGGATCTCAAACCCTCTGCCTGTAAGACTTAATGTATCTCTGCTTTCCCCCAGTTCCTCTTTCATCTAACCAGTGCTGTGAGTCTTTGAACCCCCCATAGTGAATTCTGTAGTGAGACTGACGCTAGGACACAGGAGTAAGACTTCTGCCTTGAGAAATCTGCGGAGCAGGCAGGCAACAAATGTTGTAAAGACAATTGTCTGTCCACATGTAGGTCATGTGAAAGACTGATGTTGCAGCTCCTGAAGAAGTTGATAGCACTGGGGATGCAGTAAGTGAAGTGCAGCTTGGCTGATGAGAGGCAGCACATGGTGGCTTGCACCAGTTAACAGAGTGTAGGCTGGTCCAGGAGTTGTGCCTGGGAAGGGGAAAGTGGCTGGCATGAAAGAGCAGAGTAAGTACTGCAGGAATGTTTTCTTCCATTGGAGTACATATCTACTCTCATCATTGTGGCTGATAAAGAAATGAGCAAAGGATAACACATAATTATCTCACCTGTCAAGCCAGCACCTCCAGTTCCAGAGTAGGTCAGAGCTAAAAGACTAGCAGAGCAGGCAGTGACTTTAAGAAGTACTTTCAAGGTTGGTGCTGGCTGAGTGGGTTCTCATGACTCAGCTGTGCATCTGGAGAGTGGGCAGACACATAAAGACACAGGTCTTAGGGGCACACTGGCAGGCACTTTGGTAGGGGGCTAAGGGGAAGTGCTCAGGGGCTTAGGAGAATTTCTGGTGCCTTGGATATCCATCACCTGGGATGCATGTGACCTGGCTTTTCATGAAACAGAAGGAAGTAGCTGCTTATGTAATATCCAGGTAAAGGGCTAGAGGAAGCAGGGCAGGATTGATTCTGACCAGGGTGTTGAGATTTAGTAGATAGCTCTGAATTTTTGCAGCTTGGAAGCCATTCTTATTTTGGAGAACAGCTGTATGAGGTTTGAATAGGGCTTAACTCCACCCTGGTTAGCCAGGCAGTTGGTGGAGTCCATTCTGTTGGCCCATAGAGATTGATTCAGGGATAGACACCTGAGCCAGTTCTGGCCAGTGAGCACTGGGTCCAAGACTTTTTGGGAATAGCATCTCTGACCTGTTTCACTGGGTTAGTTGAGAGTGTTGAGATATTGGCTTAGAGCTGCTGACAACCATCTTCTCACCATAAGGGCAAAATCCATCTACCCATGGAGCTTGTTTTGCAAAGAACTGTCAGTTTCATTATTGATAAATGCTTGGCTGGATATTCATTTTGGTGCTGGAGCAAGAGCTTTTGCTTGGGCCAGTGATGCTGCTCAGCAGCACAATACCTGCCTAGCAACCACAAGGCCCTGAATTTGATTTCTGGTATCCCCATCCCCCCAGAAAGAGATTTTTTTGCTGACTTCACCCCAAACTCAATGGACTTCCTACCTAGGCACAGATGTGGCAGGACAAGCTTTCAGATGGAGGCCTGCCTCTTAGGGAAGAGAAGAGCTGAATACTAGAGCTACACAGTTAAGCAGATTCCAAAAGCAGAGAAAGAAAATGGTGTGAGCTGCTCCCAAACTCACCATTTGGGTTGGTGACTTCTTGTACCACAAGGAGAAGGGAGGGAAGACAGAGATCAGTAGTATCACACCTCTCTCTAATAGGGCTCCCTCCATTGCTCACATGAAATTTAGAATAGGGCATTAACCAGTGTTATGGTTAACATCTGGATGTCCCCCCAAAGTCTCAAGTGGTCACAGAGGGGTGCTTTTTAGAGGCAGCTGAATCTAGAGTTTGTGATTGATTCATGGTCCAATGCTGGGATTATGGATGTGAGTGCTACATCCAATCTGGGGCAGGTAACCAGCATACAATATAAGGGAGAGGAAGAGGCTTGCTCTTCCCTTTTTCTCTTTTTGCCTCTTTTGCTCTTGTTGCTTTGTATCTTCCACTGTTTTGAACTACTCTGTGACACCCTGCCTTGGAGCCAGCTGAATGTGAACTGAAACCTGCATAAACTGAGCTAAATAAACCTTTACTTCTTTAATTTTGGGTGCTGGGTATTTTGTCTCAGAAATGAGAGAAAAGTAACTAAGACAACCAGCAACACTTTGGGAAAGACAAATTAGCTGTAGATTTTCTCTAAGGATTTCTTGTGCCTCTCAAAATCTGCTAATTTTTATATCTGATCTTGGTTGGGGCATAGGCTACTTCAGGTTTGAGTATTAGATACTCATTTTGGCAAGTGCTAAAATCTGCACTTAGAGGGAGGAGTAAACTTGTAGAGCCATGGGATATAGCAGTATATTTTGGGATATAAGGGTGTCCATTTCTGACCAGTATAAATAGGCCAGAACAGTGTAAGGGACCAAGGGGTGATGTTGACACCATCCATAATGACTCATTTGAACTTGACAAAGACATCATGGGCATTACTTGTCTCAGGTCTCTGCTATACAAGTGTAGATCTTTTTGTCTAGGGGGGTGATGTGATTTCTTCAGCAGCCTCTGTTTGCCCTACTTGATTTTGACATTGAGATCTTGCTTCATCTTGGGTTTATTGTACTTTTTACTCTGTGATGTTCTTGTTTATCTGCTGAGATTTCACCTGAGGGAAAACACCATGTTAGCTAGAAAGTGGAAGCCAAGGATTCTGTGCAGCAGTCTTTGCCAACTCCTGCTGCTGGAGTTGTCTCCCACCCATGATCCTTTGGTCTGCGGCACTGCCTGGGGTGGGTTTGGGAAACACAGGGAAGGAGGAGGATCATAGAGCTTCATCACTTTGTCAGTCAGTCAGTTAATCCAACACATATTTGGCATTTATATTCCCAAGTGGAGAATATGAAGACCCAGAGAAGTTGGCAGATGCTAGCTTTGTCTCAGGCAAGGACTTCAACTCTTCATCAAATGAACAACTTCAAGTTTTAAAGATAATTCCTACCAGCCTGGTGAAGGTATGGCTACCCAGGAACTGTAGTAATATCTGGGTTTCAGGAATATTCATTGAAATCTGGTATTTTACTTACTTTTCCTAGTTGCTGGGACAAAACACTTAATACATGCAACTTAAAAGAGGAGAGGTTTCCTTTGATCTGTTCGTGTGTTAGAGTAGTCTTTATATGGTCAGAGGCTTGGTGGCAGGACCAGGCTTGGAGAAAACCTGTTTACATCATGGCAGCCAGGAAGCAGAGAGGGAAGGGAGGAGCTGGGAAGAGAGAGATACTCTTCTAAGTCACATTTGCAGTGACTCTATTCTTCTGACCAGGCCCACTGTAGAATCTCCATGATCTAATCACTTCTCTCCGTGAACCCTTCCTCTGAGCATATGAAGCCCCTAGGGAGGTACATCTAGAGATAAGCTATGACACCTGGCTGTTATGGATTAAGAACTGGTGGTCAACTTAATGCCAGCTGGATTACATCAGCATGGCACTTAGCATAGACGATCCACCTGAGGAAAGTTGCCAGCATAAAAAGAGACGTGGGGAAGGAGAAGCTATGCATTGAGGTGTTAATGAGTTGAGGCATTGAGGCATTGTGGGTTCCCACACAAATTGCTGTCTCCTGGAGAAGCTCTGGTCCTCACATCGAGCATTGCTTCCTGGCTCCGGAGGGGAAGACATGTGCTTCGGGTCTCCAGGATGAACTTGTCATGCTGGCTTCCTGGCATGTAACCCAGCTGTGCTTGTCGTCAGAGGAGCTCAGGCCCTCCATGTCACTGACGATGGCTGTGATGCCTTTCAGGACAGCCCTGGTCTTTGTTGTGAGTGTGACTTCTCGGCTCCAACGTAGAACCCTCATCCGACCAGCACAGCTCCTTCACCCCGCTGGTATGGACTTTCTGGCTTCTACCAATGACCTTTGGGCCTTCCCAGCACGGATCTGTTAAAAGAGACTGGTGTGAGTTCTTCTTGTGGGCTCTGGAACTCCAGTTGGACTTGGGGGAGACATTATCATGAGCTCTGGATTTTCATCTGAACTCATTGCTGTGGGATTTAGGCCCTTGACTAAATATTCTGTTTTTGGTGTTGCGGATAGATTTCCTGAATTTTCTCGTGTTAACTCCTGGTGACCATTATAAAAATAATGTTATAAACTCCATGTCCTGATTGTTCTCTGTACAACCCCTAACTACAACACTAACCAAAGCTGGCATTTCTTCTGTTCATCTTATTTTAGCCAGCTCTGTGTCGGGTGCTGAAGAAGGCTCTGAGGACAGGAAGGGAAACAAGGCTTCACCTCTGCCCTCAAGCTGTTCACAGTCTGCACTGGGGGGATGAGATGTAGGCATGGAATTGCCAGCCACAGAAGGATGGACTTGTCTTTATTATAGTTCTGGTGCCTGGTCTGGAATTATAACCATTGACCCTTGACACAAGCTAATTTTTAGCCAAGAGAGGCAGGAGCCTGAGCTCTTCAAGGGGGTAGGTAGAGTTGGGGTGCATGCTGGGGAAACTAAGCAGTGGGTTTTCACGCACTGTGCCCCCAGACCCTCTTTTGCGGCTTTTGTTTGTCATTACTGGGACTTTTGCCTGAGAGGGTTTTACATAGAGGAGGAGGGAAATTGAATCCTTGCTATCTTGGTGGCTGGCTTGTGATAATTTCTGCAGCAGCATGAGCTGCATTTAATGTACTCTGGTTGGGTCATCTGAGGACCAGTTGTCTGGAATAAGGGAGGCAGTCTGTGACAGAGGTGTGTACTTCCTTTTAGAAAGCTTTCTGTATACCCAAGGCTTTCTGAGGATCACAAATCTATGAGTTCTCCGAAGTGGCCCTGACCTCAAAGCCTTCTCAATTCTAGGACAGTTCTATAGGAGCAGGTTCTTGGGTCTTGTTTGTGGTCTGAGAGAGAGCCGATGGGGTACACAGGTACCACTGGGGATCCTGGGGGAATATGTAACATGACTGGCACTTCCCTCTGGAGATGGGGCTTCAGATGGTAGCATTTTTGGAAAGGAAACCTTTGGCTTGATCTAAACTTGTTAGTGGCTGTGGACCATGGCCAGTCACAGCATCCTGTTCTTTCATATCTGCATATAGCCTGTTTTTTTTTTTTTAAAGTGAAATATTTAAGACCTAAGTAAAGGTATAAAAATGATTCACTGATCACCTTTGTACTCACGGCCCAGTTACAGAAATAATACCTTACCTATGTAGTTGTCCTTCTTTTTCTAATTCAGCCTTCCTTTTACATAAATAGAACAAGTACTGTCTTAAATTCATTACTGTTGCCATACATTTCTCTTTAACTGTTGAGGTATTTCTGTGATCTTTTTCATTTATTGATTTTTTTTTTTTTGTTTACTTGGTTTTGTTTCAGATAAACTATCTGTGAAATTACAGGTCGGATAGTTTTCTCTCGCTCTCCCCATTTACTGCACGTACAAGTAAATGTTCAGGGTACCGTGTCGAGTAGCCTCTTGAACCATGTTTTGCATGCCATCATGGGGGCAGGGTCACACTTCCAGAAGCAAAGCTGCATCATCCAGGGTGGTTGCTCGGCCAGACTGTGTCTGGCACCCACTGTTGCCTTCACTTTTCCTCTGCTGGGTTTGGGCACTCTCTTTCCAGCTCTTTTCTTCTGTTGGTTCACCCTTTTTACTTCTTAGGGCTACTTTAGGCTCAGGGATGTTGGGATGGAATTTGCTGCTGCTGCTGCTGCTGTTGCTGCTGCATAGTAGTGATCCCTTTCCAAAGGCCATGGTTGTCAATAAAACAAAGCAAGCCCCTGCGTTTCGGGAGGTGGAGGCTGTTGCTGTATGCTGGGCATTTCTTCATCCTAACATCGCGGGTGCTTCCCTTAGCTGGTTCCTTGTTTGTGTGTGTCTGTGCCTCCCTTGCCTGTGTGTGCTGCTCAGACACATGGGGCTGCTTCCTGATGCCAAAGACTGCTCTCCACCTACCCCTTGCCATGTGTGTCTGTCAGGTGGCAAAATGTTTTGCTTTCCAAGTACTGTGTCCAGCTTTAGTCTGGACTCAATGCCAGGGACTCAGTGAGGCAGCAGCTGGAGAAACTCCAGCTTCTGCCTGTTCTTGTCTGTCTCAGACCTCATCACAGGCTATGGCTGGGCTTCTCTGATGTTAAGAACAGTACTGAACAGTTTACTGAACAGGAGTCTTGGGACAGATGCTGTTCTAAGGATGCTATCTCACTTAACTCTTACAACAACCCTACAAGATAGAATCATCATCATCCTCATTTTACAGATGCAGAAAATGAGGCTCAGACTGATAGACTAACTTCTCCAAAGGTCCACAGCTAGTATGTGGGTGCATTACTTTCTCATGATTGCCATAGATAATTACCACACATCTGGTGGCTTAGGTCAGTAGAAATGTGTTCTATTGTAGTTCTGGAGGCCAGAATTCTGAAATCAAAGTACAGACAGGCCATGCTGTTTCTGAGGGCTCAAGGAAAGAATCCTCTGCCTCTTCTTGCAGCTCCAGGCATTCCTTGTGGCTACATCACTCTACCCTTTGCTTTGAGTCTTCTCTTCTCTTTCTTATAAGACATTTATCATTGGACTTTGGAGCTGCCTGAATAATTCAGAATGATCTCATCTAAAAATTCATAGCTTCTTGACATCTGCAAAAGCTTTTTCTTAACAGCTATGTATGGTAGCACACATCTATAATCTCAGCATTCTGGGAGGCTGAGATAGGAGGATTGCAAGTTTGAGCCCAGCTTGGGAATCTTAGCAAGAGCCTGTCTCAAAGTAAAAAGTGAAAAAGGGTTGGGAATATAGCTCAGTGTAAGGGATCTGAATTCAGTTCCCACTACTACAAATGAACCAATAAGGGGACCCTGTCACGGTACATGTTCAAGGGGTTAGAATGAGGACATTTCTTTTTGGGAGAAGCCATTCAAACCATCACAAGACCTTGGACTCAGTCCCCAGTGGTGTGGCTTCCACTGTAAGTGTGACTCTTGAGCTTCCAAGTTCCTCTGGGCCAGATGACTTTCTAGGCCAGTAGTCTACACTACATGGATTTCCTTATTATATCAAGGAATTTGAGCTGTTTGGAAAGCATAGTTTTCTGCACATTTCTGCTATCCCCGTGATTGCTGCTTTTCTTCTAAAACCTGGTAAACTGTTTATTCTGGACTTGAGTCAGGATCATGAATTTGAGATGTATATAGCAAGTTCAGGATCAGCTTGGATTGCATAGTGAGACCCTGTCTCAAAAACAAAACCAAAAAAAATCCCCAAAATGAAATAAAACATCTCATACCTTTGTGTGCTTAGGAGGTCTGGCTGCAAGGGTTGTGAGGACAGGCTCATATGGACTTGGGTGAGATGTATTCTTCTTTCCTCAGTGGCTGTGTCTCCAAAATGGGAATGGCTGGAATGGCAGAGGAAAGGGAAGGCCATGGCATGTTAATGAAGTTAATGGAAGGCGCATTACTGCTGTAAGGGTGGTCGAGATGCTTGTAAGCAGCAGCAATAATCTAATTGCCTGTTCTTGATTTCCTGCTTCTTACTGTCTTGGCCCCAAGCAGCTATTTCCTACCAAATTAAAATCCACTCAGCAATGTTCTTGTCCCTGAATAGAACTACGCTCAAAGCTCTCGCCTGTTACAGTAAGACTTTTTAATAGACTTTTCCTCGTAGAACATGAGACATATGCCCAATTAGCAGAATAACTTCACTTAAATATACAAATAAAGTGTTGACTGATAATTGTAGGACATTTGTCAGGCTAATTTAAGGCAAGTCGATTGGGAACTGGGTTACTGTCTCTTCTGTCCCAGATCAGTCTCTAGACTTCTCTTACTCTCTATAATTTTTTGCTTGTGGAATAGATCGTCTTTCCCTACCATGTATATGATGAAGAGGGATATCTCAATGCTGTGTTGGTCACAGTGCAGAATACTTAAGCTGCTATTCATTCTCCATTTAAGCAGAATCTATTTATTGAACATCTGCTGTGTACCAGCCGCATGTACTATGTGGTAGGTACACAGGGGTCTATTCTTGAAAGGATACATGGTAAGTAATAATTGATAGAACCTCCAAAAGAGTCTGGTTAAGGAGGGCAAAAGCTCAGTTTGTTTTGCTTTTTGTTGTGCCTGTGCACTTAGAAACAGTCATGACACACAATGAGCACACTCCGCAATGAATTGGTGAGGGAAACAATATAATTTTAGCTCTTGCTAAGTGCCCTAAAGGAGACAAAATGTAGTTATGGGGTAAAGAGCAACTGAAGGTTGGGCTGGGGGAGGGCTCTTGGACATGGGGTTTTTGTTGACTCTGCAGAGTAATTCAAGAACCAGCAAGCATGCAAAGAAGGAGAATAACTGCTAGAGAAAGAGGGAGGCCTGGCTGTGTAGACTATGGGGCCCAATGTAAAATAAAATGTCTCTAGCTGGAAATAGAGAAGCCAGTATCTCTTCTTGTGTACCTCTGTTTCAAACTCTGGGGAATGGGTATTCTCAGAGACCACAATTCAGTGCTGGGCCATGCTCAGATCTGTCCTGAGAGAGGCTGGTGGTAAGAAGCCATGTTGCCTTTTGAATTTATACTGATTCTAGCCATGGGTTGGGGTGGATGCTGCATGGTACCTGTATGACCTGGACCTTTCCTTGTGCCAGTGCCTCGGGCTTCTGCAGGGATGAAGAGTGATGGCAGAATATAGGTGTCCCCTACCAACATGCCCTGGCAGCCACCCTAGGCAGAGAGCTGCCAAGACTACAGGGTGGGGTGGGGAAATGAGGGAACAGGGGGACCAGGAATGGCAACCAGGGACCTATGCAGAGGAGATGGGACTGTATGTGAAACAGAATCCCCAGACCATGTCCAGCATCTTACCACATTTCACTTACCAAAAACAAAACAAAACAAAAACACAATTGCAAAGTAAAATTAAAGAGATGATGGCATAGCTCAGGGATAGAGTACTTGCGTAGCATGCATGAAGCCCTGGGATCAATCCTCAGTACAAAAACAAACCCCCCCCCCCAAACCCCCAGCTACTATATGTTTCCTCTAGCTGCTGTAACAAATTATCACAAATATAGTGGCTTAAAACACTATGAATTTATCATGTTGTAGTTCTGGAGGTTGAAAGTCTGAAGTAATTCTCTCTAGGATGAGAAATGAAGCTGTCTCAGAACTGAGTTTCTCATGGAGGCTCTGGGGGAGAATTCATCTTTCTTTTTTTTTTTTTTTCAAAGCCACAGCATTGGCCCAGTTCTCATGTTATCTTCTCTCTGGTTCTCTTCTGCCTTACTCTTCCACTTAAAAAAGCCATGAAGATGAGGGACTGTCTGAGTAATCCAGGATAATCTGGCTACCTCAAAGTCAGTTTATTCTTTGACAACCTTGATTTCTTCTGCAATTTTAATGTCTCCTTGTCACGTAAGGTAACACATTCATGGGTCAGGACATGGACATCTTTACGGGACAGAGACATTATTCTGTTTTGCACAGGGAATTAGGCCATAAGCTCAGGGCTTTTCTGAGTAAACGATAAAGGTCGTATCCTACTCAGCTTTTCATTGCATTCAGGTACCAAGTACCTGATGTGTATAACTTAAAAGGAGAGGTTTATTTGCCTCAGGGTTTTGGAGGTTTCCATCCATGGTTGGCCAGCTCCAATGCACAACATTGTGGTAGAAGGGCATGGTGGGGGAATGCTGCTTACCTTGTGAAATCCAGGAAGCACAGAATGGGGCAAGAGCCAGAGAGAAGGGGTTTGGGGAGGTCATGCTTCCACGATCCATTCCCTCCAACCAGTCTTTACTCCTGTTTCCATCATCTCCCAGTAATGCCATTAAATTATGATCTCATCAGTGGGATTTTTTTTTTTTTTGTGCTGGGAATTGAACTCACTACTTTATGCCTGCCAGACAGGCACTGTACCGCTGAGCTATATCCCTGGCTGATCAATGGGTTAAGCTACTGATGAAGTTCATATCCTCTTAGGCCAGTCAGTTCTGTGAGTATTTCTTAATCCAATCAAATTGACAATCAGGATTAACCATCGGGGCTTGTATGCCTAGAAAGCAGTTCTGGCAGGAGGGAAACACAGCTTCAAAGCAAATGAGCTTGGCTTGTTCATGGACCTGAATGGAGTCCAGTATTATAGAGTAGAGAAGATAATAGGGCTTGTAGTACGAAATGGGATGAGAGAGGCTGACCTAACTGGAGCATATAAGGTCTCCTGGGTCACATTGAAGGGTGGGGAACAGCAGAGTGGAACCTGCTTGTGGACCTTAAAGGAAAAAAAAAATTTCTGTATGAAAAATTTCAAGTGTCATTATAAAACACAGAGCATAATGTGATGAATCTCATATCTGGCACCTAGACCTAAGTTTTTCCATAACACTTTCAAACATTAATTTTTTTATTGTTGAAGAAATTTAAATTGTAGAAATCATGGCATTTCACTTCTAATTTCAGTTTGCATCTCTGAAAACTTGACATTTTTCTGAATAACCACAGTGTCATTACTACAAGCAATGAAATTCACAAGCCTTCTTTATTTCATCTACTCCTATGTGTGGGCAGTTGTTCCCAGGTTCCCTGCCTCTTGCTCATCACACTGAGCTTTGTTCCTAGTCCAGCTCTCATTCTGAGGAGTGAAGACTCCTTACCCATCTTTTCAGGATTTTGTTTTCTATTCCTTCCAGCCAGACTCCAAGAGCTCAAGGCTGTTAAGAAATGGGAACTAAAAAAACTTCTGTCCCATATCCAGGCCCAGAGCCTGAACAAGCCTGGTGGGGAAGGATGAGAAAGGAAGACAGGCGGGCTGGCTGCATGTATTATTCTGCTCACAACCTAACATTTGTTTTTCTTGTCTGTAATTGCCATTCCAGAAATGCCCTCACTCTTCCAGCCACTATTAGAACAAATAAATTATGCATCTTATCACTGTGTGTGATTAAGGGGCAGATGAAAGGAAGGGTTCTCTTCAGCTTTTCTGGCAACTAGGTTCCCAAGTGAATGCTTTTCAGACCAAAGAGTGCATGTCCTGGCCTCCTGTGGGCATGTGGGTTTGTCTTTGTGGTGACAGAGTTGCTTACTGGCAGGCTAAGTCACAAGTTGGCAGTAATAATATTATTAATCTGTTAAATTTGCAGTTCATTTGCTATTTGGTAAGGGTTTTCACAGTAACATTAGTTCGTTTGTTGAGATTTCAGGGATCCTGGAACAACTTTCTTTGCTTAATACTTCCCTAAATCATTGTTGATGCTTGTAATTCCACCATTAGACAGTAATGCCTTTGGCCTACAACTCTGTTCCTTGGAAGCTGTTTAGCATATCCAGTAAGTATTTGCAGCTACTAGCAAACATCCCCTGCACCCCAAGTACCCATGCTTGCAACTTTTCTGATGGCCTCCTCTGAAATAGAACCTGTATTTAGAACCCATTCCAGTCTGTAGAACTTGGCTTCAGGTTAGTTGTCATGTTTGGAAAAAGGAGGAGAAACTGCGGTTCACTGACCTCAGCTCCCTATGTTGCTACCAGCAGCGACTATTTTCCTTTTGATTAATCAGAACCTTTTGGAAGTACAGTGGTTAATGTGAAGGATCTTATTCCCTGCATCTTATCATCTGAGTGGCTTTGGCCTTAGATCTCCCTTCTACTATTAGGCTTCTTTAGGGAGGTAGTGGGAGAGAGGGTCTCATCTGACCACAGCCAGGCTGCATGACTCTTTGGGCTTGATCTAAAGTGAGCTTTACAGTGGTTAGAGGGGAAAGTGGGTGATGCCACTGCGCATAATGTCATAGTATAGCCCAGTATCCATCTTGCAGAAGGGAGACTGAGCAATAAGGGTAATGATGTACTTGGACTTGGAGCTAAAATTAAAAAAAAAATTGTCCTTTGAATGCCAGCAACAGAATTACAGGTTTTTAGAGTCAGAAGATGTCTTAGAGCCAATTTAGCTTGAGGAAAGCAGAGGCACTTCATCTGCCAATTCTAGTTGATGAGTAGGGGTTATCTGAGTGCAGGAAGGAGATCAGAGAGTCTTCACCTGGGTTCAGTGAGTGTGTTCTGTGGTTGATGAATGATGTCTGACTGTCATGGATGTAGTGATAAAGGAGAGGCATGCATGTTGTGTATGTACTTGCTATTACACGATTCTGCTCAACCCTTTAATTTCAAATATAATTGAGGTCCAGAAAGTTGAAGTGGTTTGTTTAGGATTGTGTAAGTAGAGGCATAAGATGACAGAATTACCCTGGAATCCAGATCTCTTAAGTCTTGGGCCCAAACTTCTGAAGTATTGTATAGTCTTTTTGGGGTAGGGAGGGGTGCTGGGATCAAACATAAGGCTTTGTACATTGCGAACATGAACTCTACTTCTTTGCCCCTTTCACCTCTGCTGCCAAGTATAAAGATAATCTAAGAAGCATTTCAATACAGAGAGCATTGTGGTTTTGGAGTATCACTGTTTGAGTTCTAATCCCAATTCCCATTTAGCTGTGTGCTCCTGGCCAAGTTACTTAACTTCTGTGTGTGTGTGTGTGTGTGTGTGTGTGTGTAGGGGATATGGGGATTAAAACCACGGCCTCATCATAATTTTTCTAACTTGAGACTTTTACTTTTTTACTTCAAGGGTTTCTCTTTGACATATCTGAATTACTAGTGTTACTACTCTTGCACATTGGGGCCATTATTCAGTAAATAAGGATACTTCAACATCAGCTACAACACTGTTACAGTTATAACCAGTAGGACTACTAAGTGACTAATGGCTGGGTATTTTGTACAGCAGGCAGAGGGATCATCTACATCCTTGGCAGAATGGAGCAGGACAGTGTAAAACTTCATCATGCTATTCTGAATGGTATACAGTTTAAAACTTCTGAGCTGTTTCTGTAATTTTTTATTCAGTGTTTCAGATCACAGCTGACCATATTTAACTGAGATTGCAGAAAGCAAAACTGCAGATAAAGAAAACAGCTGTATTATTCAACCAATTAGAATGTTAGAATTAGTAGCTAATTAGAATGTTACATTTATATTGCATTGTCCTGCTAGATTCTTGCTGGACACAATGACTACATCTGCAGTGTCCCTCTAGGTTACTCTCAGAGATACCTGCTTCTTTCCACGGAATATTCTGTGTTTAAAGTGCTCCTGGAATTTGCAGTCAGGCAATGAAATGTTTCTCTATACTCATAACCATATGTGAAGTGATGCTGCATCTTTAAATGCCTTTGGTTCTGGGCAGCTTTTCTGTTATTTTTCACACTCTACATCCAGAGAGCCCATTTGAACAAGGTGTGTGTTGAGCAGGCAACTCCTGTAGAAGTTGGCCTAATACCTTATTGCCCCAGGTTGGGCTTCTGGGTCTACCATGGAAGATCATTCCCTTTTGCCACTGTGGACATTGTTCAGCCCCTTCCTGGTCTTGTCCAGTTCTTTAGTTGGAGACCCTAAGCCCAGAGGCTTCCTTTTCCTAGCAGTTCCCTGTCTCAGCTCATTTGTGTAACCAGGACTCTCTAAATTCCTGTGTGTTCGTGAATTTGTTCCTAATTTCAGTGTCATTTGTTGACTTGCTGGGATAACTCCAGGAAGCTCAGACGTAGTCAGGGCCATAGCAGCCCTTTATGTGGCCTGGGTGTAACAGATGGGGGCTGGGTGGCTGGCTGCTCTGAGCAAGAGTGCTGGGAGGGCAGCAGGGAGGGCCTGCAGCAGGCACTGGCCATCCAATCTTTCTCTCTAATTTGTGAGGAATGTTTGACAATGTGGAGGGGTAGCAGACTCTAGTAGAGAGACAGTGGGTTTGGTGTTAGAAGACAGTGAGTCAACGTGTTGACCTATTTGCTGGCTGATTTTTTTTTTTTTGAGGCAGGATCTCGCTGTTTAATCCAGGCTGACTTTGAACTCACGATGTAGCCCAGGCTGGCCTTGAACTCATGGTCATCCTCTTGTCTCAGCCTTCCAAGTATTGGAATTACAGGCGTGCACAATTGCTGACTGATTATCCTTGATGAGACTCTGAACTTTTTGAGCTGCAGGTTCTGTGTCTGTGCTATCAAGGGGATGGTAGCACCCATCTCAGAGGCTCTTGCCTGGATCAGGAGAGACTGTGTGTGTGAAAGGCTGAGTGCACTGTGCAGGACTGTGCGTTCACTATGAGGGCCATTATGATGGACCATATGATGAACAGATTTTGTTTCCTAGTAGCTTAAATCCTATACTCGTAGTGAATCAACTATTCAAATAGAGACCAATGAATCTAGAGAAAAATCTGTGAAAATTATAAATCGGGGACCTATTAGTACTTGCGTTGTACAAATGAGGGGTTTGGTAACTTAAGTTTGATCTTCATTTTAAAAAGAAATTATTAACTGAGTTAGTAAAACATAAGATAATAGGAAAATCATGCATATTTAGGTGTTTAGAGTATAATTTTTCTTATCTGTTAATGAGTACTGATCAACTGAATGAAGAAAAGGGGTTTTCATATTGAATATTCAAGGTGGGTATGTATAAAGTGTGACTAAAGTAATATAGTAGGTTAAAAAATAAGTGTTTCTGTGTTCTGGAGTTAGTGAATATACTAGATTTAGTAAAAATAGTAAGTATACTAAAACAGACTTATATACATTAAAATAGTAAATTTCATAATATGTGAATTATATCAATGTAAAAATAAGTCATTAAAGCAGTCACTATACTATTAAAAATTGAGGGATTTGAAAAAAATTATAACTATCAGTCCAAACTCATTATGATTTTAATATACTTTGTTCTCATTCCTGTTATATGTATCCATGGTGTTATATTGACAAAATGAACTACTTTTCTTATTTCATGTGCTGTCTTTAGCATTTTTCCATGCTAGTCTTTATTTTAAAGTG
The DNA here is from genome assembly GCF_034190915.1 of Cavia porcellus. Taxonomy (NCBI): domain Eukaryota; kingdom Metazoa; phylum Chordata; class Mammalia; order Rodentia; family Caviidae; genus Cavia; species Cavia porcellus. The sequence continues at coordinate 24,697,886 of NW_026947514.1, read as the reverse complement.
GCTACTCAAGGTTCCATGTGTGACTGCTCCATAATTTGCTTAAGTAATCTCTTTTCCCACTTTTAGGTTGCAGCTACACTAATATTTATCTATTATAATTAACAATGTGATGAACATCTTTTTGCATTTGGTTTTCTTCCATATCTTGGATTGTTTCCTTCAGAAAAATTTCTAAAGTGGAATAAACTAAATCAATATATTGCTGAGAGAAATGAAAGAATATAATAAGAAGATATATCACATTTGTAGATCAGAAGGTACGATACTATTAAGATATGTATTCTCCCTAAGGAAATCTGTATAGATTCATGACTATTCCAAAATAAATTCCAGCAGTCTTTTTTGGGTAGAAATTGATACATTGATTCTAAAATTCAGAACTGAGAAGCCAATTCTAAATGCCAGGGATACTAGAAGACAACTTAAAAAAGGAAAACAAAGTTGGAGTACTAACACAGCCTAAGTTTTATTTTAAAACTATCATAATAAAGACAGTATAGTATTGATGTTAAGATAGGCAAACTGTTTAGTGAAACAGAACCGGATCCAGAAATAGACCCATGAAACTATAGACAATTAATTTTTTATGAAGATATACAAATTCAGTTGTGAAAGATTTGTCTATTAGGTAGTGCTGGAACAATGAGATATTCTTAGGCAAAACTGAACTGTGATTCATATCTCACATTAAAAACAAAAATTGGTTCCCAGAAGCATAAGTCTGTAATGTGAATGCTGTGGGAACCATAGACATATCCAAATAGGTTAAGGTAGGAGGAAGCTTTAAAAGTAGAAAAGTGCATGCAATTTTTTTTTGTACCAGGGATTAAACTCATAACCTTGCACTTGCTCTGCAAGTGCTTGTACCACTGAGCTAAATCCCCAGCTCTGTTTTGAAATAAAGTGAACACTGGTCACACGGTCTTATCTCAGGAATGGAGACAGTGTGTCATTAAGTGTTCTTTTACAACCTGCTAGCCATTTTTTAAAAAAATCTTTTTGGGACAGGGTCTCACTATGCAATTTAGGTTGGCCTTGGGCTCACTTTGTAGCCCAGGCTCGTCTCAAGCTTGTAACAGTCCTGCCTCAGCTTCTCAAGTGCTAGGATTATAGCACCACACCCGGCCAATACTAGCCATCTTTGTGATGTCTGTATCAAGTTGTGGTTTGCAAAGTCCTTGGCAAAAGTTTTGATTACAGTCATATGTACACTGAGCCATCAGAGAATGTACAAGTTTTTACTGTAAGTATGTATTCATAGAGCTCTTCTTCATAACCTTCTGGCTTTAGGATTTGACACAAGTGACTCTTTTATGAGACTGACAAATTGCATAAGAGAATGGAAAGATAAGCCATACATGGGGAGAAAACATTTGCAGATCCTATGTATGATAAATGTACTTGTTTATAGAATATATAAAAATTCCTATATCTCAATAATAAGAAAAGGAACAACTCATTAAAAATGGGCAAAGAGAATAATGGGTGAGAAGATGGTAGAATGATAGGTAGCAGGGTAGAGAGCCTCTCTGAGAGAAACAACTCAGACACTAGAATTTAGCACCATGGAGAAGACCAGACAAAAGAAGAGGGATTCTTACAACCTAGGAAGAAACTGAGGAAAAAGAAAAAGAGAAAGAAAAAGAAAGAAAAGAAAGAAAGAAAGAAAGAAAGAAAGAAAGAAAGAAAGAAAAAACATGGATGGAAAGCTGGAGGTAGATGTGCTCTCACTGGAGCTGGTTCTGCACTGTGCTGGGCACTTTAGAGTCGGACGACTTGTGGTCGCTTTGAAGTCGTGGTCATGTTGAAATTGGGGGTTGGTGAGCCCAAGGCCCTTGGCGGGAGGGTGTGCTGTAGCAGAGAGTGGAACCAGCATGGAGAACTGCACTGACCCACGGGGAGTGCTCAGAATTTGGTTCTGCGGGGGGAGGTGACTGGCTGGACGACATATTGGAGTTGGGCAGAATGGGCCTGAACCTGGAACTGCAGTGGTGTCAGTCAGCTACTCCTGGCCCAAAGCAGACTGGTGGGATCTGCTTGGGCTGGGTCACATCCCTGGTCGGGACCCAATAGCCAGGGACAAAACTGTCCCCAACCTGTGATATCCACACAGCACAGACTAATGTGGTGAAGACACTCACTGGTTGACTGGCTTGGAGGAGAGGGACCAGCCCACATCGCCCCTGCGTGCACCTCACAGATCAACAGCAAACTGGAAAGGGCAGCAATCCCCTAGCTAGCACACTCCAGAAAACCATAAGCAATACGGAAAGATCCTGAAACCTTGACCATACACCTGTCTGAAAGAAACCAGAAACATGACAAGAGAAAGAAATAAGAAAAAACCTCTGCTGCTGACCCAGGGAAATTAAGTCCAGAAGAGGTAAATACAGAAGAGATCAAGGGCAGCAAACATGCAATATCGGACACGGCATCAGCTGACATAAAGAAATATTTTCGTGACATCATAGACAAACTTAAAACTGAAGTTCTAATTCAAGTGAAGCAAGATATAAGAAGATTAATAAAAGAAAGGCTAAGCACCTCTCAAGAAGACCCAGATGGAAGAATGGAGAAACCCAGAAAAAGGAGAGAAACTTTTGATGAAGAATATAAACAAAATCTAGAATACATGAAACAGATTCAAAGAGATTACCAGGAAATTAAAAACTCCACTGAAAGCTGGAAAAATTGCCTTACAGACTCTAAAATTAGACTTTCAAAATTTGAAGATAGATTTGTATTGTGTGATTGCAAAAGATCTCTTAAAAATAACAAGGAACCGGAGGAGGAGCAAAGATGGCGGATAGATAACAACTGCTACAGAAGCTCCCTGAGATAGTCAACTTAGAATTCAACATAATACAGAGTGGGGAGCCCCAAACAGAGGGAGATGAATTCTCATCCCAAGAAGAAATTAAGGCGACTTGCTGACCATCTGAGGTCTCGCTGTGACTTGCCGGGGTCCTGCCGTGACTTGCCGAGCCGTCCAGGTCCCGCTGCTTTGACTCACTGGAGGTGCAGTTACACTGAGTTTGGGGGTCAGAGAGCTGAACAGAGGGCTGAGTTGGTAGGGTACCTACATGGACCTGTGGTGAGTGACAAGAGTAGAGCCAGTCCATAAATAGGGGGGCTCCGGTGGATGACATTCTGGGACCGGGCAGGACTGGCAAGTACAAGGGGCAGCAGTGATTTCAGTCAGTTGTTTCCTTCCCAATGGGATTGGTGGAGTGAGCTAGGTCTGGGTCATGTGACCCAGCTGAGACCCAATACGTTATCTGAAGTAAATCCCTGCAGCAGTGGCACACACTAACCACACTGGCCCAGTGGGGCCTTGTAGGTTTGGCTGGTCTGGAGGGAGGTGGCGCACAGTAGTGCAGGCCACAGCAGCTTGACTGATCCAGAGGGGAGGGGCCAGCATATGCTTCCCTGTCTGCAACTCATTAGCACACAGCAGTGTGAAGGGTCATCTAGCCAGCACGTATCAGAAGAATTGTAACCAACAAAGAAAGAATCTGGGGACTCCTGGAAGAAGCAAAAAAGATGGGAAGAGGAAGCAACAACAAAAAGTCCCCAGATCCCAACCCTGAAAACATGGACCCAGGACAGGTAAATACAAAGAGAATGAGAACAGCAAACATGCAATATCAGATACGGCACCAGTGGACATAAAGAGATATCTGCGGGAGCTCATAGATGAGTTCAAAAGTGAAATATTTAGCCAAATAAAGCAAGATATAAGAAGATTAATAAAAGAGATACTAAGCACCCCTCAAGCAGACACAGATGGGAAAAGGGAGGAACTCAAACAAAGGAGAGAACCATTTGGTGAAGAATATAAAAAAAATATAGAATACATGAAGCGGATTCAAGGAGATCACCAGGAAATTAAAAGCTCTATGGAAAGTTGGCAAATCAGCTTGAAAACTAAGGATAGATTATCCAGACTGGAGGACAATTTTGCAATGTGGGAGTATGAAAGGGAAAAATAACAAGAAAACAAGCAGTAACAATACAAAGGCTAGAAGATGACGAGGATCTACAACTTGGGAATAAAGAGTGTGAATGAAGAAGAAGGTACAAACAAAGGAACTACAAAGATTATTCACAGAAATAATTAAGGAAAACTTCCCAAACATAAGAAAAGGAAATGATATTCTGATATATGAGGCATACAGAACTCCAGCCACCTACAACCAAAACAGAGCTATACCCAGGGATATAATAATCAAGATCCCAGAAATTCAATATAACAGAACATTAGAAGCTGTTAGAGACAAGAAACAGATAACCTATAGAGGAAGGCCCATCAGAATCACAACAGACTTCTCGACACAAACCATCAAATCAAGAAGACCTTTGAGTGAAGTATTCCAAGCCCTGAAAGAAAACAATCTCCAAGCCAGAGTGATGTACCTTGCAAAACTGTCTCTCAAAATTAATGGAGAAACAAGATGCTTCTGTGACATAGAGGAGCTGGGGGAGTTTGTGATACCAATCCAACCCTACAAAAAATGCTGAAGGACATTCTAGAGAGAGAAAAAAAATCATCAGGATTCTAGGAACAGTGGCAGGGAGACCTCACCCAGTGCAGCAGACAGTGAAATGAAGGAGAAAAGTAGACAACCAACGGCAGAAAAATAGCATAGCAGAGATGAGGCAGAAAAGATTTGCTATAATTTCTAACACAGATGTCCTTGATACACTGACAAAAAGAAGCACAGACGGAGTAGATCAGGTGTTAGGGTCCATCAAGATGCTCTGAATAGGAAATATAATCAACCTGAAAGTGGGTTAAAGAACCAAAAGTCAAAGATGAGAAAACAATCCTCTATGTGACAGGGAGCCAGACAGAAATAGGGACAGCTCGTCCAGCAGCTGTGTATAGTTTGGAAAGTCATGACACTTTTGTTCAGTAGAGAACTATTCAGCTGTAAGGAAGGAAATCCTTGAACCTTTAGTAGGTAAAGGAATACAGCTCAAGATCAAGCTCAGGGGTAAAAAGGTTCAGAACCATTTAGTAGATAGTGGGCTACCCCCCTCCCCCTGCCAATCTGAAAACTAAAGGAATTAGTGGGACCCAAAGTGTATAAAGCACCCTGTGAAAGTGAAAAGGGAGAAATAGTTTAAAAAAGGAAGGCAGAGGACATTAATAGTGTATCAGAATTAGTTTGATTTTATTCTGTTTCAGTCTGTCTACTTGTATTGTATTTGAGGGCACAGACTGCTATCCAAAAATAGCAGGATATACTGCGGTAACTATCCTTAATTTCCTATTAACTTAAACTGCAGCTCTATATTACTTACACTGTCTTACTATGACTGATCTTATTTGAATCCGATTTGTTAGATTGCTATTTTGTCTTGACTGATTTTATTTGAATCTGGTAGTATCAAGTCTGAGAGTAGAGGCAACTACTCTGAAGATGACAAGATTCAATACGATACCCATTCCAGTTTAATTATTAACTGCTTTTGAAGTCCTATAATTTCTCCAATGTTTTGTCTTTATTAATATTTGCTATGTACTGCTATGTTCAATTATACTATGCAGACAATTCTATTGAAAATAACAAGAGACATCATAGTAACTACTGTAGATCATCTAGTATTGTGGTTTTATATGTCTTTTTTGTTTCATGTTTTTCTAGAAATTTGTTTTGTTGTCTAGTTTTGATTTGTTTTTCCCTCTAATGCTGAAAGGATAGGTATACATGTAGAGACTCATGCTTATGTAGAACTTCTAAACAGTTTACGAGAATTGATTATATAATGCACGATGTAATGAACAGATACTTTCAAGAAAAAGAGACACTAAGATACCCAGTGCTAATCCTGTAGCATCATGATATAAAATCTAGCAATACTGTTTTTCTCTGTTCAGAGTGATTTTAGTATGTTTTCTCTTGTTTAATCTCAATATACATAAAGGTATGGACAGCTATTTTGAAAAGAACACGAGACATTATGGCAGTCATTGTTGACTTCCCTATACAGTCTGGTCTTGAAGACCTAAAATGCCTTCATCATCCCGTTTTGATCAGTTTAATACTATTTTGTTCGGTATGAATTCACTGTGTGTGAAGATATGGACAACTGTTTGGAAGAAAACAGGAGACAATATGATAGACAGTGAAGATCTCTGGTGTTCCTGCTTTGAAATCTGTATTTCTTAAATTATTTTTCTTATGATCTATTTTGTTCTGTTTAATTTTTCCCTCTTTAAAATAAAAAAAAAATAAAATAAGAAAAAAAAATGGGCAAAGTGGAACACTGCTCAGCAAGACAAAAGAGTTACCTGTTGACACATGCAACAAAAATAAATCTCAGCATAATTATATTGAGTAAAAAGGGACAGACAAAACAAGAATGTAAGCTTTATGATTCTGTTTATATAAAACAAAAATTTTGTCTATCTGACAAAAATCAGCATTGCTTGTCTGGAGGTGAGAGGTATGTGGAAGGCTGGGACTGGAATTACAAAGGACATGGGGAAGTATTAGGGGAGAGATTAGGTACGTTTAACATGGCTGTGGTGATGGTTCTGTAGATGTATGCATGCGTCAAAATATGAGATTATACATTTTAAATATGTTTAGTTTATTGTATGTTTATATGTTAAAATATTTCAGTGAAGTGGCTAAAACAAATGAATAAATGATGATAGTAATGAGTTATTGTTCATTGAAAAAAGGAGAGATCTGTGAGTCCAACTGAGTAAATAAATGAATAATAAATTAAAGTATGGTAAATAATGGGTTAATTACAAAATTTAAAAAGTACTTCTCCATAATATATTTAATTATAAAATGTCAAGTAGTAACTTTAAGTGAGGAAGCCAGATGACCATCTTCATGATGTAGTCCAGATATTTCCAGTTGGGAGATGAACCCAGACTCTGTACTTCCTGATAGGATGTAATATGAACAGAGCATTTGATTACATTGTTGGATTGGATTCACTCCTTTTTTAAAACAGAATTTTTGCTTTCATGTTCACAGTGGACATTGTTTTGTACTTTTACCTCCTCCCCAACCTTTGTATTGTCTGTGTGGTTTTGACATCAGGCTGATGCTAGTCTTATAGAATGAGCTGAGAAGTATTCTGTCTAAAATTTTCTGGAAGAGTTTGTTTGGAATTTGGTATTATTTCTTTCTTAAATGTTTGGTAGAATTCCCCTGTGATGCCATCTGGGCCTAGAGTTTTCTTCTGGGAAGGTGAACTACAAAGTTCAGTCTCTTTAATACATAGAGGGGTTTTTGTGTTACCTACTTCTAACATGAGTTGTGGTGTTTTATATCTTTCAAGTAATGTTCCATTTGGACTGAATTATCAAGTTTATTGGCACAAATTGTGGTTAGGAGAGCCTTATTATTTTTAAAATATTTGTAGTACATGATTTCACCTCTCTATTCCTAAAATTGGTAATGTGTATCTTCTCTCTCTTTCTTCTCCTTGTCAGCCTGGTGTGAGGGTTATCAATTTTATAGATATTCTCATACAGTGCATTTTTGGTTTCATTGATCAGCCTGTTTTTCCTTCATCAATTTCTATTCTTTGTTATTTTTATTTTTTTCTGGATTATTTTGGGTTTAATGTGCTGTTCTTTTTCTAGTTTCTTATGGTAGAAGCTGAGGCCATTGATCTGAGACTTCTTTCCTTTTCTCATGTAGGTGTATATATATTTCCTCTTAAGTACTGTAATTATGGCATCTCATAACGTTTGCTATGTTGTATATTCATTTTAACTGAATTTCAACTACTTTGTAATTTCTCTTTTGATTTCTTCTTTGACCCAAATGTTACTTAGAATTGTATTTTTAAAATTTTCTAATATTTGGGGGAGATTTTCCTGTTACTTATTTGTAATTTGATTCCATTATGGTTAAAGAATGTTTTCAGGTCACTGATCCTTTTACATTTATTGAGACTTAGAATATTTGAATATTCTAAGAATATTGAGACCAGAATATTTTTTAAAAATGTTTCACATTTGAAAAGAATGCAGTCTGTTGCAATTTGTTTTGGGAGCAAGATTTGGGTTTCTAGAACTATAATTGTGGTTTTTTCTATTTTCCCTTTAGTTCCTTTATCTTTTGCTTTGTTTATTCGGTACTGTAACAGTCTAGACATGATTTGTCCCCCAGAATTCTTGTATTCTGAATGTAATGATGTTAAAAGGAGGTAGGACCTTGAAGAGGTGAGAGGTGGCTGAGCTATGTATTAATAAACTGTTGTGACTTAGACATAATACCCAACACCCACAACTTAAAGAAACAGCTTTAATTTGGCTCACGGTTTTGAGGAACTCAGTCCATAGTCAGCTAGCTCCAGGGCATTAACTTTATGGCAGGAGGGAGTGGTGGAGCAAAAGTGCTCAGTTCTTGGTACCTGAGAAACACAGCAAGGAAACTATGCTGGACAGAAACAGGCGAGGGCTAGGGCCATACCCAAGGCCATACCTCTGTGACCCACTAAGACATTCCCGCCAACATGCTCTGTTAATCTGCTGGGTGTTTCTTAATCCAGTGCAGTTGACATATCTGGATTAGTAGTACAGTTCCTGATTCATCTAATTTGGTTTTTTGGAGTGGGTTAGGTCTTGTGGTGTAAATTAGTTCCCAAGAGAGTGAGTTGTAACTACAACAGGAAGCCTGGATCCTCTCTAGTCTCTAGCATTCTCTCTTGCCAAATAACCTCTGTCTCTGTCTCTGTGTCTGCATCTCTTTGTCTGTCTGTCTGTCTCTTATTGTACCATGATGCCATGCTGTGGTGCAGCCAGGGGCCCCTCTCTAGATCTGGTGCCATTCTGTTTGGATTTTTCATCCCCTAAACAATGAGGTAAATAAAACTCTTTTCTTTGTAAAGTAGTTACCATCAGGTATTTTATTATAGTAACAAAAAATTAACTAATACACATGTGTTCCTACCATGTGATCCTTCTGTGAGGGCCCTCACCAGAAGCTGATGTTAACACCATATTGTTGGACCTCCAAGAATAAGCCCTCTTTTTAAAAATGAAGCATCAGACTCAAATTTTATATGGCAGAAAAATCTATACTAAAACAGGTGTTTAAATGTTTGGGATTATATATCTTCTTAATGAACTGAAACCTTTATCCTTATGAAAGGACTTTCTTTATTCTAGGTGATATTTTTTCCTCCAAAAGCAATTTTGATTTTGATTAGTGTTGGCATGGTGTATTTTTTTTGTCCTTTTACATTTAACCTATTTGTGTTTTTATATTTAAAGAGTACTTCTTGAAGGCAGCATATATGTGAGCCTTTCTTTTTTTATAGTTTGACAAACTGAGTTTTGATGGAGTTTTTTTAGACTCTATGTAATAGGATTATTGATATTGTTAGATCCATGTCTTTCATCTAGGTTTTTAAAAATTTTTTTGAAACGGTCTCATTATATAGTGTAAGCTGGGCTCAAACTCACAATAATTCTCCTGCCTTAGCCTTCTGAGTGCTTGGTTTACAGCCAGGGGCCACCACATTCAGCTCAGTATTTGTTTTGTGTGCTCTTTATTTCTTCTTTCCATCCTTCTACTTTCTTTTGGATTAAATATTTTTCATGGTTCTATTTGATCTCATCTAGCTTATGAGTTTAAATTTTTCTGTTATTTTGATGATTGCTTTATACTATATATATTCAACTTTCTATAGTTAACATTTAATATTACTATTATACTATTTTATTGACTATAAGAATATTGAATATACTTTCATTTCTTTCTTCCCACCCTTTATGCTATTGATATAGTAAATTTTGTTTTACCTGTTACAGACTCTGTTTTTGTTCTTATCATCATCATTGTGATGTTTTGGAGACAGCATCTTGCTGTATAGTCCATGCTAACCTTGAACACACTATGTAGCCCTGATTAGCCTCAAACTGTGATTCTTTTGCCTCAGCCTCCTGAGTCCTGGGATTACAGTTGTGTGCTACCACGTCTGGCTTTTATTTTTGTGTAAACAGTCAGTTATCTTTTAAAGAGATACAAATATAAGAAAAAACACCGTGCATATTTATTTACTATTTCTGGCCTCTTTGTTCCTTTATCAAATGGATGACATTTCCATTTGATGTCCTTTTCATTTTGCTTGATAGAAGTCCTTTGACATTTCTTATAGTGTAAGGAGATGAATTCTCTAATTTTAAAAAATATTTCTGAAAAACTGTTTTACTTTTGTTTTGAAAGGACATTTTTGGGTGGGTATAGAAGATTAGCCTGTATTGATTCCAATGAAATATGTGCTATCATTTTTATCTTTCTTTTTCACTTGGTAATGTATCTTTTTTCCTCTGGATGCTTTTAAGACATTTTTCTTTATCAGTAGTTTTATACAATTTATATAGGTTTTTTCCTGTTCTTTGTTTTTGGGGCTTGTTGAGCTTCTTGGATCTGGTAACTCACAGCTTTTAAGGAAATCAATTTTGAAAAAATTTCAGGCACTGTTTTTTTCATATACTTTTTCTTTTCCTTTCTGATTTCATCATCTTTGGAGATTGTAAGTGTATGTGCCATGCTGCTTCAGTTTGTCCCACAGCTTGTTGATGAATTTTTCTTTCTTTCTTTTTTTTTTTTTTTTTGTCTTTTTCTTTTTTATCGGTACCGGGGATCGAACTCGAGACTACCTGATTGCAAGGCAGGCACTTGTGCTGCTGAGCTAAATCCCCAGCCCCTGTTGATGAATTTTTCATGAAAGTGTTCATGACAGTGTGTTTCATTTTTTAAAAAAAATTATTTTAAAGAGAATAAAACCAAGCAAAATAAAAGAGAATAAAGCCAATCAAAACAAGACAGTGTAAATGACACAGGATTTCAAAACAATATAATAGGAAGTTAACAGTGGTTACCATAATGCCTCTTACTGTCTTCCAAATACCTGCCCATACCTTCAGACATAACAAAAATCAAACAAAACAGAATAAAATAAAACCAATAAAAACAAAACAATGAATGCAAAACAAGACTTAAAAAAAGATAGTAATAAATCCAAAAAGGTTACCATAATATATCTTATCTTTGAAATAGCTGCCCATGCCATCAGATACAATAAAATCTAACAAGATAAAACAGAATAAAACCCAACCAAACAAAACAATGAGAATGATATAGGATTTCAAAACAAGATAATAGGAAATTAACAGTGCTACCACCTTCAGAAGGAGACCCCCAACGTGCTGCATTGTATGTTGTTATCCTCTAAATGGATGATCAGACTACTATCTTTAGGCCTGCAGATAGTGAAACACTAAACATTACAAGTATGAAGTTGTATTTTACTTTAATAGCTATCATCACAGCCTGTGTTTCTCCAGATCAGCCAGTTGCTTATGAGGGCTCTTCTTGTCTCGCTGCCTGTGCACTGGAAGGAGCTGGCGTCTGCTCTCCCCCAATCAGCCTGTGCATGGTGCTGACCACAGGAAGTCTTAGCTTCTTGTTGACTTCTTATTCTCCTCCCTTGCAGTCTGAAGTCTCATTTTCAATAGTTTCTATTGCTAGGTCTTCAAGACCATGAATCTTTTTTTCTCCTGCAATGTCTAATCTTCCATAAATTCTATTCAGTGAATTTTTCTACCTTACACACTATTATTTCCATTTCTAAAAGTTTCATTGGAGGACCTCCCCCCTTATCTAAATCTCTTAAATTTTAAAATATATGATATGAAGGTATTAATATCTATTCTGTGTTATTCTGTACTAATTCTAACATCAGTTTCAAGTCTGAGTTGGTTTTGATTGCATTTTTTCTTCTTATTGTGTGTAACATTATCTTGCTCTTTGTGTATCTGGTAATTTTTAAATTAGATGTCAAATACTATGTTTTTATCTTTTAGAGGACCATATATTTTTATTCTTATTAATATTGTTGAGCTTTTTTTGGAATACTGTTTAAGATGTGTAGAAAAAAAATTTTTTTTCAGGTCTTGCTTTTAATCACTTTATAGGAATGGAAAGTGTTTAGGATGTTTCCCCACTACTGAGACAAGACCTTTCTGGATATAATAACAGAGGCCCATGAATTACGACATTTTTCCAGTTTGGCTGGCAGAAATAGGACTAAGTGCTGCATATGTTAACCTTACTCATTTTCAGGTTATTCTTTTCCTTTGTATCTGCATATACTGATCAATACTTAGCTGAATACTAGAAGTAGACCCTCTGCAAGATGTTTAGTGTTGTCTCTTTATACAGCTCTCTCCTCTTCTGTGGACTTCTGGACTCAGCTCTATGAACTCAAATTAGGGACTGCGGTTTCCTTTTCTCAGTCTGGTGACCCAGAAGCTCTGATTGCTGTGAAGTGGAGCAAACAGAGGATTCACCTTGTTTCTCTACCATCTCTCAGGAATCAGTGTCCTTCTTTGTTTCGATAACCAGTGCCTTGAAAATCATTATTTTATGTTTTTTATTCAGATTATTATTTTATATGGGAAGGCAATGTTAGTCTCTCTTTTGGGAGAGATGTCAAGGATGATGTTAAGATTTGTGGTCTGAGCAGCTCCCAAGTATACAGTTACTGTTTCCTAAGATGGAGAAGATGGTGGTAGTGGGTTTGGTGAGAAAGTCATGCTCTTTCTGAAGCGCCCATTGAACACTGGAGTGATGTCAGAGAGACACTGAATCTGCCCAGCTTGAGTCAAGGAGAGACGCATTTGTGTGTCATCTGAGTATAGATGGCATTTGCTTCATGGTACTAGATGAAGTCCCTAACGGAGTACTGCTAAGCTACAAAATTAATCAGTTTTTTATTTTCTGATGCTTTGATATCTTGGATTCTTCCCCTTGCAGGGTTAACTACTTCCTAGAGATAGCAAGCAGTTTCCCTGAGAATGTGCCAATTGTGTTTACTCTGTTGAATTCAGAGCCCCAACTACTTCCTCAGTCAAGTTCTTACACTCTGGGCCCCCTTCCCTCAACTCTTACTGCCCCAGGACCAGTTACTAGACAACTATGGATAGCTCCTGTACCGCAGAGCCCAATGAAAATTACCCAAACTAGTCAATCTTAAACTGTCTTGCCTCACTCATTTCTTACCATAAAACCCACAACAAAGGCTTTTTGTTCACATTTTCCTCTCACTCCGTCTGTCCCCTGACTGACCTGGGTGCCCTGTGTGTCACACCATGCCTTGTACATCTAGGGATTTGTAACCAAGTAGTTCCTCATTTACAATAATTGTTTCCGTCTTTAGGCATTTTACCATACCTGATTAAAGCAATTCCAAGGTTTCCTTGTAGTAAAATAGAAATGCTAGCTCTGATTAAGTAGAGTACCTGAGTTATCTTACTCTAGTTCATCTTTCTACCTGCCCCATGAAGCAGGTACTGGTACTGCTGTTGTTTTCCTTTGATGCACAGGAAGACCGAGTTGAGAGAGGTTCTGTAACTTGCCTAAGGTCTCCATCTTCCGTGTGGTGCATTTGGAACATGGACTAAGGCACTGTAATGCCTTGTGCTCGCAACTGCAGAACTATGCTAAGGAATCAATCTGGGGCCAAACTCCTTTATCCACCTAACGTTTGCTCCAGGCGTCACTCAGGCGTGGGTTTATTTATGTACTGACTATTCTGACTGTTGGGAAGGTGTCATTTCAGCCAGTTGATGCTTGTATTGAATAAATTTGCCATTTTTATATTTCCTGCTATACTATAAAAATTAATGAAAATATGCAAGTTTTGGTCATCCTGTATTTAAATAATTGGATTTGTAACTGGTTAAGACTTTTAAAATGCAACTTGTTTTATTTATTTATTTTAAAGAGGAAAGGCTGGGGATTTAGCTCAATGGCTCAAGCACTTGCCGGGTAAGCGCAAGGGCTGAGTTCAATCCCTGGTACCAAAAATAAAGTTTCTATTTATTTAATTTATTTTTATTTTTTAAATTTTATTTTAAAGGGGGTAAATCTAAACATAAAACAGATCATAAGAGAACAATATAAGTGACACAGATTTCAAAGCAAGATAATGGGAGATCTATGGTGGCTACCATAATGTCTCTTGTTTTCTTCTAAATAGTTGTCCATATCTTTACACACAATGAATTCATACAAAAAATAGTATTAAACTGATTTTTTAAGATTCTATTTATTTTAAAGAGGATAAAACAGAATAAAACCAATCAAAACAAACCAGTATAAGAAATACAGGACTTCAAAACATTATGAAATCTGAAAGAATGGCCAAGATCAAGAAAACCACCACCAACAAATGCTGGAGAGGCTGTGGGGAAAAAGGAACTCTCCTCCACTGTTGGCGGGAGTGTAGACTAGTGCAACCATTGTGGAGGTCAGTCTGGAGATTTCTCAGAAAGTTGGGACTGGAAGCCCCATTTGACCCAGCTATTCCACTTCTAGGCATATTCCCAGAAGAACTGAAAGCATCATACCACAGTGATATATGTGCATCCATGTTTATAGCAGCACAATTTGTAATAGCCAGATTTTGGAAACAACCTAAGTGTCCATTAACTGAGGAATAGATAAAAAAGTTGTGGTATTTTTATACAATGGAGTACTACTCAGCTATAAAGAATGATCACATTGAGATATTTATAAATAAATGGATGCAGCTTGAGACCATACTCTTAAGTGAAATAAACTAAACTCACATGTATAAATACTGAATAGTTTCCGTAGTGTAAGAAATGATAAGAATACAAAAAAGTATGTGGTAATCATGATTCCCAATCATATTGGTTTGAAGCCATATAATGTTTTCACTCATTACTTGCAAAGGTTTTAGTTTGATTTTAGTATCGGTAATAGTACGAATAGCTATTTGAAGAAAACAACACATCATAAAAGCTAGTGCTGATTTAATATCATCTTGTTTTGAAGTCCCATCAAGCTGTTGTACATTGGTTTCCACTGGTTTTAACATGTTGTATCTTACTATATTTTACTATATGCGATAGTATAAAAATTTTTATGGCAAAGAGATAATATAGAAACTGTTGTTCGTTTTCTGTTAACTGGTTCTAATTACACTGTAATTCTTTTATTCCTTTGAATGGCTTCACACTGTCTTGATATGCTTGATGCTATAGTATACGAAGTTATACTCAAATAATTCAAGGAAAGAGGCACTCTGGTGACTACTATTATGTTAGATTATCTGGGAGTGAAACACAATGATGCTTAAATTGTTCAGTTCTGACCGGTGTTATTCTGTTACAGTGTCCTCTTTTATCTCAATCTCCACCCTTTTTTAAAAAAATTAATCTATTTTTTATTTTTTTTTCAATTAAGGGAAAACTAAATTTAAAAACAGCGGGATATATTATAGTAACTTTTTTGTTTTCCTATTAACCTGATTTGAACCCCAATATTGCTCTCCCCATCTTGTTCTGTCTGATTCTACTATATTCTATTTTGTTTGATAATATCAAGTTTGAGGGCATAGGCAACCACTTTGAAGGCAATAAGATTTACTATGATGCCCATTATGGTTTGATTATTATCTTCTTTTGAAGTCCTGTAAGGTCTCCAGTGTAGGTTTTATTGGTCTTGTGCTGTACTGTTTTGATCAATTCTATTATATCTGATGATATAGGCAACTCTTTTTAAAAATAGTAAGAGGCACAATGGTAACCATTTTTGATCACCTGGTATTCTATTTTTACATCATGTACTATGCCCATCCTTCTGTTCTAACCGACTCTGTTCTGTTTAGTCATGTTAGGTTTTATTCTCTTCAAAAAAAGTAATAAGAACTGTGGGAGTAAAAAAACCCAAAAAGTGTAATTGTTATTGTAAAAAAGAGAGGAAAGGAAGGTGGTCTAAGGGATATAACTGTATGTTTGAGTGTGTAGGATGGAAAACCATATTTTTGAGCTTCTGTTGGATCATTGAACGGAACTGTCTGCTATCTCATTGTATGAATGTCCACTTTATATGCTTTAATTTTATAATTTGGACAACTGTTTCTAAGATGACAATGTGTAACCTATTAACTAGTGATTTCTTACTGTATATTTTTTTCTTGAAATTTTGTATTATTTGTACTCTGTTACTACTTTGTTTTTTATTTCCTTTCTTTTTTCTCTTTAAATAAATAAAAAAACAAAACAAAACATTATGAAATCAACAATAGTTACCATAATGCCTTTTGATGTCTTCAAAATAGCTGCAAATAACTACACCCATAGTAAAAATAAAACAGAGCAGAATAGAAACAATAAAAACAAAACAATGAATGCAAAAAGGACTTCAAAACAAGCCAATAGTAAATCCAAAATTGCTACCATAATATATCTTGCTACCTTTGAGATAGCTTCTCCTGCCATCAGATTTGACATAATAAAAAAAAATAAAAGAGAATAAAACCCAACCCAACAAAACAATGGAACTGATATGGTACTTGCAAAAATAGACCAATAGGGAATCAATAATGACTACAACCTTCAGAAAGAGATGTACCCCCCTCGCCCTCTAGATGTCACACTGTCTACGGCTGTCCTCTGAACCTATGGTCAGGCCACTGGCCCTAGACCTGCAATGTTAATGAATCACCAAAGCACCACAGGCAGCCAATAGCATTTCACCTCCATAGCTATCATCACAGCCTGTGTCTTCAGACAAGCCTGTTGCTTATGGTGGGGTGAGGGTGTGGGGGGTGTTGGTACTTCTTGTTTGCCAGCCCCTGGGCCGGAAGGGGCTGGGATCTGTCTGTCCTAGTCTGGTGGTGACCTGCACATGGTGCTGGTTCCCAGACTGGGCTTGCTGGCCGATGTGGGTTTGGTCTGTCTACTCCTGCTCTGTGAATGGCGCTGATTCAGAGGAAGAGGCTGGGGAATGCAATTTTTTAAAAAAGATATAAACAGGTTTACCTTGTTAACTAAATGACAACTTAAAAGCAAATGTTAACATCCAGAAAAGAGACTTGGAGGCAGCTTATGGCCTGCTTTCTTGAGGATGAAGCAAGTTCCATTTTCATAATGGAAAACACACTCGTGGACCACACCATCCTTCCTGGGTAGGGAGGAAGTACTAAATCTCTCTCTCTCACCAAAGCTTGTCCCATCTTTATGGCAGAGTCCTGTACATTTAAAATTGAGGGGGAAAAAAATCAGCAGGGCTTTTCCATTTCTTAAAGATGCTGAAAAGGGATAATAATAAAAATTCACCTCCATTGTTAACATAATATATATTAGTTAGAAGAAATTTGGAAAGCGTATAAAAACTTAGAAGAAAAAAAATAATATTTCATAATCCAGGACACTGCTATTAACATTGCAGTTCTGTTTTTTTTTTTTTTTTTCCTGTCTTTTTGAGACAAGGTCTCCCTATGCAGTCAGGTTGGCCTTGAGTTTACTTTGTAGTACAGGCTGGTCTTGAACTTGCAGTAATCCTCTTGCCTCAGCCTCCCAAGTGCTGGGATTACAGGTCTGCACGACCAACATTGCAGTCCTTTGAGGCCTGATATTTTGCTTGTTTTTGGTACTGGGACTTGAACTCAGGACCTTGCACTTTCCAGGCAGGCACAGTGCCATGGAGCTATATCCTCAGCCCAACGCCTATATTTTGCTAGAAGAATTAATCAATTTCTGTTTGGGGTCTGTTAACCTTCTTTCACCGTCTCCCTTTTCCTTCCTGTATTTATGTGGGACATGTGTTTGTGTGTGTGTATATGTGTATTTCCTCTGTCTTACACACGCCTGAGCCCCACTGGAATTATTTCCCACTTCTGTGGAATCAGTCTGACACTACTACCTTTCTGCCAAGTTTGGGGGCCGGGGCCCCTCCTCACAGGGATTAGACATGAGGAAAGAATTGTTCTGGGGCCTTTGCTATATCCAAACAAATCAATAATGAATCAGCACTGAGTTGATCTTATTAGTCCTTCATTGTCCTCCTCTCAAGTCACAGACCAAGCTGGGTAATGACAATGCTTTTAATGAATACAAGGCAAATTAAAACTTATTTCAACAAGGTTATTGATAATGAGATAATCATAAGGCAAGTTACAGAGCTGGGAGTGTAGAGGAAGTTAGGGCATGGGCAAGGAGCCCACGTCAGCTGTCGCTGTGATATTGTGACAGGCCTGGACTGCGTGGAGGTGTGGGGGCTTCCAGTGAGGATGTGCTGGAGCAGTGCACCAAGCGGGTCAGTGACTCTGGGTGCTGGGTGAAGGCAGGACTGGTGTCCCACGGAGTGAGTAGGTTGCTGGTGTTAGGGCCGAAGTGAAAGTAGGGAGCTTTTTGGGGGTGAGAGCCTAAAGTCTTTATGTTTAGAATGACACTGTATTGCTGTTGTTATTTGCATTTCTTATGCACTGATATTCGCAGTTTAGATGGTAGTCCATGAAATTAGCAGTTGTTTCTGTCTGTAAGGCTGTGGGCTAGATTTGCTGGACTAAACCATGTACAGAGAATGGATGAGCTGGAGTGTTTTTTTAGCTTTATTTTTCTAGCAAGGTTGATTATTTCCCCATTTCTCTTTCTATTCATTTATTGGGTGAACGCTAATGTATGCTGAACCCTGGTTCTCTTGTATGCATTGTTTCATTTAATCATCACAGTGACAAATGTAAATATTATCCTTTTTGTACTGTTGAGGAAACTGAGGTCCCAAAGTTTATTAACTTGTCCAAGGAAATATGCAAGGAAACAAAATAAAATTTGAACCCAGGTCTTTCTCATTCCAAAATGAACACTATTAACCATTATGTTTATGATCCCTCCTTGTTTTACTCTAGGCCAAATAAAACTTGTTTGCGTTTTCAATTGCTGTGGCTACTCTGATGCCTAACATCGTGATATCAAGTATGTATCACATGTTGGAGTCATTGAGCAACTATTTTTACTGCCCGCTATTGGTCAGTTTTTGTTTTGTGGCTGTGTGGCTCAGTCTATATTACAAGGTCTTTGCATGTGAAGGTCATGTCTGTCCTCCCTTGTAGCTTCCCACAGTGCCTGGCACATAGAGAAATTCTGTTAATGGTGATTCCCCAGCACATGGTACATAGCATACGGGGCTGGGTACTGACACATCAAACTGACTGAAACTTAGGGAATGTCATGAAACTTCTCTGAGGTTATTTCTTCATCTTTAAAGACATATAATATTTGTGTTACAGAGATAATGGCAGATTTAAAAAAAAACACCACAGTTATATTTGAATGTTTACTGTAGGCCAGGAAGAGAAGGATATTCCTTTTTAACAACCTACATATTTAATGACTGTTTGGACTGATGACCGAAGTGCAGTTTGGACTTGAGATCCTGCATTTGGACTTGCCACATGGGAGTGTGAGTGGCAGTGTAGTCCTGTGGTAGTTTCTTCTACTTCTGTACCGTGATGCACATACTGTAAACAGTTCCTCATTTAGCAACCAATTCAGTCAATAGCCTAGTTCCAGAGCCAGAAACTGACTGTTAAATGAGGAATATCAGTCCTTGGAAAAAGTCACTAAATAAATGTTATATATTTATTGTACCTGTTGCTGATTTATGAACCTGAGTTGTCCAATTTGTGGTAATATAAGTTATTTGGAATGTAATTAACTACCTACATTTCAAGTACAGCCACTTGTCATATACTTACTGCTACTGTGTTGGACAGTACAGATAATTATTTCTATCATTACAGAAAGTTCTATTGGACAGTACTGTTATAAATTGACTGACATCTGCACATTCTTTGTGGGTTTATGCCTATGTATGTGCTTAAGAATTGTGTAGGAAACTTTGCTTTTTTCTTTGAGCATATTGGCATGACTGGGGAAAGTGTCCTGGGAGGAGAATGGTGAGATTCCTCTATATATGAGGTGAGCTCAAACTATACAGTGAATGTTTAAAATTTTAAAAATTATTAAAATAAAAGATACAACACCATTGATCTCCCTCCAAGTGCTTTGAACACTTTTCCTATTGTTCTTGCCACTTTCTGAAGCAGTTCTGGAAGTCCTCTTTCGTAAGTGTCTTTATGCGATATGATTAAAAATATGTGAATGCTGCTACTGAGTGTCATCCAGTAAGAAGGCAGTCTAGTAAGAACATTACAGTGTGTTCTCATCTACCTTATTCACTGGATCAGGTCTTGTGTGACTTCTGGCTCTCCCTCAAAGTCAAAATGATCATGAAAGGTAAGTGTTTTGAATCCTTTCAAGACATCAAGACAGCCATGACAATACAACTAAATACACTCATGAAAGAGGACTTCCAGAACTGCTCAGAAAGTGGTACGATTGATGAGACTGTGTTTAAAGTGAGGCAAAGTATTTTGAGAGGCATGAATGTCAGTGTGTCTTTCACATTACACATTTAATAAAATTGAAGCATCCAGGATACTTTTTGATCACACTTCGTATTTGTTCCCTGTTGCCGTTAGGCTTAGTGTCTCATGTTGCTATGAAGTGAGCAAATGCTGAGAGAAAGTATGTATGTGCTGATGGCTTCCTGAAAGTTGGAAGGGGTGTGGCTTCTGATCCTCATGCATAGTGAACCTGTGAGAGCTGGGGCAGGAAAGTGGCCCTGGAGACTAGAATGCCCACTATACTATTCAGCATCTGTGTCTTTTGGCCTTAAAAGATCATTTTAGGTTTTTGGTGTTTGGCAGTGTCCTTCACATTTGTGTGCATGTGTGTGTGTGGGCATGTGCGTGTGTGTGTATGTGAGTGTGTGTGCATGTTTATGTGTGTTAGAAGCTGGCTGAAGGGGGCTTTGAGATCTTATTAGTGGACATGCAGGTGCTATATGCAGGAGGTGCTGACTTGGTTTCAAAGATGGTAGTTTTGTGAGTATGTATATTTATGGCACCCACACAACTTGCTTTGAGGTATGCAGAATGTAGAATGGCTTTGGTCCCCCAGATGTGCTGGGTAACTGGTGAGCCAAGGGCAGGCTGGCCTCTCTGGGCATGAGTGACCAGGCAAACCTCATTCCATTGTCCACTGTCTTGAAAAGGGACCATCACTTTGTGCTGAGGAATACCCTAGTTGGTCCTGATTCAAGCCATAGGTGGGGAGCAGTAGGTTTCCTTTAGGGAGCGTAGACCAGCTACATCCCACACATTCCAGTGAGCAGTCTACTACTGTGAACATTCTGATCCTCCTCCAGATTGCAACTCTGGCTTGCAAATCAGCATTGCAAGTCTACTTCCTTTAGGGAGAGTTGAGTAGAGTGTGGTCAATGCTTTCTGAATGAAGGTTGTTGATGACAAAGACAAAGATACATTCAAATTCAGTCTGAAGAAAAGAATGGAGCAACTCTGTCAACAACATATGCGTACACACAGCAGTACACAGATATGCACACGCAACAATAGTGATCCCTACACATGCATAAACATAGAAAAACATGTACACATGTATACATTCAGAATAGCACACACACTCTTATGCCTTCTCTTTTCTTGATCTCAAATGCCCACTCCTTTTATCTTAATCTATTCAAATTCAGTTTTAGAGTCTAAATCTGTGTACCAGCTAGGTTCTAGTCACAGCAGTAGTTTAAAGGAGGAAATTTTAATACAAAGAATTAAGCACTAGTTTAAGGTGGTAACTCCTAAAAGTTGTAAAAGGAGATTCTGACAGCATAGACATAGCAAACACATACAGCAGCTGCTCCTTCTGGAACTTGGGGATCATGAATGAGAGTGGAATAAGGACTTAGCAGAGGCTCTTCCATACCCCAAGGCTAGAATTCTGGAGCAGGCAGAGTTGCCCAGGGAGGTTGGTGGAGAGGAGCCATAGTGGAAGACCGGAGTAAGAGGTTCATGGGCAGCCTGCTATGGGGCAGAGCAGCTAGAGTCAATCTGGAGAAGAATCAGAATGTTCACAATAATAGACTGCGCACTGGAGTGTGTGGCTGTAGCTCGTCTATGAGGGCCCTAGAGTGGGCACTCTCTGTCTGTGCCAGAAACAGGATACTAGAAACAGTGAGGGGCACTCTTGCTCCTCTTGTAACCTCACAGTCAAGCAACCCCCATCTGACAAGGAAAGAATAACCTAGAGTCCAGCTTCAGTAACACAAAGCAGGGCACAGAGGGGTGCGTCTGGAGCTGAGAGGCCATACTGAGCATCTCTGGCTTACAGGGGTTCCACTTTGACTTTATGATGGTGCAAAAGTGGTATGCATTTGGTAGAAACTGTACTTGGAAATTTTGATCATTTTTCAGGCTGGGAGTATGATGTCTAATTCTCTCTCCTGATATTGGGCAGTCTTAGTGAGCCACAGCTGCCAGTCAGCCACATGATCACAAGGGAAACATTTGATACTCTAGTGTGCTCAGCTATGCTCAGCGTTGCTCAGCTATGGGGTTCAGTAGCTTAGGTGTTTTAAGTGGATTCTGACTTGAGATAATTGCAACTTCTGAAGGGTCTCTCCAGGTGTAACTCCATGGTAAGTGGAAGCACATTTGTCTGTTTATAACGAGTACATGTCCTGGTGCCTCCTCCCTATGGGGTGAATCTGAGCCATAGAATTTATGGAGGCAGCCTATAAGAAATAGCAAACATATACAGCTAATTTCAGTCCTCTTGTTTCTTTCATCCATGAGTTTCCACAACACCAGGTCCCAAGCTCTTTCCCATACCTGCTGTTAGGTGTTTTTTTCTGTTGTGTGAATGTCTCTATGAGGTGTCTTTTTTGGGTGAGGGCAGGGGACTGGGCCCATAGGAAGCCTCCACTATGTGGTGGTTATTGTTTTTATTGCGGAGGGGAGAGGAGAGAGAGTCTTCAACTCCTTTCCAAACTTATGCTTTCTTTGGGTGTGGATTGTGCTCATTTTTCTCTTGGACTCCAGAACAATTTAGATGACAATTAGATAACTATGTGCTAGGGAAGTAGCTGACTGGATGTTATGGTTTATGTCTAGATGTCCTCCCACAGCCTCATGTAGTCATAGGTGGTGTTTTTTGTAGGTGGCTAGATCTGGAGTGTGTGATGCTTGGATCAAGGGTATGTGATTATTAAATTACTCCACTGATTGGTTTGGCATAGTTCTGGATGTGAGTGCTGTCTGCTCTAAGGAGGGGTAAACTGAGTAAGACACAAAGGATACCAAGAGGATTCCTGGTTATGGCTTGTGGTTTGTTGCTTGCTGCTTGTTGCCCTCTGCCTGCCCACATACTCTGTGACACTCCTGTGCAATGCCACCCTGCCTTGGAGCCAGCCAAGTATGAACTGAAACCTCTAATAAATGTAAATAAACCTTTCCTAGTTTAACTTTGGTGTTGGGTATTTAGTCTCAGCAATGAGAAATGTGACTAAGGCTCTGGATCTGGGCTCTAGTCACTCAGATGGAGATAACTGTGGATAGCTTTCTGGCTGCTGCGTATTCTACTGTTGATTGTGCATTTTCCTTCTCTTTTGGGTTGAAGTTGGGTACTGATCATTTCAGCTGCAAAAAGTTGTTTGACCATATGGCTTGAACTCTGGTACTGACTGCAGAGAGATGCCCAACTCCATGTTTGACCGTATTTGCCATACTTCCTTAGAACAGCTGAATGTGGCTTTGGCAAGCCAGAATCCTGATTTTGCAAAGCTTGACAAGGACCTTCTACCATTTAATACAGCCAGCTTTGTCCCCAGTTTCCAGTTATTAAGAGAATCTCCCCTCCCTGTATCACTTTGACCTCTCTGAGGATGCTTATGCACATACTTTCTCAATTAGAATGAACTTCCTTCTCACTGCAACTTCCTGCCAGGGAGTAGACTTTGATTGGTGTCATTTGGATTGGTGTTTACATCCATGCTGGAGAGCTCTGTCTGTGGGAATGGAGCTTCAAGTACATGGGATTCCCTAGAGTGAGTTGGGGTGGGAGGCAGAGATGTTCAGCAGAGCCAGAAATGGAGGCCTAAGGACAGCCTGATACTTGGGGTCTGCTGCAGTGGAGCTGGGCTAAAGGGGGACCCAGCTGCTGGAACAGGATGTTCAGGGCTAGAGTGTTTGCTTCTTAATTTCTAAAGTAGCAGTTTCCTGTATGGTTCACTTGGAAACTGATTATGTAGGCCCTTTGAATATTTCTTCCATCTTTGTTATCAATTGTTACTTCACTTCTCATGATTTTATTATGTGCTGATAATGAGAATGTCAGCATCTTTTGTAGCAGTTGAAAGTGTAAGTGTATCTTTGATATTCCCTGTTTGTTATCTTTGTTGGTGAAAGCAGGTACCAGGTTTTATTGGTCAGCTTTTTATCTCTGTGACCAAATACGTGGCATACATAACTTAAAGGAGGAAAGGTTTGTTTTAGCTCACAGCTTGAGAGTTTTCAGTTCATGGGTGGCTGGCTCCAAGGCAGACACATGATGGTGGAAGGAGACAGTGGAGAAAAGCTCCTATGTCCCTGCAGCCAGAAAGCAGAGAGAGCAGAACGAATCAGAGGAAAGATAAATCCGACAAAGACACAGCCACAGAGACCCACCTCCTCCAACTGGCCCCACCTCCTAAAGGCCATCCAGCTACTGATGAGTCAAGCACTCTCAAAATCCAATCTCCCTCTGCAAGCTCCAGCTCTTAATACAGTAGACTTCTTGGGAACATGTAGACACAAACCATAGCAGGTCCCCCCCCCCCCACGGTCCTGGGATCCCTTGTCTTCGATATGTGCCCAAGGTTCTATCCTGCCTGAGACTAGCACCTAAGAGACAAGACCCTTGTAGTTCCAATACTCTTGGTGGGGCTGGGGTATGACTGGGAATGCACAGCTGGGGACAGGTGGGGCCACCTCCCAGCTTTGGAAAGAGGGTGAGCAGCAGGATGTAAGTTAAGGCTTCCTATATCAGACAGCCTGCCCAGCTGCCTGCTCCCTGTGGCTGATACCCCCAATAATAATATTCCGCCAATAAATAGGAGTCTCATGCTAAAAATTCCTGCATAAAACAGTTGTAGACGTGGAGTGTTTTCTAGCCTTTCCTTTGACATTTATTAGTTATTTTATGAACAGAACAACTGCATTTCTCATCTGTAGAGGTGTCAACACCCACCTCCCTGAGCTGCCTTGAGGATTAAAGGATATAATATATATGACCATGTTTTATCATTGTGGAGCTCTAACATGAAGTATTACCAGTAGGTCTGAGAGGCATGTGGAATACACAGTAACTCAGTGTATCCTTGAATGAGTCCTTAGTAAATTAGGTTTGGCTGAAAGCCTTTAACACTCATGTCTAAGGAGTAAGATCCAACCAGGAAAGTTTTGGTGGAGGGAAGGAAAATGGAAACATCAGGCCACAGAGACTGGCTTCAGCGTGAGGTTGAAATTGACTGCTCTGCCTGGGTACAGGAAACAGGAGGAGTGTGTGTGCATGTGTGTGCATGTGTGTGTGTGTGTGCATGTGTGCACATGCCCTGATCACAGGGGAGTAAGTGAAGATTTTCAGGCCGAGGCCTGGGAAGGGGCACAGTGCTCAGGGATCAGTCTGCACTCATACTTCTCTGGCCTTGCCTCTCTCCCTGCAGGTGCATCTTCGCTCTGCCAGACGTCTGTGTGAGCTCTGCTGTGCCAACCGGGGGACCTTCATCAAGGTGGGCCAGCACCTTGGAGCTCTGGACTACCTGCTGCCAGAGGAGTACACCAGCACGCTGAAGGTGCTGCATAGCCAGGCCCCGCAGAGCAGCATGCAGGAAGTCTGCCAGGTCATTCGCGAAGACCTGGGCAAGGAGGTATCCAGCCCTGGAGGGAGGGATGAGACTGGGAAGGGTGCTTTTGCAGAGGCCTGGCACAGTTCTTGTTGCCCAGGCCCAGGATGCTGGGGCTTTACCACCAAATGTCACAGCAACTTTGTGCTGCAATCAGAGGTCAGAAGGAACTTTGGTGATGGCCTTAAAACATATTAAACATGAAATGTCTGTTTTTAACTGTTAACTTGCCAACCTCATGTGATTTGTCATTCAGCCTGATAATGTCTATTGATTGCTGAGGGCTTACTACATACTGACCACTGTACTGTGTTCCACACATTGTCTCATCCTCATGGCAAGCATATGTGGTAGGTACTGTTACTTCCCCTATTTTGCAGAGGAAGCCTGGATGTTTACGGTACTAAGCGTCCAGGGGCACCATTCATAGGTGATTCCAGTGCACTGCTCTGCACTGCCATCAGTAAGCTGCCCAAGACTTCAGTGCTTTGGCTTTTCTGGAGCATCTCTGGTAGACATCCATGCAACGTCTGCTGTGTTACTCCCAGTGAAGGAGGCTTACGTTCTTACTTGTCACCCAGGGTAACCCAGTCTGTTGGCGGCTGTCTTTAACTTTATGAAGTGCTTCCTGATGATACCTTCTGACAGCAGCCTTGGTTGCACTCCTTCGTGTTCATCCCAGTGACTTGCAGGGTGTCCTTTTGTGGCAAACTGTGCACAATTGCGTGGACTGTGACTGGCTTGTTCTGGTCACTGTGCTTTCTTGGCACAAAGAAACTGGTGGGCAGCCCATCAGTTTCAGTTATAGAAATTACATGATATAGTTGGAGGTTCCTTCAGAACCTAAAACCCTTCTTTTCCTCCTCACTGTTTCTGTAATTCTCCTGTTAGAAAATCCTCTGGGTTGTCTGAACTTTTCTGAGCAAAACACTCAAAGTCCAGACGTTAGTGGATGCTTTGTCTGAGATTAGTGTATAACATTTGTTTCCTATTTGCTGCCCTTAAAATGCAATTCTTAGTGCGACTTTCAGGGCCTGACCCATTTGGTGTCACCTCCCACTTGTTTCATGAAGATCCCTTAGTGGGGCAGGAGGGCATAGTGGCTAGAATTTTGACTCTGGAGCCAGAGCCTTGAACCTAGCAAAATGATATCCTTTTGATTCTTCACTTTTTCTGTAAACTGAAGATAATCATAGTACCCAGGTTAGAGCTTACTTACTATAGCACTTTATGTGGAGCAAAAACTTAGCACACATGAGGTACTGACTGTGGTTATTTCCTTATGCTCTGGTCACATTGCACCACTCAGCTCACGTTCTGGTTGCCTCTAGCCTTCGGTGCCTATACTCATGACTCACTATCAGTGTGGAATGTTTTTGCTCCATTTGCTGTGTTAAGTGATTCAAGGCCTTTGTCTGTCTGTCCATTTGTCTAGCAAATTCCAGGCAGGGGACTAGGTGCTAGAGTCAGACTCCAGCTCTTCTGTGTCGTCTTCACCAGCCCTGGTCCTGTGACTAGACCTGTCACATTAGTCTCTGTAGAACTTTGCCCCCTTCACTTGTGCAAGCTATGGGCTTGGTTCCTTAAGTCTCCCCCTGCAGGTTAGAAAGTCTTTAAGGATGAAGGCCAGGACTGTCCTTTTGCCTTGTATCTTTAGCACTAGAACAGTGAGGTGTAGAGTAGGTACCAGGGTTTGTTTAATGAGTGGATAAATGAGTGACAACTTCCTTAGGCAACTCGGGGCAGGGT
Source organism: Cavia porcellus (assembly GCF_034190915.1). Lineage (NCBI taxonomy): Eukaryota > Metazoa > Chordata > Mammalia > Rodentia > Caviidae > Cavia > Cavia porcellus. The sequence continues at coordinate 24,670,539 of NW_026947514.1, read as the reverse complement.
CAAGATAGGGACACAAGTTTGGGGAACACCAGTTGTTCCATTTGTATTGATGCTGGCCCTGACTCTAGGTTCCTTCATGTGAAATGGGTGCTGGGTGGCCAGCCTCTGCACTCCTCAGTGCTGGCCTGGATTGGAGGGAGACCTCACTGACTCTGTAGAGCCCAAGCATGCTGGAGGGGAGCACAGAAATGTCTATGACTCCCTTGCACTGAGGAACGTTTGCTCCAAAAAGAGAGACTAAAAGGCAGTTCAATTTAGGACTGGAGTCAGGGATCAGGTGGTTGGCTAGGAAGCAGGATTAGGATGCAAGGACCCACGCAGAGGGGACGGGGTTGGCACAAGGCTGGCCCGAGAGTACCTTTGCTTCTCACAGAGACTGTTGGCCTCTGGCTTCCAACAGCACGAGATTCACCCCTGAATTAAAACTAAATAAGTCATGGTAATAACAGTGTGAGGCGCATCATTGCTGGCATGTGGCAGCTCAGTGGGGGTGGATGTGAGAGGGGAAGACAGCAGGAGATTAACCCTTGGAAGCCTCTGGGGAGGAGAGCGCGGCAAGAGCAGGGCGGCAGCCCCTCTGAGCAAGAGTAGAGTGAGATGAAAAGTTTAGGGAACTGGCAGTCATGGTGTCCTACCCTCACCCTGCCAGCTGGCTGGAGGATATTTGGAGGTGGAAGCCGTGGCTTGTGTCTTCAGGGCTGCTTCTCCAGCTTCCCCCAGCCAAGCAGTCCTGAGTGAGGTGGCAGCATGACTTTTGCCCCAGTTTGTCTGGAGCCCCTTGAGAAAGGGAGGCTAATGTCAAGGTCATGGTTCTGAGGAGGTGTCTCCACTGCTGGGAAGCTCAGAGACCTCTGGTTTCTCACTGCAGCCCCCACAGTCAGGCAGTTGAACTCTTTCCTCTCCTCTTCTTCCTCCTCCTACTCCTTTCTCCCTCCCTCCAGGAAGACAGCATTTATTCCCTCATGACACACTTTCCAGTCTGTGGGTGGAGGGAGGGGAATAGGCCAGGTGGGGAGCAGGGTAGGTGGCTGTGGGGGTGTGAGGGCGGAGGAAAGTCACTCACTTTCCATTTCCCTCCCCCTCCAGCTCTTCCCATGACACCTCTTGGGAAGCTGCTCCCACCCCTGAGATAGTGTCTGAGCAGGCTTCGTGACTCCTGGGTGCTCATGGAAGCTCAGTTTCATCTTGGCCCTGGGTGCGTGGTTTGGGAGGAGCTGGTCTATGCTGCATAGCTATCTTTATGGGTCACAGGCCATGGCTGGGCTTTCAGGTTACCCTAAGTTTAGAGCCTGCAGAAGTGCTCCTGAACTTAAAATTGCAGACAGGCTGGTTAGATGTGAGCTCACGATGGTGCAGTTTTGGTCTCTTGGGGTCCTTCCCACTGACAAAGCCTTGGCAAGTCACTAGTGTCTTAAACTAGTTCCTGTCCTAGGTATGTGGGGCTGGTCCAGAGAGGTGTCCCCAGCAGGGCATGGGTAGTGAGCGGAGGGTAAAGCACTCTAGATCCCAGAACCCAGGAGTATACTTGGTTCCAGATCCATCCAAATCCCGGGGAATGAGCAGGTGCCATCAAGTTAGAGGAGAGGACCAGTGAGCACCATGTTTTTATAGAGACTGGCGTAGCAGAGGGTGACCTGGAGGCCACTTGGATGAGAGTAGCAACAAACAGCAGGGTGAGACCTCAGGTCTTCTGATTCCTCAGAGGGTGGGGTCATTCTGCTGCCTCAGGTGTCCTGGGTCTGAATTGAGTTGGCAATTGTTTCAGCGCTGCTGAAGCGCTCTCCCCGGCCCTGGGTCCAGGTGCAGTGTTGACCTTGGCCAGCAGATGGCGCTTGAGCCTGCTAGTCAGGGAGGGGTGTTGGAGACTTGGTCCTTCCAGAAAGGAGAGACACTGGTTCCTTCTACTCATGGGTGTGGTCCAAGCCATCAAGCTGGCATCTCTCCACCCTGAGTGGTGCAGAGTGTAGGGTGCACTCACTAGCCGGAGCTATGAGGCTGTTGACTACTGCTGTGGTGTGTGAGGGTCCCCCAGGTGTGGCACTATTGGGGCTGGAGTGTGGAGCTCTAGGGAAAGGGGCCTAGCAGGAGCCTTTAGGTCACTGGAGGTTTGCTCTTAGAGGGTTGTGGAGCATCAGCCCTTTCTTGTCTCTCTTCTGCTTCCTGGTCATGAGGTAGGCCAGGTACCTCAAGCTCCCTTGACCTCCTGACCTCTTGCTCTCATGAGCACTAGGGTTCATTCTGGGGGACCTGATATGGTTCTTTATCACAGCTACGAACCTGTCCTTATGCCTTCCTTGTCTGAGCTGTAAGTCCTCTGAGACTTCCTGCAGTCTCTGATGGCCTGTGATTCTGTGGTCTGATACTTTTTTCTTCTTCCTTCCATTCCTTTTCCTGCTTGCTGTCAAGCAACGGATGTTTCGTAAAAAAGGCTTTCAAAAAATAAAAAATAAAATTAAAAAAAAGTAGAGGTAGGAAAAGGTGCCCCTCCCTTCTGCATCCCTCCTTCCAGGCTGTGGCTGGTCTGCTAGACTGGATATTGTTCCTGTGTTAGTTAGTTGGTTAGTTAGTTAGAGAAGCTGAACCACGGTGCTATGATTTTCCATTCATGTATCCATGTCTGTGTATTTGCCTCTTTGTGTATGTATGTGTAATTCTCTGCACTTGTGGTATTTTTGCAGAAGGGCTGTTTTGCTCCCTACACTGCACTTTCTCTTCCTCTTTCTGATCAGTCCCTAGCACTCTGTTGGAGAAAATGAGAGAGTGACATGGATTTTAAGAAATTAGATCGTATGATTATGGAGGCTAGCAGGTCTACAATCTGCAAGGGTTCCAACCGTCTGGAGTCTGAGGAAGAGCTGATGTTACAGTCCAGATGTGAAGGTTTTCTGCTGGTAGAATTCTTTTGCTCCCAGGAGGTCATTCTTTAGTTTTCACCAGGTCTTCATCTGATTGCATGGAGCCCACTCAGATCATGGAGGAAAATGTGCCTGTGACTAAATCTTATCCAGAAACACTCTCACAGACAGAACTACAACAGTGTTTGGTGCAGTATCTGGGAATCTTCAGTTTCCTCATCTGCAAAATAGGGCGATGACAGTACCTACCATGTAGACATGAAACGAATGATTGCAGGTGAAGTACTTAGGACATATCTGATGCAGAGCAAGTGGCCAGTGAATTTTGTTAGGATTTTTGAGTGCTTTATGCAAGCAAAGAATTTGGTTCAGGAGGGACTTGTAAATGGTAGAATCAAGTCTTTAATGGGTTTTCTAATACCTTGTGTGACTCTCTGTCCCAGATAGCACTTTGGCAGAAGACTGTTTTGCTCTCCAGACTGCCCTTTCATCTTCTTGCTCAGTGCCCAGCACTCTGCTGACTGCTTAGTTCCTTCCCTCCACTGCCCCACCTTGGGAGCTGCTGGAAGTTTACTTGTCAGTGCTGACTGTGGCCATCTCTTAAGGTCCTTGGGAGGCATCTGCTATAGGTGAGGGAGTCTGACATTTGTGCAAGGTTGATTCCAGGGATAAAGAGTATGTAGGTGGAGGTCTGGCTGCTGCCAAGGAGGAGTCACAGGTGTCCAGATCATGGGGCTGGTGGCTGTGCTGTATTTAGGTCTCCTCATTTGCAAAGTAGCAGTCAGACTATTTCCTGTCTAGTATGCTAGTAGAGCCAAGGCTGGGGTGAATGCAGAGGTGAATTTGCCCTGGAATAGACTAAGGCTGGGGAAGCGATTATGGTTGGAGGGGTCAGGAAAGCTTACCCCAAGTACCCACATCACTGCGGGCTGGGGCTGGCAGAACACTTTCCGTACTCTGCCCCAATGTTCAGTGGTCCTTTCGTGTTTGCCTGGTTTTTGCTGCTTTCTTTCCAAGACCTATTTCACTTCCTCTCTCTCACATGGATTTGTTGGGCACCTTCTTTGTACAAGTACTGTGCCAGTGCTCCAACACCTTCTGGAGGCCTTGTCCCCATTGTCCTGGTGTTCCCATGCTGGCAGGGGGCTGGGGAGATCAGCTCTCTGTGCCCTGGGCTACTTCACTGTTGTGGAGTCACCTGAGGACCACCCTGAAGTCCACTCTCCTTAGATCTGCATCTCCTGGCCCTGAGCACAACTTTTGTTTGTTGTGGCATCTGGTTCCTTTGTCTCCTCAGACTGTCCCCCAAAAGGCTATCAAAGGTTCTGGGAATGGAACAGAAGGATCTGGTGTTCATGAAGTCGGATATAGAAGGACGAGGGGGGCCTGGGAGGGAGATTATTCGCCTCCTGCTTGTCTTCATCCTGCCTTCCCAGCAGATCTCAATAAAAAATACATTTATATTAAAAACATAATGAAGAATAAAAAAAAACCCATTTCCCCCCAATAATGCCAAATATCAAAAAGAGATTTTTATCAATTATGAGAGAGAGATTTTGGCTTTAAGATGGTAATTTAACGAGTGGGAGATGGATGGCGGGAAGCATTAATGTCAGTCGGGAAGGATGGCCTGCCATTAGTCACTAGGGGAGCACAGTGGCAGCTGCGGCAGCCTTGGCTGGTCTTTGTCCCTGCGCCCAGCCCAGCCTTGCGCCCACCCTGCAGCCACTGCTCTCCTGCAGACTGCACCCTCTCCCAGCTGCAAGGGTTTCTCTGGAGCTCCTGCTCCCATCTCTGAGGCACCTGCACTCTGGCTTATTCTTTAGCTTCCTGGTGAATCTTACCCAGATTGGGCCGCATTGGGCTTGTGTCTCTGGACTGGAGGCCTGCAGTGAGCAGGTTGAGGCTGGAGCCCCACCCCTCAGCCTCTTTCTGCCTTTCTGCCTTTTGCCTGGCTGCTCTGGGACTCCTCTGTTAACCTCATGTCCTGCAGACCCATCCTTGAGTCCTCATCTCCCACATTTAATTGTTTGACTATTTCTCATTTTTTAACCTCCAGGTTGAATCTACCCTCTCAACATAAATACACACATGTACATGCACACACGCACACATATTCTGCATGCCTGATGGGGATCAGATACAATTTCAAAGGTTTCATTTGGCCAGTACTCTTATTATTATTGATTTTTTTTTTTTGATACCAGGGATTGAACTCATGACTGCCTGCTTGCAAGGCAGGTGCTTATGCCACTGAGCTAAAGCCCCAGCTATTATTATTGATTTTACAGATGGGAAACTGAGGGAGATTTTCCAGTGACATCTTTTTTTTGGTCTTCTCACACATCTGTGGTCAGGATTAATGGTTCTTGTGTTTCCCAGGATGTTTCCTATGCCCTGCTGCAGCTCTGTGCAGTTATCTGTTCCTCATGGTTGGCTGCTTTTCCATCCTGAATCCCCCTTGGGGCCTGGGCTGGGCTTTGCACATAGTTAGTGTTAGTAAATGTTGTTGAATTGAGTTATAGAACTACCTGAAATGCCTCTGTCCTCTTGAAACCTTCATTGACCTCCCCAGTGAGGTTGAACAGACCTTTTTACGAGTCTAGATCATTTGATTTTGCCCTGTAGGTGGTCCTTCTGCTCAGTCTGGCTGTCTGGTTATCTGAGTACCTGGCTTATGTTCTCAGGAGGGCTGGTTTCCTTCCATTTCTCTTAGAGTCCCCTCAGTGCACTGTCCAAGACCAGCTCACAGTTGGTGGGCTTTCACATGACATGATGCTGTACATCATGGCCTAGGGGTACTGAAGGGTCTAGAATCCTCAGGGTGGTCAACTTTTTGTCTGTTCCCGATTCTGTGGTTCCTGGGATACTCCTGTAGGAGCTTGTGGAGGGCTGTAGGAAAGAATGACTGTGATTTTCTGTGTTCCAAGCTGAGGGCAAGGCCAGGGTTTGGCTTCTAGAAGTGAAAAGATAATTTCTAAGGCATTATAGTAGAAAATTAAAAACAACAATAACAACAACAGCAACAACAACAAAAACCATGTTTGGAAGCCAGAGAGTCTGGCTTAAATCCCAAATGCCACTGTGTCATCCTAGGAAGATGTGATACTCTTTCTGAGCCTTGGTTTCTTCATCTGTAGAGAGGGATGATCCAAGAACGTGCATATTAATGAGACTGTGAAAGGAACAAAAGGTTTGTCATCTGGAATTGCTTCTGAACCTTGGTCAGGGCAAAAATTTCTTAGATAAGACCTCAGAAACACAGATAACAAAAGAATAAGGTCATATCAAAATAAAAAGCTTCAACAAAGAAAATCATCAACAGATTGAAGAAACAACTTGAAGAGTAGGAGAAGATATTTGCAAACTCTTGGTCTAACAAGAGATTAGTATTCAGCATGTATAAGGAACTAAAATATCTCAACATCCAAAATCCAAATAATCAGAATAAGAAATAGGCAAATGATCTAAATAGGTTTTTTTAATACCTGAGTTTTAAAAATTTTATTTTAAAGAGGATAAAGCAGAATAAAACCGTTCAAAACAAATCGGTGTAAGATATACAGGACTTCAAAACATGAAATCAACAATAGTTACCATCATGCCTTTTGATGTCTTCAAAGTAGCTGCAGATAACTTCAGACATAGTAAAAATCAAACAGAACAGACTAGAATAGAAACAATAAAAACAAAACAGTGAATACAATAAAGGACTTCAAAACAAGCCTATAGTGAATCTAAAATTGCTACCATAATTTATCTTGCTATCTTTGAAATAGCTTCTCCTGCCATTGAATTTGACATAAACAAAGCAAAAGAGAATAAAACCCAACCCAACAAAACAGTAGAACTGATATGGTAGTTCCAAAACAAGACCTAGGGAGTCAACCATGGCTGCAGCCCTCAGAAGGAGATCCCCGCTAGATGCCACACTGTGTACCACTGTCCTCTGAACCTGTGATCAGACCACTGGCCCTAGACCTGCATTGTCAATGAAACACCAAAGTTCCACAGGCATCCAATTGCATTTCACCTGGATAGCTATCATCAGCCTGAGTTTCTCTGGATAAGCCTGTCACTTTTGGGGGTGGGTGGGGGAGGTTGGTTGGTTGGTACTTCTTGTTTGCCAGCCTGTATGCCAGAGGGGGCTGGAATCTGGCTGTTCCCAGTCCAGCAGCAGCCAGCACATGGCGCTGGTTCCCAGACTGGGCTTGTTTGCTGGTGTGGCCTTGTTTTCTCTGTCCCTAATCTGTGAATACTGCTAACTCATGAGGAGAGGCTTGGGTGTCTAAATAGATATCTCAAAAGAACATGTACAAATGACCAACAGGTATGTGAAAAAATGTTCATTATCACTAATCACCAGGAGAATGCACATCATAACCACAGTGAAGTATCTCATTTCAGTTAGAAGGACTTATCAGACAGATTAAAAAAAAAATAACAAGCACTGACAGGAATGTGGAAGACAGAGAAGTCTTATATGCTTTCCATATATTTAGTATGGAAGACAATATGGAGGCTTCTCAAAAACCTAGAATTAGAACTACCACATGGTCCAGCAGTCCTGCTATTGGATAGGTGCTGGGGAGATATTTGCAGTCATATGTTTACTGTAGCACCATTCACAATAACCATGATATGGAATCCACCCAAGTGGATGGATTCCATCAGTAGGTGAATGGATTAAGAAAATGTGGCACATATACATAACGAGTTATTATCTAGCAATAAGAAAGAATGAAATTCTGCCTTTTACTGTAATGTAAACAGAACTGGAAATCATTGTGTTAAAGTGAATAAGCCAGGTGCAGAAGCACAAATGCTACATGCTGTCACTCTCTTATGGGGAAGTGAAAAATGTTGGTCTCTTGGAAGTGGAGAGTGGAATAGTGGTTACCAGGGTCTGGGAAGGGTAGGGGGAGGTAGGATAGAGAGAATTTGGTTGATGTGCACAAAATTAGCTAGAAAGAGTAAGTCCTAATGTTCTATAGCAAAGCATTGCAGGGTTGCTATAGTGAGCAATAAGTTATTGTAGTTTTCAAAATAACTAGAAGAGAAGATTTTGCAAATTTTCAGTCCTCCATGGTAAAATTTTCAGGTGATGCATACACTTGTTACAAATGTACCGATTTGATCAGCATGTTTTATATACAACTAGTGAAGTGTCTTGCTGTACCCCCTAAATATGTACAGTTATTATGTGCCAATTAAAAAAAAAGATCATCATCTGAAGTGCAGTGCCCAGTGTATGGTAATTGGCAGTGACTGTGAGCTGGGCAGATGTGAATACAGATGTTGTGAGATCAGAACTCATGTTATATTCAACACCTCCTGGTATCTGGATCTTCTTGGGGTTTGGTAAATGCTGGTTATTTTTATTCACTCTGTTGTTCAGAGGCCAGTAGCCTTAAGTTATCCAGAATGACTGGATTGTGAGAGTATGGAAATCATCCAGTCCAATGCCTGTCTGCACTTCACAGGTGAGGGAACTGAGGCTCAGAGAGGAGAAGTAACACACCCAGAGTGGTGTAATTAGGAGGTGTAGAAACAGGACATAACCCAGGTCTCCTGATTGCAGATGCAGTGTTCTTCCTTCTGGACTCTTCTGTTTCAGGGAGGAAGCTTGGTGCTTAGAATTAAAGGACGAGAGCTTGGGAATCAGGCTGGCTTCTGAGGGCCTTGAGACATTTTCATCCTTTTTTTAGGACTTGGTGTTGTCTGGCTTTGAGGAAGCCAGGTTTTCACAAATCCATCCTCTAAGTAATAACATTTTGGGGTGTTGTTTAGGGGCAGGCACCTGGTCCACACTGGGACAATCTCATGTCTTGGTAAGAAGCTCTTTAGAAAGTCAAGAAACTGAATATTTATTGTTTCTTCTGTCCCAAACATGTGTGAAGTGTTTCTGGGCATGTTGCCTCATTTATTCCTGCAACAGCTCAGAGAGGTGTCTCTTTCCCCAGTATTTTCAGAGACAGAAACTGAGATTCAGAGACTTAAGTACTGAGGGTCACACAGCAGGGCAGTGAATGAGCGTGGAACAGAGCTTAGTGTCATCTACCTGCAGAGGCACAGTCCAATTACACAGGCTGCCTCAAGGAGGCAAGTGACCCAGGGGGAGAGTGACAGGGCTCAAGTCCATGCTGATGGGGCTGTGAGACCTAGTCACCCTCTAAGGACCGCACTCCCTCCTCTCACCTCATACCTGTCTGCCCTCTTGTCCAGCCCCAGGCTGGCCCTGACCCATGTTGCACTAGAGCTGCTCAGCTGTTGGCAGGGGGTGGGGTGCGGGGCAGGCTCGGGAAGTGAGTGAGTTGTTAGGCTCCTCTGGGGGTGGGGGTGAGGTGCTGCTCCAAGCTGCAGGCTGTGGGCAGAAGAGGAGAGCCTTTCCCTGAGGGTGAGGAGGGGCTGCTCTCCTGCTCCTCCTCTGAGGAAGAATCCTTTGCTCCTTCCCATCATCTCTACATCATTTGCCTTGCTGTCTACCTGATGCTGCTGCTTGGCAGAAGAGGGAGGTCCACCCTCCACGCTGATTTATGTTCATTGTTGAAACAATAATGTTTAATCTGGAAGGAGCTAATCAGTTTTTTATGCTGATTATGAATAGGCCAGCTGGGCCTGCTTCTTTATTCATGGAGCTTCAGGAACGAGCTTGCTTCTCAGGCCAGGCTTCTTTGGTGATTTATGCTATGGGGGCCCTGCTACAAGGAGGCCTTAGGATGGGAGCTGTGGCTTGAGCAGACAAATGAGGCAGGGCTCAGGATGTCAGCCCTGGTGGATGTCACCTCAGGGAGGTGTTTGGGCCTTGAGGAAGATGAGGAAAGACTGCATTTTGTAGGCCTGGGATGGGGACACCTGCTAGGCCTGCCAGGCCTGGATCCCACAAGCAGAGGTGCTGAAGTTTGGTCTCCCTGGATCCCTTTCCCCTCTGTGACTTCAGCCATTTGTTTGTTCTCTTACTGACTCCGAAGGCGCCTGTGGAACTTCTGTGTGAGACCCTGAGGTTATATGGGTAAACAAGTTGCCACAAGAGAGTTAATGTTCTGCTTATGGGGTTGGCAGCTGTTCAACAAGTGATCAGAAAGACAGAGCCTTAATATCCTTTGTATAAATGTCATGCAGTGAGCCGAGTGTGTTAAGGAGTTGGGGTTGCTTTTTTTTGTGTGTGTGTGTGCTGGGCGGGCAGTTCACACTGTCAACCAGGCAAGCATTGATGGTGGTGGGAGCATGGAGAGGAGCGAATGGATATGTTCTGGAGTCAGAACCAGCAAGACTCAAGGAAGGTGCCATGATCAGCTCCTGGGGTTCTGGTATGGACAGTGGGGACTCCAGCACTGAAAGGACAATGGGGGTGCTAGCAGGCCATCCTGCTTGCTGTTTGAGAAGAGGGTCTTCTGTTGCACTGGGGTTTGTGCAGTTGCCTCTCTCTGCAGAGTAGGGCTAGAGGTTCATTGATGATTCGCACAGTTTGAGGTTCCACACTGAGAGACCAAACAGCCTAAAGTCCCCAAATGGTGGATATTTAAATTAAAAAGACATCAGTATTCTGATCTAGTGATCAGCTTTGGGAGTTTCTCTGTAGCCCGGTATGTGGAAGGACCCAGTCAGCTGTAGTCATCGAGTTCCAGAATCTTTGGGCCCAGAGGTGTGTAGATGGAGGGGTTGGTGGTTCCATGGAGGCTGCAGAGGACACCAGCCTCCTTCTGGGGGAGAGGACAGTGCCTTTGCTGCCATGCAGGGTTAGCATTGACCCAGGGCCTGGAGATAACAGTCTTGGAGAGCAGCAGGGAGGGGATACAGGCTAGTCTTAGATGTCATCACCTGGCATGGCAGATAAGGACGCTGTGACGTACCTGCTCCTGGCCTCACATTTTGAGATCACATTTGGACACATGCATCTTATTTTGTTCCCCAACTTTCCAGCCCAACTCTTGCCCTGGAAATTGTGTCAAAAGACTTAAAAATAGTTTATACCTAGGATGCGACACTAAGGCTCAATATGAGCTAGTGAACTTTTTATCTGTAAAGTGTTTGTATAATATTTCTATTGCTGCTATGACAAATTACCAAAACTTTAGTGGCTTTAGTCAGCTCGTATCTGCTCTGTTACTGATATGTAAGTTAGAAATCATAAAACTAAGTTGTTGGGCAGGCTACCTTTTTTCTAGAAACCCTGGAGAAAACCTTTCTTTACCTTTCCAACTTTTGGAGGCTGCTGGCATGCTTTGGCTTGTGGCACCTTCCTCCCATCAAAACCAACAGTGTAGCATCTTCATATCTCTTTCTTTGTGTCCCAGCCATTCACCTCTGCTGGTGTCAGCATCTGTTCTTCTCTAATTCTCACACTCCTGCCTCTCTTTTAGGGGCATCATCATGATGATCCTGAAAATATGAAAACTCATTCCACCTGCAAAGTTTCTTTTGTCACAAAAGGTCACATTCACAGCTTTTGGAGACTGGGTCATGGACTTCTTTGGTGGGCCATTTTCCTACTTCCCACAGGGCCCTGGATCGTAAATATTTTATGTATTTTGGGCCATCCAGCCTCTGTTGCAACTGCCCAACTCTGCCTTGATGTGAATGCATTCAAGGATAGTTTATAAGTGACTGGGTACATGGGGTCCTGGTGAAACACAGCTTGCCCTTGATAGGACCACTCCTCCCTGGTGTTCTTAACTACTGTTCTCTACCCCGGACAGTGAGTAATCTGTGTTCTCCTAATGTGGTATTTAGGCTTTTTTATGGCCGTCCCACAACCAAGTTTACCTCCTTTTATGATCCCTGGGCACTGTTGCTATCACATGTGAAGCAAATCCAGAGAACTTCTCCCTGGGTGAAACATCCTCAGGTACACAGAAGGCTTTGATACCGGAACTCTTATGGGCTCTGAGGCCTGGGAGCACGACGTAGACTCATTTGTCATGTGGCAGGTTGCCACCTCCCAAAGCTTAGAAATCCTGTGTTGACAGCAAATGGAGCTGCATAGCAATGCTTCATTTTGTCTCCCTCTATTTTTGGGTGCGGGAACATCTGAAGGTATTTGGCAGAGGCCTTGGGGTTTCACAAGGTTGAACTCATGGAGTTTCAGAATTCAGCAAGGAACTGAGCCTACGTGGCCAGGCTTCTCCTGTGGATGAAGGCCCCTTCCTGGTGGTGAGGCCAAGTCAGCTTGGATTAAAGACTGGGGGCTGCTGACCATTCTAGATCTTTCCTGTCCCTGTATCTCACAACCTGATTCATGGTTCCCCCATACTCTTTCATCTACCTGTAATACTCTTCTTGGCTAGTTAACTGGCTCCTCAGCCTTCTGATCTCTCCCCTTTCATGCCTCAGAGAAGTCTCCCCATCCAGACCTCTGAACCCTGCCTCTTACGGGACCAGCTGTCCCTTCAGAAGCACCTACTAGAATCAGCCTTCATGCTTTTACTCGTTACTGTTTGATTAATTTGTGCTTGCCCTGCTTCATTCACCAGAATTTCCAATGACAAGCACAGTGTCAGTATATACTCACCTCTCAGTAAATGCTTGTAGATAAATGACCCTTAGTGAATATGTTCTCCTCTATGAAATGGGGGTGGTGTCTTCTTCAGTTGACTCCAAGAGAGGGTTGAGCATTGTGTGAGAGAGCTCTGAAAGCACTGACATGGTGCAAATCAGAAGTACTACCTGTCTGTTCTTCAGGAGTGGTGATAGCCTCACATTCCTTTGTGCCAGTCCAAGTGTTATCCAAGGAGGTGATGGCAAATTGTCACATGGAAGCGCAGACTCCTGATTCTGGGCCTAGTCTCCTGGTACCATCTCTCCAGGCCCTATGATGGGATGTGAGCACTTAGATCCCCCAGTACTCTGTAGCTCCAAGGGTGACTCATTGCCTTGTGCTGTGCATTTGGGCTATCCCTGCCTACACGCCAGCTTTGTACTGTATCTAGGATCTCTGGTCTCACTGCTATAGATCTCTGCCATAGGCAGGGACCTAGACTTGTCAACCCATGAAGCTGTAGGAATTATTAAGATGGGGAATATTGAAAGATTAGATTTATGACAGGCAACAGTGGATTATGAAGAGCAATTTATCAAATGTCAGTGCCTGCAGCCTACAATTTGCAGAAGGTTTGCTTAAGCTGAGGAGATCTGATTGGCTTGCCCCCCTCTCCCTGCACTAATGAGTGACAGCTTTAATGGATGCTGTCCCAGGCTGACCAGCCACACTGGGTGTTTATCTGCTTTTTATTAATCATTATTATCACAGCATTTCCCTAGAGTCCTTCCACCCACAGCTCTTGAGGTACCCAGCACCAAGGAGGCTCCTTGGGCCACCTTGAAGGAACTGTAGCTGCTTCTGGGAGAAATTTCCACTGCCCTGGGTCGGCAGGAAGGCTCCAAGTGCCTTCTCCATGAGGAAGGAGAAAAATCAACTCTTGCTCTGTTCGTTCGTTAGGAAATACTCACTAGCACCAATTATGTATCAGGTGTTTCAAATACAATGCGGAGCAAAACCAGAAGTCTAGAATGAAGGAGGGACGGGGGTTACTGAGCAAGCGCCAGGGGGGTAAAAGTGCAGCCCACGGTGGGCCTTGTCTCAGGAGGACGCGTGAGCACTGAGATTGTACACTGGAGGCGGCAGTAGAGCTGTGATTTAAAGATAGGAGGGCACGGGGACTATTCCAGATAGCAGGGACCTCATGTGCAAAGCCCCTGCAGTGAGTAGGAAGGGAATGTTCTGGTGGCTGAAGGAGGAAGAAGGAGGGGGAGATGGGGCATCAGGGTTGGCGGGGTTGGAACCTTAACATTGTGGCCATGGGAAGCTGGTGAAGTATTTCAAGCAGAGAGAAGTGATACAACCAGCTTGTGTCTGGAAAATTCGCTATGCCCACATGACGAAGAGTTAGGAGTATGTGTGGGTGGGCCAGCGAGGAGGCCATGGCCATCCCTGGGTAAAGGAGGGCCGTGCTTACACTCTATCAGCTGGCATTGCTGCCTCTGTCCTGTGCCCTGTCCAGTACACCACCGAATGCCCTCTTCACTGGAGGCACTGGATGAAGCCCTCCCCTACTACGATAGTTACTGTGCTATTCTATACTCTCTGTGTGTGGTTCTTCCAGATAATGAACCTGAGGTACCTCTGTACCCTCTGGGTTATGTAGCTTGCCCAACCGGTGCACCATGGAGCCAGGACTTGGGCCTGGGTATTTGGGCCACAGCTTGCATTGGAAGTCCTGTGCTTTACTTTCTCTTGCCCAGTTGTTGAGCGTGTTCCAGGGTGTTCTCATAGCCATCCTAGTGTGCCTGCCCCTGGCTTCTTCACTCTGCATGTTGGCTTCTTGTGCAAGCAAAGAAGCTTTGTCTGACCTGGGATGCCCTTGTCTGAGCCAGGTGGTACTCCTGAACCTGGAATCTCTTCAGTGGTGGGTAAGAACATAGGAACGTAGACCAGACTGCTGTCTTGTGACTTGTGGGGTTGACCAAAGGTTTTGCTACTGGCCTTTCATTGTCTTCCCAGCTTGGCAGTAGCAATAACTAATGGCTTTGCAGAAGTGACAGTTGGACCCTTCAGAATTCCAGAACTCCTCAGAAAATGGGGTCATATGTCCTCAGGCTGCTATTAATTTTATTCATAATATATTGCTCTGAATGGGAAGCTGAGGATCAGTGTGTCCAACCTCTAGGCCGGGTTGCTGTGGAACAGAGGGAAAAATGTATGCTGTCTCATTCTCTTCTTCATCAAGAGTATCTCTGTGGTCCTGTTGGAGTTCTGCTCTTCTTATCTTACCTGATGGTGCCTTCAGGATGGGGAGAAGAGGGGGAACTCTCAAGCAGCTCCCAACACACAAGTGTGATCTAGGTAGTACCTTCTGAGGGTTCCTCATGGCTACTGACTGTTCTGTTGGCCTGTATAGCCATCATGGTTTCTGTCACATAACTGGCCCAGAGTAATCTCTGTTGACTGATTGTATTAGACTGAGGAAAGGCAAGTTGGTTTCATTGCATGTATTAACTCTGGCCACTTGGTAGTGGCTGCATGGAGCACTGTGTTGAGAGAGATTACAGGCATCACTTGAGTTCAGCAGGAATGACATTGGGATGGATTAGTAATGTCTGGTATGGGTGCATTTGGGATGTGTTACTTAACTATTGTTATGTAACAAATCCCCACTCCTCCCTCTCAAAAGCCCAACTTTGTGGTTTAAAGGAAACAGTATTTCTTGAAATACATATGTGTATGTACCCCCCCAACATATTCATATATATTTTAAAGCAAACAACGTTTCTTGAAATCTATACATACATATTTCTAGTTGTCATGTAGCTACCTCTGTACCTGGCGCTTTCTCTCTCTCTCTCTCTCTCTCTCTCTCTCTCTCTTGGAGACAAGGTCTTGCTGTGTAGTTGAGCAAGTTGAACTCACTGTGTAACCCAGGCTGGCCTCAAACTCAACAGTGATCCTCCTGCCTCAGTCTCCCAAGTGCTCTGTGGTGGAGGTATGCTCCACCACACCCGGCCTCTACCTGATTCTTCATGACATTCTTTCTACTTGAGATATAAATAATAAGTCTTTAGATTTTAAGAAAATCCAACATTTTTTTAATCTAACAATTTTTGTAGGTCAGGGATTTGGGAGAGGCTTACTGCATGGTTCTGGCTTAATGTAGTAGTCAGTTCCAAAGAGACAGAACCAAAAGGATACAGATAAAGATACATGAGAGAGGATTTATCAGGGGAATCGGCCATGTGATCATGGAAGCTGAGAGCTCCCATGGTGGGCCATCTGTAGCTGGAGACCATGGCTTTTTGGTAGCGGTTCTCAGTGGAAGTCTGAAAGCCTCAGGTCAGGGGAAGCTGATATTCCATTTTCCATCTACAGCCAAAGGTCTTGAGAACCTGAAGGGCCTCTGGGTAAGTTCTGGAGTCTATATCCAGACAGTCTGGAGCTCTGATGTCCAGAGGAGGAGGAAGACAATGTTTCAGCTCCAGGAGAGAAAGGAAAATCCTCTTTCATCCCCCCGCTGATGGGATCATAGTCACCCACTCTGAGGGCAGATCCTCCTTGCTCAGTCCACTTGCTCAGTAACTATCTCTTCTAGAAACGCCTGCATAGAAACACCTAGAAGCACTGCATCACTTGTTTTCTAGGTGTTCCTTACTCTGGTCAAGTTGACAGTTAACACTGACCCACACACTCCTGGTCTCCCATGAGGCTGTCAAGGTGTTGCTTGGGCTGCAGTCCTTGGGAACCTGTTTAGGGCTGGAGAGTCTGATTCTAGGGACTCATTGTGGGCAGGAAGCCCCTGTCCCTTACCATGTGCACCTCATTGCTGGTTGCTTGAGGAAGGACATTGTGGTGCCTCTTCAAATAGCCATGGAGGTCACCTGCTGGTCCTTCCTCTACATGCTACCTGTGGGTGGGTTATTAATTTCAGGTTCCTTTCAAGGGGAGGGCAATAGACTACTTTTCAAAGGCAGTATTTAAAAGCTTGTGACTATATTTTTTTTTGTCTTTTTCATTTTTATCGGTACCGGGGATCGAACTCACGACTGCCTGCTTGCAAGGCAGGTGCTTATGCCGCTGAGCTAAATCCCCAGCCCCCAAAAGCTTGTGACTGTATTTTAAAGCCACCATGGAGAGTGAGAGCACATGTCTCAGCACTTGCTGTCACTATGAGGTGTCACCTTAGAAGGTACAGGAATGACCCCGAAGATACGGGCTACAAAGCAGACATGTGTAAGGTGGAGAAGCTGGAATTGTAGCAAACAGGTAGGGTGACTATAAGATGTAGAGTGCCTGGGGCAGGACCTTGGAAAATGGTGCCCAAAGCAGGTGACTCCCAGTGGAGAGGCAGAGAGGTGGTGGTGGGCTTTCTGTCCAAGGCAGATCTGCAGAGCTCCTACTAGCGAGAGCCAACCTGACTGTTTAGGTTGGGGCAGAGAGGGGTGGGTAAGGGTCACTGTGGGCATTCTATTAGTATAGGTGACACTAGTCCTGCTAGATTCCAGTGGATGGAAGCTGGTACCCGGCTAGGAATGGCGTGGCCAGCTGCAGACCATGCAAGCTAAATGTTTGCCACTGATGCCATGGTAACCTGCTTGGGTCCGTTGGGCAGTCTCTGCAGCTTTTCTATGGGAACTGCCTGGCATTGCCCTTTAGGCCTATGATTGCCTGCTTTGAGATAGTCTCCTGTCTTCAGCTGGAACCAGGTAGTCAGGTTTGTGAGATGCATTAATCATATGATGGGGAAACTTCTGAAGTGAGTGAGTATGGGGAAAACAGGATGAAATATTAGAAATTGGGTCCTGGTAGGAAGCCCAAGCCATCTTCCCCCTCGGGCCCTATGAGCCGGTCTCCATGAGGGGGACCCAGGCTGGTGAGGCTGTAGATTTGGGTGGGGCTGGCTAAGACACTCTGAACAGAACTCCTCAGAAGTCATGTATGGTTTCTCCAAGGAATCCTGACTTCTTGATATCTTATTTTGGGCCAAATGAAGCCCTTAGCCAGTGGTTAGCTGGTCAATGTGGCACTTGGGAAATGTTATCCAGTAATCTGCAGTTGTGGAATCTGTGGCTGATTTTGTGGAGAATCTCTCATTCTGCCCTGTGATCAGATGTAATGCCATTAGTCCCAGGATTTCCAGACCTCAGCTAAACCAGACAGCTGAAGAGTTAATGGCCTCTAGTCTGCCAAGATCCCAAGGATGAACACATTCTTTCTGTCTCTCTGATGTTTTTTTTCCCTTGTAAAAGATTTCTTTCCCTTTAAGTATGTGCACACACATCTACATGCATGTGTATACAGACATGCACACATGTGCACATGCACACACGTATGTGCACCCTAAACCATATGAAGCTGGGTACATGTTTTTTCCTGCTAATTTCTTCTTTTCCAGGCAGGGGCATCGATATATTTGAATCATGGGCTGACAGTAATTAAAAAGCACGTAACTAGTCATTTTAAAATGCAGTTGTTTTACTTAATTGATTTTGCCGCCAGACTCAGAAGAAAGAACAGGAAAAAGAAAGCCTTAGAAAGGGAGACAAGTTTCTGAGAGTGACTGAAGGCAGCTGAGGGCCCTGCTTGAATCTAATTGCTGCAAATGCTGCCATTTGTTTCTGCTAATGGTTTTCTGCTGAAAGGGCTGGGACGAGGCACATCCTCACTGATTGGAGGGGGTGGCATTTGTTTCAGCTGCATTGGGGGGTATAATTCTGCTTTTGGGACAGGGTCTATTTTTCCTTACTATCTATCAGCATAAAGTACTTCCACTGAACACTTTGAATCAAGGTTCCATTTAGAGATACTTTATTCATATTTAATTACAGACTGCAGCACCGATCTTTAATTACCTTTTTTATAAGCCAGCTAGGAACATTCACTAGCAATCAATTATTTTTGTGTGTGTGTGTGTGTGTGTGTTGCGAGTGTGCACGCTTGTGTAAGGACAGGAGGGTGTGGGCGTGGACTTGCTTCCAGCTAGAGAAGGAAACGATGGCTGCAGGGACACTGTAGGGTGCTGAGGTGGGGGATGCAGTGACAGATGCCTGATAGGTGCCCTGTGCCAAGGGGATGGCGCATCCTATTTGCCATGCTTCTCTTTGTTTCCACTGGTAAAATTGGGAATTTGAGCAGATCTTCACAGCTAGGCCTGGGGCAGGGTGCTGATTTGGCAGCTGGGCTTGGGTGGTATCTTGGGGTCTCTTTGATCTCCTGCTGGGGGCAGGAAATTGTGGGAGGCCTCCTTCCTGTTCCTGGGGGATATGGCAAACTAGGCTTCCTCACACCCTGGAGATTCAGATCTGCTTGCCTCAGCTCTTTCCTTCCTTTGCTTCCCTGTGGGGTGTTCTTGGCAGCTGTTCTCATCACATAGTCCTAGCGATGGATGCCATGTCACTCTTTGGTTTCAGTGACTCAGCAATGTCCCTGCAATAACACGGGTTTGAAGACTGATTGTCCTTCTCAGACAGTGAGCAAATGTTTCTGGGGCCAGACAGAGACTTGGGGGTAGGGAATGAGATCAGAAGATCCCCAGGTCCCTTTGCTGAGGAAGATTGGGCCATTTTGGCTGCTTGTGGGCAAGGGTCAGAGTTCACAGTTCTGCTCCTTGGTGGACCTCCAGGAAGGTTTCCACATTAACTCGTGTGGACCTCACTGTGCAGTGGCTGGGAACATTGCCGAAACCCTGCCTTCCCTTCTGTTTCTGGATCCTTGTCCTAGCAAGAGGAGTGGACATGGGAGTTGGAACTCACACTTACTGAGTCTTTCAGGGTCTGGGCCCCTTGTCCATGGGGCTTTCATTTATCTCACCTGGGGCCTTGGAATGGCACTGTATCAAAGTCACTTCAGTGGTGTATGACACAAAAATCAAATAGATTTATGCTAATTTTAAAAAAGGAGTTATAGGTTGGAGACTCAGAAGTGGTTAGATCAGAGGCTGAAACTTTGTAACCATAATTTACTTTGTTTCTTGACTCTTTTATTTCCTTGTTGCTACTATGTGCCTTTGGGCATGCCCAAGGTCATTATTTTTCTGCTTAAATTCAATATAAAGAATTTATTTTCTCACAGTTAAAATAAATGCAGAAAAATTGAACATGATTGGAGCAGTAGGGTCATTTATCCATCTGTGAACCAATCAGGATAGGCAGGGACATTCCATTTCTGATTGGCCAGGGCTGAGGTCGCATCAGCCTGAGAGAGTGAATCCCACACCTGATGTGTGTACTTTCACCATTTTAAAGGAGTATGGGGTATTTGGTTAGTCGGGACATGGGAACAGGAAGCCCTAGCTGTTTTATAGGGAAGAGAAAGTTGATTTGGTTCTCTAGCTGAGAGAATAGTGGATTTATTTATCCAACAAATACCAGCTTGATACTTACTGTTCCAGACCTATTCTAGGTGTAGGGAATTCAGCAGTGAACAGAACAGACAGAAATCCCAACTCATTTGGAGCTGATGTTCTTGTGGGGTTTACAGGAAAATGGTCCTGGTGTTCTCCCATTTCAAGCCTGGGGTCATGATCAAGAGTTTTTGTGCCAAGAAATAGCTAAGCTTCTTCCATCCTGTAGAATACTCATACTAGGGTTATTAGTCAGAAAGGACTTCCTTCAGGAAAATTGATATGGCATTTCTAAGAGAGGAGGAAGGAAGGGAGGAACAAGAAAGGAAGGAATGAAAGAAGGATATGTTTTCTACTTCACAGAGGGAGAAAGGAGGCACAGAAAGGGCAGGGATTCTGCCCAACAGGAAAGCTCTGGCAGGCAGCCGTGGGGTCTCTTCTGGGGTTGGAATGGCGTCAGGAGCCTGTACTGAGGCTGCTGCTCAGAAAGGAAAGAGGTTGGGTGTGGATCGTCTGACTCGGGGTTCCTGAGCTCTTGGTCGGTGGATTGGAACATCTATGGGTCTTGTGGGCTGCTGAGGACCAGTTGTATTAACTTTTAATTACAATCATGCCTTGGTTTTTGACTGCTTTGAAACTGATCAAGTTTGGTGCTTGACACTTGTAATGTGAAGATTTTGTCCCAGTATCCATCACTTGTTTGGTACTTGACACGCAAGTTAGAACTTGCTGGTGTTGATTGCCTCATGATTGGCTGCCGTTTCCAGCCAAAGCAATTTGGTACTCTTCATTTTTGGTGCTCAGAGCCAATTAACCACAAGTGCTGAGTACTTCTGTATCTACATGTGAGAGCCCAGGAGAGACAATGTTGGGTGATTAAATGGGTGCATGATGCACAGTTCTAAATATTCTAGACAACATTTCTCTAATGGAGATGCTTAGGGCCCCCTGTGCCCATGTGTGGGGAGGCGCCTTCTGTGTGTCTTTTGTTCCAGCCTCCATATACCTGGAGTGAATCTCCACCATAGCAAAAGGGCCAGCCAACACCTAGGCTGATACACTCCTGATAAAAGCAAAAACTCATCATGGGACAGAAGAACTCTCGCCCATCTTCCTGGCCCCTTTCACTAATTAAGTTGTTATCTTCTCAGTTACTCTGTCCTCTCTCCATTCCTGACAGCTCCATGATTTGTTTCTGAGCTTCGATGACACCCCTCTGGGAGCAGCTTCCCTGGCCCAGGTCCACAAGGCGGTGCTGCGTGATGGGCGGACAGTGGCCGTGAAGGTCCAGCACCCAAAGGTGCAGGCACAGAGCTCGAAGGACATTCTCCTGATGGAGGTGGGCAACCCCCTTTTCTCTTTCCTTTGTCTGTGTTTCCTTGGGATCCAGGTGACCTCAATGATACTGGCTGAGGCTGGTGGGTGGAGGGTGACCCTTTAATAGGCAGAGTTGGGAGAGGAGAACAGAGACCACAGCTAAGCAGTGTCATGACAACTTACGACCACGGCCCATGGCAGGGCTGGTCAGCTCTTTTAAAATTTTTTTTTATTTTAATGTAATACATGTGGGTATTAATAAAGAAAATATAAAAATATTCTTCTATAAAAAACAAAATCTTAAAAGAAACTCCAAAATATTACTCAGAGTACAAGTCATAGACAAGGCCTGGATTTAACTCAGTGGCATAAGGGCCTGCCTGGTAAGTACAAGGTTGTGCGTTTGATCCCCGGCACAAAATAAAACACCCCAGAAAACCAAACTAACAAGAACATAAAAATCATAGGCAAAAAAGACTCTTTTACAAAAAAGAAACAAATGGATAATAGTACAAAACTTTCTTTTTAATGAATGAAGAGAAACCAATAGTATAAATAAAACTAATTAGTATCTACAGTATATTGAAATATTTTTGAAGTAATGGAATAGAGAATTTGGGGAATTATTTAAACTTTTCTCTATTTCCTATTTACTATTTTGCTCTTTATGTATGTATGTATTTTATTACATATATAACTGTACACATATTAAAATATATATGTATTTTGTTAAGCTCGAAGTTTCTCATATAAGAGAAACTATGTAATAGGCAAACGTGTGTGTCTCACTTATTTCATTTAATACTATGTTCTGCAGTTAAATCCTCTTGCCTACGAATGCCTCAAGTTTATCTTACTTTATAGCAGGATAGTGGATTATTGTGTATAAATACTACATTTTCTTTATCTATTTATCTGTTGATGGACATATAGACTGTTTCTAAGATCAGCTATTACAAATTGTGTGCTATGGACAGAGGTATGCATGCATCCCTATAGTATGATATCTTTGATTCTTTTGGGAAGATACCTAGAAGGCAGATAGCTGGTCAAATGGTATTTTTATTTTTTAGTTTTTTGGGAACTGTTCACACTGAGTTCCATAGTGGTTGTGCCAGTTTACATTCCTAAAAACAATATAGAAGAGTTTCTTTTTCTCGTATCCTTACCAGCATTTGTTATTGTTAGATTTTTTGATTATAGCCATTCTTTCTGGGATAAGATGCTGTCTCCCATAGTTTTTTAATTTGTGTTTCTCTTATGGCCAGTGATGTTGAATATCTTTTTTTCCATTTGTTTATTTGCCATCTGTACTTCTGAGAAGATTTCTTCATTTGTATTCATTTCATCTGCCCATTTTTGATTGAGTCTTTCATCTTTTGTGGGGGTGGGTCTAATATTTTTATGTTCTAGATGTCAGGGTTGGTCAGTTCTTAATTCATCCCTGGGAACCTTCTTGGATAGCCTCAGAACATGCTAAGCAGCTGCTGGGGCAAGGGGGACCTTAGTAGGAGGTATTATAGAAATGAGAGGAACCAAAGGGTTCCTTTTTTGGGGGCTTAGGAAAAGTTGCATGATAATTTGTTAGGTACTAAAAGAGAGCATATGGCTGCACGGGATGTATAAATGACATGCAGATCATACAGAAATATTGTGCAAGTTGTGTTTGCTTATCTGACATTTGTTTTGAATGAACAAATTTACCTGCCAGAAAATGGCCCTGGGCAAAGCCTTGGAGGCTATAGTTTGCCTCCAGGGTTTTCTAGCTCCATGCCTAGGCCAAAGGAGAGAGAGGCTGAGCCTTCACTGTTGGGCAGGAAGCTAGGCAACCTGTTTAACATACTGGTGTTTCCTTATCCTTCCTCTATTCCTTCCCCTGCTCTTAATTTATCCTTTCACCTCACTTTGAACCAAACACGTACCTGTAGGTCTTTTCTGCACTTTATACTGGTGGGGTGCTGGAGACAAGAGAAGGAGAGTGCGCTCCCTCCTTATTCTGGGAGCCCTATCTTTGGTGGAGGAGACAGTGTGTAAACAAACAACCATGAGCTCAGTGCTGGTGAAGGGCGTATAACACTGTGCCTGAATGGGTGGGGGCATCAGAGGGACTTCACCGAGGAGGTGATATTTGAGTGGTCTCCTAAGGACCCCATGAGACAGATGGGCAGAGGAAGGGCAGCCCAGGATACGTGAAGACCCAGGTCTTAGAGGAGCAGGGTAAATGTGGAGGACTTCAGGTAGTTCTGATGGCTGGGAGTAGGTGGAGGCTAAACAGGTAAGCAGGATGCACAGAGGGCTCAGGTACCAGGCTGTGGAATAGAATGAGAAACATAGGCAACTCTCAGCACATGCTTGTGGGACTGAGCTGTCTGATTTTTTCTTGTAGTCAGTGGGGAACCATGTAAGAACTTTAATCTGGGCACTATCACAATCAGATGTGCATAAGAAATAAAAATCTGTTGGTGGTCTGAAGGACATATCAGAAGGCAGAAAGACAGTAGCCAGAAAGACAGTAACCAGTGAGGATGTGAAGCAAGGCATTGTTATGTAGTGGAGGAGAGGGATGAGCTCAAGCCGTGGGATCATGTGGATTTTGTGACCAGCTTTACATGAGAGGGGTAAAGACTGGTATGGATGAGAAGGAAGAGACTGAGTCTTTTTTACATTTCTGACTTGAGTGATTACATTTGGGTGACTTTAACTGTTTGTATGAGCCAGGTCCTATTGAGAAGAAATTGCCCTAGATATTTTAAACAGGGAATTTAAAACAGAAAACAGCGTTTACAAGGGATAGGATTGCTGAGACCCTAAATAGAGTGGTAAGGTAATTACCAACAGCAGGAAGCCACTGCCACCTTTGTGGAGGAAGGACAAAGAGGAGAGGTGGTTTTCCAGAGCTCAGGAGCTGAGAGCAACTGGTGAATGCTGGGACCAAGGAGAGTCTGCCAAGTGGAGCTGGATCACAGATGTAGGGGCTGGTAGCTGGAGCCACAGGTATGGATTGAGGCAGAGTTTTCCACTCTTTGGGTCCCCCCACTATCCTTGCCCGTTTGCTAAACCCACCTGGAAGCAAGTTGGCAGGGGAGCCTGGGAAATGTTTCTTACAAGAGTCAGAGCACTGGGGAGGATGTGATACAAAGTGAAATGGATCATGGAGCAGCTATGTGGGGTAAGATAATGCTTTTGGTAGTTTTGAGTAGGGATATCTCTGCTATGGAGGATTAACTAAGTGGGCAACTTGTAACACCCAGCTGAACTGACTCAGCATGATTCTGGGCGTGGGAGGCCCACCTGAGGACTGTTGCCAAAGCATAAAAGGAGAACTATAGGGGAAGATGGTGTGCTGTTGATTCTCCTGGAGAAGCGTGTCACGCTGATATGAACTTGGCTGTTCTCATTATTGGAGGAGCTCAGGTCCTTGCTGTCGCTGAGGATGGCTGCATTCCTTGTTGGGGGGAATCTCGAGTCCTTACCTTGAGCACTGCTTCCTGCTCTAGTGCAGATCCCTCAGCCTGCTGGCATAGATCTTTCACTCCATTGGTGTAGACTTTCTAGCTTCCACCGCTGACCTTTGGGCCTTCCCAGTGAAGATCCTTGATACAGACTTGCGTGAGACATTATCAAGGGCTTTAGGCCTCCAGTTGGATTTGTGGAGGATATTGCCATGGGCTGAAAGTCCTCAGCTGGCCTCTCAAAGGACAGTGCTGTGGGATCCAGACCTCAACTGAATTCTTTGGGTCTCTAGCTTGTGGACAGATCTGTTGCACTCTTTTACATTTAATTTTGGGGTGACTACTATAAAATAATCGTATGAATTGTGTGTTCTGTATTAAATCTATTCCTTTGTAAACTCTGACTATAACACCTGTCATTCTGGAGTTCAGGTTGGGATACAGATTCAGGATTTATGATCAAGGATACTCACAGTTGCTGAATCTGGGGGAATGGTTGAGTTCACTTAGAGGAAGTGTTTATAGTAAAGAGGGATGGAGGCAGGACAAGTGTAGGGGGCATCATCATTTGGGGAGTATGCCCAAGATGGTAAGTTACTAAAAGGGCTAAAGGATTAAAAAATACCTCTATGATGATGAAAAAAACTAATAATAACAGGATATGTATCAGTTATCTAATGCTGTATGATGAACTGGTCTCAAAATTTACTGGCTTGAAACAAATAGCTGTGAGTTTTGCTGATGAATTTGGACCTTGACCAGGGATTCAGAAAGTTGTGTTTTATTTAGCCCCAGGCTGCATAAAGGGTAGCTTTACTGGGGCTGGGGGGACCTATTTCCAATGTGGCTCACACACATGGCTGACAAGTTGGGCCTGGCAGTAGTCTGGGAGCTCAGTTAGGCCTGAGAGCTAAGCCTTGCTTCCTCTCCGTATGGGCTTCCACGTGACTGTTTGGGCTTCCCCACAGCATGGCTCCTGGGTTCTAAGAGCAAGTATCCTCTTAGAGTAAGGTTGGAAATACGTTACAGTTTTATGACCTAGCCTTAGAAATCACAGAATTAATTTTTTCTTACTCTGTTGGGTGAAGCAGCCACAAATGCCCTTTTTGCTTAGGGGTTCAAAAAATAGATTCTCCCTCTTAATAAGGCAGTGGCAGGGTTCTGGAAACATATTAACATGAGAGTGTTTTTGCAGCCATTTTGGAAAATAAAATAGTCCAGAATTGTTCAACACTGGAGTGGGTATTCTGGGTTGGCAATTTAAGAAGAAGAGGAATTGCAGGGGCATGAGTTGGGTGAAAGAGAACCAAGACCAAGGAAGTATAGACACTGAATGTGGATACTTTTGTCCAGTGTTTAGCCATGGAAAATAAACCATGGAAAGCTTGGAAGCATTAGAGAAGAGTATAGACCTAAGTGTTGGGAAGATCTGAGCAGGATTGCTGCTGATGGGGAGGGGAAGGTTGAAGGCTCAGCAGAAAAGTAACTGCTAGTTCTAGTCTGAGAGGAGATTGAAGAGATTGGGCACCAAGAACACAGTGGAGACGTTAGCCTTTGATGAACCTTTGCTTTGAGCCTGGAGGGTGGTGGAAAGGCGGGTACAGATGAGTGAGTGGGGCAGGGGGAGAGGGAAAGTGGGCAGTTGAGTGTGTACCAGCCTGATAGCCTCTATTTTTTCTCTGCAGTAGGAGGCAAGACCATCTGCCGAGAACAAGAGGGTAGGAGGTGGCATTGGAGGCTCGAGGGGGTGAAGGTTTGGAATAGTTGCTGTGTGCCTTGCAGAAGAAACTGCTAGGACGAGGGTCTGCTGAGTAGACCAGGCAGACCCCTGGGAACTTGATATTTTTTTTCTTTAGCAAACCTGTCAATACGTAGCTGGGAGTAAACCAGAGGTCATAGAGGATTCCTGGGTTCAGACAGGAACCCGTCACTGTCTAGCAGTGCACCAGGGTCCAGAGAGCTGGGAGGACAGCTGCTACTTTCCCTACTCAGAGCCTCATCAGCTTCCTAAGTACTGGTAGTGTAAGGTCGGTAGCAATAATAGCAATAATAAAGAGTTGGCATCTTCCTCCCTGTGATAAGCATTGGATGCTTTTCATAGGAAGCATAGCCTGGCAGACAGTGTGGAGCACTGAGGCAGAGCTGGGGCTGGGTCATGAAGCAAACTGAAGACTACTTTCATAGCCTTTGGGAGAAAGCTGACACCACTACCTCTGTGCCATTGGCATTGGCAGCAGCACTAGGTGGCACTGCCTTTTCGCTGGGCTCGATCTCTGGTGAACAAATCCTACTGGGCCTTCCTTCTTCCTTCCTGTCCCAACCATTTGAAATAAAGTTTTTTTCCGAGTTCAGACCTAAATGGTGTCTTGGTTTTAAGAATGACAATATTAGTAAGGTGCTCAGGCATGCTTGGCAGGCGAAGAATGATTTCTTAGGGACATTAAGGCCATCCAATCTTGGAGATAGGAGAGGCAAGGCAGTGCTTCTGCGTAGCTTTCAGTGTTTTGTTTCATGCCAGTGGTAGATATTGTATGCTTTTTATGCCTCCTCTCCCTCTAACCCTGTGTCTTGGTTACTTTGTCATCTCTGAGACATAATACCTTGACATCCGCAAGTGAAAAGGTTTATTTTGGCTCACAGTTTGTAGAGGTTCCAGTCCATAGTTGACTGACTCCAAGGCAGGGCAGCATGACAGATGGGCATGGCAGAGAGGAAAAAGCTCATGGCCTGGTGGTAGGAAGCAGTGAGAGACAGATCATGGGAGGAGAGAAGGAGTTAGGCCCTTCCAGGCCATGCCTCCAGTGACCCATGTATTTCAGCATCACATTTAACTATAAACTCTTCAATGGACTAGTCTACTAATGAGTATCACACCCCTGTGATCCAAGCACCTTCCAAAAGCCCCATCTATGAGTGCACGAAACTTTGGGAGTACACTATAACACTTCTGATTGATCACTGCTAGTTTTGAGAGAACAGTCTCATTAAACTAACTCACAATAAAGAGAGAGTGACAGAGTTCTGACCTTTGGTTATTTCTTTTTAGGAAGGTGAGCTTACAAATCCAAGCACATATCTGCTATAAGGATAGAGGAGGAAAAGAAGTCTACAGGAATGAGACTTTAGGGCGTGAGAAGTGGGGACTACTAAGTGTATAAGATAGGAAGCTTTTGGCTGCAAGAATCAGAAACTCCAGTTAAAAGTAGTATAGAAAATACTAGCTTGTGTATAACGCCATCTGAAAGTTGCATTAGCTCTTTCAAGGTTGACTAATCTAGTGTCTCATCATGGTTTGTAAGACCCCAGATTTACATCATTGCCATCTGAGCTTTCTAGCTTGTCCTCCTAAGCTAGTACCCCTCATGAACCCAATACAACTGCAGCTCTTGATGAAATCCATATGCCAAAGAGGGCTTATTTCTCCTACACTTTCATTATCAGAAAGGAGTTCCTTAGAATTTCCTTCATTTCTCATTGGCTAGAAGTAATGTCCATGCCCAAATCAGCCTTGGCAAGGCCAGTGAGACCACCTTGATTTGGCTTTAACCAATTTTGATTCACTTCTCAGGCTAAGGCCTCCCTTGACCATGGAGGAGGCACAGGACCAGAATGCTGATAGCCAGGCGGAGGGGGTGATGGCTGTTGGGTTGGGACCCAGGAGTATGGGCTGATGTTTTGTGCTCCTAAAACCCAAGCCACCCCTTTTGGGGTCTTTGTCATAGACTGTTTAGAAGCAAACTCTTAAGTATGTGGTGTTTGATGAATCTGTTGATGTTGGTGACTTTGCACAAAAGAGAAAGACACAGCTGAGGATGTTTTCAGCTTTGTCATTATCACCTGATACTGTCCCTTTAGTAGTTGGGGCAACTCTACTTCTAGATGCACGGCCAGTGACTCTTATTGATTTGAGTGGCTGTCCAAAGCCAGACTAATTGGGCCTAGAGATTGGAACAATGATTCAGCAGGAAGGGGTAAAGTGGTGAGGTGCAGGCCATCTGTCTGCTGGCGGGCTGGCTCTACAGCATTTCTTTTTTGCCCACAATGAGGGGAGTTCCACAGGCCATATCTTGCTGCTGTTCTCCCAGTGAGAGAGCAGGGTGGGACGAGGATGGTCTGTGAGTTGGTGATGAGGCAATAGTCCCAGTCCTTTCACACTACCCTGTGTTACTTCCACAAGGGATGATGAATGCCCCTTGCTGTGTCAGGCCCTAAGGATGCTAACTCATGGGCACGGTCCAGGCCCTACATGTCCCACTGATCTCCAGGACTCTGGTGTGTGTTGGGGTAGAACATGTTAGCCTGAATGGCATAATCTAATCTACTTTGCGTTGTCCGGCCCACCCCGAGGGTCTCTAAAAACAAAGACCCTTGACTTACGTTTCTGACTTTTTTTGAACATCATTCAGTGCACGCCGTCTGTCATCTTGTTTCTTTTCCAAATGAGTTGATTGAACAGTGGGTGGCTAGGTAATGTCTGTATTGGCACAGAATCCAATGGCTGGTTTAAAAAAAAATATATATATATATATATATATATATATGTATGTGTGTGTAAAATATGCAGAGATGTAAGCCATCCCATGAAAACTTCTCTTCACCCTGTAATTCTGGTTTTCTAAAAAGCATGCACTTTAATAACTTATCAGAACAAAGATGAATCCCATGAATGGCAAACTGTTTACATGACTCTGAATTGATTTTTGATCCTTGTCAAATATCCATTTTTTACTAGTTTGGATTGGTGCAGACATTCTATTTATGTGCTGCTTTTCCCTGGAACACTATTTCTTTTATAGTATATAATAACTTGATAACAGCAACTTACATTTCAGTTGCATTTTACAATTTGCAAAGCTCTTTCTCTGCCTTATCTTAGCTTCCCATTGTATTATCCTATATTGTATTGCATGAGGCAGGGCTGCATAAAGAAAGAACAAAAAACCTGGGTCCAGATCCTGTCTTGACAGTTCCAAACTATAGTACTGTTTGTGCTTTAACCTCCTGGAACCTGTTTTCTTCTCTGTAGAATGGGCAAGAGAAAGATTAGGTGAGAGTATGTACAAAAAATGCCTCATGACGCAGTACCTGTTATATACTAGGAACTAAACAATGCTAATTTTTATTGTTTTTGCAATTGTAAATCATGAGCATTAGCTTTCAAGATTCTGTTATGGCTCTTCATTTTTCTGTTTTTTTTCTGTGTGACTCACAATTGATTTTTTTTTCTCACTGTGAGCCAGTAGCTCTATAGGAAAACAGTTTCATTACCTTGAAGGAAATGTTAATTATTGAATATAGCTTGATTAGTCATAAGTTTACAGAATTTAATGGCAAATTCTCAGTTATTTTGAAAGTCTGGTTCTTTTAAATTCAGAGGTGATCTACCTTTTCTACCAAAAATCTCAAGAACAAAAACCTGTGTATTCCAGTAGCACAAATGTGAGCATATATAGTTGTCTCAGAGGAGGAAACAAGCCCCTTGAACTACTCGTGTGTTCATTTATTTATTCACTTATTCCTGCGAGTGTCCAGTGAACATCTGTGGAGTACTGAGTACAAGCTAGGCATTGACGAAAACAATGGCTGCTGGAAGAATTTTATGGAAAAGATACAGAGAAAATTCAGAAAGGCAAATTGCTTGCAACACCTGTTTTATTTTAGTTGATTACATCTGTTGTCAAAAATAAACTAAAATGAACCTACTTAGGGCAGGCTCTTAAAAAGGGAAGGGAATGAAACAGAAGGTGAGCCAAGGGAGTCCCCCGCCAAAGAAAATGATTTTTATTGATACATTTTAGGTATACATAATGATCGTATTTATCTTAGGGAATTTGTATCTGTACATCATATAACTTGTTTCTTCCTCATTCCCTTACTCTGTCTTCAGTCCTTCTTCCCCTCCTTATTTACAGAAGCTTTGTTTCTACGTTTTCCTTTTTTTTCTCATTTTTTAAAAGTTTTTCTTTCTTTTCTCCCCTCTTCCTTGTCCCCCTTCCCATTCGAACATTTTTAAGGCATTTAAAAAAAATTAATTGTAGCTCTTCTTCCCCTCTCCACTTATGTTTTATTTTACTCTACTTAGCCGAGAAAAGCAGCAGCAACCCAAAGTGCTTGGGTCAGGTGACTCATAACTTGACTTCCTTTATCATCCAGTGAATGCCAAGGTTAGGTGCAAAGTGTATGTTTGTACATTTTCTGGGCTTCATGGCTGGCATCAGGTTTTCAGGTTGGCAGCAACCAAGAGAAATGGTGACATACTATCAAGAGCCACTGGCTTCTACCAGTGCCAGCCTGTTGTCTAGGACAGGAGGCTCCTTTATCCACGGTTTCAGTTACCTGAAATCTTGTTTATCTATAGTCAGCCATAGTAGGTACAATACAGTAAGAGATTTTGAGAGTGAGATGATATTTACTTAACTTTAATTATAATCTATTTTATTTTTGTTAATCTCAATGTGCCAAACATAAATAAATTACAGATCTGTATGTATAAGAAAAACATTGTGTATAGAGTTTGGTAAATCACTGGCAGTTTTAGGCATCCAGTTGGGGGGTCTTAGGAAATATTCTCCTCAGATAGGAGTGGCTATGGAAGCCAGGTGTGGTGGTGCATACCTGTAATCCCACCACTCTGGAAGGCTGAGGCAAGAGGATCAGGATCATAAGTTCAAGTCCAGCCTGAGCAATTTAGTGACTTAGCAAGACCCTGTCCCAAAATAAAAAAAGAGCTAGGATGTAGCTCAGTGTGAAGGCCCTGGGTTCAATCCCAGTATCATGCAAAAAGTGGGGGGACTATTGTAACCAAGACTTTTAATCTACAGAAAGCCTCAGAAACTGACTTTATGAGTGCTGTGGGGTTTATTGGGTTATGAATTAATTTACTAGTTAGTTATTAGCAATTAATATTAGTCAATAAAGTCTGTGACTGCTTTAATGATTAATGGCATGAGGTATTAATAATAGCCAGTATTATTAATAGTGACTAATTATATAATTGATTAGTAACAGAAAAAATCTTTAGAGTACCTTTCTGTGCTATTTGGATACTAATGATAATTAAAATTTTCACAAATATAGTGAACATACAATAAATGATGAGGAATTATTGCTTGGCAAAAGCTTCCTCCTTGGTGTGGATCTCTCTGTGCTACAGGCAGCTTCCTGTGTATATCCCGTTTGGCCCAAAGCAGCTGCCTGCAGATAATCTGTCAGTACTGATTGAAAGAGGAAACTTCACCATGGCTCCTGTCCTGCCTGTCCTGGGCCAGGCCCTCTGCAAGTTAGACTGGAACAAAATTCCACAGAGCTTTTCTTGCCTGAACTCAATGCTCAGAGAGTGGAATTCCAGTGCCTTTGAGGACATCCGTGCCCTTGGTTCAGTTTGGGCAAGTCACTTCTGTTTGCTTTGGGCATGCTCTGCCCCCACTTTGGTGGCAGCTGAGGGCCATCTGGGGACGCCTGATGAGATGTAATGCCTGGAGGCTGCTGTGTCCAGGTGCCTGTGTCTGACACTTGTGGCCCTGGCCTCTCTGTTGCCTCCTCTCCCTTCTTGTTTCATGCGACACAACAGAAACAAATGAAATCAATTGGCATAAGGTCACAGGTCTAGCCCATGAGAGACTAGACGCGAGTGGAAAGAAATTGGACTACAGCCTAACATAATTAAAAAGGGTTTTGTTAGAAATTGAGCATAATAACCCTGTTTGATGATTCTTTTACAATAGTGTCTGGTACATCACCTAGGACATACTGTTTAAAAACAGCTTTGTAGTTAATAGCTTTGCTTTTGGTTTGTTTTTGTATCACATATGCCTGACCCAGTGTGCATAATATCTGAGTCCACTGCAAACAGAGGCTTAGACAAGGCTCTTAGCTGTGCCTCAGTAAGTCCATCTGGAAAGATTGGAAGGCCATAGTCTTCTGGTACCTACAGGCCCATGATTTTCTAGTTCTTGCTGATTGCCATCTGCTGTAGCCAGGGATAGGGATGGTGTTCTTAAACAACTTGGACTGCAGTCTATACTGAGAATCACTGGAACGGTCAGTCAGTGGTTCTCTCTAGACGTGGCTTTGAATGCCAAGAGGAGGGCTTAAGAGGGCTTCGGATAGCAGAGGGTTACCTTCTGTTTTTTACTCCTGAATTCTAGAACACTGCATACATTGCTGGTAGCACCCTCGCATACTCACTGTGGACCCATTGTCCGTAAATTCATGAAACCATCTTACATTCAGGGGCCTAGTTGCATGGGAACCTTCAGGCTGAGTCTCTGCCCCAAAGGGGCTGTAGTGTGCATTGCACACTTCATGGGACTTTTGTTCTCTACCCTTAATGTTTAATTAAGGAGCCATTAAACTGATACCTTGGTGTTGGATACATTTTCTAAACATCCCTTTCCCTCATACCATCATTCAGGAATCCATGGTGGGCCCATATTGCCGAAACCCAAGCTTTTAATCTGGATTGTCAAATCTCTTATCTCTTATCTCTCTCGTGTTGTCCAGCCTGTTTATTCCCTTATTTGTATTTAATGTTTATTATGAAATATGTTTTTTGAAAAATATAGATGACAATACAGGTATACTTCAAGTCATTTGATCCAAAATGCTTGGGATCAGAGGTGTTTCAGATTTTCCAGACTTTAGAAATACATATACCTAATGATATAGCTTGTGCCTGGAAGTCAAATTTAAATACAAAATTCATTTATGTTTTTCCTTTACCTTGCACACGCAGCTTGATGGTAATTTTACACAGTATTTTTAGTGTGCCTATGTTTTAACTATGACCTGTCACATGAGGTTAGATGTGGAATTTTCCATTTGTGGTATCATGTCAGCATTCAGAAAATTTTGGATTTTGGAGCATTTTGGATTTCAGATTTTTGAATCTGTGGTGCTCAACCTATATTATGAATATTCAAGTAATAACCATTTGGCTTAATAAATAAAAAGGAATGACTGTTATAGGGAATGCCCCTCTAGGTGCTTTGCAGATGGGATTTTTTTTTTATTTTTTAAAAAATTATGTATGTGTTTATTGGTACCAGAGATTTGAACTCATGACCTAGCACTTGCCAGGCAGGTGCTTATGCCACTGAGCTAAATCTCTGGCCCCTGCATGGGATCTTGAAGAATAAGCCTGGGAGCAGCAATAGCACAGCATGGTGAAATGCTCAAGAGCAAGGGCTTTGGAGTTGGGTAGACCCAAGTAGATTTCTGGCTCTGTATTTACTTGCTGGGCAAATTCAGGAAATCACACAAACTCTTAGAGCCCCAATTTCCTCATCTGTAATAGAAATGAGGATGATAAGATGGATTACCCACACATCTCCTAGAATTGTGATGAGGCTTACATAGACTAGTAAATAATGCTCTCACCCCAATGCTTGGCACATGGGAACAGCCAGCAAGGGGGACTCACAGTTACTGCTGGTGGCTGCTAGGCTGATATATCTTTGACAGAGATAAGAGCCGGGGCAGTTTCCCCACCTACCCTCACTACATGGGAGACCCAGGCAGAGGGTGGGGAGGGTCCCTTATGTATGTTGTGAGTAGATTGATTTGATACTTGGTGGATTTCAGGTGCTTGTCCTGGCTGTGAAGCAGTTATTTCCAGAGTTTGAGTTTATGTGGTTGGTGGATGAAGCCAAGAAGAACCTGCCTTTGGAACTGGACTTCCTCAACGAAGGCAGGAATGCTGAGAAAGTGGCCCAAATGCTCAAACACTTTGACTTCTTGAAGGTAGGATGGGCTGGGCATAGTGGGGCTGTGCTGGTCTGGTGGGAGCATTGATTTGTTCTATGACTATCTCTTATAGAACAGTTCCTTAGTTTTCTTATGGAAGATGAGCAGTTTATCACTGGTAATACACATTAAAGCTCTTCAAGTCAATTTTCAAAGAAATACCTAGTGTGATTTTTTTTTGACCTGTTAGTCAATTGAACAGATGTTTTATTGCATAATAAAAATAATAATCTCAAGGCACCAAGCACAACCTGAGCGGCTGTATGCTGTGGTCTGTGCTTCTGTGAAGTGTGGGGTGATGGTAATAGCTAGCACTACCATGTGCCAGTCTGTTCAGAACACATGTATATTATATTAGCTCATTTAATGTGCAGTTAGTTCTGCTGTAACACAATATGTGTTCCTAGAAATCATTACAGTGTGCAAAATTGCATAATGGAACCTTCAGAGCTTATGGGGGAAATGGACATTGGGGTAAGCACTCAAGTAATAATCTCAAGGCACCAAGCACAACCTGAGCGGCTGTATGCTGTGGTCTGTGCTTCTGTGAAGTATGGGGTGATGGTAATAGCTAGCACTACCATGTGCCAGTCTGTTCAGAACACATGTATATTATATTAGCTCATTTAATGTGCAGTTAGTTCTGCTGTAACACAATATGTATTCCTAGAAATCATTACAGTGTGCAAAATTGCATAATGGAACCTTCAGAGCTTATGGGGGAAATGGACATCGGGGTAAGCACTCAAAAACTCCATCCATGATACAGAAAAGAAAAGAAGGAACTAATAAGAATAGTCACCCAGTATTACACATGTTAAATGGCTAGAAATATGTAAGACTGCAATATATGAGCGTCTTACCTTGAAATCTTGTAAGCTACTGTGAATTAGTGGAAAGAGGGTCATCTGAAATGAAGCAGGATGACACCAGATGTTATGTGTGTGTGCTTTGTATGTTCCCATGCAGTTGTTCAGCTAGCTGCTATCTTCTGGGCTCACTGGGTTTCTAGTGGATGATAAGGCACGTGAGCTGATGCAATGCAAAATTTGCAGTGGAATGAAATTGTTCCCTAATACTGTGTCTTAGTTACTCTTCTCATTGCTGAGGCAAAATACCCAACACCCAAAGTTAAAGAGGGAAAGGCTTATTCAGCTCACAGTCTATTCATGGCAGTAGAAGATAGTAAAAACAACAAGGGAGAGAGAAGACTCTTTCTGTCTGTTATATTGTATGCAGGCTACCAGCCCTAGAGTGGGTGTAGCACTCACACCCATAATCCCAGCGTTGGACCATGAATTAATCATAAACCTTAGATTCAGCCATCTATAAAAAGCCTGCCCAACTCCCCATGACTGTATGAGGCTTTGGGGGACTCTAGACATAAGCCATAACATAGTGTATATCAACTGCACTAGAACAAAATTGTGTGTTTCCAAAACAACCAGACTGCAGAGCTGCATTCTGCAGCAGAAGGCACTTCCTGTGGAAAGTGTCAACTAGTAAAGTCACAACTATCAGTGCCCCGTGAGGAGTACTGCTGGTGAGTGGGCTGAGGACTCAAGCCATTCATGGTCTATCAGATCAGAGAAGGTGGGAAGGGAGTCACAGAACCTTTGGGAGCTCCTTATGAGAGTTCCAGAGTGCTCAGTCATGTGGCCTGCTGGTGAGAAAGGAGGCTGGTTGCGAAAACTGCATGGGAAAGGCTCTGTTGTTTTGGACGTTAGTATCATGTGGCTTTGGAAGACATCGTGAGACATGGAGGTATTGCTTATACTTCTGCTACTCAGATTAGCAAGAACATATCTGTACCAACCACCTGGGAATCTTGAGGCCTGGCTCATGTGAAGAAAAGCTACGATGATCAGTTCAGTGTCTTGGCACACTGATTTCGGTGGAAGGTAAAGTTTAGCCATCTCCAGGCCCTATTGTGGTCATCTGGGTTTTTGATGACCTCTGTCGTAGTGGTGGATGTCTAGACGTCCTTGTGCATGTGAATCCAGAAGTGGACCTGAGAACACAAGCTCAAACTACCAATTGAATGGGTTCTCTTGGAGAAATAGTAAATGTGAGCTAATTAGCATAATGCTGTGAGGTTCAAGTGATGCCTCTACTTGCATTCCCATTCCTGAACGTTCCTTTATCCTGCATTTTTCGAGCATTTCCTGAGTCTGTTGCTGTGCTAAAAGCTGGAGGTCGGCTCACTGATAGAGCTGGAGGTCCTGGACAGCTTCCCATCTAATGGGGCAGGAGCACACAAATGTATTGTTTTTTTTTTTTTGTCTTTTTCCTTTTTATCGGTACCGGGGATCGAACTCACGACTGCCTGCTTTCAAGGCAGGCGCTTATGCCGCTGAGCTAAATCTCCAGCCCCACAAATGTATTGTTATAGCAGAGATTGTTTCACAGTGTGACAGACAATGCTCTTTGTTTTTGTGCTTCCCAAGATAAAGTAATTAGAGGGCGTCCAAGAAGTCTTGAGTGTACAGAGGAATGAGCAATATTTATTAAGTGGTTCTTTGGCAGGCACAGTGGCATCAGACACAGTGCAGGTACTATGACAGCGAATCCTTCCACTATCATCCCATTTTATTGATGACAGTCCTCAAGTAGAGGAGCTCAGGCCACAATCCAGGTTTTCTGATTTTCAAGTCTGGTGCTCATCTCAAGATTTTCTGGTGCCTTTTGCCCAGTAGGGCCGCCCCTCGGAGTCAGAGCTCTGAGCCAGACAAACAGAAACGTCTTCTCCACTGTTTCCATGGAAATGGCAAAATTGTCCCCTGGCTGGGGCCAACTAACAATGGCCAGACCAAGACATGCAATAACAACACAATTTTTTGAAATTAGTGTGCCAAACGGATAAATAATTAATGTACTGATTTGACCTGCTGCCTCTAGAACCATACACTATTCCTCAGACAATGGTGGAACGAAGGCTCCTAAGTAATTAATTTTGCCTAAACACATCACAAACAGGAAGGGAATTTTATGCTGTGAACTCAGTACAGCTCTTAAAACTGGAGATAGATTGCTTTTGCACGCTGGCACCCCATCACAACATCTGTGCGTAATTAAGCCTCAGCAAAGAGTTTACCTCTCAGTGTGTGAGGTATCTTCCAGTGCTTATGTGAGGTTTAATAACCTCGGCCCTATGCTATAAATCTGTGTGCCCCAGACAAGTACTGAATGCAAATAAGGCATCCAGGAGATTGGAGGAAGGTGTGGGGGGGCAGCCAGGCTGAATGGTCAAGACAGCTGGGGCCAGGTCAGGAAGGGAGGAGCCTTGGAGTGTGGGCCTGGTGGAGATGAGTGTGTTTGGTGAGTGGGGGTGGGGATGGGTGTGGATTACACTGTGGCAGAGCCACTAGAGCCACCCCAGGGTTCTTCCTGTGCCTGAGGAGCTGGGACTGGGGATTGAACCCAAGGCCTTCATTTGAGCTACATCCTTGCCCCTTTTTCATGTTTTATTTTGAGATAGGGTCTTGCTAAGATGCTGAATTACCTAGGCTAGGCTTGAACTTGGCATTCCACCTGCCTCAGCTTCCCAGAGTGCTGGGATTACAGGCATGTGCTACCATTCCTGTGTAAGGCCATTCTTAACTTCATATCTTTGTGGGGAAACTGAGGCCCAGAGAGATCGATCAAGTCATTTGTCCAAGCTTACATAGGATTCCAGTAAGAGGCAGAACCAAGTTTTAAATGGAGGCACCCTGGCTCAGAGGGCGTGCTTCAAATCACTATGCTCTTCTGCCTTTGTGATGTTTCATGGGAGAGATGATTATGGTGGACCATGTGTGGCACCATCAGCCCTCATGTGGCTCAGAACGCCTGTGGTTCACTGTGTTGCAGTCATGAGGGCAGCTGATGTGTGTCTGGCAGTTGCTAAGTGTCTGGCACTGTGTCAGGTTTGCTTCTTCTGCTAATAGGAAGTGGTTATAAAACTGGCTCAGAGAGGCTGTAAAACTGACCCACAGCTTGCAGGAGGCAGTCTGGCCATGGGTCTGCACTCAGCCTCCCTGGGTGGGCTGTGGCTGCAGGAGGATAAGCCAGAGCACAGGAACAAAGTACCACCAACACAAGGTCAGGCCACACTGAGGTAGATGCCTCCAAGAGTTTTGGGTAGAACTTTCCAGAATCTTCCCTGTTCCTCAGAACCAACATTGGCCTCAGTGTGGGAGCCCACAGGTGGAGTCCCTTTTCCATGGCAGGCAGGCAGACAGACCCATGGTCCTTGGCCAGGTGTAACTGTCTCCCAGGGATTTGTGTTGGTTTGTTGGGGTGGGGGGCTCGGTTTTCCTCTTCGATCCTTCCATTCTTTGATAGAAGAAGCAGAATAGGGGAAATGAAGATGAGACTTGTGTGTCACTTTACCATGCTTAAAACTCTCCTGCCCGTCTGATGATTTGCAGGGCAAGTCACCTTCCTGACTGAGTGAGGAGCAACTGGGCCTTTTGCAGTCATAATCATGCTGTATCTGTCTGTGGCCCCTCCTGAGTCCCATGATGAGCTCCTCCATTGCCCAGGTTTGGTATTTCTGTCATTCCAGACCTGAACAGCAGGTATAAAGGGCACATTCTGTGGCCAGGCTGCACTGATCACACCGGATGGGCAGAGATGGAGGAGGGGTGCCCCTGCACAACAGTCCTGCCTGGCCAGCCCCAGGCACCACTGCCTTGGGTCCTCTTTCCATGGTAGCTGTCCTTGTGTTGGCCATGTGGCTGTAGCGATCCTGCTAGTAGTGTAACCTCCTGCCTCTAAAGCCCTAGGCCAACCACCAGGATTTGTTTTCTAAATAGAAGGAAGAAATTAGCTCAAAATGACATCCCTCTCACT
Source organism: Cavia porcellus (assembly GCF_034190915.1). NCBI lineage: Eukaryota > Metazoa > Chordata > Mammalia > Rodentia > Caviidae > Cavia > Cavia porcellus. The sequence continues at coordinate 24,631,509 of NW_026947514.1, read as the reverse complement.
TAGAAAACATGAACAAAAACAATAAATGAATTTATACCCTTTTTGGTTTATTTTGCAGTACTAAGGCCTCAAGGATGCTAGGCAAGTGATTTACTACTGAGCTAAAATCCCAGCCCTTTTTATTTTATTTTGAGAAAGTTCTCCCTAAGTTGTCCAGGGTGGCCTTGAACTTTCAATCCCCCTGTCTCAGTCTCCTGAGTAGCTGGGTTTACAGGCATGCACCACCAGTCCCACTTAAAGTTTTTTTTTTCAAAAAGATGCTTTTTGAAAAATGTCAAGCAAGCCTACATTTTGAGTTCGAAGGAAGAGACAGTCACAGATTTCTTTATTGGTCCAGATTTTCATATGGCAAAGACAAGGGAAGTTGCAAAGCAGAAGAACACCTTGATGTCAGTGGGAGCCATGCTTCTAACCAGAGGTCTTCATTTATGTGTAGGGGCCCCCCTTGTCCTCAGGGTCTTTTCCTGAGTGGAGCGGAAACAATGCTTCTTGCCAGTGGGAAGACTGAGGCATAAGGAGTGAAGAATGAGCTGAGTGCACCATTATTTCCATCAGAATTAGGAACAGAAATTAGGTTTCTGCATTGAGGACCACAGTCTTGTTGCTAGGAGAGTTTGAGAGGCTAGGGAAGGGGGAGGTCTTACTCTCCAAAACATTTGAATTAGTTGGTCATGTTTTTTATTTGTTAGAGGAATAAGCCCATCAAAATTTTGAGGAAACAGCACATGGAAAGTTGCCTGGGTACTGTGGTCCTGATGGCTGTCACCCACTCATATGGCATCATGACAGCCCTTGATACATTCACACCTCTTGCCTGCTCCTGATGGAATCTGTTCTCTTGTTAGCTTTACATGTTCTCAGAGTCAGAGACAGTTACAGACTTTATTAGCTAGTGTTGCAGTTGTTTGCAGATAACTAAAATTCCCATTTATAGCATCTTAAACAATAAAAAATTTATTTTCCTCACATAACAGCAAGGTTTGCAGCAGTTGCCTGTAGGTACCATTTAGTAGTATGATAGTGTCACAGCTGTTGTTTCTGATTTTCTTGGCTTCATCTTCCTGGTCTAAAGATGACTGCTGCAGCTCCAGAAATTGCATTCATTTTTAAGGCAAGAAGAGGAAGAAGAGTAGTTCTATTCCCAAATTCCTTTTTAATTAAGAAAATAAAAAGTTCCTCAGAATTGCCTAGCAAACTTCTACTTAGATTTAATAGGCCAGAATGGAATCACAGGACCACACCTCTTTTTTTTTTTTTTTTTTTTGGTCTTTTTCCTTTTTTTATCGGTACCGTGGATCGAACTCACGACTGCCTGCTTGCAAGGCAGGCACTTATGCCGCTGAGCTAAATCTCCAGACCCAGGACCACACCTCTTGTAAGGCCAGTAGAGAAAGCATTCTTTCTTATCTCCAATAAAGAGGAGGGTGGGGAAGAGACGTCAGGTTGAGATCTAGTGTTGTGTGTACACAGGGCTTGTAGGACACTGGCATGAAGGACAGGTAGCATCTGGTAAAGATGCTAAAGCATCGGTTTGCTCCTTACCTATACCACATCTATCACCTGGTGGGAAGCTGTGGTGGCAGGGGAGGGTGTTTGTGAATCTTGAGTGGTCTGGTGGGGGTGGGAGAGGGGATGGTTCTGAACACCTGTGCCTGGGGGAGCCGCTTCATGTTTCCCTCTCAGGGCCAGTTTGGAAGGCATTAAGTGGGTAGGGAGGCCACTTTCTATCCCCAGGCAGGAGTGGTCTGTGCAGGAGTTGGGCAGGTGGGGTAGGGACCCTTCTCTCAGGGCCCGGTCCCTGAGACCCCCTTGTGGGGAAGCAGAGCCTGCCTGCTGTCGTCTGGCCGGCATTGCTGTGCATCGCTGTGGTCCTGGCCCCTGACCTCCAGCCTCCCCTGATGTGAGCTGAGCAGCCCTTGCCCTTCTCCTTCCAGGTCCCCCGGATCTATTGGGAGCTGTCCACCAAGCGGGTGCTGCTGATGGAGTTTGTGGAGGGCGGACAGGTCAACGACAGGGACTATATGGAGAGAAACAAGATCAACGTGGATGAGGTGAGGCTGGGGCGCTGCTCTGTGTGCGCAGGACGCAGGATTATTTGGTTGAGGTCTCAGGGTCTGACCTTACTACCCATTGTCTGAAAAATGACAAATGGAGCACAGAGGATTCTTCCAGGTCACCTCATCCAGCTGGCTACACACAGTGGGGATGGGGACACAGTCCTCCCAGCCGCTCCTGCCTTGCTGGGCTATTACCTTTCTTTGTCCCATCTGGGTCCCACATAGCTGAGTGGCCACAGACATAGCAGGGCTGAGTCACTGGGCCCTCATCCTTCTGCCCTCCCCTCCTGCTGCCACTGCCCAGACACAGATACCAGGCAGTGGGGAGGACCCTAGTAATTAATGGGGTCTGCTTGGCAGAGTAAGGGATAGTGTGGGGCTTGTGTTTCATCTCCCACCTCGATTCCTTTGGTTCTTGTACCTTATCTTCTGTTTCCTGGTCACCACAGAATGGTGGGTGTTTGCCCACAATATTATCATTGTCTCAGTCTTTGTGTAGCTAGCTGTGGGATTCAGAGGGGAGCCAGACCCAATCCCAGAGCAAAGTCTGAGGCAGGTTCCCTGGGGCATGCTGGAGATGCACATGGTAGAGGTTTTGGGGAGTCACTGGAGGGTTTGGACATGTGGGACCAATGCAGTGACCCAGTCTACTTAGGATAGGAAGGCATGGAAGAGCCAGACTCATTGGAGGCCAATGTTCTTTCCTACTCACCCACCCGTGCCATTCACACCAGGTGGCACATGAGAATTTACATGGGTTTCCAGTGAGAAGATGACCCAGAGGAGAAAGCCAGGGACATTTTTGGGAGTGTGGGGGTTGTAAGGCCTTCTGGTAGCTGAATGGCTCTATAAATGGGGACCACAATGGTACATGCTGTTGGGGTCATGTGAACCCGAGTTCAACCTTGCTTATTTCTCTGCTGGTTGTGTACTACTGAACCTCTTGAGGCACCATGAGGACTACATGAGCTAGTCATGGACCTCACTGAGCACAGTGCCTGGTGTGTAGTTGGCACTGCAGAGGGTGGCAGGATTTTACTTCTCTTCATTATTATTATCGCTGGCTCCCGTTCTTTGCTTGTCTCCTTTTATCCTTAGTGTTTTGATTGCCTGACTTCCTGTGTTAGGCCCTTTGTCCTTCATAAGCCCAGGAGGGAGATCTTATTGTCTCTAGTTTGCAGATAAAGAATCTGGAGACCCAGAGAGGGAAAGTAGTTTGCATTGGTTGGAACCCAGACCCCCCTGAGTCTGCAGTTCCTGTTAGACCATGAGAGGAGGGGCTGCAGCAAAGTGCATTGAGTGACTGTGAGAAGAGGCCTGGGTGACCGTGCCTGGCTTGGGCCTTTCGGGGATGCTGTTGTCCCCCACTGTGGGGACATGGAGCTCCAAGAACCTATTTGAGGAGTGGCTTCCAAGACACAGAGGTCACTCCTGGATTTGTTTAACGAGTTCTGCTTCCTGGAGGGACAGGATGAGTTGGTGGTGTTGGGGGGGGAGACAGACAGACAGACAGACAGACACAGAAGAACATATAGATGTCTCTCATGGCGCTGGTAACAAGCTGCTCCATCTTCTTCCTCCTCCTCTTTGTCTTCCTCTTCTTTCTCTCCTCCCTACTTTTTTCTTCTTTTTGTTTCTTCAAACTGAGCTGTATCCCAACCCTTTCTAATTTGTCATTTTGGGACAGGATCTCACTAAGCTGCACAGGCTGGACTTGAACTTACAGTCCTCCTGCTCAGCCTCCCAGAGTGGTGGATTACAGGTGTGTACCATCGCACCCTGTAAGCAGTGGGCTTCTGTACCCTTTGCCCTTGACTCCTGGGGTGATGCAGGGCAGTGATCTGGGCAGGTGACAGAGTCTTTGCTGTGGTGTGTGAAAGGGATGTCATGGGAGGGATGGATGGTCCCTTCACGGGGAGCAGGGCCTCTACCTCCTAAACAGGAAGGACCTGGGGGCCTTGGCCCTGCTCAGTTACTGGCATTTCCTTATGGCTGGCTGTGGCGTGATATGCATTCCAGCCACCCCAAATCCATTTGGTCTCTGGATCCAGTGAGCCAAGGCCCTAATGATGTTAATCAGAGGCAGTTTTAATTTTCCAAGAAGAGTGCGTAGGTGGAGAGATGCGCTCTGGTATGGCTTGATCGTGGCTGAATGAGGTGCTCATGACAGTGGATACCAGCAGGACACTCAGAGGCAGGACTGTTCTGCTCCTGCTGCCACCCTCTAGCCATACCTTGCAGACAAAGCCAGCATCTGGGCAGACAGTCCTTGGTCAACATCCTTAAGTCAGTTAAGTGGAGAACAAGGCTCAGTCCCTGGCTTGGCCTCTGTGAGGCTGGCAAGAGTGTTAGTTGTTTTTTTTTGGACATAGAGACATATGCAGCAACCCTAGCATATGCCAGGGTTGTGAGACACATAAGCTCTATGCATTACAGCTATTAATAATATATATTTCTAAATGGGAAAGCTCAAGCTCAGAGAGGTTCAAGTGGTTCACAACCAGCAGGGGAAGAAGCAGGGTGGAACTCAGGTTCATCTGACTCCAAAGTCCTTGCCTCTCCACCTTCTCTATCTGCCTCCCAGAGGTCAGCATTGGGCTGCAATGGGACCTGGAGCCAGCTGGTTGACAGCCACATCAGTAACTGTGCAAAGGAGGCCCAGCACTGACTGAGAAGCTTTGCCAACGGCAGCTGGACTGTTTTTGTCATTATTGTTGGTGGCCCCATTGTGTCTTCCTCTGCCTCTTTTACTATTAACACTCATCTACTGCCTGAGCCAGGCCCCAGGCCCTCCACACAGATAGCCTTCAGAAGGAGGCTGTGGTCTCTACTGTGCAGGGGAAGAGTCAGAAACTCAGAGAGAGAGAGAGAATAATGTCCCTTCAGTCACCAGTCTTAGTGGTAAGTTTTCATATGGATGTCCCATGTAATCACTGTCCAGGTAAAGGTGTAAACCATTTCTGGCAAGCTCCCCCTTACCCCCTCTCTGTCAATGTCCTTGCTGTCACATGGCCACTTCTCTTCTGACTTCTTTCACCATAAACTGCTTGCAGCCATCACTGAACGTCATGTAAATGGAATCCTATGGTGTTGGGTCTGGCATCTTTGGCATCAATCAGATATCGGCCTGTTTTGGAGTATCTACCTGTTCTACTGGTGTGTGGGTCTATGCTTGCAATAAGGCACTATCTTTTAATTTCTTAACCTCCATACCAACTTCTAGGCTGTGCCTGACTTGGGAAGTGCTTTGGTATTCAGGGATGATGTCATTAAACTCTGACTTCTACAGCAGTCTCAGGCAGGGCCATGGGCCATGCTGTTGCTGACTATCAGTAATGGTGGGACTGGAGCAGGAATAGGCTAAAGATTAATCTGTCATCTCTCTCACCAACTGGCATCAAAGCCCCAGGCCCCAGGCCCTAGAGAAGACTAGTCATGGTGAGGATGGAAGACTGCACCTTCCAGAAAGGCTTAGATGGACCTCAGAGGGTCCACAGGTCCAGTGGATTGAGCAAGCCAGTCCTGGAGTGACCCCGCCTCCTGAGAACAGCCTGACCTGGCTGTGAACCTTCTTTGGTGAGGGAAGTAGAAGGGACACACAGGAGTAGCAACGGGCAAAAATCTCACTCCACTTCCTGGTGGCACTGTGGCTGATGTTACCTTGGCTGCTGTAAACTGTGACTCTGCTGGAAGGTAACTCTAGGAACTCTTCTCAATGTCTCCAGAGCCCTGTGACTCCTTGTTGAGTTAGTACTACTACACTTTGAAGAGACTGACTCACCCTGCAGCGTCACAGGTTGTGAGGACCTGACTAGCCAGTTCCTGATGGACTCAGAGGAGCAAACACTAGGTTAGGAGGCAAGAGGTGCTGATTCAAGCTCCAGCCTTGCAATGCCTTGCTTTATGACCTCAAGCAGATCGTATCTCCTCTCTAGCCGTTGGTTTCTCATTGAAGGTGTTAGACTAGCTGGACTCTAATGATAGGTTCTCTGTACTCAAATATTTTACAGAACAATAATTCTTCACTTCTGTGGGTTCTGTGACTGGTTCATGAACTGTCTATTTCAGAAGCACAAGGGGAGCTTATGCAACAGTTAAGATTACTGGGTGTCACCCCGACTTACTAGTCAGAATCTGGAGTGGGAAGCGTTGTAGAGGACTGAAGGATTTGCATTTTATTTTTAAATTTCTTGTTTTTCTTCCTCTTCCTTTCTGTCTTCTTTTTCCTCTTCCACTTTCTTCTTTCTTTCTTTGTCTTTTTGAGACAGTCTCACAATGCATTTCAGGCTGGCCTTGAACTCATTTTGTAGCCCAGGCTGGCTTCAAACTTTCAGACATTCAGCCATCCTCCTGCCTCAGCTTCCCAAGTACTGGAATTATAGGTATGTTCTACTATATCCATCAAAAAAATTTTATTCCTCTATGATTCAGGCTGGCCTCAAACTTGTTATGTAGCTTAGGCTGGCCTTACTTGGTAAACCTCTGGCCTCAGCGTCCCAGACCTTTGGGATTATATGTGTGCACTGTTATGCCTGGTTTCCATATAAATTTTAGATTAGTTTGTGAAGGTCCAGCAAAAAAAGATCCTGTTGGAAATTTGATAATAGTTACAGCGAATTGATAGATGAATCCCCACACCTGGCAGGATCTGCAGTTTAGCAGACTCCCCAGGTTGCTCACTCTGAAGCTTAGGACCCTCCTCCCATCCCTCACCCCATCATGAAGTCAGGGACCCAGGCCATCCGAGTGAGCCACGAGAGCTCACCCTGCTGTTTGTGCCTTCGGGCATGAGGTGGCCCTGCCTGGTGTGCTCACCTGTGGAGGAGCTTGGGTCTCGAGAGATGGCAGCCTGCAAGGGCCCTCATTTGTTTGTGTTTCTGAGCCCAGAAGCAGATATTACTGAGGGCTTGACCTGGTGATCATATTTGCCAATCACTTTAAGAGTTGGTGACAGTGACTGTCATTTATCTCATTAAAAGTAAAGGTCGTGTGGGAGTCGGCTTTCCCAGGCTGTATGGAGCCTCCTCAAGCCATACAAGCACTATTGATTGTGGGACCTTTATCAAAGATTAATTGGATTTTGGTGAGTGTGTGTTTAAAACCCTGCTTGGGCTGAGGCCCAATTTAATGGGCATAAAATTAGCCAAGAGAACGGTGACAGAATTGGGAGTTTAGGGGCAGCAGGGATGGATGACTAGAGACCTGGTGGGCAGACACCCAGTCTGTGAAGACTGGGAGTAGATACTGGGAGGGGGCTCTGGAGAGATGCCACCTGGCCATCCCTGAGCCATGCAAGCTGGCTGGGGAGGGAGCTGCAGGGTCCCTTGTGGGTCATTACGTGGTCCTCAGACTGGCTCTCCGCTGTGGGTTTCCCCTCTCCAGAGGGTAAATCCCTGTCTTCCATCAGAGTCAGGAGGGGATCTGGGGGTTTAGCTTATACTTATAAAGTCTTTCAATTAATCCTTTTGCAGAACCCTCCCCCCCATCCCATTTTTGGAGTTGCTAGGGGCACCTGAACCTCCCTGGGCTCAGAGGTAGTAACCATAAAGCTTCCTGTTGCTAGTGTGAGGCTCCATGCTTTCTAACTGGCTGAGTGGTTTCTTGGGAGCCATCTCCTCCTCAAAGCTAAATAGTTTTTCTTGTCTCATTTCATCTGCTGTTGCTGGTCCTCCCACTTGTCGGACCTTGTCTTTGGTGGGGTCTTTGCCTTCTTTTCTTCTTTTAGAGTCATTTTAGTGAGGCTAATGAAAGAGTATAGTTAGTGGCATGGCTTGTCTGTCATGCTTAGCCAGAATCTCTCACTAGGTTTCTTCTTTCTAGTAGTTTGAAAACCCATTCCCTGCTATTGGAGGAGCAGCGAAGGGATCTCAGATCTACCTTTTATCGCAGGTGCTGTGTGTTAAATGCTGTAATAGAGGTATGGTGAAGGCTGGGTGCTGGGTAGAAAGGGCATAGGGTCTCAAAACCAGGGGACCTGGGATTGTGTTTGGCTCTGCCATTCACTGGCTAGGTCCCCGTGGGTGAGTTACTGAGGGTCTAAGTCTGCTCCTCTGTGCAGTCAGAGGGATAACAATGCTTACTCTTCAGGGCCATGTGTGAACTTTGCAGACTGTGAGGCTCTGTAAATTCATAATTCATGAGGGTGGTATTCACAGAGGCAGTTTCCTCCATAGATTCTTTCAAAATCCCTTTACTTCCTTCCCATCTTGTTCACCTGTGGGTTGTATGAGTTGGTAGACTTGGAGATTGAGTGATAGTCATTTGTTAAGTATATGTTGCTGTACCCTATGAAAGCTCTGCTCAAGTTTCTGTCTTTCTCCTTGATTCCTGTTTTTACCACCTTTTTTAATTCAACTTTGTTGAATGGAATGTTTTTAGTGTTTGTGCAGCATCACTCCTACCTGCTAAGTCTTTCTGGATCTCTGGTACCTGCAATGAAGATTCTGGCTACAGAACCCACTAGAGGAAAACATCTCCTCCCATTGTCTGCCCTCCACTACTACTTGGAAGCCTCTGGATATTACAGGGCCCAGGGACCCACGACAGCTTCCTGGAGGTTCATCTTGTCATAGTGGTGTCAGGAGGGGGTGGCAACAGTGCCATTTTGGAGTTATGGTGCTGGGTCTGCTGCTTATAAGTTATGTCACTTTGGGAAAGCAACTCCCCCTTTTATGTCCCCATTTCCTTTTTCAAGTAGGGTACCAGAAAATGACCCATAGGACTGTCTGGTGATTAAAGCATGCACTTGGTGCATGCTGGGCCCAGTGTACGTTCATTGTGCCAGAAATTAAATCGCCCAGGTTTACAACCCTTAGCCTCTCTGCAGTGGCACTGGGATAGCATTTGCTGGCGTTGGAGAGCAGGGAGGGAAAAACCTTTCTCCAATTTTCACTCAGTTCCACTAAGGTGGGAGCATATGGAAATCTTTCTCTGGAGTGACCTGTAGTCCAAGGCAGCAGATATTAGAAGCTTTTCGTCCCTTTACCTGTGTCTTCCAATAGCCATGGCTCCTAGGATCTGTTCCTGTCTCCTCTGGGTCCAGGATGACTTGCAGAGCATCTTTAATATGACAGCTGAACAGCCTTTCTTGGTCTTGTGACACACACTGTGTGGCTCTCAGAGGACGGGTTGGTCAGGTCTAACCTGGAGAGGCTTTCCTAGGTGCCCGGAAGGGCCCTAAGAGTTACCTCCTCAGGTTCCTAGGACTGGCCTGATGCCTGTTGTCTTCCTCATGGCCTCTCCCAGCACCACAGGTGGATTCTCAACACCCTTGAGATGAGGGATGTTGTCTCAGCATTCACTTTTCCAAGATCACCATGCAACCATCAGTGAGTTTGGTCTCAATGCTGGGAAGCTGCAGATAGGTGGTCTGTGGTTTATGTACCCTAGTGTGGTGGTGGCATACCTGTGGCACACATGCTGCAACTGGCTGTTTGTTATCATTGAAAGCTCTAAAAGGTTTGCCAGCACTGACCTAGTGGTGGTTCCTGGGGACGAGGTAAGCAGAACTTACTGTACTGTGTTCCATGCAGCAGTCTGGTCTGTGTCTACAGGTCTGGGAAGAAACTGGGAGGTGGGCAAAGAAAGTGTGAATGACAAACCTCCTTCTCCTTAATATGAGTCGACTTGTATGATTATTAATATTCTAGCCAACCTTCTGTTTTTTCCAGAGATATTGGCCTTGCTTCCATGACGCCCCTCAGGAACATAAATAGACTTTCCCTTGGGAGTGGGAATAAATTAATTCATGCAATTATAGAATAATTAAAGTACTTTCAGCCAATTCAAGTCTTGAGAAAAATCCAGAAATAACTTCTTGACTTAAGTATTATTTACTAAATTAATTCTTTGCCGAGCCTTTTTATAGAGTCCTGGTTTTTCCCCTTTCCCTACTGCTTGAGAATAGAGGCATTGTGTAATTACTGAAATCACTTGTGAGTGGCACATTCTTTTTATGAGGAACAAATGAAGGACTTAGTAACTTTTTTGCTAATTGGCGCTGGTACCGTGATGTTGGTTAACACTGTAGTTTGGTTAGCTTCCCGATCAGGTCTTTTTGTTTTGTTTTTTTAAATGGTGCTGGGGATGGAATTCAGGGCCTTGAGCATACTGGGCACGTGCTTTGCCACTGAGATACATCTTTATTCCAGGCGCCTGTCTAGAATTTCCTGCAGACTCTTTTCTTAAAGTGGAGGACCTTGCTGGACCCGGTGGGGGCCTTCAGAAACTTCTGGGGCAGCCCCTGCCTGCCTCCAGAAGGAGCTTCCTGGGACTGGAGAGGCAGGGTGACATGATAACCCAGTGATTGTTCTCTGGAGTGAGGTCACCTGGGTTTGGCTCCTGGCCTCATAATTGCAGGGGATGAATCTTCCTTTCCTTCTGGATTTTCCTTCCATACCTGTTTTCTGTAGATGATGTCTGTGAGTACTGAGTTCATCCACATTGAATACCTAGCACAGCACATTGACTGTGACCACTCAGCAAAAGTGTTTATACAAAGGTTGTTGTTAATGCGGCAGCATCAGGGACACAGTTGTCTGTTGTTTAGTGGAAGGTACAGCTAAACATCATATGGAAGGGGTGCGAGAGAGGGTTATATGCCTAGCAGGGGACTTATATTTTCTCCTGGGATCCTTTGTGCCTGTATATAGATGTGTGAGTGCTCCCTGCACTCTTGGGCAGATTGATTCCAGCACAACTCTAAATATATTAAGAAAAATCATTCCATAATTTAGAAATAAGGCCAATAGAGTACAGTGTGCCCTCTCAAAGTCATTCTTGGTCATTGTTCAGCCAGCACTGCCTGCCCCCAACTTTTTAATATCTAGGGAAATGCACATTTGTTTGACTTTGTTATTGACAATTAATTAAGGCTTCAGACTGAAGTCATACATCAACTGGTAGATCTTGTCCAGTAGAGATGCAAATAATTTTGCCCAGTAGAAGAGATAACCCCAGAGGTTGATATTTTAAATGCATCGTAGGACAATATCCAGCTTCTGTTTCATCTAAAGTGTTAGTGTCTTGATCCTGTTTAAATGCCCCTAAGTACCTCCCTCCTCACAATTCTATTTGAACCAGTTCTGCTATGTTACCTGCTTCCTTGTTAGTGAGTTAAAGAAACTTTGACACATGGTCATTCTATATTTGTATGAGCTGTGTTTTTAACTTGATGACAGTAACACTTTGACAGAGATAGTGGGTGTTCTTTTTTCCAAGTGTAAAGGGAGGGGTCATATTTCTTTATCCCCATGCCATTCATGCCCAAGGTTGTAGAGCTATGATGGTTCCAGCAGCAAGCTATTGGCTTAGGCTAGTTTGTGCTTTTTGTTTGCCTTCCACATCTGTCCATCCTAGTGGCATCTGGTAAAAACAAACATTGAGAGTAGGCCCCAATAGGATGGGGGTGCTGAGAGAGGGCTTTGCTTGTGTATGTGGGTAGCAGTAGCAGGGTGCATCCCTCCTTCTACTCAGTCCTCATGAAAAGGGCTCTCCCACCCCGAGTCCCCCACATCCCTGAGGGCCATCTTTCAGTGTAGTAATAAGGGGCCTGGAGCGATTAGCAATATTTCAGAAAGCTTAAGGGAGATCATACATCTCCCTGTGACAGGTTTTCCCAGACTAAATGAAATGTCATTTCTCTGCTTTTTGGCTAGAATTCCGTCAGCTCAGTCTGGCTGCCCTGCTTATCTTGGGCTGATCAGAAGCCCTGATTGGACCTTATATGCGTCCTTGACAAATAAAAATGAATGATTACTTAATAAATGCAATTGCTTTGGCAGATACAGCCTTTCAAAGTATGGCTCCAGGGGGCTCCAAGGGATGTAACAAAATAAATGTTCTTGGTGGCGCAGAGATGGGGACTCACTAGCTCACCTAGGACCAGCTCAGGCTGAGACCCCCTCTCCTGGGAAACAGTATGGTAGCTCCAGGACACTCAGCTTCTCAACCTACCTGAGAACTTGGTCTGGGACAAAGCCTTGTCTGTCATGTGAGTAGACCTTAGTACAAGGGAGTTAGTTTCACGCAAGGCACTAAAGTACGAGTGTGGCAGCAGGGCACAGTGTCTTAAGTGTTTTCATCTCTTGAAAGGTACAGTGAACCAAGTCTACCCACTTCTAGAAGTGTTGTGAGGAATCAGCAGCAATCACCAGGGGGACACCTAGGAGAGGTCACCAGCTCACAAGCACTGCGATGTTCTGATTTACCTCTACGGCTGCCCTTGAGAGTAGCACTGTTATTGTTTCCGTTTGACTGATGAGAGTGTAAACAGCTTGTTGAAGGTCACAAAGCTCAATTGAAAAGTGCAAAAGTAGGTATGAGCCATATAGAAGGTTGTGGGGTTGCACCTGCTTTGTACCTTTTTCCAATGATGGACAATTAAGTTAACCTTGAGGAATCTCAGTTCCTCATCTGCAAAATAGGGGTCATGGCTATACCCTTTATAGCTGTTAATAAGGATGTCAGCTGTTGGTTGTAAGGCAGAGTTATTCTTGAGCACTTGATTTGGTTCCAGCTCTAACTGATTGGGTTTCAGAGGGGAATCATGGGGTTAGGACAAGTATGAGACATAGAAACTATGGAATCCTGGAAAACCACAGAGATCAGATCTAAGGGTTTCACTCACACTGAATGCAGTCTTACATTCATGTGTTTGGCTGTTACAAGCAAGCGCGTGCATAATAGAGCCAATCTATGGTATATAAATTATACCTCAATAAAGCTGTTTAACAAAACAGAGCTATTTCCTGCTGTCTTGGGGGTTTATGATAGTGGGCTAGATGGTCGTTAATCAAGCAATCACACAAATAATTGCTAGTGCTGTGAGAGAAAGCACTGTCCTATGAGTGTATGGAAGGTTAGGGGGAAATCTCTGAGCTGGAATGGGAGGTAAAGTAGGGCCTGAACCCAGTGACTGAGGAAATGGAAGGAATGCTCTGGCAGTGGAAACAGCATGCACAGAAGACCTGAGGCAGGAGAGCACAGGGATGCCTGAGGAAGAAAAAGGGCGAATGTTGCATGATGCAAGATGAGACCAGGGAGGCAGGGAAGGCCTGCCTGTGTAAAACTCTGTAGGTTGAGGAAAGATCCTAATCCTGTGCTTTCTACCTTGTGAACCCCAGCTCTTCTTAATTGGCTGGAATGTTTGTTAATGAACGTGGGGTCCCACCAAGCTGAAAGAAAGGCCAAGGCAGCCAGTAACCTGGGTGTCAGCTTTCTGCTTGAGCATGTCTTTGTCTCCTGGAAGCCCACTGGCAGATCATCTTTGGACCCAGGTTTGACTCTATTCTGCAGCTGTTCCCTAGCGGGGAACAGGCTTTTAGCTTTAATAAAAAAGAGAATCGAGATAAGAAGCCTGGCTCGGCAGGGAGAGCAGCAGTGACAGGATGATTTAAATGGCCTCTCCAGTGTCATTTCTTCTGTGCAGACATCATAAATCAGATTAGCATTGGGCTTTGGTGGGGCAGGGAGTCGGAGCGGGGGAGAAGGACCTTGACTCTGGAGCTGCCTGGGACTGTCCTGGAGCCACCAGGGGTGGTGGTGGGGTCAGCTAGTCCTGATTCTCAGTCCTAACCGTATTCTTTGGAGGAGGAGTTGGTGGGATAGGTCCCCAAACCTGTCCTCAGCTTTGGGCAGGAATGGAGAGGAGTGGATAAGAGAGAAGGGAAAGGAGAGGAGAGGAAGAGTGGATAGATGGATGCAGGAAGTAGAGAGGCCTGGCTACTGGGAAGATGAGCAGCCATTCTCCTACCTTAGCATGCATTGAAATCTTTACCTTATGAACTTAAAGAAAATACTGGTTAAAAAAAAAAAAGGAAAGAAAATACTGGTGCCTGTACCATTTCTAAGTTCCAGATGATTCTGATGTGTGACTAAAGTGGAGAAGCACTAAATTAGAGTTTAGTTTCTATCCTAAAGATGGAACTAAATCATCTAAAACTCTCTCTCTCATCACTTTTCAGATCTACTGGGTCCCTTTGGTCTCCTCTTAGAGTGTCCCAATTAAAAAACCAGAAAAGATTTCCCCAGATAGAGCAGAAATCCCACCTGCCTCCCTTCTCTTTCAGATCTCCCGCCACCTGGGCAAGATGTATAGTGAGATGATCTTTGTCAACGGCTTTGTGCACTGTGACCCCCACCCAGGCAACGTGCTGGTACGGAAGCATCCAGCCACAGGCAAAGCAGAGATTATTCTGTTGGACCATGGACTCTACCAGGTAGGAGAAGTCTTTATTGTCTTCCCAGGAGCTAGTTTTGCCTAGGGTCAGAGTCCACCGAAATTCTCCATCTTCCATGGAAGTGGAGTGAATAGCTAGGGTGGCTGGGGCTGGACAGGGCTCTGCCCTCCACTAGGAAACTGACATTTCCTGCACTTTGCTGCCCTAAGAGCTCACTGACCTTCAACTTCTTCCACAAAAGTAAGATTGATCTAGTCTTCTTTACAAACCATCACGATAAGTAGATGGCAGGGGCTTGTGGATATGTTGTGCCTTCCTAGGGAACCATGGGCCAGCCTTGACCTGGGAAATGAGCTGCCCTTGGTATGGGCTGGGACTTCGAGAAGGAGAGGTCCCAATGAGGTATAATAGAAAAGTAGGGGAAGAGAACTGACAGGGGTAGAGTAGCTCTTTAGTGGATCCTCAAGAACGCAGGATGGAGAGCAAGCTTTAGCATGAGCTCCCACCTGGAAGCTAGGAAGTTCACTGCCAACCTGGTATCCCCTTGGGTCCCAGCTTGATTCCATGAGGAAGGTGGTCCTGGGAGGTTTCCCCAGTAGTCTTCTGCTCCTTCCCCTGGGCCCATGTTTCCGTGTCTCAAAATCTCAGCATCCTCTGAAAGGCTTGGTGAAGTAGCACATACTAGGTTAAGTTAGGCTAGCTGTTGTCACACAGTCCCCAAGTGAATGGTGGCCCAACAGGAGTTTCATTGATTGTTCCTATGCCAGTCCTCAATGTGGTGGAGTCTATAGGCTCTGCCTCTCAGGTGTCTGGAAACAGTGATGCTGTCAACTGACAGCAGGGGCTTGGAGGCACATGGGTGGGGAAGTTGAGGGGGATGTAGAACTTCTGCCACATTGCGTTGATCATAGTTCAGCAGAGAGCCCACAGTTAACTTTGGGGGATGCTGGGAAAATCATCTGTACCAGAGAAGAAGAGTGCTCATAGACTTCTGGTTTCAAGCATTCCAAGTGAGGGATATTTAATCGATAGTAACTTTGGCCTTGGGCCCTTAGGGATGGCCACACTTTGATGGGGAGCAGACATCATGGGGAGTCATAGTCCTTGTCCCCTTTGCAGTGGTCAGCACCAGGGCTTGGGCCTTTGGTGAGGAGAGGAGGCTCAGGTCCTGTCATTGCTGTTGTGGCCATAGGTGCTCACGGAAGCGTTCCGCCTAGATTACTGCCACCTGTGGCAGTCTCTGATCTGGACGGACATGGAGAAGGTGAAGAAATACAGCCAGTGCCTGGGAGCTGGTGAGCTCTACCCCTTGTTCGCCTGCATGCTGACAGCCCGCTCGTGGGACTCCATCAACCGGGGCATCAGCCATGCCCCAGTCACTGCCTCTGAGGTACGTAGTCCTTCTCAGCCCTACTACCATCCAAATGCAAGGGACAGGACTGGCCTATGGATGCTTCCCAAATGCAAGGGACAGTGTGTGCGATTCTTGATTGGTGAGAGGAGTGTGCATGGGAGGAGGGGCAGCCCTGCGGCTCTATTGGATGAGGAGCAGGGAGGGAGAAGAGATGGTGTTCACAGGTAGAGGAGGGAAAGGGCAAGACATCCCACTGTGTCTCCTTCAGGCCTTTCTATCCTGGAGTGGAAGCATACTCAGGTAACCCTAATAACATGGACTTCCGTGGCTTTAGTTCCAACCTGCACATGTGAGAGTCAGGGTTCCTTCAAGTTCTCCCCCAGTGCTTCAGGAAGTCCTCAGGGGCTGTTTCTGTCTTAAGTCTTGTGGAATTTCTGTAGTCTCTGCCTGGCACAGTCTCCTGATACATTGCTCCTCTCAGGCGCCACACTGGGGCAAGCCCTTGCTTCTCTGTGTGGCATCCAAGCAGCATCACTCATCACGTCATCCTCTAGGACTTCTGCTGAAGTTGCCTGTTTGGTCTTTATTAGTTGCTCCTTTCTCTGTGTACCTAAATAGGAGTGTTGTGGAGTCTGGCTGGGGAACAGATCCTGGCAGCCTCTCCTTTGCTCATGCCCACCTTGGCTCCCCTAATAGAGGTACACAGGGCCAACTCATTCCTCCTGGCTCCACTTGGCTTCCTTCCAGGAGACCTCTCCATTCTTCATGGGAATGACTTCTGTCCCATCTACTCTTGTCAGTTTCCAAGGCCACCCATCCTGGGCTGTGGTGGACAGACTTGAGTTTCAGCTGAGGTCTCTGCTCACTGCAGGGTTATCCTTGTGCCATCAGGTAGTTTGGGCTCCGGTTCTAGCACTTCTTCCTGATTGCATGTCCTTGGGCATTCTTGTTACCTTAAGGTCCCTGCAAACTGGTTTGTGGCTGTTGGCTTTAGAGATGTCTGAAACCAAAATCTCACATGATCTCAAAGATGTCTCTTGGTCCCACTTTCCTACAAGTTGATGTCATCTTCCAGTAGTGTGGTGGCAAAGATGAGCACTCACTGTTCCTGACTGCACAGCCTTGAAGCTCATCATTTGAGTTGGAGTGACAGTCTCTTCTTTTGTACAAAAAGGGGAAACAGGGACAATGATTTCTGTTTTACCAATAATGCAAGCAAAGTGCCAACCCAAAGTTCTGGAAGTTAATTTATTCCACAAACATTTGGTTTTGCTGAACTCTGGATTTGATGTTGAGGATCTCATGATTCGCAGACAGACAAGGTTTGTTTAATTTACACTTTGGTTGAGGGAGACAGACAGTAAAC
Organism: Cavia porcellus; assembly: GCF_034190915.1. Taxonomy (NCBI): domain Eukaryota; kingdom Metazoa; phylum Chordata; class Mammalia; order Rodentia; family Caviidae; genus Cavia; species Cavia porcellus. The sequence goes on along the minus strand of NW_026947514.1, from coordinate 24,614,553 downwards.
AAATGAGCAAACAGGTAAGTTAGCAAATGTAATGGCAGGTGATGGATACCAAAGGAGGAAAAAAACAGACAAATAAACATGCACACATGAGGGGCTGGTATGATGTTCAGAGAAGACCTCCATGAAGAGCTGACATTTAAGCTGAGGTGTAAAGGACAAGAAAGGGAGCAGCCTCAGGAAGGGCTTGAAGGACACATTCCCAGCACGCTAGAGGAAAGGAGGGTTTGGTGCAGTCTGGAGTGTGGCAAGGAGGATGGTGGAATAGAAGAATTTGGCACTCTGGGCATGGAGGGGTTCACATGGGGTCTTTTAAGTCATGAAAAGAAGTTTAAATTCATTCTTAGTTTCCTAGTCTCTTTCCTATCACTGGGACAAAATACCTGACATGCACAGTTTAGGGAGAAGAGCTTTATTTTGGCTCATGGTTTCAGGTAGTTCAGTCTATAGTTAGCTCCAAGGCAGAAATGGCATGGCAAAGGGCATGATGGAGGGAAGCTACTCAACTCATGCGACCCAGGAAGAAGAGAGAGAAGGATCCAGGGACAAGAATACACTCATACCCCAGTGACTTACCTTTTTGGACCAGGCTTTCTCCTCATAGTACATTCAGCTATAAACTCATCAATGAATTAATCTGCTGGTGAATAGAAGGCCTCCATAATCCAGTTATCTTCTGAAAGCTCCACCTCTGAAAATAATGAAACTTTTGGGTGACGAGATCTAAATCATAACACTTGGTGCAAAACAAACCCTTTAAGAGCCTATAAGCAGGAAAAGAAAATGCTCACAACTGCTGTTTTTTAAAATATCTCCCTGGAATGGAGTAGATGTGCTGTGGGGTAGTCAATTAGGAGGCTGGCTAAGGATTCCAGGTGTCGAGGTGATAGAGGCTCAGTTCATGCTGGTAGAAAACTGAGTGCTGTTCTCATTTAGAATCAAGGGAATCCTGATACTGTACCCGGGAAAGGTATTTCCTCCCAACTAAACATGGCCTAAATAATGAGTTTGTTCTCTCCAGGGATGTGGGTCCTAGGGCTCTGGCTCACTCCTGTGATTCTCTTGGCTCTCCTATCATGATTGTAAGGTGGCAGTGGCAGTCCCAGGCTTCACATCTTTCTTCAGTGATGACCAGAGATCAGAATCAGGAGCTATCTTCTCTCATGTATTATCCCTTAGCTGCAAGAAGCCCTTTCCCAGAAATCCCCCAGCAGACTTGTCCTTAAGTCTCATTGGCCAGAAACTTATCACATGTCCTTACCTACACCAATCACATGGTAGGAGGATGAGTACTCAGAGCCCAGGTTGGCTGAGAGTTGTCAAGAGTTCCTGTTGGGGGGTGGCAAGCAGCTCTGAGTCCCTGAAGAGTGTGACCCCAAGGAGTCCAGTAAACAAAACTGGAGTTCTTTTAACAAAGGAGAAGGGGAGTGGCTGTTGCATGGATGCCTGGCAGGGTATACTACAGATACCCACCCTCAGAACATGTGCAAGCCTGCAGCTTTGTTGCTCTGAGAGCCACTGGTGAGGGCACCCTGCGGGCCTTCTGTTTGGACTAAGAGGGGTGTCAGCAGGCCAGTTCTGAACTGGCTGAGGGGGCACTCCATAGTGAGCCAGACCTTGGCCTGCCCTTCATGTTCAAGCAGGGAGACCTGCAGTTGTGGTAGTGGACTACCTCTTGGTGTCTGGCTTGTGTTGAGATGTTCTAGTCTGATAGCTCCTGCCTGAGAGACATTTTAAGTTTCACAGCAACTTAGTTATCAGCAGTATTCTCATGCTTCTCAAAGGACTGTTGGTTTTGCTTCTGCTGCAGAAGGTGGCCTTTGGCAGCACTGCTGGGCCCTTGGAAAGACTTCAGCTGGCACAGAGTGCTTGGCTGTGCTTTGCCTTTTATGACCGTCTGGGCTGGTAGGAGGTCAGAAGAAATGAAAGGACTTGCTCAGGGTCACACGGTCCTGCTGTGGGGTGCAGAGGCCTTATGACTGGATGGGGAGGGCACTGGCTCAGCTGTTGGGCTGCCTGGGTTTAAGTCTTGACCCATCACTTAAGAGCTGTGGACGTTAGACAGATTACTTTACTTCTGAGTGCCTTAGTTTCCTCATTTTAAATGACTGTCTTTCCTTTGCTGGAACAAAGGATCTGACAGACACAAGTTAAAGGAGGGTTTATTTTGGCTCATGGTTTCAGAGGTTTAGGCCCATGGTAGGCCAGCTCTGAGGCAGAAACATGATAGAAAGATGGGGCAAGGGAAAGTTGCTTACCTCATGGCATCTGGGAAGCCAAAAGACAAAGAAAAAGCCCAAGAGGAAGAGGCCTAGAACAAGGAAAACCTTTCAAAGGCACTCTTCCAATGACTTTTCTCCTCCAACTGGATCCTACCTCCTAAAAGCACATTCAATTATGAAGTCACCAGTGTATTAATCGCCTTTTAAAAACCCATCCTCTGAACACACCGGCCTTTTGGGGGACATTTCGATCCATACAATAGCAAATGGGGATAATACATGCAATGTGATAGACTCAGTATGAGGATTAAGTAAATTAATACTGCAAGCCTTTTTAAAGTGCCTGGCTTACTTGGTAATTTTCCAGTGTGTGTTGGCCACCACCATCACCACCTTTATCACTGTCATTATCATTTTTTTGGAGACCAAAAAGGTTCAGAGCTACACTGGCAAGCCCAGAATTCTGGCTGGGTGATTATCTACCTGGGCCCTTACAGAGCTCAGGGACAGGGAAGGAATTGAAGTCAGGCCCTTCTCAGCATCAAGGGCCAGCCCAGCATCCTACTGTAGGAACCTCAGGATCTCAGGTAGTGGCAGGATGAGACTGGTTCTGGCTTAGGGGTGGTGATCAGCAGTAGCATGTGGGTAGTGGGTGAATCCAGTGGGGAGCAGGGTGTGGGATGGGATTTGGGAGCTGTGTTGGAGCCAGGAGTTCAGATCTATGGCCTCTTACAGCCTGGACTCATTGATGAGGGACATGACTCTGCTTGCAGGGCTCCCAAAATTGGTGACCAGTGCAGGACCCTTGGAGAGTCACCTGGCCTTTCTGGATGTGCTTCTGTGCTGTACCCAGTGCTTGCCTAAGGTCTGAGCTGGGTCCTCCCATCCAGATCTTTTGTTCCAAAAGCCCCTGGTGCCAGACTTCCCGTAGGGAGGCTCCTTGTAGTACCAGAGCAGCTGTGCTAGGAGCTCAAGGCTGGAGCTTTCTTGTAATCCCCTGGTTGCAGGTTGCCCAGACCTCTGCCACTCTGGTCCCTCCTTCCTACACTGACATTTGTTTCTGTCTTGCCATTGCTGCCTCAGGATTCAGAGATCCGCAGCAATGCGGCCAACTACCTGCCCCAGATCAGCCAACTTCTCAACCATGTACCACGCCAAATGCTGCTCATCCTCAAGACCAACGATCTGCTGCGTAGCATCGAGGTCACCCTGGGCACCCGCGCCAGTGCCAGCTCCTTCCTCAACATGTCACGGTGCTGCATCAGGGCACTTGCTGAGTGAGTATGGGCTTCTTTCTCTGCCCACCGCCTCCCTGCCCCACTGTCTTCCCCATGGATGCTGCCTGGCTTTGCTTTCTGCAGTAGCCCATGTGATCTGGCCCATCTGGCCCAATTCCAAATCCCCCTAAGAAGAAAGATAGGGGCAGTTAGCTCCGGCAAGCTAGCAGGTGCCCTGGAGTGTAGTGCCTTTGGTTGGACCGGAAAATCACCTGTACTTGTTAAGTGGTGGATTCTAGGACCTTATCTTCCTTATTCAGTCTTCTAAGCAGTTCTTATCTTAAGTTTAAAATGTTTTTTGAGAGTCCCAGCCCCATCCAGGGGTACCCTGGGCTTGGTCTCAGGAGTCTTTGGTGCCACCCCATCTCTAATTGACCCTGGGACTGGCCAGGCAGCTAGGCCAGTGCTCTTTTTCTTGGCTGTGACTCAGGAAAGTGTGGTCATTAAGCTCTCCGGGAATCCACTCTTTCTAGCTACTGCAGTGCCCTTGGAGTGTTGAGGATGAGGAGAAGGGTGCTTACTCAGGAAAATAACTCCAGAGACTGAGGGCTCTAGGCCTTCAAGTAGTGTGGTGAACATCTGAAGGCCCTGCTCTGATGGAATGTTTCACTGGCTTGTGGTCTGGTCCCTGCCCACCTATACTGGCAGGCAATAGGTCATCCTGGGAAACTTAAGAGATTGACCACATATATCATGACCCACATCAAACATCACACAATAGTACAGCAAAATATACTGCATGCTAAAAGAGCTGGTCATGATTTATTCTTCCTTAGAGTGTGTAGGAGGTTATAATATTGAATAGGTCATCATCATAAACACCAGTTTTCATTGCATCTTGTTTTGGGCCCAGAAGGAGTTGGGCCTGAGCCTTCTAGGACCATTTGATCATTTTTACAATGAGTTTTACACTCAAAAAGTTTGATTGCATTTAAGTTTGGAAGATTCTGGATTAGCATGTGTTTATTATACTTTTGGAAAAGGAATCTGGTATGTTCTACTCCCTGGATATATCAGATCCTAAGATACCCTGGGAAACAATTGCTTTTGCTTACCCAACTTATGTGAATAACTTCTTTGGAGTATCTGAGTTCCTCTGGTCCTGCTTTGGGCAGTGATATGATCCCATAACCAAGGGTGGTTCCCAGGAGCAAGGAGCTAGAGAGTCAGCCAAGTCACCATCTTTTATTAATGATGTAATGTTTCTCACCTCTTTCTCTCTTTTCTTTCCTTTTCCTTGCCCTTTCTCCAGGCACAAGAAGAAGAATACTTGTTCATTCTTCAGAAGGACCCACATCTCTTTCAGCGAGGCCTTTAGTTTATGGCAGATCAACATGTATGAACTCATTCTGCGTGTGAAAGGGCTGAGGCTGACCAGCTGGGTCTCAGCCCTGATTTGCTGGCTTTTTCCTGTTCCACACTGAGTGGGTTTGCATACTCCTTTCTGGCTCCTTTCACTGTTCATATTTCCTTTGTTCCCTGTCTCCTCCCAGTGCCCTCATTTCTATCGTGGGGTGATCTGCAGTCTCAGGGTCATGGTCCATGCACCAGGATGCTCTACCTTTGGAACTACTCAGCTGGGCCATTCCTGTTTCTTCAGGGAGAAGTTACAGCAGCCTCTTCTCCTGTGCCTGTGTGTGCCCTTGGCCCCTATTCCCCCTTTCCACTGCCCACTTATATTGTCAGTATTGACCAAGTGTGCCACCGAGGGTACATTTAACTAGCAGGAAGTCTGATTTTGTCAGAGGTGAGCATTGTCTCTGAAACTTCTGGAGGACAGGCTCTCTCTCCTTCCATGTCCCTTCCTAGAGGTGTCACGCCTGAACGAGGCAGTTTGCCATCTGAGGGCAGACTCTGGGAAGCTGTGGGTTCACTGAGATCTATTTGGTATTATTTGTATTGTATTTCAGTAAGTCTGCTTTGGTTTTCAGAGTCTGTCCAGCCTGACTCACTTGGCTCCCACTTCACCCCAGCCAGGTACCCATTCTGAGTGTGGTCCTGGCCCTAACCAAAGGTGGACAGCTCCTCTTGGGTGCTTTAATGTTTCTCTGGGATTTCCCTGGGAGACCTAGGAGAATAAGGCCAAGGCTTGATGGAATTTTTATTCAAGGTTGGGAATGAATCCACACCAGACAGTGATGGATCTGAGCACTGAGTACCAAGAGGATCGGCGCCTTGGCCCCTTGCCCTTGTAATCTTTCCAAGAAGTGGACTCCTTCCACTGTGGGACCACTTCTTGGGGGACTTAGCTCTCCTTCCAGGACTGAGAACTTGATTGGAGAAGTTAAGCCCAGGGCTGGGAGCTTAGAGGCTGGCTTTTTTCCCTCTAGATCTTGACCACATTTAGGTACCTCATTGTTCTAGCCCTTTCCTGACTTAACCTTCTGGTTCTTAGGTGATGGCTTCAGTTCCAGTCTGGGATTCTACTGGATCTTTTCAGTCCTCCTAGAGTCCTTATTCGTGTTGCTGAAACTTTAGTCACTAGGGCTAGACTTTCTTTCTTTCTCTCTCTCTCTCTCTCTCTCTCTCTCTCTCTCTCTCTCTCTCTCTCTCGTTCCGTTCCTCTCCTTTCCGTTCCTTTCCTTTCCTTTCCTTTCCTTTCCTTTCCTTTCCTTTCCTTTCCTTTCCTTTCCTTTCCTTTCCTTTCCTTTCCTTTCCTTTCCGTTCCGTTCCGTTCCGTTCCTTTCCTTTCCTTTCCTTTCCTTTCCGTTCCGTTCCGTTCGGTTCCGTTCCTTTCCTTTCCGTTCCTTTCCTTTCCGTTCCTTTCCTTTCCGTTCCTTTCCTTTCCGTTCCGTTCCGTTCCTTTCCGTTCCTTTCCGTTCCGTTCCGTTCCTTTCCGTTCCTTTCCGTTCCGTTCCATTCCTTTCCGTTCCGTTCCGTTCCTTTCCGTTCCTTTCCGTTCCGTTCCGTTCCTTTCCGTTCCTTTCCGTTCCGTTCCGTTCCTTTCCGTTCCGTTCCGTTCCGTTCCGTTCCTTTCCGTTCCGTTCCGTTCCGTTCCGTTCCTTTCCTTTCCGTTCCTTTCCTTTCCTTTTGCGGTTCAGGGTGGCCTTGAGCTCACTTTGTAGCCCAGGATGGTCTCAAACCTGTGATGATCCTCCTGCCTCAGCCTCCCAAGTGCTGGGATGACAGGCATGCACTACCACATAGGGCTGGGTTTTTGTTCAGAAACCTCATGTTGCCTGTTTGAATTCTGCTTACATCTGTTGAATTGCAGGCTACTTGTCCCGTCTGTCCTCTGTTCCTCCTTCTGGGACACCCTATACTGCTGCTCTAACTCCTATGTCTGTATGGTGTCTGGGTCCCCAAGACCTCAAATTTGCCAGGTCTAGCTCCCTGAAGATCCATGGTCCTAGATGGTAATTTTATTTGAATCTGTCTTATCTTGTTCTACCCTATTCATAGGGGTAGAAAACCATGAGTCAGGGACTGGGGATATAGCTCAGTGACATAAGCACTTGCCTAGTAAGTGCAAGGTCCTGAGTTCAATTCCTGGTCCCACCTACTCACCCCCCAAAAGAAAACCCTTAGTCTAAATCTTGTTTTCTGTTCTTTTTATTCATAATATGACAAGTAGATTTTCTAGTGATCAGAAATGGTTTGTCACTCTTTTATTTCCCAAAAGAATTGATTGTTCTTAGAGACTAGTTCAATGTATCCAGGGACCTGCAAGAATAATTTGCAGAATCTGTTATTAATCATGAGGATGCATGGTGCATATTATATTTTATGATGTCTTTTATAGGCACTGAAGTAAATATAAATGTCTTTTCTGTTCAAGGTAATGGTTGCTTGCTTCTCACTTTCATGTGATGGTTGGCTTCCTTTGCGCTGGGATCTAAAACATCAGCATGTTGCCAGTGAGCCCAGCACCCAGGATGCTTATCCAGGTAGACCCGAGAGACAAGGAGAGTTGGAGGTACAGGACAGCTTGAAAGTAGGAAGGGAGCAGGCTGATTTTTATTGAGTGCTTTTCCCACGAGGGGCCAGCAAGGCTATGTTATATTTTAAATTATCTCATCAGCTCTCTGAGGAAGGGGTTATTAGCTTCATCTTACAGAGGTGGGAACCTAGGGTCAGAGAAGTTTAGTAATTTGCCTGTGGTCACTGAGCAGCTGAGTGGTGTTCTCTGCTTTGTTTTTGATTCCACAGTGCCAAGGTAAGGATTATAATTATTCCTATGGCTGTCTTATGTGCTTGACTTATATGCCCCTCAGGTATGTGTCCAGCACCTAGATGACCAGCACCTAGATGTCCTTGCCTGCAGAAGATGCTCCATAAATGTGCAAACATTGAGAATCCTGACACTCTTTGAGATTTTCAGAGATGGTAAAATCTGTGCTTTTGAGAAGCTACACACACATCAGTCCTGCAAGAGGTGGTGCTTTGCCGGTCAGGTTAATTTGGGGAGTGTTTCTTGGTCACTGCAGGATCAGAAATGGTCTCAGCTCTGCAGGCTTCCTGGGGGCACTCCTGACACTGCTGCAGACTTGCACACCCAAGACCTGATGCTGTTGCTTCTGGTCCCTGCACTCTTGGTCAAAGGGGAGCTGTGGGAAAGCCCCACGCCCCAACCCTTAATTCTGCAAAAGTCTTGATAGAAGCCAAGTTTGGTAAAGACCTATTTGGCCCAAAGGCTCCCGTTCTTACTTCCATTTTTTTCATTTCCTCCCCATTTCCTTCCTTCTCTCTCTTCCTCCACTCTTTCCTTACTGTGAAGCAAAGCCTGATGGGGCTCATTTCCAAAGGAAGAGTGTGATTGTCCTTTGGAAGAGTGAATGTGACACCCTGGGCTGCAGTTGCGATGTCTGTTTCCTTTGCAGTCAGTGCCTCTTGGCCTGATCTCCCTGCTCCTGTGAAGCTCTGCTGTCAGCCAGCTCCCCTCCTCCCAGGTCACGGTGCCCCTGGCCAGTGCTGCTGGGGCATGAAAGCTCTTTCTCCCTGCTCTGCCTTTGGCTGCACTGTTGCATAGCTCCTCTGAAGTTTCTTCTTGTTTTTTCTCTTATGCATTAGAGGGAAGGACAGTGTTAAGTATGGTCACATGGTAGGAATTCAGCCTCCCAGGCCTGCCATTTCAGCATCTGTGTCCTTGCATTTCAAGTTCCCCAATTAGGGTAGAGACCTCTGTCTCACAATCACACATGGTTCAAGTGTCTTCCAGAGAAGAAAGGAACGCAGCTCAGGAACTGCTTCATGCATGGGCATCAAATAGCACTTCACTGAGATTGAGAGAGGCCTGACTACTTTCACAATTAAAAAGCTCTCAGGAAATCCTCAAAATGCATATGTGCCAAAGCAAGACAGTGAAAGCAGTGATGTGGCATTAATGGTTAGTTAATTACAAGTTGACTCGGTAAGCATAACACTAATGTTATTCCTAGTGTTGAACCTCTCCCCAGAAGTAGGCATGAGGGATATTGTTTTCTAGATGTATTTACAGTTCTAGATGTGGAAATCACATTTAGTGGGGATTGGCAGGGAAGTCACTGGTCAGTTTCTTGTGGTGGGCCTGGCATCTCTGTATGGGTCTAACCTGACAGTTGCCTCTCTGTGCCCAGCAAGGCAAGACAGCCTCTCCTGAGCTGGTAGCCAGTCCTTTCAAGTGCATTTGGTCCTGAGAGACAGAAGTGATTGGTGGGCCTGTCTTTAGGTGGGTCACAGTGGGGAGGGAAGGCAGGAAGGATGGACTGTCAGTAGCATAGACTTTTTTTCTTTCCATGGCTAATGCCGGGTGGGCTACAGAGCCCTTCCAGGTCCTAGAAACTAGTGTGCCAGGTGTCATTTCATCCTTTTGGAGTTACCAGGGCTGAGCTGGCATCTTGGAGCTCAGCCCCCTGGTCTGTGTATCTGGCAGGAGAGCTTTCTGTGCCAAAGATAGGCTTGCACACGCCGTTATCTACCTACAAGTGGTGTAGAGTAGTAATTAAGGGCATGGCTCTTGCGTTGGCCTGAGTTCAGTCTTTTGTACTATATTATTCTATTCTACCTATGTAAAGCAAGTGACTCAACCTCTTGGGGCCTTGCTTCTCCAGTTTGAAAAGTAAAGAAAATAGCAACTGCCTAGGGTTACTGAGAGAAACTGGGTAGGTAATAGATACAGTGTATTTGAAGAAGATGAACCACTCCACAAGTATTCAGTAAATATTTGTTAATAGCCTACATGGCAGACACTATTCCCAGCCTTCTTAGTTCTTACTAAGGTAGGCTTGGGTCTAGGTGGAAGGACTAGCTAGCAATAGATGACAAAACAGCAACAGCTAATAGTAATAGTAATAATAACAACTAATATCAAGGACTGTTTGCTCACTGCTTTGCATGAATTCATTCTCATTTAGTTCCCACATTAGTGCCATGAGGTTCAGGGCCACTGTCATTGCTTTGGTCAGGTGAGCACACTGAGGCACAGCAAGTTCAAGATGCTTGCTGGAGGTAACCCAGGTGATGAGTTGGTCTGTAGCCACAGCTTGGCTTTCCACCTCTGGCTGCACCACAGGTGGCTTTGACTTGGGATTGGACGGCCAGCACTGCACCCAGTCCTGCTGGACTCCCATTACCTTCTCGTCTGCCTCCATCTGCACTGGTAGGCTCCTGTGGTGGGCAGCTGGAGGGGAGCTGAGCAGGGCCCTATGAGCAGTTGTTTTCCGAAAAGGAGGGAGGCCTGTATGGGCCAGAGCTTACCCAGCCAGTGTGGCCTTGGACACCAAACCTGGGCCCCTCTGGATACCGTGATAGGAGCCTCTGGAAATCCTTGTCAGGGAATGAATATTGGCAGAACTGCTGTTTTACCCCATGGTAAGTAGGAATATAGAAGAAGTTCTGTCTTCTTTACTTCTTCCTCTTCCTCCCAAGTATTTAGGAAGAAGTGACAAGCTGTGAGAGATTCAGGAGAGAAACCAGAAGCAGGTTTCTGATGAGCTGGTTGGAAGTGAGTTCTAAGTCAGCAGCAGTTTACGTCTGTAGCCGTCTAGTGGCTCTGACCCTTACCTTACTTTTGGCCCAGATCTGGTTCTCTGGCGGAGCCCAGTGCCACCTGCGCTGAGCCAGATAGCTGGAGGTCAGGCCTGTCATGACATCCTAGTCCTGGTGTTGTGGGCAGATGTTTTTGGTCCCTGAGCTTAGATTCCTGCTGTGGAACAACAGTGACTGTCCAGAGGCTGCCCCGCTCAGACATCTGTGGTGTCAACAGGTAGTGCTGGTGAAAGCTACAGGGAGAAGTAAACTAATGGGCACACAGCACTGCGTGGGCAGTTTATCTGCCTGGGGTCCCTTGCAGCTCGAACTAGGATTCCTTTTTCTCCAGGACACTTGTTTCTGCAAATGCACTGACGCTTACATCTCCCACAAGCCATGGGGTAGACACATGGCCACCCCTCTGACAAAAAAAGAGATTGGTTCCAGTAGGAACCCATGCTCCCAAGTAAACCTTTGGTGTGGAGGTATGGAGAATGACTACTTTCATTGCCTGCTAACTGGTGGCTATCTTGCTGTGTTGTTCTTGGAGCTTCTCAATCTAGCCATTCTAGCAAGCGAGGTACATTCTTGATTTTCAAAGTAAATGAGCCAATAAACTTGAAATCTTCCACCTCAGTTTTTGTGTGTGAATTACCTGTCTGATGTTTTGTGGGGAAAAGTCCTGATCATCACAGCTCTTTAAGGGGCTGGACCCATGTTGCAAGGTGTACAGACCCTATTGAAGACTAGACAATTCCTATATAAAGGTAGGAAATGAAGAGACGTTTATAGACTGGATGCTTTCCAGAGAGCTGGACAAGAGTAAACAGTTAAATTGGAATAAAATTGTTACTGTTATGGCTGTAGAAGGTATGAAAGTATGAGCTACTGGTTGGTTACTATACATGTCATTTTCTAGTGAAAACAATGTCATTCTGACTGGATGCCAGTTATGTGAATATACTTTGTACAGTAGACATGTCTGTTTTCTAGTAACACATGGAGCTGTTTGAACTGGCTGTTTGGCTGAAATAGGCTTAGTTTTCTCTATTGATTCTGCTCATTGCTGTCTACACACATCACCCCCAGAAAGCTGGCAGGAACAGTTTCTTTAGTCACAGTATTAGCTGGATAGAGCCATCTTTGGGAACACTTAGGATAAGGACAGTCTCACATGGGTGTACCCCATGGACCTGCAAGTTCTCTGCTGGCCAGGTCGTGGAGCCCACACTGAAGCAGGGGTGAGACTGGGAAAGGGACTGTGAGATTCTCTCTGCCCCTGTCCTTCATAAATTCCACATGCCCGACTGAGTAAAGTGAGAGCTTGTGGGAGAGTTGGCAACTCCCTCCCTGTTTAGGTTGTGCTGTTATTTGAAGTTTGTTAAACAGGCTGATCTTGATGATGCAGGCAGTAAGCTCACCCTGTATCCCTGACCCTACTCTGCTTTTTTCATAGTCCAAGCCACTCCACCTCTGTGACCATGCTCAGGTACAGCTTCCTGTAGGGAACCTGCCAAACCACTAGGCCCTTGCACATCTGCCTCTTTCCTCAGTTTTCCTGATCGTCTCTCCCATTATTCACACATGTCTCCCAGCTCATGCAGTCCTCAGAGGACAAGGCACATTCCCTCTGTCTCTCATGTGTCTTTCTACATCATGATGATGGAAGCAAAGGTCAGCCTCGCATTTGTTGGGTGGACATTTACGTGTGCATCAGTCCCTGCATGTACAGCACGTGTGCCTTCAGTGTCCATCCTGGGGGTGGGGAGGGGAGCAGTGAGATCAGATGTCATTCTGACTTTAAGGACTGTAGTCTCCAACAAGAGGAGCTGACTTTGGAAAGAAGAGGACTGTTGCTGAACCAGGAGTCTGCGCTCTGAAGAAAGAGAAAGGGATTTTACTGAGGGATAGTGGTGTTACTTGCAGCCCTGCCAGGAAGGAAGATGTGATGAGACCATTTCTGTATTTCTCTGTAGGGCCAGATGTCCCAGCATCTCATTTTGACTAAGATGTGACCTGAAATCTCAGTAGATGATGCCCTCAGCAGCCACCCAGTCCCAAACCCTTTATCCCCCTTGACCTTTGCATGACTCTCCTAACCCCTTTTGGTATCTCTTTGAATTTTTTTTTTTTTTTTTTTTTTTGTCTTTTTCGTTTTTATCGGTACTAGGGATCGAACTCACGACTGCCTGCTTACAAGGCAGGCGCTTATGCCACTGAGCTAAATCCCCAGCCCCCCCCTTTTGGTATCTCTTGCATCCATCAACTGTCTTCTACCTCTATACCATCTGGTTCACATCTGGTCTCCCCTGTAGTCTTCTGGCTCCCATCTTGTGTCTCCTTGTATCCCTCTGCACTACCCACCCAACTGCTGTTTTTCAAACAACCCAAAGCCAACTTGTCTAGAGGCATGTTGCCAAAAATCTGTTTGCCTAAGGATTGATTCAAGGAATCTATTTACCTAAAATTAAATATTCTTGAGTATTTTCAGATCCATTTGGCCTTCCTGGCTTATCTTGCCTGTTTTCTTTTGCATTTAAAAATTTTTAAAAACCAATTCATGAAAGAGGGATTTTGCTCAGTGGCATAAACACCTGCCTGGCAAGTCTAAGGTCATGAGTTTGATCCATGGTACCAAAAATAAATAAATAAAATTATGCCAGGCATGGTGTTGCCTGTCATCCCAGTACTTGGGAGGCTGAGGCTGGAGAATTGTTGTGACTTCAAGACCAGCTTGGGCTACAAAGTGAGTTCTAGGCCAGCCTGAACTACATAGTGAGACCCTGTCTCAAAAAGAGAGAGAGAAAAAGTGGGAGAGAGAGAGAGAGAGAGACAGAGAGAGAGAGAGAGAGACTATTTGACTCAATTTTTTATTTCTAATGAGTATCACATATGCAATTTTTCATGAATGGGTTTTTTTTGTATTCTTACATATATCTTTTTCTAGTTTACCTACTTTCATTAACTTTAAAGATAACCAATATTTAGCCCTGTGTTTAAAGACATTTTCCTCAAAATATTGCTATCTTAGAAGTAAATATTCAAGACATTAATTACAATCAATTTTTATGTCATCTTGATCCCTTAACTAAGGGTAAATTAATTTCAAATGAAAAAATGGATATTAACATTGAATTTTGTGTAAAGTATATTGCTTTATAAACTAAGTACCCTGAAAAATGTTGATTCTTATATGCAGTATTGCAGGTTGCCTAAATCTGTCCTTGCTAGGTACTGTAATACAGTGTATGCTCAACTTGTATGTCCGGTGAGATTCAAGGACAAAATTAGTACTATCAGTTGTAGCAAAGCAATTTATCCCATGAATAATAGGTGTCAGACCTCAGAGAGGAAACATTTGCTTCATATTTTATACAAGGAAACCAATGAAATGAAATAGACTGGTGTTGGTAGAATGGATAAGCTTTTGACTCAGGAAGGTAGACCATATTTGTTTGGGGTTCTAAAATAAATATGGCAAATACCTGTTACCTTCTAGCATGGCCAATACAGGCTCAACCGATTGACATTGCATCCTTTTACCTAGAGCTGGGATGTGGCTCCAGAATCCATAACATGACACACCAGCCAACTGCCATTCATCAAGCCATGTTGGCATGTAATGCCCTGGTGCTGTCTTTCTAACCAGGAACAGTTCATTACCTAGGGTAGTGTAGGGTGCTCCCAAATGAAAGGAGAGTGGACTGGTTACCTTCTTCACCAGCCAGAACATTCCTAGCTTTCTGTGATGGTGAGGCAACATCTTGGTCTCATTTGAAGAGATTAACGGTATTGTGACATTTCCTGGCTTAGAGAACTGTCACGCTACACTGTCTAGTTGTGTCTTCTGCAGGGAGTTTGAACTTCTGGGTTGTGGGGAGTCATTCTGAGCATTTACACTGGACCCCAAAGGAATTCTGAGTAAGAGCCCCTTGCCCCCTCACAGTGTCCAGCTTGGTAAGCTGCAGCCATGGGGCTGGGAGGACTCCCTGATGGGAGTCTAGGGAGCTGTGGGAGCTAACCAGCTGGTCACTGAGGGCAAATCTCCCCTCATCCACCTTGATTGTAGTTACCTGTAAGTTAAAGCAATTGAGTTATATCACTGATTGCCAGTGCAGGTGGTGCTGCCCCCAGGGGCTCTCTGGAAATGTATGGGGACATTTTTTGGTTATCATAATGATTGGGGAATTGCAGCTGGCCTGGAGTGGATGGGATCAGTGGGTCAGGGATGCCAGAGATCTTAAGGGCAACAGAACTTCTCTCAGCGAATTTCCTTGTAACTGGGTGATTTCTAATGGTTCCATATTATATGCACTTAGTGAAAACCCTGTTTATAATGAACTGAATCGACAACCTGTTTTACTTGTACATGCAAAGCATTTTTTGCATTGTTTTATTACCTGATTGGTTTTCTGGGAATGGAATTACCATGAATGTTGAGTAGTGACTTCTTTCTTTAGGAGTCACTGTTCACCATTTTGGGAAGCTAATTGCCAGCAGCAATGTGGAACCTGCATTTTTTCTTCATTTTATTTTAAAGAACAAAACAAAACAAAGCAGAACAAAGAAAATCAAAACAGAACAATTCAAGCAACACTGGACTTCAAAACAAGGCAACAGGATATCAGCAGTGGCTACCATAATGTCTCTTGTTTTCTTTGAAATAGTTGACCATACCTTCACACACAATAATATCAATCATAACAAAATAGTATTAAACCAATCAAAAGAATGAAAGCGTTACAGGACTTCAAAACCAGATAACAGGAAATGAACAGTGGTTACTGTAATATCTCATTTTCTTCAAAAAAGTTGTTCATTCTACCACACATAATAAAATTTTTTAAAAAACCAATAGAACCAATCAAAACAGAAGAATAAAAACAGGCCTTCAAAACAAGATGATAGGAAATCAGAAATGGCTACCATAATGTCTCATTTTCTTCAAACTAGCTGTTCATACCATCACATAGTAAAATCAAACAAAACAAAACAATAAAACCAATTAAATGAATGAAAGCATAAGACTTCAAAACAGGATATTAGATAACCAACCATGATTACCATAGATACATCCCATTATGTTCAAAATAGCTGTCTATACCATCAAAGTAAAATCTAACAAAATTACAGAAAAAAACCAAACCTAACAGAAGTGTGAAAACAATAGGAAAAGACAATAAGAAATTAACAGTAGTTACCACCTTTCCCTTCCAGGTGTTTCCTCTCCTGTCACTAACTATTTTGATCCTATTAACTCCTTCTGGTTTTATGTTAAGATTTGTATGAGTTCAAACTGTTTCGCCTATGAACATGATCTCCAGTTGTATCCATTTACCTACAAGTACCTCGAGATTATTTTACTTGATAGCTGAGTAGCTTTTCATTGTATGAAAATACCGTATCTTTCTTATCCACTCTGCAGTTGATGGGCAAGCTATTCCTGCTTATTGCTGACGTCCTATAACATGGTACATTGTTTTCTCTCCTTTGACTGTCTATGAATTTCCTTTCCAGTTAATGTGTTTCTTGTATCTAGTAATTAAGTTTTTTGTTTTGTTTTGTTTTTTGGTACTAAGGATCGAACTCATGACCTCACTCTTGCCAGACAGGTGTTTGTGCTGCTGTTCTAAATCTCCAGCTCTTGTATATAGTATATTGATGGATCTTGTTTCTTGCTCCACTCTCCCGGTGTTTCTTTTTATTGCTGAATTGAGGCCATCTACATTAATGGTTACAACCAGCGTACATTGGTTTGTCTGCCATGCTATCTTCCTGCTGTTGGCCCTCCACTTTTCCCATTCACTCAGTTACCTGTCTTGTTTGGTGATCCTCCTCTACTGCTCTTCCTGGAACCATGGTCATCTTTATCTCTCTAGAATATCTTTCAGTGCTCTTTGTAGGGTTAGTTTGGCAGTCATAAATTCCTTCAGTTGTTCTTTATCATAGAAGTATCTTATTTTTCCATCAATTTTAAAAGATAGTTTTGCAGGGTACATCAGTATGGGTTGGAAGTTGTTCTCTTTCAGGATTTGAAACACAATGTCAAACTTTTCTTGACTTGATGGTTTGTGTTGACAAGTCTGCCAGGATTCTGATTGGTTTTCATTTATAGGTGATGTGTTTCTTTTCTCTAACAGCTTTTAATATTCATTCTTGTGCTGAATTTCTGAGATCTTTATTATATGTCTGAGGGTAGACTTACTTTAGTTATGGTTAGTTGGATTTCTATATGCCTCACTTATCTGTATGCCAGATCCCTTCCCCATATATTGGAAGTTTTCTGCTATTACTTCTGTGTATAATCTTTTAATTTCATTTGTGTTGACCCCTGCTTCTTCACTGATACCTATCACTCTTAGATTATGCTTCTTTGTGTCATCTTGCAGCCATTGAATTGTTATTTCCTGATTCCTTGTTATTTTTAAGATTTTTCTCTTCACAATTGCTAGCTGAAATCCTGTTTTCAAGGTTTAAAAGTCTACCTTTAGTCTCTTTCAAGCAGTTTTGCCAGCTTTTGATTGACTTTTTAATTTCCTGGATATCTCTTTGAATCCGTTTCATTCAGTGTAATTCCTTTCTATATGGTTCATTCAAGGTTTCCATCATTTTCCTATGCTCCTCTTCTTTATCTATGTCTTCTTTAGATATGCTGAGCAATTCTTTCATTATGTCTGTGGTTTCTTCTTTTACCTGAGACATTATTTCTGATTTGATTGCTTTTACGATCTCATGAAGTTTTTTCTTTACTTCAGTTGCTATCCTCACAGAGATTTCAGATGTGTGACTTCCATTGTCTTCCATGACTGTGTCTCCCAGATTATTTTTCTATGTGGGCTGGAGGTCTGACATTGCCTTTTGCTTTGGGACCCCAGACAGTTCCCACTTTGGCTGCCTGTCTGCAGTGTAGGGGAATGAAACAGGCACCTGGGGCCCTCTAGATTTACAGGGAGGTAGCAGGGCTTGGGGCAGTTTCTCCAGACCTGTGCAGCTACACTGGGGCTTCCCCAATGACCAGGTATGTGTAGAGGGGGAGCTGCTGCTCTCAGCCTCCATGTCTACACTGGGACTCCCATGATGGTAGCAGGCACACTGGTGTGTTTGTCTGATTCTCCCAATGGATGATGACTGCCTGAAGGAACCAAGGGCCTCCAGTGTTGGCTTACAGGTGCATAGGGCTTATCTGGCCGCATGTCCTTGCTCCTGCTGGCTGCCCACAGGAAGAAAACCTTCTGGTGGTGATGCTCAGCAAGCAAAGAGAAATCTATCTGGTTCTCTGCCCACACTGGCTTCCTGCAGGAAAGAGCCTTCCAGTGGCAGTACCTGGCAGGCAGAAGTGGATCCTGAAACCTGCATTTGAAGAGCTGATGCAACCCAGGTGTATCAGTTGGACTTAGAAACACTATGTGTGTAGGTAGTTTATAGTTTTTATGAATTTCACTTCAGGGTGGTAAGGGGGCATTACCAAACATTTGTTGCAAAAAAGGCTACATTGGGTCTATTTGGACTAAAAACCACTGGTTTAAAAATCCCCAGTTGGAGTTTTTAGTTCTAACACCATCTGAGTGAGAGTTGAGGGGAGATTTAGACGGCATGGAAAATGGAAAACATACTGCAGTGGAAATGGGTCAAAGCAAATGACGCTTCTTAAATTGCACAGTGGTGAGGGTGACTACTCAACCCAGATACTAGAGTGAAGCCCTTGATTTTTGACTCTGTATCCAAATATAATTTGGGGCCAGAACTTCTTAGTTTTGTAACCATATGATTTTTGTTTTTAAATTGTTATGGACTGGAGTGTTGTTCCCTGCCCTGATTCCTATGCTGAAATCCGAATCTGTAATGTCATGGCATTTGGATGCAGTGCCAAGAGTGGGTTATGGTAATTAGATCTTGATGGTGGAGCCCATGGAGAGATGTGAGAGAGAAGCATACTCTTAGCTATGTGAGGATATTCAGAGAGAGTGGCTAGCTGTAAGCCTGGAAGCAGGTGCTTTCCAGATATGGGATCCAATTGGCTGTGAAGTGTTGACAGTGCCAAACCTCAGACCCCACCCAGGCTAGCTAAGTCAGTTTTCCACTTATCAGAAGGCCCCAGGGATGTCAATGAATACTCAGGTTTGAGTAGCAAGATCTTAGGTCAGTGATGGTGAACCTTTGAGGGATCAACTGCCCAAACTGCAATTAATGGTTTAGTTTAGGAAAAAACCAACCGTTTCATGTTCAGCTGCTGGGACGACTCGGCTCCCATGCTACAGAGAAGACTCTGTTTCTGTCACATCACTCATGTGGTAGGTTTGCCATCACTGCCTTAGGCTACGATAGGAAGAGCTTGAGACAGGTTAGAAGACCAGTGAGATCAGGAGTACCTGAGTGGCAGATGTTCATTGTATCTATTAACTGTTTAGTTTTGTTTTTGAGATGAGGGTCTTACTGTGTTGCCCCAGCTAAGTTCAAACTCCTGGCCCCAAGCAATGCTCCTGCCTCAGTCTCATGAGTAGCAGGGACTACAGGCATGTGCCACCACATCTACCTTAAATCTGTTAATTTTTTTTTTTAACTAATTACAAGAGTCAATGAAAGAGAAAATCAGAAAGATCCAGAGTAGAGCATATAACATCTGGTGCCATGGCCAGCCTGCCTAATTCCAGATTTTAAGCATACAAACATGCACAGGTGACTTGGAAGGCCAGCACAATTTAGCCACCTGCCTCTCACCCCCACCATCTAGTCCTTGATTATAACAAGCTGTCCCTGGGAGATTTTCCTTGACAACCCCACCTCCCAGCCTGCTCTCCCTCCTCTGGGGAAATTGACCATTTCCTGCTTTATTCCCAGCACAAAGTAGGCACTCAATAATTGTGTGCCAAATAATGAAAGTGTTGTGCTAGCAGGCTTGGATCAATTAGTGATTGTAATTGAAGCTGAATGTAATTAATTATATAATTTGGTGCTGTTCAAGTTTAATTCCACTAAAATTGCATCATGGAAACAAGGCATGAGGAAGGAGTTACCAATAAAACGAAAAAGAGCTATAAGTAGTGCTTCTGTGTACATATGGTAGGCACACATTTTAGTTGGATCCCATGCTGTTGGGGCTGTTATAGCAAAAATACTATAGACAAGGTGAGTGAAACAACACACATTCGTTTCTCAGTTCTGTGGGCTTTGAAGTCTAAGTGCAAGGCAATGCAGCTGCATTTGTAAGTTGCAAGGTGCTGGGGCCACCAGATAACCCTTCTTTCAGGAGTTGTCATTCTTCAAGGGAGAAGCTAAAACAAAGTTATTAGATGCAGTGTCTCTTACTTCACTTTGGATGTGCTAGCAAAATGTCGTGAAGCAGTTCACTTCAAGACAACAGAGATTCATTTCTCACAGTTCTGGAGGCTGAGAAGTTTCAGATCAAGGTGCCAGCAGATTCAGGGTCTGGTGAGGGTGGCATCTCCTGGCTTATGTACTTGGGGCCTTCTCTCTATGTCCTTACATGGTGGAAGTGACAAGCTCACTCTTTGGGGTGTCTTTTATAAGGGAACAAATCCAAAATATGAGGGCTCCTCTTTCATGACCTAATCACCTCCTGAAGGAGCTGTTACCTTGGGGTTAAGATTTCAACACATGAATTTTGGAGGGGTCCCATATCACTGAGCTTGGTCATACTGTCATGGTTTCCCTAGAATGGGGTGATTGCTGTCTAACTGCCCTCCCCTTCTCATCTGTGCTTTCTTTTTGGGCCAGGCATGTTTTCTCATTTCTCATAGTAGTAACTGTAGTATCTCACCAAGTGAGTTCAGATGTGATAAGGAAGATAGTATGTCTCAGAGGCATAGTAGGCATCCTTAAGGAACTTTGTAGTATTTCCTGTATTTCAGGAGGAGTTGGGGGCTTTCATGAAAAAGAGACCAAGATTAAAAACAATTAAAAGTATCTACCTGTCTCTGTTTCCTGGGATACGAAAGGTACGCTTTTGTATAATACATTGTTAATAAGACCTGTGATATTACAGTGTGATTAGCACCCTAGCTGGAGCAAGCTGCCCTGTTGCTTTGTTCCAGGGCATGCCCAGGGTTACCAAGGTTATTGCACATCCACTTTCCCAGGGTTGCAAGCAGACTGGTGTAAAGAGGGCCAGAGGGCCCGTGGGGGACAGCCCACCTAAACAGAATGAGCTCTTCTCCCTAATGCCTTGCACCTTGATCTCTTTCCCATGTGGCTCTGCTTTCTTGTCCTTCATCTCTCCTCATTATCCACTAAGTTGGAGGCGTGTAGCTGCTAGACAGTCAAATAGGAAAGAGGAATTGGCAGGCAGTCTGTTCCTCAAAGAGAGAAGAAGAGCTGCAATCACATCTATTGTCATCACAGCCAGCTCTGATAAGGCTCCTCAGGCTGAGACTCCCAGAGCTTGCCTCCCCTATTCCTTCTGGCTCCTCCCTTCCTGCACAGACGCCACAAACACTTCTTACAGGAAGTGCATTGTCCCCTCCCCTGCCATGCCTGCCAGGGCCCAGAGCATGGGTTCAAGTCTCCCCCTAGGGAGGCTGAGGCCTGAGCCCCTTGAACCTCCCCACTGGAGGCTCAGCCTGCTCTTCCAGGGAGGAGAGGGTTCATGCCAGCCATTTCTGCTCCCCATCTTGGGTGACAGTTTTGAGTTCTGAGGGTTTCCTTGGAGGTGACATCTGACTTTGATGTGCCCAGCCATGCAGCTGTCCACTGGGATTGCCTGGACTTTGATCAGTCTGAGCTAGTGTTTTACCTTTCCTGGAGGTATTTACCTTATAGGCTTCTAACACCATGTGACACTCCTCTTCCTTGTCTGCTCAGCTCCTTAGGTAAGATGGTTCCACCATGACATCCATGGACAGCAATCACAGGATCTACTCTTCCTCAGCCATAGTGGGGCAGTGGGGACGTTCTAGGATCATAAATCTAGCCATAGCCCATGACCATTTCTGGTCTGGGACTGGCTGGCCTCTAGGCCTGAGGAAGCTCTGCTTTGGAACTGTTCACAAATGTTCTGAGCACTCCTGAGAGTGGAGTGAGGAAGAGGGTTCCTTCTTTAGGACTCAGTGATGTGCATGTATGCGCATGTGTGTGTCTTGAGGTTTAGATGAAGTGGGTGGTGGAGGCAGTAGGAAAGAGGGAAGAATCCTGTTTTTACTCATCATGTTTTTCTCCTAGATCCTTTGCTTGTATTACGCATATATTTTATTCCCTTAAGAAAAGTCTGAAGAAGTAGCTTTTTGGAGTAAATAACCAGTAAGAGATTCCTCCCCATCCACTCTGCTCCCCCTCCTTCTGTAGCCTCATCCCTTTCTGGGGGTAAATGCAAAGGAAAGCATGGTTTGGTTCTGCTTGATGTCAGGGGTAGGACAGAGGAAGGGAAAAAGGAAATGGAGAAATCTCATCACTGAAAGGTGAAAAGTTTTTAATCTATCATAAATACACTGGGTCTTTGGCTGCAGGATCTACATTGAGGTATTTCTGGTTTAATTTCTGTGCTCTTGGCTTACGGAGACACCAGCAGCCAAAGGGTTTCCGCTGGAGGCTGTGCCCTGCGGTGATCTAGCAAGCATCGCCTCCCCACCTGTCTTTTCCTACTCTTTAGGCGTGATTTTAGATCCCTAGGTCTGCAGCTGGCTCCTTCTGTGCCGCCAATCTTTCCCATTCTCCGCAAAGCCCTGTGGGGCTGAGCAGGACATGTAAGGAGTTTTTCACTTCATACTTTTTTTGTCTTTTTGAGACAGGGTCTCACTATGCAGTTCAGGCTGGCCTTGAACTCACTTTGTAGCCCAGGCTGGTCTTGAACTTGCAATGATCCTCCTGCCTTAGCCGAGTGCTGGGATGACAGGTGTACACCACACCCGACTCACACTTGTTTTGAAGTTTAGACATTGTTGGTCTTTGCATTATGCTGAGCTCTGTGTGTGTGTGTGTTTTAATTTTTTTCTCATTGTTTGTTTTATTTTTTGAGGAAACATTGGGAGGCCTGAACATAAAAGGGTACAGTTCTTTCTGCTTCTGTTTTTTTTTTTTTTAAACTGGTACCAGGGATTGAACTCATGACCTTGTACTTGCAAGACAGGCGCTTATGCTGCTGAGCTAAATCCCCAACCTCAAGTACAGTTCTTTCTGTAAAGTGGAAAGGAGAGAGTACTGGAAGCAAAAGCTATTCATTGAGTATGTGA
Organism: Cavia porcellus; assembly: GCF_034190915.1. Taxonomy (NCBI): domain Eukaryota; kingdom Metazoa; phylum Chordata; class Mammalia; order Rodentia; family Caviidae; genus Cavia; species Cavia porcellus. The sequence continues at coordinate 24,591,927 of NW_026947514.1, read as the reverse complement.
GACCAAAGAGAACCCTGAAAACCAAAGGATATCAAACCCCTCCTCTACTTCAGAGAGAATTCACTAGAACCCTGAACCTTGCTATTCTGTACTGACAGAAAAAAGCTCCAGAACTCTGGTATATCACACCAAAACTACTAAAATGAACAAAAAGTGAATAAATACACAGAGTTATAAAAATCAGAAAAACTAGATCTAGCACACCTCAACTGTTAAGTTACTCCCTGAAAAACCACCATGGGGCAGAAGAAATCTGCAAAACACTTCTATAAATTGAATTAAGCAGACACAGACCAGCAGTTGGGGATGTGAAAAATCACCAGGAAATGGAAATTCAAAAACAGAGCAAAAGTGGACAAAATAAGACCTTTTTATATCACTTTTTTAGAAGCATGTTAACATTTCACACACTCAAAGAATAAATAATTCAAACCAACTAGGATGTGGCGAAACTCAAAATGGGATACAAATGGTAACAATTGACCAATTTACAACTGAATAATATAACCACACTGAAGGGTGGGAAAGAAAAAGAACTAACATAAATTACTTAGGAAAACAGAATTTTGACTATGTACTTTAAAGCTAACCATAAAAAAGAACTATACACAGATATTGTGCTTTAGTTAGTAAATTTGTTTTTCCACGGAGATTTTTTGTTAGAAATGCTGAAACCACAAAGACTGAACAAATAAATATGTTAAGGATAACAGCAGCCACATTTCTCAGTATTAAAGAAAGATACTGCAGATAAAGCAGGGGGAATGCTAAATTGAATGCTGAAATTGGTTGACGTATCATTAACAGGTCTATAGATAGATCTGTGTATATGCATAATCATTCCTGTGCTAAGGCCTAGAAGCAATGATTTCTCATTGGCAACAAATAACTAATACGTACATGTCGGTTTCTAATACCATCTAACACCCAGGCTTCTTGGAGTAATGGGTGATGATTTCAAGTCAGACAGGAAAAGTGTGGAATAGGATTGGAACAAAACTGCGGTGCTAAATAATGATGAGTCTAAATAATGATCGGAGCATATTGAAAGGACTCAGAAGCCAGCTTGAAGGAGCTCCCAAGGCCAAATCCCAAATGAGTAAATAATGATACTGGATTATAATTTATAGAATAAAATACCTAAAGTGTCTGTGAATTCATGCAGATATAAGTAACTGAATAAGGAAATAAAAAGGGCAGAAGGAACAAGACATAAAATTTGAATTCATTGGCATAGATTACATATTTGTGCTAACCTAAAATCTATATATTGAAGTCCAAATACCCAATGGGGTGGTATTTGAAGGCAAAGCCTTTGGGAAATAATTAGGTTTGGATGAAATCATAAGTATGGAGCACCATGATGGGATTAAGAAGAATGATGCGAATAGATAATCTACATTCTGTAAATCCCACAGTAGTAATTGTTGGGGGCAAAAATTAACAATGCTGATATCAGGGGATGAGGGAGGAGAAACAGGATACTTGCATGTTCTCAAAGGGTCTTCTGATAAGGTACTTATTAATTACAAAGGAAGTAATAGTAACTTACCATAGGAACTCCTAAGAAATACCTTACCTTAGATACTTAACACTCACCATGTCAGCGGTAATGAGAGATATGGACATCATGTGCCTCTTGATACAGATGGCCCGTGAAGGGTGTGACACCACTTTTGAAGTCTTCCTGCCAAAAATGCACACCATAAATTCAGTCATCAGCAAACATCAGGTGAAGCCAAGTTGAAGCACATCATGGAAAATAACTAGCTAGTGCTTTTTAAGTGTTAACAGTCAAGAAAGTCAAGAAAGACCTGACCATTGATGAAAGACTAAGCTGTCACAGACTGGAGAAGATATAACTAAGGACAATGTAGGATCTCGGACTGGATCACTGACCAGGAAAAGGACATTGCCAAAACTCAGACTTACAGAGCAGCTAATAATATGTTATCAATGTTAATTTTCCAACTTTGATAACGGATGCATGGTTATATAAGAGAACAACACTTGGGTAACCTGGGTGAAGGTCTATGGAAAATCTTGCTACAAAATCAGTTTTATAAATATGAGTTGTTTTTAAGAAATGTTCAAGACCACAGCCTGGGTAACTTAGCAAGACCTTGTCTCAAAATTTTAAAAGAATCAGGGTTGCAGCTCAGTGCAAAGGCCCTGGTTTCAACCCTAGTAGTGACCAAATATCCCTGAATAAAAGAAAACTGTATTGCTTAGAGAACACCTGTAATTATCAAGTATATTGGTATATTTTAGTTGGGTCTTGGCTTTTTTTCCCTTAAATATTTTTTTTGCCTCCCCCTTTCTTCCTGTTAGCACAGCAATATTGCCGCAATCTTACAAATCCTTATATGTATATTTAATTTCTATGTATTTCATCAATTAAATGTAATTAATGATATAAATAATTTTTCAAAAGATATTTTGCTCTGTTCTAGAAATGATGAAAATTTGTCAAAGTATCCTTAATGTACCTCCATGTTTGTGTTTGACTGTGTTCTTTCTATCTAGGCCATACTTGAGCTATGTATTTTCATTTAAAAACCCAGTTCCTTCCAAGAAAAAAAAAAAGTCCAAAGTGATTATATGGGAAAATTATGTTCCTTCAAAAGTCACATAACAAGCTCCCAACCTCCAGTGTGACTATACACTCAAAAGCAGGATCTTTAAGGGAATAGTGAGGTTCAATGAGATCTTACAAGTGGGGTCCTAGTCCAATAGAACTGGCCTTAGAGATGAGAGGGCTGGCTGGATCCCTGACTCCGCATGGAAGACAGGCCCTGTGGAGACTTAGAAAGGAGACAGCTGTGTGCAGGAAGAAGAGCCTCACCTGACACCCATCCTGCTGGCAACTTGACCTTAGACTCTCAGCCTCCAAAACTGCAAGAACTTAAATTTTTGTAATCCATGTGATCTGTAATATTCTCAGCCCAAGCTCATAATGCAGTGACTGTCTTCATTTCTGTCCCGGTTGTCTGTCAAACTAAAACCTCTCCTGATATTAAGGTTCTCCAGAGAGGTCACTCTTCTCTTCTAGTGTTACCTCCTACTCTGGGAATATCCTGTGCTTGATAAGGTCCCTTATCCACCAAGAATATCCCTGCCTCTGGGCCTTTGGACTTATAAGTCCCTTCTTTTGGAGTTCAGCCTTCACCTTCTGTACCAGTCACTTTGCCATCACTGGAAAAAAAAAATACCTGACACCCACAATTTAAATTGCAGTCTGCCAGTAGTAGTGTGTATTAGTCTTGTCTTCTCAGCTTACAGTTCTGAAACGTTCTAGAAATGCATTGTTAGAAATTTCATCATTGTGTGAACATCTGAGAGTGTACTTATGCAATCCTAGGTGGTACAGTCTACTCCGCACCTAGGATATATGGAACAGCCCTTTACTCCTGGGACCATAATGACATGGTGATCAAAACAATGAGAGATTAAATCGAACAAGAGAAAATGGCACAAGCAAGAGAATCAGTAAACAAGATATACAAGGCTGCTGCCTGTTACACTCTAAAAGAGCAATAAAAATCACAGTACAGTAGATACATTAACCGGTAATATAGATTCTATTGTCATTATCAAATATTCTGTATTCTGTGTAATCATATGTGCTATACTTTATATGACCAGGAGTCTAGTAACTCTCTACATCAACATGACCACAAACAACTAAGTAATGTGCTGCTGACCTTATGGTGGGTACAGTGCCATGAAGTATTCTGTATTCTGTGTAATCATATATGCTATACTTTATATGACTGGGAATTCAGTAACTCTATATATCAACATAACCACAAACAACTAAGTAATGTGCTGCTGATCTTATGGTGGGTACAGTGTCATTAGGTGATAGCAATTCTTCAATCCATCTTAATTTTCAGGAATCACTACAGTCTGTGTGGTTCACCAATGACTAAAAGAGCGTTGTGCAGTGCACCATGTCTTGATAACTTAGCAACTGTAACTTACTGCCTTGTGGGAAGAAAGGAAGGAAGGAAGGAAGGAAGGAAAAAGGTAGAAGAGAGGAATCTGAGTTTGTAGGTTCTACTACAGCTGCCAAATCCAAGTATGCAGCAGGAGTGAAACCATGTCTATTTCTTGCTTTGAGCAGAAAACATTAATTTACCACAGCACATGCTTTCTAATCTTTCCAAATCCAGGCTTTCACGTGGCCATTACCAACTGGTCCGGGTTGACTCATGAGATGCAAATCTCTTTGGTTCCTCTTCTGCTTTGTCAGGTATTTTGTAATACCTGAAACCCTTCCCATTTTACACAAAGGGAAGTCAGCTTTTGGAGAGGTTATTATTGTCCAAGAGTGTGTTTTGAAATTACATAGTGGTCCCCAGAGTTTATCTCAGATCTTTGTGAGATTGGCTCTGTTTTCCTTCACCATGCACATGTAGCTTTCTTCATGGTCAGAGCCACATGTCCTGCGCTGTGGTAGAAACTCCTCCTTCCCCATACACTCTGTGGTTGGTGACCTGACTCCCCAGAGTCCTGCTCTGGAGTTAACTGGCTTGCTCACTGTTCCTGAGATGCCCTGCCTGGTCCTCTTGTCATACGTTTACTTGTGCTGTTGCCTCTGCTTTGAGGGCTTCCCTTTCCTTAGGCATTTCCTATATGTGTCCTGTCCACCAGCCAAAACCTATTTTGAGCCTATCACCTTCATGAATCCACTCCACAGTCTCTGCAGCATTGAGTGATTCTGTTGTCCTCCTGGGGCTGATGGTCTTGGCATTGCCTGCCTAGGGGCATTTATTTCATTTCGTTGAAGCTTAGTGATCTGTGTGGTTATCTCTTACACTGGAGTGGAAGCCACATGAGTTTAGATTCTATCACTGCTTCTCCTCTGATTCCCCATGATGTCCAGCATGAGATTGGATCTTAAATATAGCAGGTGTTCAACGATTGTTTCTCTGCAGGGAATTTGCCTGACAGAACTGGAGTAAATTCTGGCTCTGCCTTCTACCAGCTGTGTGAGTCCTGGGGCAAATGATTTCCTCTTTCTGTTCCTCTGTAGCATGAAAACAATAATGGCACCAACTTCTTACCTGCTTTGTGTTGTTAAGAGGATTGAATTAGATCTAGCACTTAAAATTGCTTAGCACATTGGTTGCTATGTACTAAGCCTAGCACTTGGGAGGCTGAGGCAGGGGGCCACAAATTCAGATTCCTCCTGGGAAATTTATAGTTTCTATTTTATGAGAAACCCAATATGTAAATAAGTGAGAGAGAAAAATAAAAGACAGATATTATAAAATAGGCAGATAGACTTGCAAATGTGAAGAGGAACTAAAGATGAAAGTGATATAGGGGAATGAAACCCCCAACCTACTGTAGGTCCGGAACGAGTTCATGTTCTCTAAAATTGAAGAATGAATTTTAGGAACAAGGGAGGTTAAGAGCAGAAATATTTATTGAGAGAGAGAGAGGAAGCTTCTGTCTGAGAGAGACAGAAGGGGTCCCGAGTGGGTTGCCAAAGATTCTGTATTTTCTTGGGATTTTCATAGAATAAAAGCATGAGGTGAGGCTGGTCTAAAATTGGGGAAAACTGGGAACTTGCTATGTTTAGCCCATAAAATCAATAGTTCAGGTAAAATTGGTTAATTGGGAACAAATGGGGAAGTGAGTCACGTAGAAAATGGGCATTCTTAGAGAGCAATGACTCTTCCGTAGGGATTAGAATGGTGACTCCTGACTTCTCAAAGTGATCCAGACTTAATTCCTAAGAATTATACTTAAGTGTGTGGTGCATTTGTTTTGCCTTCTGTCCTGAGATCTGGCCCACAGCAAGAGGTGTGGGTCTCCCCCAAGGTCATCAGACATCTGGTCCTTTGTGCCTGCTTCTTCAAGTGCCTAGCCCTGTCTGACTGCTATAATATTTCTAACTAGCTCAGCTGCCTGTAACAAAGGGAGTTTGAGGGATGGGAGGGCTTTGGGAAGTAAAGAGAATTATGATGTGTTATGTACATTTGCTGATTCTCCATGATAAATGTAATCATTATGTACAATCAAACATGTACTAATAAGAAGTAAGTTTAGAAAACTATTTTGGGGACCTGGCGAAGAGTCCTGATTGTCTGTGTTAAGGGTGCAGAGAGAAAATAAAAAACAGAGACAAGTTTAGTAATATATGAGTTGAGTCGATGTCTCCAGATGGGTCCTCCTCTTCACTCCAAAACAGCTACTATTTATTGGGTGTGTACAGTGATAGATGGGGCTAGCGGAAGATTCCAATTTTGCAGAAGACTCAGAGGTTTATGACTCAGTGGGTAAGTATAATCCTGGGATGCCTGAAGTAGGCGGAGAAGATCTCTAAAAATGATCTTGCCCTGAAGTTTTATATCCTGGGCTAATTCAAGAGGGTATAGATGGTTTTATACTAAGAAGAGGCAATGGGAGATCTCAGATGGGTGATACTGATAATCCCAAACCTCCATTTTACCCCATAGGGAAGTATTCAAAATTAGCCATTGTGAATCTGTGGTCCCAACAGAGCTGGGGTTGTGGCTCAGTCTGAAAGCTCTGGATTTAATCCCTAGTGACACACACACACACACACACACACACACACACACAGATTAGCTATTATCACCAATCTTTTATTCACTCATTATCTCAAAGAAAACTTCATGCTTGACAAGTATAAGCTGTGATAAGAATGGTTTAAAGAAATTTTATATTTTAGTATTAAATGTTTTCTTTTCATTCTCTTAGGCAGTATTAGTAACAAATTTCCAGTTTGGCTTCTGATTTGGATGAAATTTCTACTCCATGGCTTTGCACGCAGTAAATAGGTGTTCAATACATACTTAGTATATGAGTGATATTCCATATTTTCAATTTCAATTCCCAAATAGTGAGATCCTGTTTGAAAATATATACCCCACATTCCTTAAAAAGAATTCAGCAAGAGGATTTTTGTGAGTGTGCATGGCTGTGTGTGTGTGTGTGTGTGTGTGTGTGTGTGTGTTTTGGTTTCTCAAGACAGTATTACTATGCAGTAGAAACTGGCTTTAACCTATAATCCTCCTGCTTCAGCCTCTAGAGTGACAGGATTATAGGTGTATGCCTAGTTTTTAACAGGTTTTTAAGCAAGTCTAGAAGGTATATTGTTTTATATTGTGTAATAAATTACCACAAACTTAGAACCTTAAAACAGTGTACATCTGGGCCAGGGATTTAGCTCACTGCCTCAAGTGCTTGCCTGGTAAGCACGAGGTCATGAGTTCAATCCCTGGTACCAAATTCCCCCCACCCCTAAAAACATAGAACATCTGTTTCCTGTTTCTGAGGCCCAGGAATCTGGATATAGCTCAGCAGATTTTTCTGCTCAGAGAGGGCATCACAAAGCTATAGTCAAAGCTAAAGACAGCACCAGCTGTGCTGCTGCATACAAGGCTCCTGGTCGTTTCCTGAGCGTATCCTAGTTGTTGGCTGAGTTCAGATCCCTGCAGTTGCAGGATGGAAGCCTTGGCTCCTAAGACTGCCCACTTCAGTTTGCAGTGTGGCTCCAGGGCTAAGGGAGACAGCTTAGGAGCTCAGGCAGAACCAAATTCATCTCAACTGAGTAAGCCAGGCCCACCCAGGATAATTTTAACTGTGCAGCAAAGTCTCATCACCTTTGTGCAGTAACATAACCACCTTTGTGCAGTACAAGATGTCTCCTTGTACTCACTGCTCTGGCCCTTGTTTAAAGAGGAGAAGGAGATTATGCAAGAGATGTATCGGGCTGTGCATGCAGGCTGTGGGATGGGATTCTTAGAGGCCATTTTAGAATTACTCAGCCTACGCAGAATGTGTTTTCCACATGTCTATTCCAGCCCTGAGGATATTTTTATAAATACAAACTCTAGAATGTGTTTCTATATCCAACTATAGCACCATAAAGTCAATAGCAATCATAGTTTCAACATGCCAGATGCTGTTAAGTACTTTACCATTGTTTAAAAACAAATCTAAGGGCTGGGTTTTAGCTCAGCAGCATAAGCACCTGCCTGGCAAGTGTGAGGTCGCGAGTTCGGTGCCTGGCACCAAAAAAACACCAAAAAACAAAACAAAACAAATCTAATTCTCACAACTACTGTGTTTTATGAAGGGGGAAACTGAGGCAGAGCAGATCAGGGAGTTGGCTACAACCCAACTCTGGGATCCACTTTCTTGGCTTCTAGGGCCTCTGTAGAGCTTAGACAGATATGAATGGGCAAACAAATGCCTGAGAAATGATTTAAAATGATGGCACACCTTGTCCTGAGTCCTCTCTACCTTTCTCCCCCTTCCCTTCCTTTCTCCTGCTGGGACATTAAGTACTTGGATCTTCAAGGCCACGGTTGTAGACAGCCCACTCCTTCCGAGATGAGAAAGTGAAAGAGAACATCAGGGGAGCTGGCTTTATGAATGTCTTGGCAGTGGCTGGCCAGTGGGGCTGTGTGGGTGACTGGATAGCTATTCCTGGAGGTCTGGGTCACTTGCCCCAGCTTCTGTGACCTCAAGCACTTGATGGCTGGTCTGGCTCTTCCCTGGACACATGGATGTCCCTACCTGAGTGTGTGTTCTGAATAGTCACTCTGACCCAGGGGCCTTTCCTGGGTGTTTTGAAATGGTCTCCGAGTCTTAGGCAGGTGCTGTCTCAGACAAAGGCAGGGCTTGCATTTCCTTCTCCCCTTTCATGTCTCTGTCCGAATCAAAGCTTAGTTCTGATCTCCCCTAAACCTCCTGTGATCCCATCTGAATGGGCTTTCCTGCTTTGAATGGAAATACTGCAGCATTATGCCTGCTCATCAGGCAAGTCTCAGCAAACTTAGGAGGGCCAGGCAAGACCATTCTGAGCTGCCCAGGCAGTCTATTATGTACACACACACACACCCACACACACACGCTCACCATGCACACTGTGTTCACATATTGAGCTCATGGAAGTATATTTTTGCTTCCATAGAGGAATACCAGCTCTCCCATTCTCCCTTTGCTATGTATTTCATGTATTTCTTCTATTTGGAAGAAACATGAAGCCATTTGCCATTCACAAACTCATCATCTATGGTCTGAGTGGAGCTAACCCTTTGCCATTCCCATTAGGGGGAACATAAGGGAGACCTCACCAATCAGATTTATCTCATTTGTCTGGCCATAGTGATTGGGTAAATTGTGGTCACATGTGCTGGTTTGGGCCAATCAGAGTCCTCTCTGAGACTTTTCTCCCCATTATATGGGAAAAGGAGCATCTCTTAGGGCTAACTTGAGCTTGTGCTGCTGGCAACTATTCTTACCCTAGGAAAACATGTGAAATGGCAATAGCTGTGGAGACATAGTGATATCCATCCAGTTCCTGGATCCTACAGGCTTAAAGCCTCGTTATTGGTGCACTCTGGGGTCATATAAATGAAGTCTCCCCTTTTGCTTAAATTGGAATAAACTAGGATTCTGTCACTTGTTTCTGAGAAGTGCTAATGTAGAAATAAACACTTGAAAGCTTTCACTGTGTGCTAGTCACCTTGCTAAGCCCTTTAATTACATTAATTTGTTTTAGTCTCCTATTTAGGGACCTTGCATGGAAAACATGATTATCTCAATCATATAAACTGGGAAATGGAGGGTCAGATAGGTAAATAGATGTCCCTGAAGCATACAATAGGTAGCACAGCAGAAATCCGGTGATTTCCCCCTGAATTCCTATGATACTTCCCATCTTTGCTATTCACTGATACTTGGGTTCATATCACTGATATCACTATTTCATATTTTTTAAGGACTTGACTGAGTCAGACTACTAAGGTCCCAGTAGCAGGAGCCATAACCTTGCCATCCTACAGGTCTACAGCACCTAGCCCTTGATGAGGCACATCTCAAGTGAACCCTTACTGAAATTGGGACACATCAATGATGCTTCACAATGGCTCCCCATAGCTCAGTTCATAGAAAAGGAGATGTGGGGTGGAAGGTATGTTGCCTCTGCTGAACTAAATATGTTTTTTGCAACCGCTACACCCCAGTGCAGAAGCTGCTCTCCCCAGGAAGTGATCCTGGAGAGATTCCAGCTTCCATTTTAGTCAATATCCATCCATCCTTACCAACACACATTTCTTGAACATTTGTCTTATACCAAACGTATTGTTAGAGTTAGAATGCTAAGTGTGTAAAATATGGCTCTTGACCTCAAGGATTTTATTTGTAATTACCTTTTAATTACGTTAAAGCCAATCTTCCAAAACACTGACAATTTACTATAGAATCATTGTCCACCCCCTCGATGATCAAGCATTGTCCAGGAGAGGAACATCCTTCCCTACTCTGATCTTTGTTGGTCACCTGACCCATGTTTCACCCAGAATTACCACAATGCACAGCTCTAGGGGCCATCACTTACATAGAAAGATGAAACTCTGAGAAACTGAGCAATGTGCATCCTGTGCAGCTGTGCACGGGCCCTGAAACCTGAAGCAGGACCCATCAGTGCTGCTACCTTCTGTCGTTCACAGTCACATTTGTGGAGCACTGTACAGGTTAAAAGGAATTTTACCTACATTATCTCAGTTGAACTGAGAAATTCTATTTTGATTCCTGTAATGTGGACTCTCTCCACTGCCCTTCACCCCCTGGGACTCTCTGTTGGCTCCATGAGCTCCCTGGAGCCCCTTTCAGATGGTGACAGCCAACTGCACTGGTGGGAATTATCAAACACCAAGTCACATTGCCAGCCCCAAACTCCCTTCCTCCCTGCAGCCTTTACCTGGAATTAGCAGGGTTGGGCTCAGCAGAGGTGACTGTGTGGTATTACAAATGTGCCCTTTGTTTGTCTTTTCAGCCCAGAATCCTGTCAGTGAGGAGAAGCGATAATAACATGTTATTAAGCTCTTTCTGGGTAATGTAATTCAGGAGTCAGGAGGCAGTTTGGTCATTTGGGTCTCTGAAAAGCTTAGAATAATTTTCAGTGTCATTATCCTCCATTTTAAAGAGCCAGGCTCCAATATATAAATCTATATCTGGCCACTCCTGGAGGTATATATATATATATATATATATATATCACATGTACTTTTAGATGTTCATAAGTGAATGTGTATGTTTGCATATAAGCACATCAGCACACAGACAGGGGCAATAGACAGGTGTGTATTTGAATCTATGAGCTCCAACTTACTAGATTTCTCTGTGTATAAAACACTTTTAGCCTTAAGGCTTCCTTAGTGTAGATTTTCAGGAATTAAGTTTTATTCCTGGCCTCTCCTCTGACATATTGTGAAGTCTCCATTTGTGCTCAGAATTATAATAATAATTACACCAAAAGGAGCCAGAGCCCTTTATAAACACACCTCCTGGTATACAGTGCCAACCTGTAAAGACAGCATTTCTGTCACTCGCTGCTCCCTCTAACCCCCCTTTCCAATTCCTAGTTTCTAGCAAACTTAAAGTTTCTGATGCTATCAGCAAGACTGTTCTGCTGGCACTCATGATTTATTTTCCCCATCCTGGTATTTGGATACCTGTTAGGAAATCTGTGTCTATGGGATGCACTTCCTTCCCTCATGAATAGAGCTGATGACTGTAGACAGTGGAATTCTCAAGCCAGAAGGAGCCTGTGAGATTATGCAAGTGGTTTCCCTATTTGCACAGAGGAAAAGGATGGTCTAAGTGGGCAGTAATCAACCCAAGGTTCCTGAGGGTTAGTGGCAAAGCCACAGTGTGAAGTCAGGCCTCCCCGCCTTCTTCCTCTCCGGCTCTTTCTGTTAACAAGATTTGGTGCTGTGGAGGGTCACCTTCCTGCACCCCCGCATGACCTTGTGTGTTTCTTTATGAGCTGAGATGAAGTTCTGAGTCTGCACCTGGGGAAACCTTGGTGTAGTCCTGACCAGCTCTCTGGAAGTGACTGTAGGGTCAGGAAGAACCCAGAGATGAAGCTCCAGCTTCTAACCAGTGCTGTGCCAGATTGGCTCGGGCAGGCTCCGAAACCTTTCTGTGTGCCTTTGGTAATCTGTAGATTGGAAATAGTAGTAACACTAACTCTCAGAACTCTTGTGAAGCCTAATTAAATGAATATCTCTAAGGTAGCGGATACATTTTACTGTTGGTTATGTCCATTAACCTCCTCTCTCTTGTTCTCCCTGGACTCTCGGTTTACAGTTCAGAGGCTGACTTTTAGCTCTGCTGAGCGAGTTGGTGTTTCCCATCTATAGCATTACCTTCTCCCTCCAAGATAATTTCATCTTCTCCCATAGATTCTCAAACCTACATCTCCAGCTCCTCTTTACAGGTTTTCAATTAGTTCATTTACTTACTCACTCAAGTAAGTATTTACTTTTTGCCCATCAAGTGTCAAACACTCTTTAGGTGCTTAGAATTCAACAACGAACAAAACAGCCTAAAAATCCTTGCTCTTGTGGAGTTTATAATCCTAGTGGGGGAAACAGACTCACAAACTGTGACAAATGGTGTGACCAGAGAGCAGAAAAAGGAGATTGGGAGCTCTGGAGTGAGGGCAGAAGTTATTATTTTTAAATAAGAAAAACCTCATTGATGAGATGACACTTAAAGTTGAGGGGGCCTTTCACATTCCAGGCAGAAAAAATGGGAAGGACAAAAGCCCCCAGGATGGATGTGCTCGGTGAATCTGGGTACCAGGAGGCCAGAAGGGCCAGAGTGGAGTGCATGAAGGGGACCAAGGGAGAATGAGGTCAAAAAAGCATTGGGTTGGGGGTTGGGGACAGATAGATAGATAGATAGATAGATAGATATAGATTCAGCAGAGCTTCGCAGACTACTGAAAGAGCTGGCTATGACTTACGGGAATGTGAGTCTAGTTGATGGGACCCATCACATAAGTAATGAGACATGACTTACAATTAAAGGGAATCATTTAATAGCTGGACTAAGAATAGATTTAGGGGCTAAGAATGGATGTGGGGAAGACAATCAAGGGCCATTGTAGTAAGCTAGGGACCATGGTGGGGCTGTGGACATTGTGCTGTGGATGAATTTAAAGGCAGAGTCCAGAGATTGTTGGGGGTTGGATGAGAGTGGTGATACAAAGAGAGCCAGAGACGATGGCGATGTTCGTGATCAGGGCAGTTTGTGGATGGCAGCGTGTTACTAACTGACGTAGAGGAGAATGTGGGGAGAAGGTTTATTTTTTGTGAGATGGAGAAGTCAAGACTTTGATTTGGACATTGTGGTAACTTCTAAAGAACATATCACAGGGACAATTACATAGGTCAACAAATATCTCACAGAAGAGGGAGAGCTATATATATATATATATACAGTTATAAAATATTGCTAATAATACAAATATGAGCAGAATTGAAGACTGATCATTGGACTTGGCAATGTGGAGGCTTCTAGTGACCGCCATGATCAAAGGAGCAGAGTGTGAGCCTCATGGTTGCAGCTGTGTGACATAGCAAACTGGAAACAAAAAAGAAAATCCACATGACTTCTAAATGTATGCTTCCCATCACTAGTAATGAAAGAAATGCAAAGGAAGACTATATTAGATTACTTTTTCCACTAACCAGATGGGTAAGGAGTCAAAATTTTTAATAACTCTCTTTGTTGCTCAGAGTGTGAGGGAACAAGTGCTGTTCAGTTTTTCCAGTGGGAATTGGTGCAAACTCTGTGGAATATGTCAGAGTTCAAGGCAATAAATCAGAAGCCATCTTTGATATTTTCAGCAGAAAGGAGCATAATACAGGGGACTAGGTGATGGCAAATGCATTGCAAGGACTGGAGGAGCTAAAGTTAGGATTATGTTACTTTTTGGCAGTCACACTCCGTGGTTTGTAGTCAAGCAGTCTGGAAAACTGTTCCTGCCACTCTGAAACTAGGAAGCCACAGCTAGTCATAGCTGTGAAGTCAGTGTTAGGTGAGTCACTGCAAAAAGCCACAGTGGCAAAAGACTGCTTGTGAGATGCCATGAGAGCCACAGTAACAATGACGTCTGTCCTCTTCAGCTTTTTTGCATTGATGTGAGCCCATCTCATTGGCAGAAACTAACTGTGCTCTCATTCTGATTCCCAAGTTTCTAGCCCCTGGGATTTCTATATATCTTACTGTCTTAGTTATGTGTTTCATTGCTGAGACAAAATACCTAATGCCCAAAGTTAAAGGAGCGAAGGTTTATTTCAGTTCAGAGTTCATAGAGATTTGAGTTGGTAGTCAGCTGGCTCCAAGGCAGGGTGGCATGGCACAGGGAAAACCATTTAAAGCAGGCAGAAGGTAGCAAAACAGTGAAGTAGCAAGCAATTACAACAGCCTTCTTTATCTCCCTCATATTCCATCCAGGCTTCCCATTCTTAGGGCTGGTAGCATTCACATTCAGCATTGCATCATTAATCCCAGCATCAAACCATTAATTCCAGCATCTCACACTCTAGATCCAGCCACCTTTAAAAAGTTCTACCTATGACCACATGAGGCTTGGAGGGAACGTCTTGATCCAAGCATAACCCTCCCTTAGGGAGAGTATAGAAGGGAGTATTGGGTGCCAGTAGACAGATGCTAATATAGTCTAGCTCTTTGGCTTCTTAGAACACATGCCTACTCTTTCATTCATATTTAATTTTCAACAGCAACAATAATTCTTCTGTGTAAAAGGAACCCTGATTGCATAACATAATCCAATGAAAAGGTAGTCTCTTTTTAATTTTTATTTTAATTTAAAAAATAATAAAACTCAACCAAGCAAAGCAGAATAAAGCTAGTAAAAACAAAACAGTGGAAGTGGTACAGAACTTCAAAGCAGGATAATAGGAAATCAACAATGGCTACCGTAGTAAATCTTATTATCTTTGCAATAGTTGTCCATTCCACCAGACAGTAAAATCAAATAAAACAAAACAGAGTAAAACCAATCAAAACAGAACATAGAATAAAGCAAAACAGTGAGAACAACATTGGATTTCAAAAAAAAGACAGAAGGAAATCCCCATATTTGGTGTATTGCATATTGTTATCCTAATAGATGCTTAGACTATTGGCTCCAGGCCTGCAAAGTCAATCAAACAATACAAGCATTCAGTTGATTTTGTACTTCAGTTGCTATCAACTCAGCCTTTCCTCCAAACCAGCCATTGCTTACTGGTGGGGTTGGTATGGAAGAGGTTGCCTGATTCTCAGCCCATGCACCACTTGACTCACTGGAAGGGTGATCTGGCTTCTCTCTTCCTGGGCCCTGTGTGGCTTGTGTGGCTTAGTAGGAAGGTAAATTGGCTTCTTTTTGATTTTGATGTGCTCCTCCCATCCCCAGCATGGCTTCTGCTGATTCACAGGAGGGGTTTCCCTCTTCCTGGGCCCCACAGGGCTTGCACCTAAGGTAGCCTCTTTTTCCAAAGAGGAAAGATCTAAAGTCCTATTAGTCACTGAGTTTGTCTCAAGTTGATGTTATTTCATTTTTTAGTTCAGTCACAATCCCATTTGATATTCTAAAAACTAATAAATTAACTCCAACAACACTTCTTGAGTAAAATAAGAAAAAGGAGAGAAATATGTAACAAAACAAGGAAAAATATATACATATTGCTATATTTTTGCAGCTAACCTTTGTTACTCATTCCTAACGTTTTTCTGCTATCTGTCTCTGCCCCCTTTTTGTCAGCCAGCATTTAGCTGTTTGGGTTTCTCTAACTAGTGTTGCAACCCAAACTTTCCTTCCTAAAGGATATGATCACTTGATAGTCTTGCCTGTATTAGGTTACTGTAATTTTCTACTAACATTTACTAATAGACATAGAGATGTGTAAGAGTTAAGATTCTGTAGAGAAATGTATCTTACTTTCTCTCTGTCTCTCCACACATACACACACATGCACACCGTGTTTTATCTAACATATCGGGAAGTTCAGATTCCAGAGTATTTTTTCCTTGATTTTAGAATATTTATGTTCAGTACTTTATTGGTTGAGTATTCCTAATCTGAATATCTGAAATTTAAAATGCTCTTAAATTTGAAACTTTTTGAGTATCACATAGGCAATAAAAATCTGTGAGGTTTTAGATTTTTTTAATTAGGGATGCTCAACTCATAATATCTATATTTACATATCATATCATTCAATCTATGAATATATATACCTATATATATCATGTGTATATGAGAAAGAGGGAGAAAGAAAGATTAGGAGGAACTGGTTGACAATTATGAAGACTGAGAAGTCCCATGATATGCCATTTGCAAGCTGGAGACCAAGGAAAGCCAGTGCTATAATCCAATCCAAGTCCAAAGGCTGGAGAACCAGGCAGCTGATGGTGTAAATCTCTGTCCAAGGGCTGACCAACATCCCAGTTTAGGGAAGACACAAAGCACAAAGAGGAAATTTCCTTTGTTCTCTTCCTTTTTGTTCTACTCAATCTTTGAACTAACTGGCTGATGCTCAGGTGTACTGGAGAGAGCATTGTGTTGGTTACTTTTCTCTTGTTGCTGAGACAAAAATACCTGATCCCCAAAATTAAGGAAAGAAAGGTTTATTTACCTCACAGTTTCTGGAGATTTCAGTCCATGCTGGCTCCAAAGCAGGGTGGCATGGCAGAGGGGCAACTGTTCATGCTGGTGGAAGACAGCAAAAGCAGCAAGAGCAAAAAGCAGGAGAACAAGCTCTTTTCTTCCCGTATATTGTAGCGGGCTACTAATTCCTTGGGACGGTGAGCACTCACACCGTCTCCCTGCCGTCCTTTTTTTATTTTAATTTTTTTATTTTGGAGGTAGTAAAATACAACAAAACAAGACGGAACAAAGCCAATGGAGACAATGCAATGAAATTGGTACAGAATGTCAGGGCAAGATACTGAGATAACAGTAATACGCACCGTAGTATATCTTGTTATCTTCACAATAGTTGTCCATTCAATCAGGTATAGCAAAAACAAACCAAAAACAGAACATTATAAGACCTAGCAAAACAGAAAACTGAATAGAACAAAACAATCAGAACAAAGCAAAACAGTGAAGACGGTATTTTCCTTCAAAGAAAAGATAGAAGGAAATCCCTCATATTTGGTATATTGCATACTGTCATCCTCCCAAGGGATGCTCAGACCTCTGGCCCCAGGTCAGCAGAACCAACCCAACAATACAAGCATTTAGTTGTTCTACGTGCTTTAGTTGCTATCAACTCCAGCTGTCCTTGACACCATCCAGTTACTGGGGCGGGGGGCACTTTTGATTCTGAGCCTAATGTGCCAGTAGGTTCATGGGAGATGCTGACTTTTCTCTTCCTGGTTAGCCAGCAGCTTGCTCCCACCATGGCTGCTTACCAGGAAGGTGGGCGTGTTGCTTTCTTGCTCAGCCCCCTAAGTTCCAACATGGCTGGATCCTGGGAGACACTGACTTATTCTCTCTCCCTGCCCTTCTCTTGCACAGGATAAGGACATTTTACAGAGCAAGGCCCCTGGCCCCCTGCTGAATCACTTAATTAAATTTCTAAACTTGTCAAGTTGACACAGTGTATCAACCATCACCAGCATCTACTTTACTGCGACCACCAATTCATCAATAAACCTTATTAAGAAGTATCTTTACAGACATACACAGAAGTAATAAACATTCTCAGCACTCCTTAGTAAAGTCAAGTTGACAAGTAAAACTAACCATCACAAGGTATTATTAGTAGTTAACCAAAGCATTCTCTGGGTTTCAGACATATTCCTCTCAGGTCTTCACTGAACAGCATCAGCCTCATTTTCCCTCAAAACTCAAGATCAATCAAAACTGCTAATAACCTTGAGGTTGGATCACAATTGCAAAATCCAGATGATAATGCAGCTGGACACACGCTGGCTTTAGCTGTGTGGCTCCTGAGTGTAGGATCCAGTGATACCCTGCCTGGCTTCTGACCTATGGAATTGTAGCTTCAGGGAGGGGTTGTTTTAAACTACCAAGTTTGCAGAAATTTGTTATGAAGTTATGGAGAAACTAATATACACAGAGAGATCAGAAAGCTATAGAAATCCAATGTTGAAAATTAGCATTATTAATAGTGGAACAACTAGGTTGCTTCTTGTATAAAGTCCAATAGGGAGTTGACAGTATCACCTAAGGTATTTCGGTCAACTGCACTAAATGTTAATTAAGCTAAGCTTACAGATTACATGTTACATGCATTTATCAAAACACATAGAAATATAAACTAAAAAGGTTGAAGTTTTAGTGTGTATAAATTATCCTTCAATGAATCTGATTTTTAAAAGGCTTTAGATCTACTTCAGTTTTCAGAATACAATAGTTAATTGACAGCATGAGAAAATAGAAATATGTACAATGTGGGACATTTTACATGGCAGCTGCCCTGATCTCTTCAGTCAGTTTCGTGAAAACAATGATGATGAGGGGAATTGTCCTAGATCAGAAAAGACTTAAGAGGCATAATAAGTGCACTGTATGAATCTTACTTGGTTCTTGTTTAAAAGAAACAGCAATAAAATATTTTAAGACAATTGTATACATTTGAATATGAAATGAGTTTTAGATGATATTAAGGGTTATTGCTATTTTTGTTAGGTGTAATGTTGTTAATTGGAGAAATTTCTCTACTTTTTGGAGGTACATGTTAAAGGGACAAAGTGTCATAATGTTTTTAATTGCCTGAAATGATTCAGTAACAAGGCAAAAATGACAAAATATTACAATGATTGAAATCTAGGTGGGTGCATGTGGGGTGTTTCTTGTATTATTTTATCTTCTTTCTTGTTTGTTTCAAATTAAAACTGATATTCCAGTGAAACAAGCATACAAAAACCAGGAGAAAGCTGCCGCTGGACCTGCATAGCTAATTTACAGTCTGCAGTCCCAACATGGGTGATGGACTGTGGAATATGGCACCTAATAACTCCTGCAGACACTCACATCTGCTGGAACCAGCTCTAGCCACTGCCGCTGGCAGAGGAGAGAAGGACTCCTGTGTCTCTCTGCTTTCCAAACCATGCATACATGATCAAAGAGACCTAATCCAGAAGCCTGCTGGCCAGAGGCATTTACCATGAGGGTAATGGACCTTCAGCTGCCAAGCGCTTGCTCACCTCTAGAGGCCTCTTCTGAGGCCCCTGAAAATCCCTGGCACAGTGTCCACATTATCATGTACTTTCCTAACCACTTGCTTTTCAAAAGTCAGGTATTTTAATGGCAAATAGTTAAGATTGCTGTCTATTTCTATTCTGATATTCCTTTTCCTTATGTTGGATGGTGTTGAAAAGCCTATGGGGAAATTTTTGGATCTAGCTAAGAGGCAGTTGCATTTAGTGGGTTTTAGTGGGATAGTTTTTATCATTTGCACTCATTTTTCAGTCATCTTGTGCAGGAATGACTTTCATAAATTCCCCTTCTGCTCATGGTGCCAGTTTATCTGGCTTGTCACATAAAGATGAAGAGGCAGAGACTGTATCACAGTATGAATGTATTCTGTGCCTACCATCGTATTTTGGTAGTGAAGAACAAGCTAAAACTGTACAAGCCAGAAGCTAGTCTGTGCACTATTATCCCATATATCAGTTTTGGAACCTTGTAAGTAGGTAATTTTGTATTTGTGTTAGTCAACTTTCCATCATTGGTACAAAATATGGAACAAAAATCAATTTAAAGTTGGAAATATTTATTTTGGCTCACAGTTTTGGTCCATGTTCACTTGGCTCTATTGCTTCTAAGCCTGTGGTGAGGCAGAAACATCATGGAAGAAGGGTATGGAATAGGAAAGCTGCTGAGCCCTGCCTAACAACCCACCCAGCCATGAACACACCAATGGATTCATCCAAGGGTTTAGTGCCGCCATGTTCTAATCACCTTCCAGAAGCTTCCATTTTGAATACATGAGCCTTATGCAGAATCATAACAGTACCCATTGGTACCTGGTCAAAATGGAAGGTTTCTCCTGCTAGGAATATGCTCAGTAATTTATCTTGTACACCTATAAATACACCAACTTTAATGGTTATCATGAATCACATAGTTTAACAGAATTCCTATATTTGTAGGGCACAAACCTACAATAGTACCATAAATAGTGAATATCTCCTATGATTTATACATAAAAATTACAGATATTAAGGAAATTTCAAAGAGCTATGCCAGAGGAAAGTTTTAATTATCTGTTCTCTTATTCTCTAGAAGATGGTATTATAAAATCTTGTCCTATTGAAAAGTAATCAAAGACCAGATAGAAAAAAAGTAGAAAAAAGACCTATAAAAAGATATGTTGGACAGTTGAATAATTATAAATGATTGTTCTTGCACTTTGTGATGTTTGCATAATTTAAGTTTTTAAAACTTTATAAAATGTTTAGATTTTTTCTCATTCCAAATAACTATTTGTAATTTTTTATTCTTTTACTGAAGGAAGACTTTTGCAATGGTGTGAGCTTTGGATACAGTATAGAAGAGTGCAAAGATAGTATCATGGTCCTACATATAAGTGACTGTAACTTTGGTTTCTTTATTATGAGTAACCAAACAGAATCCTAACTAAATGTGCATTTGTCCTTTGCCTCAGCAATTACTTTTTCAGGAATTTGTCCTACTGATAACCAGCATTTGTGCAAAATGACATGTACTCAGGATCATTTACTGCTGCAAAAGATGGGAAGCAAACTATATCCTTAATGGGGGCTGCTAAATATATCATGTATGTCTGTAGTGAATAGTGTGTGTCATATATTAATTAGCAGGAAGCGTGTTATATCGATATAGAATTATCTCTGATGTGCATTGTAAAGACAATAGGGTAATGCAGAATGGTGTGAATACTGAGTTATTATTTGTGTAAAAATATAAATGTGCTGTATATGCATGCAACGTCTCCGATAGGACTCCCAGGAGTCAGGAACACCAGTTGCCTCCAGGGGCTGAGGACATGACTAGGAGAGGTCTCACCATTATGTTCTTTTTGACTACTCCGGCGATGCTTAATCTATTTAAAAGTAAAAAAAATTAAAATAAAAGCTAGAAAACATTCTTAAGTTTAACCCCTATCTAAATAAACATTATTTGCTTTTAAAGTCTTTTCATGCTGGGCATGGTAGTACACAACTGTAATCCCAGCCCTCAAGAGGCTGGGGCAGGATGACCACTGTGAATTCAAGGCCAGCCTGGGCTACATAGTGAGTTTAAGGCCAATTTGAGCTACATTGTGAAGTCATCTTCAGATTAAAAAATAAATCAATGGAATCTCTCAAGTGGGCCCAAACTGAGGCTCCCATGTAACTGATTTGCTCTGGAGTTACACCTTTACCTCATGTGGTATGGCCAACTCTCTGTGTGGTCCCAACACATACCTAGAACATACCTGTCTATCCCTAAGTTCAACGTAGCCAGAGAAGAGAGAGATGCCTGCTCCTTGACTACTTACCAGATAATCAATTGGCTTGAGTTTAGGAACTTTGCATGATGAAAAAGAATTTGTTTTTAATAATAAATGGATAGGGGCTGGGAGTTTAGCTCAGCGGCATAAGTACCTGCCTTGCAAGCAGGTGGTCGTGAGTTCGATCCCCAGTACCGATAAAAAAATGAAAAAGACCAAAAAAAAAAAATAATAATAAATGGATAACAGAGTGAAAAGACAACCTAAAATTTGGGGCAAAATGCTTGCCAGCTGTTCCTCAGGCAAAGGATTACTACTAAGAACATATAAAGAACTAAAAAAAAAAAACAAAAAACAAGAAAACCCAGACATCCTAAAATTAAAGACCCAATCCAAAAATGGGAATCTGAGATGAATACACATTTCTCAGATGCAGAAAACAAACAGCGAACTACTGTTCATTTTCTGTTATTTGGTTCTGAATGCCCTGTAATACTTTCATTCTCTTTAATGGTTTTATGCTATTTTGTTATTTTTGATATTATTGTGTATGAAGATATGCTCAACTATTTCAAGGAAAGAGACATTATGGTAATTATTGTTAAATTGGGTTGTCTTGTAAAATACTGTGTTGCTTAAATTGTTCTTTTCTGATCTGCTTTGTTATGTCCTCTTTTATCTTAATCTCTTTAACATAAAAATATTAAAAAATCAGATTTCCCCCTCAAAAAAATGAAAACAAATGGCAAATAAATATGTGAAAAAATGTTCAGCATCACTGGTCATTTGAGAGATGCAAATTAAAACAACACTGAGATTCCTTTTCACTTAGGAAAAAATGGCTATTATCAAGAAATTATCCAATAGCAAATCCTGGTGGGGTGGTGGAAAAAAGTAACCCTTCTCCTCTGTTGGTGGGAGTGTAGACTGGTGCAACCACTCTGGAAATTGGTGTGGAGATTCCTCAAAAAACTAGAATTGGGCCAGGAATACAGCTCAGTGTCACAGAGCTTGCCTTGCAAGTGCAAGGTCCTGAGTTTGATTCCGGGTACCAGGAAATAAAAAGCAAATAACAACCCCCGCCCCCAGGATTGGAAGTCCCAATTGACCCAGGTATCCCCTTCTGTGTATCTTCTCTGAAGAGTTAAAAACATTGTACATACAGTGGTATGTATTTTATATAATAGAGCACTACTCAGCCATAAAGAAGGATACACTTGAGATCTTTATAGGTAAATGGATGCAACTTGAGACCATACTCTTAAGTAAAATAAATTAGACTCATACATGTAAACATCATATTGTCTTCCTAGTGTGAGAAACTGAAATTATATATATAATATAGATAGATAGATAGATAGATAATATAGATAGATAGTTATGCTACTAATTTTTCTTAGTTCATTGAAAAGAAAGGTTTGTGCTAATACTGTTTGGACAGTTAAATACAGATATACTCTGAGTAGCTAATACAAAGATAACAATACACAATGGATTAACCAGTTACCCTCTAATTATCCTGTTTTGAAAGTATTTTTTTCTCTTTAAAATAAAAAAAGATAGTAATAAACGGATGCCAGTGAGGTGGTCAGTGATCATGCCAAGAATGGCTCATGAAAGTAGATAAAACCGAAGGTTCACTAGCTTCATTTGTCCTGAGTCATCAGTGCTGGCCAGTGATTACTGTGTTCTTTGACTGTTTTTCTCTCTCTTCCATCTTGCTGTATAAAACATGCACAAATATTACATCCTCAGACATAATGACTCAGCTCTGCAGAACCCCCTCATGACATGTTTGCATTTTGCCCACATCTGAACTGTGAGATCAGATCTGATTTTTCTCTGTGTCTTGACGTACCACAGACTCACTTAATGTTTGTTAAATGAATGAAAGAGTGAATGATCACCTTGGAGACTTAGGCTATCATCTGGGACTCTTAGAATCTGTTAGCCTGGGTACCATCATTTTTGAGACTGTAGTCTTTTTGAAGGCAGATGAAATCAGCCCTATAATCCCAGGGCAAGGTACTATTCCTTGCATGTATTTTCACTAAACAGCCATTCAATGAGTGAATGAATGAAGGAGTTTTTGTATTGAGGACCAACCTTATGCACTGGCCATTCCCATTGCTGGTTTATTTGGCCTTGGCTTATGATGGAAGCCTTCCCTCACACTGGTGGAGGAAGAGTTCACAGAGAGGTAGAGCTTGGGGGTTTGAATAAAGACAGGAAGTAAATCACCCACTGTCAAGGTGCCTTGTGTTTCTTGGCAAAGTGCCCTTTGTGCCTATGGTTTTGTGGATGATGGTCCTGTGCAGGTGAACAGATTCTCATGGCAACACTCGGATTTTGATGAAGTCCAAAATATATTGGGGAAAGTAAATGCTGTAATAATTCCCAAATGCCACGACTATCAATAATACACCAGTCACAATCACTCTCTTAGATTGTACCATTGGAGAAACAGGCTGTGGGTTATGAGGCTGTCAGTGAATAGCTGTCGTACCACTTTCTCTTCTATTCAGGAAGGTATACGAGGTTCAAGGGACCATAATGCTGTTTCAGAAAGAGTTTGAATCTACAGTACTATAGCTTTTCAAAAAGTAGCTAATACAATTTAGTATGTCATTGTTAGCACAACACATTATCGTATAACTAACCGTGACATTCTAGGATAAAACACAGCTATTCCTTCAGCTTAGTATTGCCTCCTCTAAAGTCACTTTAAAACTGTAAGGGCTCTTGAAGGGATAATATACCACTAACTCTGTACCCACTTCTCTGTATGATCATGGAACAGTGACAGCTGTGATGTAGAGTGTGTGTGTGTGTGTGTGTGTGTGCGCGCGCGCGTGTGAGGGCTGGGGAGAGGCAGGAAGATGGATTAGGGCTGCTAGAAAAGGGAAGGTGTGATTTCTAGTTCTTTTACTTCTAGCTATGTGTCCCTGGACAAGTCACTTGTCCAAGTCAGGAAGCTTCATTTCCCCATATAAATAACTAGGATTGATGGTACTGTAAATGTACTTGTTTGATAGGACTGTTGGATGAAAGTCAATACAATACTTAATGTAGGCCTTGGCACATAATGAAACCTTCAGTCAATGTGAGGTGATTTTCTTCTGTGTGTTTGCTTTTTCTTCCAATACACTGAAGAGCAAGTAGAAATAGACTCTCGTTGGAACATATCCTAGTCATTGTTGCACCGAGGTTGTTCTTAGGGAAGCTCATGAGAGGGCTTGTGGGAAATGAGAAGAGGCACAGCTGGTAAATGCAGGGTGAATGGTGCGCAGGTGAGTGGTGAGAGCCGGGACTGAGTCCCACCTGTGGGGCCATCGTTCTCCAGAGGGGAGATCAAGTGTTGTCCGACTCTTGTTCGCAGCTGAGGAGTGTCCTTGGGGATGTTAAATTCCGGACCCATGGTGGTTGCCCTGCTCAGGGCCTGGACAAATTCTTGTGGTGCAGAACAGAGGACTCAGGCTGAGGAGCCCCTGGGGGTGTGGAGCTGCCTGGGCTGGCCGCCATCCTCCCCACAGCTACAGGTGAGTTCAGCAGAGGCCAGGGAAGGAGCATGGCTATGGCACCTGCAGCAGAGGCCACACAGGGTGTCAAACAAGAGAGGAGAATGACTTTGATGGCGGTGGCAGTGGATGTAGAGGATTGGAAGCATTTTTAGGATATAGCAGGTGATAAACAATAGCTAACCTCCCCTCGATTTACACAGATATTTACAGCTGTGATTTGGTTTCTTGGGATGCAGACTGAGGCTGAGTTTATCCTGCAAGTTGTTTGGACTGACACGTGTGGGTAGAAGGGAGCAGATGCGGAAGGAGCAGGGAGAGGTAGCCGACCACCAACCTAATGGGGCATTCTGGAGTTAGACCTGCCCTTTGGAGGGGTCCTGAATTGGACCTGGATGCTTAACTCTTTTTTTTTTTTTTTTCATCTTTTTGAGACAGGGTCTCGCTATGCAGTTCAGGCTGGCCTTGAGTTCACTTTGTAGCCCAGGCTGGTCTTGAACTCGAAACGATCCTCTTGCCTCTGCCTCCTGAGTGCTGGGATTACAGGCATGAGCCACCATGCCCGGATGGATGCTTGACTCTTGTTTGCAGCTAAGAGTGTATTAACCTAAGGGTGTGGGCCAATCTGGGATGAGCTGTGTGACCTCAGGCCAGGCAGCTCTCTTCAGCTGTGGCCGCTGGTGTCGAAGAACCCACCACTTTAGGAAGTCTTCTGTAGGCTGTGTACTGTTGCAGGTGCGGGCAGGATAGCCAGGTGAGGCAAAGGCAAGAAACAGACAAATGGGTAACATCAGGTGTGCACACCAATGGCTGGATGACGGCTGGACCAGGTGAATGAAGGTGGAGGTGGCAATGATGGAGACCTGCAAGGCAAAGCATGCTGGCCATGACATTTCAAGAACAGGTAGCCCTTTCCTGCACTGGCTGCTCTGGGAGCTGTCCGCTCCCTGTGCGTGGGCGCGTCTTTTCACAATTTGCTGCCTCTCTGCAAGATGTAGGGCCAGTCACCTTTCTGGTGAGAAATTTACTCTGGGACCCTCTGCTTTGGGGCTGACATGGAGAGAGGGAGAAGAGGGAGAAGAGGGAGAGAGGGCGAGAGAGCATAGTTAGGAAATGGTGTGAAAGGATGGGAGCTGGAGGTTGGCACATCTTCCTCTGGGGCCTCTGCCTTCCTAGCAGAACTGCAGAACAGCTGGCGCTGCCCGGAGCCTGATCATTAACCCCAGGAGGGAGCATGGTTTACTAGCTGAGTGCAAGGCTGGGCCCAATCCAGGGTGGGGGAGGGGAAGAGCGCTGGAGACAGGGCCAGATACGGGGGAGGGACAGGAGGGGGGGTGGGAGGGGACGAAGGAGAGGGAGTCCCTATCATCGCAAGCACTCTTGTAGACAAGGAGCTACTGTCAGTCTCCGCAGTCCCACCTCACCTGGGCAGGCGGCAGCCCCGGCCGACGGCTCCGCCCCTGCTGAGGTCAGGGCTAGGGGAGGATTAGGCTCCGCCTGCCGCCCCCCCCCCCCCCCCCCCCGGGTCCTTGTGTTTGCAAATGCGGTTCGTGACTGCAGGTCACCTAGAGAGCCTGGCCACAGGCGTCTGCACGGACGTCATGGTCGTTAGGGGACGGTGGTGGGAGCGCGCAGCCTCGGCGAGGGATCCGGGAGCGAAACCTGATCTCCTTGGGTCCAGGGGTTCCAGGTCTTTCCGCTTGTCTTGCTGCTCCGGCTCTGGCAGAGGAGCGAGCAGTCCAGGAAAATGCACAACTCCGACCCCTTGTAGCCGACTGGAGAGGCTGCAAGAGGAGCTGCGCCCTGGACACCTGCGACGGATTTAGCATAAAAAAAGCCTCAGACAATCAAGAAAACAAAGTCCATTCCCTCGCTGCCCCTCCTCCCCCAACCAAAGTAAGCAAACAAACAAACAACAAACATCACTTCTGACTTAGTGGGCGGCGAGCCTTGTTTCTGACGACCACTGTTGCTGCAGAGATGAGGTGGCAGCAGACCGGACGCAGACCTTTTAGAAACCCAGCGCTGAAACCAAGATGCCACAGTGTGAATACAAACATAACTCAACTCGTAAAATAAGTGCCAGGAAGACTAGGAAACTTCCGTCGTGGGCGCGGCTGGGCGCAGCGGAGGACTGCTTTGCTCCTCTTAAATCAGCGCTCCAAACCAGTGAGATTCCTCCTCCCTTTTTAAAGGCTTCTGGGGCTCCTAAGGCTTTTTCGGATTGCCAGATTTAGCAAATCAAAATTGCAAGAAACCGAGTTAAATTTGAATTTCAGATAAGTGAACACCTTTTAGTATAAAAATGCCTCATGAATTGAGACATTAAAATAATTCAGTTTATCAGAAATTCAATGAAAAAATTTAATATGCCTCAAATAATATATGCTATGTACTTATACTTTAAAAATTGGTCATTTAC
Organism: Cavia porcellus; assembly: GCF_034190915.1. Lineage (NCBI taxonomy): Eukaryota > Metazoa > Chordata > Mammalia > Rodentia > Caviidae > Cavia > Cavia porcellus. The sequence goes on along the minus strand of NW_026947514.1, from coordinate 24,564,694 downwards.
TTGAAATTTAGCTGAAATTGAAATCTAGTGGGGCACGGTGGTGCAGGCCTGTGATCCCAGCCCTTGGGAGACTGAAACAGGAGGGTTGTAGTTTGAGGTCAGCTAAATAAGGTAGTTCAAGGCCAGCCTGAATTACAGAGTGAGACCCTGTCTCGAAAACAAAACACTCCCCAAAAAACCCTCCAATAGGGTATCCTGAGAACCACCACTCCCTTGGTTGGTGGTATCCAGTTCAGCAAAACAGGAAAGGTGGGCAGATCCCTCAGGCCATTTGCACACCACCAATTCCCAGCAGTGTGAGTGCTCACTAACCTTCAGAGTCAGGCTCCTGCCCAGTGGTACAGGGCTTGTTGCATTAGGAAACAGGAGACCTGGGCTCTGAGACCCTGCCCATCTAACACTGAGTTGGACACAGCTTCTCTGAGATGACTGTGTGACTGTGCTGCTGGGAGCTGAGGGACAGGAAAGTGACCTCCCAAAACGGCAGGACTTCCAGAGAGGGAAGGACAGCTGTTATTGCTAGTTATTGCCAGGTGGTAAAGTGAGGTCAAATTTGACCATTTTTCTAAACAGTTTAGATATGTGGATTTTTGCATAAAAATTTGATAAATGATGGCATCTAATTTTTCTTTGAACAGGGGATTTTAAGCACTGTGGAGGCCTCACTAATAAAACCTAATACTTTCATGGTGCTTATCATGTTCCTGGTATTATTCTAAGAAATTGATGTGTATTAATGCAGAGGTCCCCAATACTTTAGAAACTGCTGTACCAGAAAGTCAAGCAGCAGGTGAACCAGTGAATCTTCATCTGTATTTGTAGCCTTTCTTCATTGCTCACATCGCTCCCTGAGCTCCACTTCCTGTTAGTTCAACAGTGGTGTGAGGCTCTCATAGGAGCATGAACAATGAACTTCAAGGGATCTAGGTTCCATGCTTCTGTGAGAATCTAAGGCCCATTGAGCTGAGATGGAGCTTAGGTGGTGATGCTAGCACTGGGGAGTAGTTGCAAATACAAATTAACATTAGAGAGGTTTGACTGCACAAACACCATAATAAATCAATCGCTTGTCAACTCATATCAGAACCCTGTAAGTGACAGATGCTAAGTGAATTGCATCTGGTGGCAGGCTTTATAGTTACAAATGAGTCAGTGCATTCTTGTGCATTTGCCTCTGGTGGCAGGGTTGAAGTCAAAACTGGACACTTACTTTAGTCCATGGTTGGCCCACCCATTCTTTTATTTACCAGTTCCGTCTGCCCTCTTTCCCTTATCTGTGCCCTTCTCTCAGCCAGAGTCTGGTAAGGCTGCACACTAACCCTAGCCAAAATGAGTAAAAAACAAATACCACTGGAGAGCTTCTTTGAAAAGGGGGGAAAACTGAAAGATGTGACAACAGAAGACAAAGAGTATCAACAAAAAGAAAGCTGTATTTAGTAAAAAGACCAAGAATTGTACTAAAATACAGGTTTGTTGCAATAGATGATTAACATTATCCAAGCTGCTTTGTATAATGTGTGGCAACCAGCTATTCAACAAAGGCACGGAAGATTCAAAACTGCTTTACACATGGAGACCAAGCACCCTACGTTATCAGGCAGGCTTTTGAAATTTTTCAAAAGAAAAAGAAATGTGAATGCAGAGAGCCAAAATAGTTATTGAAGGCCACCACTTTGTCAGATGTGTCTGCTGTGCCAGCATCATTCTTCCTAGCTAGCTGCATGGCTAAAGCCAAGGAGCGCTTTACTGCTGGTGAACTGATGATCCTGCCTGCTGCTAAGGACATCTGTCATGAACAAGTCTGTAGATCAAAAGGTGGCACGTGTTCCTCTTTTGCTATCACTATAACTAGATGAACTGATGACATTTCAGAGGGTTTCGAGGCACAATTTGTTAAGAGGTTTAAAGAGTCACTGTGGTACGTGATGCAGGTTGATGAGTCTATCAACACTAGTAACTAGACAAATTCCTTGTTTTCATGTGCTGTATTTTTCTTTTTCTTTTTTTTTATTTAAGAGGAAAAAGAGAAAAACACAAAACAAAACAAAGCAGTGTAAGGTTACACATAATACAGAACTACAAAAAAAAAAAAAACATAACAGTAAGAAATCACCTGTTAATAGATTACATATTATCATCTTGGAAATAGTTGCTCAAATCACAGTATCAAAGAATACAAAGTAGACATTCAAACAGAGAGACTGCAAACAGCTGTGTTCAATGATCCAAAAACATTAATATAGTCAGCTATTTAACACCCCTAAACACACTTGCTGTTATATGCGTTAGAGCTCTTTTTTTTTTCCTCCCTCTCTTTTTTACAACAAAATTTACACATTTTGGATTTTATTACTCCTTAGTTCTTATTACTTTTTTTTGGGGGGAGAGAATAAAGTCAAATATGGCAAAACAAAGCTGTAAGTCAAAACCAAGGATAGACATAGCACATGGTGTAGAACAGAGTACAAGGTTATTAACAATGGTTATCAACGTTGTCTCTTATTTCCTTAAAAGGAATTGTCTATCTCATTAGATATTATGAAGTTGGACAAAACAGTGGAGAACAAGACCAATAAAACTTAGGCATTGTAAACATTACAGGACTTCCAAAGGAGACAATAGTAAAACCAGAATGGGCATCTTTGTGAATCTTATTGCCTTCAAATTAGTTGCCTATACCCTCAGACTTGATACTATCGCACAGAATGGAACAGAGTCTAATCAGTCAAAACAAGATCGTGGGAGTATTACAGGACTTCAAAACAAGTTAATAGGAGATCGAAAAGAGTTACTATTATATATCCTAATTTAAAAAATTTTTCCCCTAATTAAAATAAACATAAGAAATAGCTAAATAATTTTTTTAAAGAATAGTAGTTACCATAGTGTCTGTCTTTTTCCTTAAAATATTTGGATAAAACTTCATATACTATAGCTTCAAATATTTCCATATCAAGAAGCCCAGAATAAAGCCTTTCTAATTAATAAGTGAAAATTTTATAAGGCTTCAAGGCCACATAATGGGGAATCATGATTATCACATATTTTTATATATTTGAATCATTACTTACATTAGGGAAACTATTCGGTATTCATACATGAGAGATTGATTTATTTCACTTATGAGTATGGTCTCAAGCTGTGCCCATTTATTGATAAATATCTCAATGCGATCCTTCTTTATAGCTGAATAATACTCCATTGTATAGAAATACCACAACTTTTTTATCCATTCCTCAGTTGATGGACACTTGGGTTGTTTCCAAGATCTGGCGATTACAAATTGTGCTGCTATAAACATAGGTGCACATAAATCACTGTGGTATGATGCTTTCAGTTCTTCTGGGAATATGCCTAGAAGTGGAATAGCTGGAATAAATGGGATTTCCAGTCCCAACTTTTTGAGAAACCTCCAGACAGACCTCCACAAAGGCTGTACCAGTCTACACTCCCACCAACAGTGCAGGAGAGTTTCTTTTTCCCCACAGCCTCTCCAGCATTTGTTGTTGTTGGTTTTCTTGATCCTGGCCATTCTTTCAGGAGTGAGATGGTATCTCAGTGTGGTTTTAATTTGCATTTCTCTAATGACCAATGATGATGAGCATTTTTTCATGTATTTATTTGCCATTTGCATTTCTTCATCTGAGAATTGCGTATTCATCTCAGATGCCCATTTTTGGATTGGATCTTTGAATTTTGGAGGTCTGAGTTTTTTTTAATTCTTTATATGTTTTAGACAAGAGTCCCTTGTCTGAGAGAGAGTTCACTAAAATCTTTTCCCAGTTTGTGGGTTTTCTTTTCACTATGCTGGAGATTTCTTTTGACATGCAGAAACTTTTTAATAAGAAGTGGTCCCAGTTATTGATTCTGGGAAGTATTTCCCGTGCAGTTTGAGTCCTGTTCATGAATTCTCTACCTACTCCTATGTCTCCAAGGTTTCTACCCAATTTGTCTTCCAATAGATTTAGCGTTTCTGTTTTAATATTCAGATCTTTGACCCATTTAGATTTTAATTTAGTACATGGTGATAGACATGGGTCTAGCTTTAGTTTTCGGCAAATGGAGAGCCAGTTTTTCCAGCACCATTTATTAAAGAGATTGTCGTTCTTCCAGTGAACCTGCTTGGCTCCTTTATCAAAGATAAGGTGGTTGAGTGTGTTTGTAGTTGTGGTTGTATCTTCTAATCTATTCCATTGATCTTCAGCTCTGTTTTGATTCCAATACCATGTTGATTTTACTACTGTTGCTTTGTAGTATAATTTCAAGTCAGGGATTGTGATGCCTTCTGCTTTGTCTTTGCTGCTTAGAATTGCTTTTGCGATTCTAGGTCTCTTCTGGTTCCAGATGAAATTTAGGAGTGATTTCTCTAGATCTATAAGGTATGTTGATGGTATTTCTATTGGGATTGCATTGAATCTGTATAACAGTTTTGGGAGAATGGCCATCTTCACAATGTTTGTTCTTCCTATCCATGAGCAAGGGATGTCTTTCCATTTTCTGAGATCATCTTCAATTTCCTTTTTCAGTGTATTATAGTTTTCACTGCATAAGTCTTTCACTTCTTTCATAAGAGTAATTCCTAAATATTTCATTTTTTTGCTTGCTAATGTGAATGGTCCAGTTTCCCTTATTTCCCTCTCTGTGATTTTGTTGTTTGTGTATAGGAATGCTATTGATTTCTGAGTATTGATTTTGTATCCAGCCACATTACTGAATTTATTTATTGTATCTAAGAGTCTTTCAATGGAGCTTAGGGGGTCTTCTATGTAGAGTATCATGTCATCTGCAAACAATGACAACTTAACTTCTTCTTTTCCTATCTTTACCCCTTTTATTTCTCTTTCTTGCCTAATTGCTCTGGCTAGTACTTCCAGTACTATATTAAATAGGAGTGGTGATAAAGGACATCCTTGTCTTGTGCCTGATTTTAAAGTAAAGGCTTTCAATTTTTGGCCATTTAGTATGATGCTGGCTGTTGGTTTGTCATAAATGGTCTTTATTATATTGAGGTAAAGACCATCTATTCCAATTTTCTGTAGTTTTTATCATGAATAAATGTTGGACCTTATCGAAGGCTTTTTCTGCATCTATAGAAATGATCATGTGATTCTTATTTTTGGCTTTATTGATATGGTGGATTACATTTATTGATTTGCGTATGTTGAACCATCCTTGCATTCCTGGGATGAATCCCACTTGGTCATGGTGTATAATCTTCTTGATGATTTGCTGGATCCTATTTGCCAATATTTTATTGAGGATTTTTGCATCTGTGTTCATTAGGGAGATTGGTGTATAGTTCTCTTTTTTAGTTGGGTCTTTCTCAGGTTTTGGTACTAGAGTGATATTTGCTTCCAGGAATGACTTAGGAAGGATTGCTTCCCTTTCAATTTCATTGAATAGTTTGAGGAGTGTTGGCATTAGGTCTTCTTTGTATTTCTTGTAGAATTCTGCAGTGAATCCATCTGGGCCTGGGCTCTTCTTGGTGGGTAAGGACTTAATTACATTTTCAATTTCAGTAACCGAGATTGGGTTATTCAACAATTTTACATCCTCTTGATCTAGCTTTGGCACTTCATATGCTTCTAAGAATCTGTCTATTTCTTCTGTGTTATCAAACTTTTGAGAGTAGAGGTTTTCGAAATAGGTGTTGATGATCTTCTGTATTTCTATTGGGTCTGTAGTGACTTCTCCTTTTTCATTTCTTATTGCATGAATTTGAGCTTTTTCTTCCCTTTTTAAAATAAGGTTGGCTAGGGGCTTATCGATTTTATTTATTCTTTCAAAGAACCAACTCTTTGATTTGTTGATCCTTTGGATTGTTTTCTTAGTCTCAATTGCATTGATTTCTGCTCTGATTTTTATAATTTCCTCTCTTCTTTTGGCTTTGGGCTTGACTTGCTCTTCTTTTTCTAGCTGTTTGAGGTGTAGCATCAAGTTATTTATTTGTATTCGTTCTGTTTTCCTGATGTGGGAACTCAGTGCAATAAATTTTCCTCTCAGGACGGCTTTCATTGCATCCCACAGATTCCAGTAAGTTGTATCTGCATTTTCATTTTCTTTTAGGTATTGTTTAATTTCTTCTTTAATTTCTTCTGTGACCCACTGATTACTCAAGAGTGTGTTATTCAGTTTCCATGTGTTTGTGGGATTTTTGCAGTATCTTTTATCGTTAATTTCTAATTTCAGAGCGCTGTGATCCGATAACATGCAAGGGATGATTTCAGCTCTTTTGCACTTGTTTAAATATGTTCTGTGAGCTAATATATGGTCTATTTTAGAAAATGATCCATGTACTGCTGAGAAGAATGTGTATTCTGATGTTGTTGGGTGGAACATTCTGTATATGTCTATCAAACCCATTTGTTCACAGGTATGATTCAGTTCTGTTATTTCTTTACTCATTTTCTGTCTGGTCGATCTGTCCCTTGGTGTCAATGGCATATTAAGGTCTCCTGTTACAATTGTGTTACTGATAATTTGAGTTTTCATTTCTGTTAATAATTGTTTTATATAACTGGGCGCTCTGGAGTTTGGTGCGTATATATTTAAGATAGTTATCTCTTCCTCTTGGAGTTTTCCCCTTAGGAGTATGTAGTGACCTTCTTTATCCTTTATGGTCATTGTTGGTTTAAAGTTCACGTTGTCTGCAAACAGAATGGCTACTCCTGCCTTTTTTTGGATTCCTGCTGCATGAAGAATTGTTTTCCATCCTTTGACTTTCAGTCTGTGAGTATCCTTCTGGATTAGATGGGTTTCCTGTAAACAGCATATGGTTGGATTTTGTTTCTTGATCCATTCTGCTAGTCTATTTCTTTTGGTTGGTGCATTGAGACCATTTACATTAATGGTTATTACTGTTAAATGTTGGTTAATTGTAGGAATCTTATCTCTCTGCTGTTGCATCTTTATCTTTCTGTTCTGTTTAATTATTTGCTTTGCTTAGTGGTTTTTTCCTTTGTGTATCTAAACTGTCTTTCAATATTTTTTGCAGGGTTGGTTTGGTGTTCATGAAGTTCTTCAGCTGTTCTTTGTCATGGAAGTATCGCATTTCACCATCTATTTTAAATGATACTTTTGCAGGATATATCAGTCTAGGTTGGAAATCATTTTGCTTTAGGATCTGGAATACTTCACTCCATGCTCTTCTTGACTTTATCGTTTGTGCTGAGAAGTCTGCTGTGATTCTGATAGGTTTTCCTTTATAAGTGATCTGTCTTTTCTCTCTGACAGCTTTTAATAATCTATTCTTGTGTTGGATTTCTGGGATGGTGATTATTATATGTCTGGGTGTAGTTTTATTTTGGTTATTACTGTTTGGAGTTCTATATGCTTCACTGATCCTGATGTCAGTTTCTGATCTCATGCTTGGGAAGTTTTCAGCTATTGCTTCTCTAAATATCCTCTTGATATCGTTTATGTTGTCTCCTTCTTTTTCATTAATCCCTATCATTCTTATGTTATTCTTCTTTGCATCATCTTGCAGTTGTTGAATTGTTGTTTCCTGATTCCTTGTTATTTTTAAAAGATCTTTCCTTTCCTGTTCACTAGCTGCAATCCTGTCTTCAAGGTCTGAAATTCTATCTTCACTTTCATTAAGGCGGTTTTTACAACTTTCAGTGGAGTTTTTTATTTCCTGTATATCTCTGTGCATCTGCATTATGTATTCTGTTTGTTTCTTATATTGCTCATCTAGGGATTCTATCTTTTTGTTTAGTTCCTCCAATTTTTTATCTGTGTTTTCTTTAGATATATTTAGAATCTCTTTCATTTCTTTTATCATTTCTTCTTTTATCTGGGATATTATTTCGAGTTTGAATTTCTTTAAAGCTTCCTGGAGTTGCTTGTCAACTTCAGTAGCTATTGTGTCTGATATATGAGGAGGATGGGATATATTTTCTTCTAAATACATTCCTCCTAGGGTTTCATGAGATGGGCTGGAGGTTTGAGGTTGTAATTTGGTCTTTCGTTTTGTCATTTTCCTATATTTCTGTGTTTCAAGTGTTATTTGAAAGCCTCCTCAGGATCTGTTGAGGATCCCCTTCTATGTTTGCAGCTACTGAGACTCTGGCACCACTCTACCCCAGGCCATTGGGCCTGCAGAACCAATGGCCCTCCTCTGCTTGTTCAGAACTCCGCAGTTCCAGACAAGCTGGGCCTCAGGGACACTGTGCGCCCACCTGCCCCTTGGTAGATCCACAGCTCTTGAATCGCAGCCGGGTTAGGGTACTCACCACAGGCCACAGTGCCTCAGGAGCCTGTGATCCCTCCCTGCTTGCAGAGATATCCACAGTCCTCCAGACAAAGGAAGGGCCTTCTGCGGGCACTCCGGATCCTCCCAGCTCCTTCTCTGCACGCAGATGGCGAGGCGGGGCTGGGCTGGGGCGGGGGATAGTGTAGGCCCGCCCACCCGGTGAGCTCCACAGACCTCCAGGTGTAGCCGGGATGGGGAGGCAGCTGTAGTGGCCTCTAACCCACTGCTCCACTTCACTGCACCCAGAAGCCTGGGGGGTCTGGAACAGTCTGAGATTTGGGCAGACTGTGCTGGCCACTCACCACAGGCCGAGGTGCCTCAAGAACCTGGGATCCCTCCCTGCTTGCAGAAATATTCACTCCTCCAGACAAAGGAAGGGGCTTCTGCAGGCACTCCGGATCCGCCCAGCTCCTCCTCTGCACACCGATGGCTAGGCGCGGCTGGGCACAGGCCGAGGTGCCTCAGGAACCTGGGATCCCTCCCTGCTTGCAGAAATATTCACTCCTCCAGACAAAGGAAGGGGCTTCTCCATGTGCTGTATTTTTCAAGAGGTATGCATGAGGATGTGAGATGTACTTTTGCTGTCAAACGCCTCCACAGTTGCAGAACTATTTACATCTGTGATTTCATGTCAGGAAAATTGGTCATTTTGTATGGGGGTGGTTTCCACGATTAGGTGGCATTCTGGTTTCTAGGGTTGAAGTTTTTCCTAAATATGAGTCCATGTACTGTATCATTCATAAACAAATGCTGATTACCCCAAAAAAGTGTTACCTGAATTTAATATTTTTTAGGATGTGATTAAAGTTACCAACCACATTAAAGTGTATATACCCATAACTCACATCTGTTTGAACACACTGTGAGGAGATGAAGGCAGAACACACATGAATTCTCTTCTACACCGAAGTGAGATTGATTTCTAGAGATAGATCATTGTTCTAAATTTTTGAGTTATGAGAGCGTCTCTAGAAATTTCTTTTAGAAAAACAGTCACTACTGGTAGCACATTTCAGTGACAGAATGGATCACAAAACTTGCATACTTGTGTGACACATTCAACCAGTTTTATGAACTCAATCTCTTATTTCAGGGGAGAATAGCAACTGTTTGTTAAGTCAGCAGATAAAGTGGTTGCATTTAAAGCCAAACTGGAATTATGAGGGTAATGTTTGAACATTGGGGTTTTGATGTGTTTCAGACATTAATAGAAATTTTGAAGTAGACAAAATCAGGGCCTTCTTTCTTTCATTTGGAAATCATCCATCTCAGCTTTCAAAGGAGATTATTACTTACCAACCACCAAAGATTCTCTGTCTTAGTTAACTTAGTTAACATATATATGTTACGTATGTTCTTCCTGCATGAGAAGAAAACTCCAATCAGTTCCTAATGTGTCATTAACCCCCCTCTCCAAACTCCACTCCTGGCCAGAGTCCATATAAACCCCAATTCCCTTTGTCTCAGGTCAGAGGAGGAGCCCTGTGAGTTGTGCACTCCTCTCTGTTCTCAATAAAGGCCTCTTTTTCTTTTATGCCTCTTTATTGTGCCGAAAATCTAACAATTATTATAAATCATATTGAGGAGTGATAAAACTGTCAGCTTTAAAGTCCCTTTCAGAAGGTTAGGGTCTTTCTTTAGTGCAGTTTAGTGTTTCCCTCCCTGTGGGGTGCTGTTAAAAAGTTATTCAATCACATTTGATAAAACACACTTTGGATAGGTTTAGGGAGGTCTGAATTCATCCCCATCTACTCAACATGGACCCATGCTCATGTCACATGAACGCCTCATACCTTTGACTCTGAGAAGTCAGAAGAGACAGAGGTGGTGGGTTAGATATTACTATGGGATGAGTGCTATGGGGATAAACCCATCTTAATACTACTACTTCCTATCTAAAAGTCATTTTTAAACCTGAGGAAGGCCCAGAGCCAATCCTGGTTTAACACTGAGGAGCAACACAAAGTGCTGGCCTGGGGTCAGGAAATCTGCCTTTACTTTGGCTCTGCCAGTATTTGCCTGAGGGTTCTTAGGCACAGTCCTCAACTAGTGTGAGATTCAGTTTTCTCAGCTGTATGTGTGGTGAAACCATGTGATCTTTGACATTTTCTTCCCTCTCTGAAGAGCAGTCTGACCTTCGGCCTTCTTTCTTTGGGTTATGGAGATCAAAGGAGATGGAGGGAGCGAGGCTGTAAGAGCCTCCTCTGTGGCTTCTGCACACCTTGGATGCTGGCATCTGCCTCGAGGGAATCTCTAAGGAGCTAATTGCTGAGAGATTGAGAGGACCTGAGTCTATCCTGTGAGGAGGCTCAGGGTGAGAGAAGGGGAGGCAGAGAGCGAGCCTGAGAAAGGTGGATGCCCAGAGACTTACTGTGCACCACGTGGAGGATATCTGCCCTATTGGGTTTGCTCTCCATTCTTGCCTTTGGGAAACTGTTGTTCCTCATTACTTGTGTATTCAGGTGAGGCTGTTAACCATAGCTCTCTGCCTAGCCCTGCCCGGCAGTGGGAGATGACTCAAGCTAGAAAAGATGAGCTATGTTCAGGGGAGGGAGAGAGGGACAGTCTCCTTTCTCTGCCTCACTAGCTGTGTGAACAAAGTGAGCCTGGGACTGCTTGGGACCACCAACTTTGTTGCCCCATGCAAGGAGCCTGCCTGAAAATGGAGCAAATTCAAGGAAAAGCAGAAAAGAAACATATGGTTCTAGGGATGATTTGAGACCCCTGGATACAGCCACACCTAAAGCTACAACTGTCCTTGGACTTCCTGTTTATTTCTACCAATAAATTCTTCCCTTTGATTATTCCAATTTAAGTTGACTTTGGACTGTTTGCAGCTGACAGAGTCCTGGCAAATATGAATGTAGGGTTACTTCAGAATGATACATTCGAACTTTTCTGCTCAAGGTGTTCCATGGGCCAGCAGCATTGGTGTTCCCTGCAGTGTGTAAGAAATGCCAAATCTTGCACTTAGACCACATCTGATGAATCAAAAATCTTCACTTAACCAGATTCGAGCTACTTATACACACAAAAGTTTGAGAAATGTTGCTGCAGATTAGTGGTTCTCAGTTGTAGCTGTACACTTAAAAGTTCTAACAGCCAAGTCACATCTCAGACCAATTAAATCCAAATCTGTGGGGGTGGACCTTGAGATCAGCGTTTTGAAAAACTCCCTAGGTGAAAACAATGTACAAGGCAGGTTGGCAGCCCTCACTCTGTTTTGATTTGCTTGGTGGCTGCTGAAAGATTTTGTGCTTTGTGTTTTAGCCTAGAGCAGAAGCCTGCTTAGTAGTAATGGGTGCTCCCCTGGGGTTAAGTGGGTGCTGCCCCTTTTAGGCAGAGAGCCAGCGATGAGGCTCTGTCCTACTGATAGAACCCACAAAGGAGCTTATCTACAGCCTGGAATACTTCCCTTTTCTCCCACCACCAAACATTTTCATCCTTTGCATTCACAACACAGAACTACACAAAAATCTTTTACAGTTTTGAAAATTCAGCTCCCTCTGATACAGAGATTTGGACATAAGAACAACCAGAACCTCAAACTGAACCTCAATATTTTTTTATTGAACTATAAACTTGTGTTGAGTTTTCATTTTCTTTCTAGAAATCATCGTGGTGAATCAATTCACTCTGGGACTAACCCAGATGTTTCTAAAACCAGTCAACTGGAAGGAAGTGGGGATATCAAAATATTCTCTGAACAGAACCTGAGCAAAGTTCTTTGCGTTTGGGGGTTTTGTTCTAACGGGTTGTGGTGGGAATTTGGCCTGTGATTCTGTGTTTCCAGTGGCTGGTCAGAAGCTGCCTTTTCTTTTTGTCTGAGTGAGGACTTCGTTAGGACCCATGGGGCACCTATGACCAATTATGCATAGTTCAGGTGGCATCATTAGCAGGTGGCAGTAGTCTGCATGCATACAAAATAAGTAAGATGGAGATGTCCTCCTCAGGAGACCAGTAGAGTGACTGGGGCTCTTAAGGTTTAATTGGTTGGTTAGCAAAGAAGCCTTTACTGCCTGGAGAATGGAGAGAGGTGAGCATGGGGCTGAGGAGAGGCTGAGGCTGGTCTTGTCTGCTCACAGTCCTCAGCAGCTTATTAGGGATTCTCATCAGGTAGAAATATTTTCCCACCATTGTATTACAAACTAACAAGATCCCAGCTCCAGGTCAGGTCTGCTTTTCTCCTGCTGGAGGTAAGGAGGAACAGCGGTTGGAGCCTTTAGTAACCCATTTATTACAACATGAGTTCATAGCATGTGGTTCATAGCAGCAGGAGGGCTTGGGGTAGAGAAGGCAAAGGAGGAAACAAAGAAGAGGCAAAGTCCCTTTGCAGAGGACTGGAAGGCAACAATGGAAGCCAAACTCAGACCCCATCAGATACCTACAATCTTCTGCATACCTAGGGCCAGCTTTGTGTGAGGTACAGGCTGGATTCTTCTTTGTGTGTAGAAGCAGGTGGCATCATGGTCACTTGCTGGCTGAGGAATAAAGGACACATTTCTTTCTGTACCCTGACGCTCACTTGCTGATCTGGATTGTGAGGAAAGCCCCAGTACCTCCAATTTGCATGATTCAAGGCCTCATTAAGGTCTGCCCAACATTTCCAGGTTACCTAAGGCTGCTTTTGTACCACGGAAGAGTTGAGAGTTTCAACAGAGATCACATGAACTCTAAAACCCAATATTTACTAAGTACTCTTTTTGCATAAAAAATTTTGTCTAACATTTACCTAACTTTTTCTTCCATAAATTTAGCACTTAAATTTATATTATGCTTCCTTAAATTATCCCCAAAAAACTCTTCAGATTCTTTTCCTCCTCTCCTTATCCATTCTGTGTCTTCCCTCTCTCTTCCTGCTTTGAACTTTATTACATTTCATTTATGTTTCTTTTAATTTTATTATCTTTAAAAACTTTAAATGGCCATTTATTTAGATACCTATTTTGCATACTATTCTAGTATGTAAATCTTACAGAACAGAATTATTTAGATCCATCTCTGCACACCATCAAGACTTATCTCAAGTGACCAGTAAATGAGGACAGAAACTTTCTGGTTTCGGAGTCTGATGTAGCTCCTCGTTGGTCACTCTGAAATGACCACAAGGGCATTGCCTGCTTTGGGAAATTCTGTGCAATGTGTGGTGTCATGAAGGGCTGTAGTCTTTCTGCACTAAGGATTTCTGATCCAGCCCTTAAATTGGTAGCCAAATCGGGCTTTGTTAGTAGTGAGACCACCTCTCTGGAGACCCACTGGAACTTTCTAAAAAAATATGGGATGCCATTGATCCTGGTTTGTTATTCTTTCTTTCCCAGCACGTGTCTATTGGCTAGAATTTTAGATAGGTCCAACAGTTCCCTGGATACAGCCAAGGAAAAGAACAGATTCTTGTCTCTCAGTCCTTGTTACACAAAACCACAATGATATTGTGGCAGTTAGGACATTGTCCTTCTTCCTAACCATATCCAGGTCCTACTCCTGTGTACTTGGAGAACATCTTCCACTCCAAAGTGAATGGGATTTTACAGATGTGATTAAAATGAAGGACTTTGAGATAGAGAGATGGATTTATCCATTTGGGCCCTTAATCACCTGAGTCCTTAAAGTGGAAAAGGAAGGCAGGAGAGTGGGTCAAAGAAGTATGGAATGAAAAGAACTCGATCTGCTGCTTCAGGTTTTGAAGATGGAGGAGGAAGCCAGAAGCCACGTGTTGCAGGCAGCTTCTAGAAAGTGGAAAGCAAAGAAACACATTCTTTCTTGGAGCCTCCAGAATGGGGTACAGCCCTGATGATAGTTCAATTTTAGCTCAGTGATACACACATCAGACTTTTGATGCATGGAACAGTCAGACCATACATTTATGTTGTTTACGTCACTGAGTTCATAGTAATCGGTTACAGCAGCAGAGGAAAACAAATACAGAGATGGTTGTATTTTTAGCCTGGGATAGTGACCCCTGCCACTTAAACCAAATGGGTCAGTGACTCAGAAAGCGGAGTAGCCAGGGAGAGGCCAGATGAACACTCCCATTGATCACAGCAAAAAGAGCAGTGCTGGCCAGAGTCCTGGCACTAAAAGATGGGTTGTTACTGGAAATCATAACCTTTGCTGCTGAGAATGAGTTAAATTGGGGATAAGAGATTGGCGGCAGCACTGTTACTTGCAGGCTGGCAGTCTATTTTGAGGAAAGGACTTTGTTAGTTACCCCCGTGTATTGTATATAAGCTTCAGGCTTTAAGCACCAGCTGGTAGAATTCAGAGAATTAGAAACTCCAAGTTCAAGGCCTTGGGTGATTTTTCTTGATTATTCCTCAGATGGCAAAACACTCCCCAAAAACAAAAACAAAAAATAAATAAAAACAAAAAAACCCTGATAAAGCCTGTCTCAGTTATCTATTGCTTCAATAATACTCCATAGAAAGCCACGCCCCAAATCTCACCCATTTAAAACAATAGCCATTGTGATGGGTATGGATCAGCTGGCCAGCTCTGCTGATCTGGGCCTGCCTTGACTGGGCTTGCTCTTGCTTCTGTGGTCAGCTGGCAGGCTGGCCACACACTGTGGCTGGGTGTCTAGAATGGCCTCAGCTGGACCTCGGGTTCGTCCCTATACGTTGCCTCAGCCTCCAGGACACTGATTGATTATTTTCTCATGATGGAGGCTGGGAGAGAGAAATGAATAGAGATCTTGAAGCTTGGAACTGGTATGTCATCACCTTGCTGCATTCCATTGGTGAAGCAAGTGCCAGAGCAACTCAAAGAGCAGGAGAACAGACTCAACCCCTTGACAAAGGAGCTACCAGGTCACATTGCAAATTCTGGGGGCAGGCTGGAGGACTAAGGCCGTTTTTTGTAGTCATTTGCTACTCTCTCTGGGAAAGAATGTGCCTTTGGCCTCAAATAGTTTCTGAAGGCAGAAGTGAATGAGGCCATGGCCTACATCTGGCTCCACTCTGCAGGCTGTGAGACCATCGATGGCAGTCCCCAGGGAGCCATGGCAGCCTCCAAAACACTGCCTACCCCTGCCAACAAAATCTGGATTTTTTTCCCCCCAAGAAGAGGCAGCCGCCAGCCCCTCTCTTCCCTGTCTCTCTGCTCCAAGCCCCAGGGATGTCGTGGGCGACTAGCCTGCTTGATGAATGCAGCTTCTGTAAACCTTTCTCTAGCCTCTGTCGCAGCATCAGCGTGAAATGAACTTGCTAATACTCTGAGAGCCACAAACCTTTCCCCCTTCCCCAGCACGACACATCAAATCGATCTGGCTGGGTGAGCTGCGACAAATGCCACAGAAAAAAGCATCAGCACATTTAAAGCCTCATCCGAGGTCTTGATTCACCATAAACCAAGTTGCCGGCAGTGTGCACTGACACTTCCACTGCGGTTGATACCCGGATTTATCGACTGGCCATAAAATGTTGATATTGACCAAGACTGAATTCCAAATGAAAAGGCCCACAGCCGTATATCTTTATTGCTTAAGTAATCCCTGGACTTTCTATCCTTCCTTGTCTGCCAAGAGGGTCCCACTCAATAACGTTGCAGAATTTTTTTTGGATCAGAGAAAACATCACTTAGACAAAACAAGGCATGCTTTCTCCACAAGGTCTCCTAAAAGAAGGATGGAGGTACAAAGGGTAACAGGACTGAAGTCTTGGAAAATCTGCATTGGCCCGCCCCAAACCTTACTTTTAACTTTTCAAAGTTCCAGCTTTACCATTTTTGGAAAGAGTCTAGAACAACCACAGCAGCTCTTTACTGAGGGATTGCTCAAGAACAGAGTCTTCTTCTTTTCCCTACTTGGCCCACTTCATGGGCTGGGCCCTCTCTACTCCCTCCCCAGGCTGATGAACCTTGGCCCAAGAGGTCAGCCTCTCCTATGTCACCCTCAGTGGTGACCCAGATAGTGAAGTTGGTATGCCATTTGGTTCTATTTTCAAGGCCTGCTAGGCTATTTTCTCATTGAAATACAGTCTACAGCCCTTCCTTTAGGGGAGGATATGTTAGCAGTAGAGTTGTCCAGGGGAGCAGGCACGGCTGCTCTGCGTGCTGACCCACAAGCTGCCTTTCTTTCATCCTAGCCTCTCTCTTAGGCCTTGTGGTCTCAATCACACTTCAGTCCCTAGTAGCTGTCCTGACTTGGGCTCTAGGGTAAGGGAATGGGCCACACTGTCAGCTTTGTCTCAAAGGAGCACTGTTCCACGGAGCCCCAGAGTACAGGCTCAGCAGTCAGTTTTGGGTGTGAAACCTGACTTTATCACTAACCATGTGGGTGACCAGAGACAAGTAATTTATCCTCCTCTGTAGCCACAGTTTTCTCGTCTGTAAAAAGGAAGAAATAACATCAGGGCAGACACTATTTATTATGTTCTTTTATCCTTGTCAATAGAGTGTCTGTGCTGCTCGGGTGTTGCTCGGGTGTACCCTTGATGTCTGACAAACTGGGCCCAGTCCCTTGTCCAGGACTAAAGATGTGATCAGTTCTGGTCAATGAGATGAGAAAGATTTTCTGGAATGGGTCTGGGAAAAGTTTTCTCACCCTAATAAAAGAAGGAGGACAGGACTTTCTTTTTGCTTTGATTAAAAACATCTCCCTTTCTTTTCCTGTGGTACCAAAGCTTGAATCCTTGGCCTCACACATGCTAAGGAGATGCTCTCTCAGTGAGCTACAGACTTGGTCCTTCTGGTCCCCTTCTTTAGATAAACTTGGTAAGGGAGAAGACTCTCCCCGAGTCTGCCGCCCTGTTTCCCATGATTTTGGTAGTCATGTTATGACAATGAAACCAAGAGAATGTAGAGACACCTAGCTGGGGTCTTGCCATCACAGGACAGCTAAAGCAAAGCCAATAACTGCCCGTATTTTATGTGTGAGGGAAGGGAAACCCTATTTGTTAATGTCACTGCAACTGTTTATCCTGTTCCTTGCAGTCTAAATCATTCCTAAATGACACAAACACCTATTTTGTAGGTGTGATAAAAGAATTGAATGAGACAGTCAGAGGGTCTTGTGGACAGAGACTCAAAGTTTCTTGAGACTTTCTTCAGAGTCTAGATAAAAGCTTTGAAATCTGCTCCCCGGAATAAGGGTTAAGGGAAAGACCACCTGCATAAGAACAATGGAGGAGTGAATTCACTCCAGTTCTTCTGTTTTGTGGAGAAGATAATTCAGGCCTTAGGTGGCTGATTCCCCTACCTCCAGGCTCCTAGTATTTCACTGTGTCAGGCATCTGTTGAAAATATCTTGTGGACAATGGCTGGATTTTAAAATTTGTATACCCCTTAAATACTGCTAAATTTTATTCAAGTTTCTGTTTGCCTTACCTACTGATTTTAGATCTGTGAAGGTCATCACTTTAGTCTGAGTTCAGTAAGCAGTAGCTCCCATTGTTTTAGGCTTTTATTTCTTTGCCATTAAGTCTGCAGTTCTGTCCACTCAAGGGGACTGGATAGTTCTCTATGGAAGAGAATGCTCTGGTAAGTGAAGAATCATACTAAAAATCACCTTCTAAGTACGGTAGAACTTTGGATTGTGAGTGTCTTGTTCTATGAGTCTTCTGAAAGATGAGCAAACATTTCTAATAGATTTCAACTTGATAAACAAGCAGAGTAGTAATATGGTAGTATATCATACTGAACATCACATGATCACAACTGAGCCAGTGGGTCTTCTCGCTCTGTCTCTCTCCCTGGGATTGTGGCTGATCAGTAGTGAGAGGTTATGGTGGGGGGATCTCATTTGCAGAGGATGAGGATAAAAAGGCAGAGAAACCTCTCACTTCAAATGAGATTAGGGTGATGCGTACAGTGTGGGAAACTGCAAAATTCTGTAGAAAAGCACAACCCAAATAAAGCCGACGTAGTGTGAGCAATACAACTGTTCAGCAACAATGCAATGTCACATTTTTGTGAATTCCTCAAAGGAGAAGAATGCAAGCAGCATCAGATAGGTTCCTTGTTAAAGTTACATGGAAAGAAGATTCCGTGAGTCAATAGACAGAAATTATTTCATTAATGAAAATAAAAGTCTTCCTACAACCTCCTATAACCCTCTTTTCTCTTGTCTCCCTCACACCAGCCATGATGGTTTTCAAATGTAAGTGCAGGTTAATTTATTTACTTTTCATTATATTTTGTATTTTCTTTACTATTTTGTATTACATTACAGTGTTGCAATCATTGTTATGTGAATATTTTTGAGTTGCGGAATGAATTATCTGAGTTTCCATCTTTTCTTATGGGGAAACTTGCTTTGATACACAAGTGCTCTGCATCATAAGCTTGTTTCTGGAATGAATTATGCTTACAAATGAAGGTTTTAATGTATACTTTGGCTAAAATTCTTCTGGTAGGGAAGCTTCTCAACATATGATGAGATTTGTCCCAATAAACCCTTTAAGGTTGAAAATACCTTAAGTTGGAAATGCATTTAAAGTGTCTAAGCTGCCAAACACCACAACTTAACACACAATGCACTTCAGAACACGACTTTTCCCGTCATGACTGCTGGGTTGGTTGAGAGCTGCAGCTCACTGCACCTGTCCAGCATTTCAAGAAATATTGCAAATTGCTAGCCCAGAAAATGATCTAAGCTTGCCAGAACAAGGGCAGGAACGGGGAGGCAGTGTATTCTTTGTTTTGAGTTATTATAGCTAGTTTGTCAAAAATTTTATTGCAAGTATTATACAGTAAGATTGACTTTTTTTGCTATGTGTATGGTATGTTGATTTCAGCACAGAAAAGGATTCATGTAACCACTGCCCCAATCAGCATAGAGCTCTTTCACGCTAATATTTATTGCCATAGTCTTCTCCCGCCTCTAACTCCCGACATTCACTCATCTGTTCTCCATCACAATAATTTTGTGCTTTTTGAGAGTGTCATATAAATGAGATCTTATCATATGTAACCTTTCTGAGATTGGCTTTTCTCACTCAGCATAATGCCTGTGAGAGTCATTCATGTGTGTGTATCAGTAATTGGTTCTTTTTTTTATTGTTGGGTGTATTCTATTGTATAGCTGTGCTGTAGTTTATCCACTCACCCATTGAAGAACATTTGCTTGTTTCTAGTTTTAGGCAATTACGAATACATTTGGTGTATCATTTGTGTTCAGATTTCTATACGAGCATATTTCCCTTCTCTAGGATAATTGATTCATTTCATACCCATATATTGTCTTTGTTGAAGTGTTAGCTATAATATTTGGCCATTTAAAAATTGCATTGTTCCTTATTATTTGTATATTTTTATTTCTTATTGTATATTCTTTATTTCTTGTTGTTCTTTTGTATATGCTTGTTACAAGATCTTTGTTAAATATATATGACTTCAAAATATTTTCGCTCAGTATGTAGCTTATGTTTTCATGTTCTTGATAGTGTCTTTAACAGGACAAAAGTTTTTGATTTTGAAGGTTAACTTTCAGTGTTTATAGAAATAGATTATGCTATTGGAGTCATACCTAAAAATGTTTTGCACAACTTCACGCTCTCATATCTTATATTTGAACCTATGATTCATTTGAGTTAATTGAATGTGATACAAAACGTAACTTTTCTTTCAGCATATGATTTTTCAGTTTTTTATAGTGCAATTTTCTGAAAAGATTGTCCTCTACTGAATGACTTTATACATTTGTCAAAACTCAATTGACTGTATTTTGTAGGTTTATTTGTGGACTCTCTTCTTTTTCACAGATACTTTTTTGTGAAAATGGCTTTTTACTTGTCCTTTCTTTTTAAGATGATGTCTTGACTACTGTAGCTTGACAGTAATTATTAATAACAGATAAAGTGATTTCTCCAACCCTATTCTCCATTTAAAACATTGCTTGAGTTATTTTTATTCTCATGCATTTCCATACAAATTTTAGAATTAGCTTATTTAAACTTATGAAAAGGAATCCTACTAGAAATTTGATTGAAGTTGTAATACATCTATAGATTTAATGGAAGAAATGGACCTCTTTACTATATTGAGTCTTCCAGTTCATGGACATAGTATGTTTCTCCATTTATTTGAATTTTTTGCCAGAATTTTGTAGTTGTTAGCGTATAGATTCTATGCTCATTTTGTTAAATTTATGTTTACTACTTTATTTTTAACTACTGTTAATAGTATTTTGGTTTCTAACTTTATATTGCTAGTTCTAGACATATGATCGAGTTTCCTGTTTTGAGTTCATAGCTAGTGACTTTATTAAGCTAAGTTTCATTGTTGTTGATGATTCCTTGAGCTTTTTTCCCTAGAAAATTATGTTGTATTATTTTAGCCTGATGTTAACATAGGCACTCTGATTTTTTTCTTAGTGTTTTCAGAGTGTATTTTCCCCTTTCCTTTTATTTTTAACCTACCTATTTCATTACATTTTAAGTAAATATTTTATAGACTGAATATAGTGGGATCATGTGTTTTAAAAATGTACTCTGAAAATATTTGCTTTTTAATTGATGTCGTTATGCCATTTTAATTTAAGATAATTAATGATACCTTACAATTTAAGTTCACTATTTCCTATTTATGCCTTCTGTTTTGTTCTTTTTAATCTCCTTCTTGACTTCATTTAGATTTTAAATCATTTTTAGTACTTTAATTTCCTAATTTTTAAAGTATATCTTTAAGGTGGATAGTCTAGTATTGTATCACACATCTTCAACTTTTCATGAGCTACTTAGAGTCAATATTTTACTATTTCAAGTGGAGTGTAGAAAATAGTACATAAACATCTCTATTTCCACATAATGCTAAGTTCTTACATAGTAGATCTCTATATACGTTAGTTTTCTATCATTGTGAGAAGATAGTTGAGCTTAAAAGGAGGAAAGATACATTTGCTCCACAGTTGTTGCTGGGCTGTTGCTTGGAGCCTGTGGTGAGGTAGTGTGTCATGGTGGAAGCATGTGATGGAGAAAACTGCTTACCTCATGGCTGCTAGGAAACAAAGAGAAGGACTGGAAAGGGCCAGAATCCCGATCCCCAAGGGTACACCTTTCAAACATAACTTCCTCCCACTAGGTCACCTCTCCTAACTATTCCACCACTTCCCAATAGTGCCACTGGTTGGCAACCAAGCTTTAACACATGGCCCTTTGGGAGAACAGACCCAAACCATAGATAGCATCATACGCTAGAATCCTTACCATGTGACGTTATAGTTTTGCTTTTGGTCATTAAACATATTTTGTAAAAGTTTAAAAGATGAATAAAGAATAGTTTAGTATACTACCCAGATATTTAGCCTTTTTGTTGTTTTTCCTTTATTCATGATATTCCTAATTTTCTTCCAGTATTTATTTCTCTTCTTGCTGAAGAATTTTCTGTATTCTTTTGGAGCAGATCTGCTAACAATGTTTTGTTAGTTTTCCTTGATTTTTACCAGAGAGCATCTTTATTTCACTTTAATTCTTAAAGGATATTTTTGCTAGATAAGTCACCCTTAGTTGGTTGCTCTCTACTTGCAGCATGTTAAAACTATTGTGCCAAGGCTAGAGGTGTAGCTTTGTGGTAGAGTCCATGCTAGCATGTGTGACACTGTGCTAAAAAGTAGTGTTCTACTTCATCTTGGCCAGTCTGTTTCTAATGATGAATCCACAGTCACTTAAATGATTGTTTTACTATTATGTATGGTTTTTTTGGTAACATTCAAGACTTTATATTTAATATTTAGAAGTTTGAATATGATATGCATGGACATGGCTTTCTTTGGTTTTGTCTTGTTTTAGGTTTGTTGAATTTCTTAAATTTCTAGGCATAGTTCTTTTTTTCTTCCCCAGATTTGGGAGTTTCTAGACATTAACATGTTTCACTGGCTTGAACCAATGGTGATCCACGCATGACTGTCCGGTCAGCGGGGCTTGTACCACTGGTAGTACAAATGGATCTAATAATTTTTATTGGTCTTCTTACTAATAAAGTTAATTAAAAGCTGCTGGATGGATTAGTCATGCATGTACCCCCAGTGGATCCAGCTGCCTGGCAGTGAGACATGTGAATTAAGGCCTCACTGTGAATGTGTTAATCCTTCAAATATTTTTTGGAAGCATGTTATTTTTTCTTTCTATTTTGGATTATAATAACAAATATTAGACCTAATAGAGTCAAGAGTGTCTCACAGGCATTTGAGGGTCTGTTCACTTTTATTTATTTTATATTTTTTAAAATTTTATTTAAAGAAAGACTAAACGAAACGGAAAATAGGTAGAAATAATACACAGGTTCAAAGAAAAAATAAACAGTAAAAAATCACTAGTTGATGTTTACATACTGTCTTCTTACAAATAGTTGTTCAAGATACAAAAGTGGAACATATAAAGTGGGAATTCAAACAGCGAGACTGCAAACAGTTCTGTTCAACTATCCAACAAAAACTTAGAAATATGGTTATCAATCCTGTACCCTTAAACATATATGCAGTTATCCATATCTTCAATTATGTTGAGAATGAACAAACTCAAGCAAGCTAATATCACTCTGAACAAAGAATAATACTATTGCTGGGATTCACATTATGACACTCCAGGATCAGCACAGGGTACTCTAGTGTCTCTTTTTCTTCAAAGTATCTGTTCATTTCATCATGTGTCATAAGATCAGTTCTCATAAACTGTTTATAGATTCTACACATGCATGAGTCTTAACATGTATTTCTATCCTTTCTATATTAGAGGGAGGAACAAAACAAAGAAAAACAAAACAAAACATATTTCTATAAACACATGAAACAAAAAACACATGTAAGACCATTGTACAAGGAGTTCTACCATAGTTGCTGTGTTGTCTCTTGTTATCATCAATAGAATTTGCTATATTATCAGACATAGTATAATTGCATATGTCAGTACATAAAAGTATTAATAAAAACACAACTTTGTATATCGTATTGAACTTCAAAAACAGGCAGTTATCAAACCAAATATGTATTGTAGAGTCTTGTCATCTTCAGTGTAGTTGCCTATACTCTCAGACTTGATACTGTCAATCATATCAGTTTTGAATAAACAGCAATCAAACAAATCAGATTTAACTAAGATCAGTCATGATAAAACAGTATAAGGCATACAGTTAATAGGAAATTAAAGATGATTACTGTACTATATCCTGATATTTTTGGGATAGCTGTCTGTGCCCTCAAATCTAATGCAGGTAGACAAACTGGGACAGAATAAAAGCTATCTAAGCAGAGTGGTGTGAGTAATGTGAGTTTTAATTTCTGATACACTATTAACAATATCTTCTGCCATCTTTTTTAAGACTCTCCCTCCCCTTTCACTTCCCCAGGGTAAACTGTGCATTTTTGGGTCTGACTAAGACCCTTGGTTTTAAATTGGGGGGGGGGGAAACTGCTATTTACCTAAGTGGTTCCAAACCTTCTCTCTCCTGGACTTGATCTCTAATTCTATTCCTTTATCTATTAAAGCCTGTCTTTCCAACCTATCCACAAATACTGGTCTAGTTGCCCCTATTACTCTCTGGTTCTCTGTTACATAGAGCATTGTTTTCTCATATTTGATTTTCAGTCCATGTACTCTTTTTCATGTTAATTATATTTCCTATAAATAGCATCTTGGTGGACTCTACCTCCTGATCTACTCCACGTGTGGTTCTTTTTTAAAATTTAGTGTATCAAGGCATCTCTATTAAAAATTATAACCAATCTGCTCTGCCTCATTTCCGTTATGCTTTTTTTTTTTGCCACAAGTTGTCTGCTTATCTTCTTCATTCTGTTTTCTGCTCCATTCATCGAGGCCTCTCTGTCACTGTTCATGGAATCCTAGTACTTTTCTCTCTCTCTAGAATGCCCTGAAGTATTCTCTGTAGAGTTGGATTTGTGGTTGTGAATTTCCCAAGTTCCTCTTTGTCTTGGAAGTATCTTGTTTCTCCATTAATTTCTAGAGATAGTTCATCAGGGTATATCAATCTGGGCTGGAGGTTATTTTCTTTCAAGGCTTGGGATATTTCGTTCCAGGTGCTTCTTGACTTGGTGGTTTGTGTCGAGAAGTCTGCTGTTATTCTGATGAGCCTTGCTTTATAGGTTATCTGTTTCTTATCTCTAATGACTTTTAATATTCTGTTCTCATATTGAATTTCTGGGATCTTGATTATTATATACCTGGGTGTACCTCTATTTTGGTTGTAGGAGCTAGAGTTCTGTAGGCCTCATACATTTGAATGTCATTTCCTTTTCCTATGTTTGGGAAATTTTTCTTAATTATTCTGTGAATAGCCTTTGTAGTTCCTTTGTTTGTACCCCTGCTTCTTCATTCACATTCTTTATTTTCAAGTTATAGATCCCATTGTCCTCTTCTAGCCTTTGTATTGTTAATGCTTGTTTCCTTGTTATTTTTAAAAAGTTTTCCCTTTCATAATCCCATACTGCAAAACTGTGCTCCAGTTTGGATAGTCTATCCTTAGTTTCTTTGAAGCAGATTTGCCATCTTTCCATGGAATTTTTAATTTTCTGGTAATCTCTTTGAATCTGTTTCATGTATTCTATATTTTCTTTATATTCTTCATCTAGTGGTTTTCTCCTTTGTTTGAGTTCCTCCATTCTTCCATCTGTGTCTTCTTGAGGGATTCTTAGCAACTCTTTTATTAATCTTCTTATGTCTTGCTTTACTTGGCTAAATATTTCCCTTTTGAACTCGTCTATGAGATCCTGAAGATATCTCCTTATGTGCACTGGTGCCGTGTCTGATTATTGCATGTTTGCTGTTCTCATTCTCCTTTGTATTTACCTTTCCTGGGTCAGTGTTCTCAAGGTTGGGACCTGGAAACCTTTTGTTATTGCTTTCTCTTCCCATCTTTTTTGTTTCTTCCAGGAGGCCCCAGTTTCTTTCTTTGTTGGTTACAATTCTTCTGTAGCATGCTGGCTAGGTGACCCTTCCCACTGCAGTATGCTGGTGAGTTTCAAACGGGCAGTGTATGCAGGCACCTCCCCTCCAGATCAGTCCAGCTGCTGAGGCCTTCACTGTATTACTGTGCACTGCCTCCCCTCTGGGTCAGTCAAACTTCTGAGGCCTTCACTGTGTTAGTGTGCACCACCACTGTAGGGAATTGATTTCAGATAACCTATTGGGTCTCAGCCAGGTTATAGGACCCAGGCCTAGCTTACTCCCCCAATCCCATTTGGGAAAGGAAGAATTGACTGAAGTCATTGCTGCTCCTTGTACTTGCCAGTCCTGCCGGGGCCCAGAATGTCATCTGCTGGAGCTCCCCTTTCTGTGGAATAGCTACACTCCTGTCACTCACCACAGGTCGATGCAGGCTCTCCGCCAGCTCAGCTCTCTGTTCGGCTGACCGACCTCCAACCTCAATGTGACTGCACCTCCAATGAGTTGAAGCAGCAGGACCTCAGATGGCTCAGCAAGTCACCTGCTATGGCGGGAGCACTGAACCTTTAGCTGGTCCAATAATAGCACCGGGGCTGTATGTTTGATTGGCTCTTCTCATCTTAGTTTCTTCTTGGGATGAGAGAATTCATCTCCCTCTGTTTGGGACTCCCCACGCTGTATTATGTTGAATTCTAAGTTGACTATCTCAGGGAGCCTCTGTAGCCAATAGTTATCTACCCACCATTTTTGCTCGAATCTCCTCTGTTCACTTTTAAAAGAATTTTGATCTTTATTTATTTATTTTGGATCATTTTTATTCCTCTGTCTTCCAGTATGTTGGCTCTGTCCTCTGTTATTTTGATTTTATTACTGAGTTCATAATGTAATTTTTAGTACTCAGGTTGGCATTTGATTTTTCTTAATGTCTTCTATTTCTTTATTCAGACTTTCCATACCTTAGTTTACAAAGTGCTAGTAATTATTTGTTGGAACATATTTATAAGAGCTGCTTTGAAGTCTTCATCAGATAATCCTAATATTTGTGTCATTTAGATATTTATATCTATTACCTTTTCCCAAATGAGTAAAATGTTCTGGATTTTCATGTGTTAAGTAATTTTGTCTTCTGTTGTGAATCTCTTGAGATTGTGGGACTTTTAAAAATCCCATGGAGGATATTTATATTTTTGTTTAGTAGGCAGACATTAGCTTGATTAAGTTCAGGGTGCAAGTTCCAGCTCACTATTTATGCTAGGTTGTTGTTTCCATGCCAATTTTAAAAGCCTTTGAGTGCTATCTGATTGTTACCTATGTGTGGACCATGCACCAGGTAGTTTGAACCTGGGTGATATTCTGTTAGTTCAGTGCTCATGATCTTTGGTATGCCTATTGGGGTCAGATACATGTATTCACAGTTTAGGGGTTCATCACAGTTTAGAGGTTCACAGCCCAGAATCTCGTAATCAATTTTATAAAATTACTTCTTTGATCTCCTCTTTCACCACAGTCTCCCAAATTTCTTCCTCAATCTCTGAATCTTTTGATCTTTACTGTAGCTACAAATCTGGTCTGCAGGAATTTTACCCAATTATATACATGGTGAAAGATAATATAGATATATATGAAGTAATATGAATACACAATGGCAATTCATTCCACCCTGTTGGGACCACAGCTCCACCAATCACAGAGGACCCTCCTTCCTCTGGGTTTCAATTTCTGTGTAATTCTGTTGCTAGTATAGGAGTTTTTGTGAGTCTCGAGTTTGAAAGATAGGAAAAAGAATTTAATAGTTTGGTATTTCTGCACTCTCTCTGAGCATTAGGAGTTCCTTTTCTTGATCTCAAGCCAGAGCTCAGGCTTTTCCTGGAGCTCAGCCTCTGTCCCCCAGTCCCCTTTCTGGGTTTTGGTCTCTATTGAGTTCAGACTAGGGGATAAAACTATTAACTTATGCTTTATTTTTGAGAAAGGAAAAGTAAGATACACAATAATGGTTGCACACATTCTCTCTGGTATTTATAGTTGCATTTAGAGGGGAAAAGTAGGTAAAGTATCCTTACTCCATCTCACTGGACCTTCTCCAGTGTTCTTTCACAGATTAGATAATAATTGCTGTTTCTATACACTGTACTGAATAATCTCTGGGATGTATCCTTTGCTTTTCCAAATGGGCTCATGTAGAATTCCTTTAAAATGAAAAATATTCTTTTATGGACTCCCAGAGCTTAACTAAGTTATTTATCATTTGATAACTTACATATGTATTGACATAGAACTAGGTCTAAACTTTTATGCTTCAGAGTTTAAACAACTATAAAAACAATTTATAAATATAAATAAAACTCTAATACTAAACAATGCAAATCAATACCATTTATATAATGTGACAGAAGACAGTTTGTTGGAACTAGATAGCTATTCGTATAGTGTACTGTGGTGGGTGACTACAGCATGGGTTGTTTCATTTCAGTGGTCCCTTATGCTGAATAATAACTCAATTTTGTCACTAATTTTTCTGTTTGACCATTGAACCATCTGGTCTCTTCCATTTATAGAGTATGCTATGACATCACTTAACCTATCAAACAAGCATTCACATATTAGCTCTGTCTAGCTTTTAACACACTAATCCCCTTTCCCCCACTTTTATTTGCAGTTTTACTTTTCAAGATTACAGTCCCTTGCAGCCAATCATGATTCAAAAATAGTGATACACTCTTTGTCTTCCTTTTTAAAAAAGATACTACATTAACATAAATTTTTTATAGCATATTGTTACAGTTGTTTTATTTATTAGTTATTTTACTCTTTCTGGGTTAAATTCATACGTTAAACTTTATCATAGTTATGTTTATATGGGCAAAATATAATGCCTCTAGGGTTTTGTACTATTTGCATTTTCAGGTATTCACAGCGGGTCTTGGAATGTATAAAGAGGAGTTACTGTATTAAGATGTGTACCCATTTTAAGTCAACCAGATAACCTGGGATGTGTTAATATTAGAATTTGAAGATACTACCTTAATGAAAATCCTCCACATTAAAAAAGGTAGTTTTAGAAAATGCATGAGACTCAGAAATATATCTATGGACTTCAATTTGAGAAAAACTAGGATGTTAGTGCAATATTTTCTGTTCAGCAAAAATTAG
This sequence comes from Cavia porcellus, assembly GCF_034190915.1. Classification (NCBI taxonomy): domain Eukaryota; kingdom Metazoa; phylum Chordata; class Mammalia; order Rodentia; family Caviidae; genus Cavia; species Cavia porcellus. Next base: position 24,536,461 of record NW_026947514.1, on the reverse strand, counting down.
CACCATTTTATAATGAGGAAACTGAATAGAGGTTAAGTCAAGTTCTAGCTGATCAATGAATGACAGCATCAAGATATAGTAAATCACCAAGTCTGTCTCCCTGGAAAGGGTCCTCCTATTTCTGTAACTCAGTCAAGGCTGTATTTTCTTCATGAAATCTCATGTCTGGATCTGTTTTTCCAAAGAGCGCAGAAGCTTCATGGAACCTTCCAAATGGCTTCAAAGAGTCTCCCTTTACTCTTTGACCTAAGTCCTTTATGTTCCCATAAATTCAAGACTGAATGTTTTAGTATTCCCTGGAGAGGAAATACTGAGATGTATTCATTTTATTCCTTTGAATTCCTTTAATGTCCCGGTCACTGCATAAAATGTTTTTTCCTTGGGGTATGATCAGTATGCCTGTTCATGTCACCTCCTCTGTCTTCTCAGACACAGTTAAACATTCTCTTTCAACATAGACACACTGCTCACTGGTCAAATTCAGCAGTACTGTATTGTATCATGCTTGCCTTTTTCCTTGAAGACAAGGATCTTTGTAGCATCAGGGAGCAGCAGCACAGTGCATTTGCTGAATCGGATTGTGTCTTAATTTCTTATTGAGTCTCTGACAAAATAAAACCAGTCTCTTGATTTTATCCCTGAATATTTTCTTCCTTTATTCTCTCAGAAGAGCATGACACCTGCTAGTATCATCTCTTGCCTGAATGAGAGCAACTGTCCTGACTTTGTCTCACCACATCCACTCCAATCCATGAGTTCTGGCCACCAGCTTTCCTTGTCTTTCTTTTCTGTGTGATTCATTCTTTTTTCTCTCTAGTCTGAGTTTCTTTTTTCTTTCTCCTTAGGCTGTGTATTGTTCTCTGTTGCTGTGTAACAAATGCATCCAAAATTTAGTGACTTAAAGCAACATTTAGTACATCAGTTTCTCTATGTTAGTGATTACGATGGGTTTACTGGGGTCTCCTCTTAGGCTGTAGGGAAAGTGATGATCCTGGCTATGTCAGTGCCATATTACAATGTGGCACTTTTCTTTGTCAGAGTAAGCAAGGGGAGAAAGAGAGGGAGGGAGAGACAGACAGATTGTACCCTTTACCTTCTCAATGTAGCAAGTGACATCACTTTCCTCACATTCTATTATTAGAAGCAAATCTCCAGGTCCAGCCCACACTGAAGCAGAAGGAATTATGCCACAGTGTGTGAATCACTGGGAACTCTTTTAGAAACAACTGATCACAGATGAGACCACAGGCCAGAAAACATGGCAGTCACATGGCTCTCACATTTATGTGTGTACATGTAGCTCATGGAGCAATCCCATAGCAATTTATGGTCCCAATTCTAGAATCTTGTAGGGAACTCTGATTGGCTAGTTAAAGTCACGTGTTCATCCTTGGTCTTGTCAACAGTGGCCAAATTGAGGTGAATTAAGTTTAGCAAAGATGAGGAACAAGAGTCAGAGGGAGTGAGGGTCTGGTGGTTTTCCAGCTCTGGACCTGTTCTAGCCCCTAGGCCAGTGATGATGAACCTTCTAGAGCTTTTGATAAGAAACAGCCTGCTGTGGCACATGTTCTGTAGGTTGGCCACCACTGCTAGGCTCTATAATCAGTCTTCTTACTTTTTTCAAACCCCTAACTTCAGCCTTCTAGCTCCTAAACAGGGGAAGCTATTATCTTTTATTAGATTTCCTGGTATATATTTTCCTGGTATAGGAGATTGCTTTGGAAGGGTCCTTGAAAGAGAAATGGAGGCTATTGCTTTAATTTTTAATTTTAATTTTCATTTTTTAATAGTATATGTTTGCAATATGTAGTAATTACATTCATCTTGGGAAACTGGTACATATGCATATTGCATCGTGATCATTTTGGCTCCCCCTGTCCAACCTCCCACCTTTCCCTGTCCTGTCTCCCTCAGGCTCCCTTCCCATCCCCAGAGACTTTCTCTGATTTCTTAACATCTCTCTTTTATTTTTCTCTTTAGCTCTTATACTTTTCATCTCTTATATTAGAGAAACTATGTGATAATTAACCTTCTGGGTCTGATTTTCTTCACTTAGTGTTATGGTCTTAAGACAAATCACAAGGTAAACTGCTGGCTCTGGAGAAGTTGGCCTCTTGCTACCGGGCTGGGATGGCTCCAGAGAGAAGTTAGGGTAGAAGGCAGGGACAGAAGAAGTCCTAGAAAGTGCTGACTTCTGAAACACCTTGGGTGAAATTCTTTTTCCCTGCTGCCACAGAAGCATAATCCTTTATCAGCTAATTAGCAGCCACATTGACTTTATGGCTGTTGGGCAGAATCTGCACTAAGCTATGGTTCTTAGATCACTTTGTCTCTGGCCCTGCACATTGAACGGGATGCCAGGGGCTATGACAGGCACAGCGTCAACTCCCTATGATTGACAAAGTCACAACACACAAACTTCTTAGGACCGGCCCATGGGTACTTCCCTTTTTTTGTAAAGTTGAGTTGAAATTCAGATAGCATTATAATTTTATCATTCTACAGTATACAATTTAGTGGCATTTAGTGTGTGCACACTGTTAACTCTTATTTCAAATGTCTTCATCTCAGAGGAACACCCAGTTCCTTAAATCTTTCCTCCTCCCCCTTCTCCCCACCCCTGGCCTCTGGTAATCATTTATTTGTTTCCTGTCTGTATGGATTTATCTGTTCTGGATATTTTATATGAAAGTATCATACAACATGTCAATCTTTTGGGAGTGGCCTCTTTCCCATAGCACAATATTTTCAGGTTTTTCCAAAATTCAGCGAGAATCAGACTTCATCATTCTTAGGGTTGATTTCTTTTAAAATGAGGTATCTATATTAGTATTTTGACACATTATAACAAGTCTCTCCCCTGCTGTTCTTCCTCTTTAATCTTTCTTCTTGTTTTAAAGGAGTTAATATATTGCATATGGGTATTTTAAAATAGTTGCTCAGACTGCAAAATACAGTCATGAAAAAATGATCAATAAAAGCACAAACGATTCTTTTTGATGATCTAACAGAGATTAATAGTATAATTATTTATCATATATTATCTTATACATAATAATGTGCATATTACCTTTCATCATGTATATGTATACTGTCATATAATGAAATATATATATATATATATAATATATATATATAATCTTTTCCCTTCTTTCTTTTCTCCTTTCCCTCATCTCAGTTGTTTTTTCCTTTTGAGCAGTTTCTTCCCCTTTTGTTTTCACAATAGCTATTATATATCTTGGATCTTATTAACTCTCTCTGGTCACAATAGGGAGACAAGATGGTGTTTACACACGAGTCTGATTTGTTTCACTTATGATTATGGTCTCATGTCACATCTATTTACCTATAAAAGTCTCAAGATTATCCTTCTTTATAGTTGAGTAGTACTCCAGTGTATAAAAATATCACATCTTTTTAATCCATTTCATGGTTGATGGGCATTTGGATTGTTTTCAAGATTTAGCTATTAAAAATTGTGCTGTTATAAGCATGGGTGCATGTATATAACTGTGATATGACGTTTTCAATTCTGTTAGGAAAAACCCAGAAGAGAAATAGCTGGATTGAATGGAACCTCCAATCCTAGTTTTCTAAGAAATCTCATCATTGGATGAACCATAGCCCCATCTAGTATTTGTTATTGATTGATTTTTTGATACTAGTCGTGTTTTCTGGAGTGAGATGGAATCTCGGTGTTGTTTTAATTTGCATTTCTTAAAGGATGAGTGATGTTGACTTTTAAAAATATATTTATTTGCCATTTGTGTGTTCATTAAAGAAGCCCATTTTTGTATTGGGTTTTTGAATTTGAGGTCTTTAGTTTTTTCAATTCTTTATATGTTCTAGATGTAAGTCCTTTGTTTGAAGGACAGTTGGCTAATTTTTTTCCTCATTCTGTGGGTTTTCTTTTCATTCTCTTGGTGATTTCTTTTTATGTTCAAGAACTTTTTAATAAGATGAGATTTCCGAAGTGCTTCCTGTGTGTTTTTGTTTTATTCATGAACTCTTTGCCTACCCCTCTTGTCTTCATGATTTTTACCTACTGTGTCTTCCAGTAGATTTAGTGTTTCTGTTTTAATATTTTGATTTTTGATCTATTTTGACTTTGGTTTAGTACATGTGACAGACATGTGTCTAGTCTTACTTTTCAGCAGTGGAAAGCCAATTTTTCCAGCACTATTTATTTAAAGGCTATTTTTCTTGCAGTGAATGTGTTTGACCCCTTTGTCAAAGATAAGGTGGCTGAGTATCTTTGTGGTTGTATTTGCATCTTCTAATTTGTTCCACTGATCCTCAGGTCTGGTTTTTAAAAAGTTTTTGCCAGTATCATGCTGATTTCATCACCATAACTTTATAGTATAATTTCAAGTTTGGAGTTATGATGTCTCCTGCCTTACCTTTTTGCCTAGGATTGTCCATGCCATTTTAGGTCTCTTCTGTTTCCAAATGAATTTAGGAATGTTCTCTCTAGCTCTTTGAGTTATACTAATGGAATTTTGATTGGGATTGCATTAAATGTGTATAAAGGTTTGACAGTATGTCCATTTTCACAATGTTGGTTCTTTCTATCCATGAAAAGGATATCTTTCCATTGTCTAATCTCCTCTTCAATCTCATTTTTCAGAGTACTATAATTTTCATTTTATAGAAAATTACATCCTTTCAAAATTTACATCCTTTCACAAATTGATTCAGAAGTACTATATTTTTTTCTGGATGCTGTTGTGAAAGGTATTAGTTCCCTAATTTCTCTCTCAGTGAGTTTATTGTTTGTGTATAACATTGCTATTGATTTTTAAGAGTTGACTTTGTGTCCAGCTAGCTGCTGAATTTCCTTATTAATTCTAGTAGTCTTTTGGTGGAGTTTTTGGGGTCTTCTATGTAGAGTATCATGTTATCTGCAAATAATGGTGATTTAACTTCTTCCTTTCCTATCCTCATTCCTTTTATTAATCTCTCTTGTCTAATTGCTCTGGCTAATGTTTCCAGAACTATATTGAATAGGAGTGCTAACAGTGCACATCTTTGTCTTGTTTCTGATTTTAGAGTGAAAGCTTTCAGTTTTGTCATTTGTTGTTGATTTGTCATAGAAGGTTTTTTTTTAAAAATCAGATTGAAGCAGAGACCATCTATTCTGATTCTCTCTAGTTTTTTTTTTTATCATGAGTGTTGGACTTTATTAAAAGCTTTTTCTGAGGGCTGGGGATTTAGCTCAGTGGTGTAAGTGTCTGCCTGGTAAGCGTAAGATCATGAGTTTGATCCCTGTTACAAAAAAATTTTTTTTTTCTGCACCTGTTGAGATGATCCTGCCATTTTTGTCTTTGGATTTATTGATATGGTATATTTATTGACTTACATATGTTGAGTCATTGCTGCAATTTTGGGATGAATCTCTCCTGATCATGGTGTATCCTCTTCTTGATGACTTGCTGCATTTGTTTGATAGTATTTTACTGAGAATTTTTGCATCTATGTTCATTACAGAGATTAGACTCTTTTATGGATGGGTCTTTCTCCAATTTTGGTATCAGAGTAACACTTATCTCCAGGAATGAGCTAGGGAGAATCGCTTCCCTTTCAATTTCATCAAAGAGTTTGAGGAGTATTGACATTGAATCTTCTCTAAATTTCTTGTAGAATTCAGTCCATCAGGACCTGGACTTTTGTTTGTTGATAAGTTTTTAATTATGTTTTCAATTACATTAACTGATACTGGGTTATTCAAAATTTTTACATCTTGATTCATCTTTGGTAATTCATACGGTTTTAGGAATCTGCCCATTTGTTTGCTGTTTCCCAGTGTATGAGAGTAAAGATTTTTGAAGCAGGTATGGCTGGACTTCTGATTTCCACAGGATCTATTGTGACTTCATCATTTCCATTCCTCATCACATGCATTTCAGATTTTTCTTGATAAATTGGCTAGAGGCTTATTAATTTTGTTTATTCTTTCAAACAACCAACTCTTTGATCATTAATGCTTTGTACTGTTTTCTTAATCTCAGTTGCATTAATTTCTACTCTGATCTTTATAATTTTCTCCCTTCTATGCGGTTTGGGATTAACTTGTTTCTTACGTTTGAATTTTCCCCTGACAAGTGTTTAGTGACTTTCTTTATTGCTTTCGATCATTTTTGGTTTGAGGTTCATATTGTCTGCAAACAGAATAGCTACCCATGCTTTTTTCTGGGTTCCTGTTGCGTGGAACATTGTTTTTCATCCTTTGACTTTCAGTCTATGACTTTCTTTTTGAGTTAAATGTGCTTCTTGTATACAGAATATTGTTGGATCTTATTTCTGCCAATCTTTTTCTTTTGATCGGGGAATTAAGTCCACTTACATTGATGGCTATAACTGATATGTATTGGCTTATCTTGGTCTTGTGACGTTCCTTGCTTTTTCCCATGTTTAATTGCTTGGCCTAACTGGTTGTTTCTTTCTGTTGTTGTTCTGGGAATTGTGATCAGTTTTTAATCTCTGTGTAGAATATCTTTCAATACATTTTCTAGGGTTGGTTTGCTGATCAAGAATTTCTTCAGTTGTTTTTGCATGGAAGTAGCTTATTTCTGTATTATTAGCATTATTTTATTTTATATTTTTTGGTGCCGGGGATTGAACTCATGACTTTGTGCTTTCCAGGTAGGTGCTTATGACACTGAACTAAATCCATGACCCTTCTCCATTAATTTTGAAAATTTTTCAGGATACATCAATTTGGGTTGGAATTTGTTTTCTTTCAGGGCATGAAATACTTCACTCCATATTCTAGGTTGTGGTCTTCTGTATTTGTTCCAGATGGGCCGGAGGTCTGAGATTGCATTTTGCTTTTTTGTCTTGTCATTTTTACCTCTTGGTTCTCATTCTGGTCTTTTGAATCTCAGTAGTCTCACCTGCTTGTTATGTGCATCTTAGAGTCCTCCTGTATACCTGGTGTTGACCCAGTTGCTGGGTCTCACAGGGGAGGGGCCAGACATCTGAATTCCTCCTACAGGGCCAGTTGGGTGAGTCCTGGATTCTTCTTGGGCTGACTGGCCTAGGAGTATTGATATAAATCAACCCTTGGTTTGTATTGTCACTGATGCTTCAGACTTTTCCAGGCTGCCAGACCCACTTGTCTATGGCATGTATCACAGCTTGGGCCCTACTGTGTCACTGGGGGTCTTGCAGGCCTTCCTGGGGTCCCCTGGTGGACAAAGTGGTCACCAGGTCTCTCACCACCCTCTGGAGGTCCTCCAGGTGGAAGGAGGGCTCACCTGGCCTCTTACCTGCCCTCCAAAGTCCTCCTGGTTGGGGGAGGGGTTGCCAACTCTTGCAGGCCTGATGAGCTCCTCCAGCTGGGAGGGCTCTTTCTGTCTTCTTGAAGAGATTGAGAGGAGTCTTTTTTATCCTGGAGAAGTACACAGAAAGATTTTGTTGTTGCTATTGTCAAGATTTGGTTTTTAACTGTGAGACTGTGGTACAGCAGGATTAGTATCAATGCAGTGTTTCTGAAATTCTTTTGCTAGGAACGTAGAGGGAGGTAAACATTCATTTGACTGTAAAATGCCACTTCTTGGTGTGTTCTCCTAGATTAGGAGCTCATATTGGTTGGACGGGTGAGTGAAATAAAACATAAACCCTGCTCTCAAAAAGCATGTACCTCAGAGAGGGAAATGACAGAAACAGTAAACACCATGACAGTGCAAGGCAATCAAGGCTTCTGTTGGAAATTTGCTCAGGGCACTGTGAAAGCAGAGAACAAGGGTGTTTAATTCATTGGAAGGCTTCCAGAAGGGACTGAAGTTTGTCATGCTACCAAGAAAAAGTTGTTCATGAGGCTTGGAAAGAAAGAGCCTATGGACAGTCCCAGGACATCATGACAAGCCCTGCAGGTAAAGGAAGACACCTCATGAAACACTTAGTGCAAAACCACAAGGAACAGGCTGCCAAGCAGCTCTGATTTTCCTGCAGGATGGCAGAGGGAAGCCATCCATTGGCTGGGGAGCTCAGTGTCCCAGTAGGTGAATGGGCAGGAGTGTGATGTGTGTGGCAAGAGGGGCAGCCACATGGCTCTCTGAAAGCCCAAGTTACTGGCAAATTCTAGAGGAAGCAGAGTGTGGCATAATTGCTGGACAGCTTAAGCTCAAATCTTGGTTCTGTCTCTTAGTAGCTGTGTGACCTTAGACAAAATATTTAACAATCCAATACCTCAGTTTTGTCATAAATTAGAACTAATCTCAGCACCTGACTCATGAGGATGGCATGAGTTGACCCAGCATATGGGAGCTTTGAGTCAGTGCTATCATGAATGAAACTCAATGAATTTCAGCACTTACTGTTCCGCTGGGCTGATCACAAATACCACCCACTGTGTGCCAGGCACCGTGTGATGTATGCATTGTCATTTAATTCTCCTGAAAACCTCATGAGGGAGTTAAAAGGACTTGATGGATGAGTAATCAGGCTCACAAAGACCCACAGCTGGTAGGGCATGGAGTCAGTGTTTGGACCTGATGTACTGATTCCGCAGGCCTGTTCTTAGCCACGTCTCCATTCAGCTTTGTATTTCAGCAGAATGTCAAGAACATACATGCCTTGGGACCTGGGGGTTGTGTGTATGAATTCTGAGGTCACTGCATATTTCATCACGTTTGGGTTATTTAAGGATTTATTCCCACCCCTATGAACCATATAAAAATACTCTGATTTGAATGCACATCGTGTTCACCATACTTTGTATATAAATAATTTTATGTTTTCCCCTTAAACCAAAGTACAGTGGAGTTTTTTTCTTGGGATCAGGTCTAACTGGGCATAGGGGCTGTGTTTGAATTCTGGTAAGGCTGTGAAGCATGTCAAATAGTTTTGCACGTACCTTTAGGATATAATCACATTTTAAATGGAAAATAAACCCCAACTTGTGGCTATAGTGTTGGTCTGTGGTTTAGACAGGACATCAGTAGCAGTCGCCTAAGCAAAGGTGCCTAGATTTCTAGGGAGGGATGTAGGGAGAATTCTCTGGGGTAAGGGCAATATCCTATGTGAGATTCTGGGGTTTTCCAGTTATTAGAGGTCTGAATCAGAGATTGTGGGCTCCCAAGGGTTAACACTGCAGGCCATGAGCTGCAAGAGTTGGCACTTGTGAGTGCTGTTTCTGTCTTCATAATGATGGAGGGGTAATTTTTGCTAAGAGCTATTAGAGTGCCTGAGCCAGTAATCACTGGAAAGAGTGGTCATAATCACGTTTCCTGCTTCTATCAGGGTCTTGGATTCTGTAAGGCATCAAAGCACTCTGCTGGAGAGCTTCCCAGGTGGAGCTCTCAGGAAAAGCCCAGAAAGAACTCCTGGGCTTTGTGTAGCTTCCCCTATAGTTTTGGGGCTAGGAGGCAGAGTTCTATAAAAACTTGGTGTTGAATGCTATCCATTTTATTCTGGTTGATTTGGGGGTTGGAGGAGACAGAGAGAGAAGAGCCATGCAGGAAAACTACATCTGTCTGGAGCTCACATGTCTGTCTGGGGCACGAGATGGGAAGGCAGTGAGTTCCTTGTGATGCTTGACCTGAGTAGGAGATGAAGTGCTTTGGGTCCTCTAAGAACATAGGTATTATATTAGTAATTTCTTTGCAATTAGAAGATGTAAAGCCTCCCTCCGTCTCTTTTTCCTTCCTCTCCCATTCCTCTTTCTCCCTCTCCTGTTTCTTTTTCTCTCTGCCCTCTTCATTGTTCTTGTTAAGAATTTATTGAGTGGTACAGCACTCTCCTGATAGAAGCAGGCAGGTCTGCACTGGATGCATCACCCTTCACCCTATGTCTTACTTTTCTCTCATTGCTGGGACAAAATACCCAAAATTAAGGGAGGAAAGATTTATTTAGCTCACAGTTGGTGGAGATTTCAGCTGGCTGCAAGGCAGGGTGGCATGATGAGTGGCAATAGTTTATGGTAGCAGAAGACAACAAAAACAACAACGGGGAAAGGAGAAAAAGGCTTCTGTTTCCCCTTGTATGCATATTCTCCATCCTGAGGTGGGTGTAGCACTCACACCATGTCTATGGTCTCCTCTTCCACAGGCTCAGGATGTTTACAAAGTGAGGACCCTGTCTCCCTGCTAGGTCACTTAGTTACATGTCTAATCCTCTCAAGTTGACACAATGAACAACATCCTAGAGCAATAAGAACATTTCTTCTACACACTAGGATATAGCACTACTAAGTCACTTTAAGATTTTAGACTTCTCCAGTTGACACAGTGTATCAACCACTACATTCTGACATAAATAAATGCATCACATTCCACCCAGACTTGAGTTAATAGGCCTGTGTTGGATGGGTCCCCAACCCCAAGAGCAAGTGGGCTCATGTTAGAAGTGTGGCATATACTACCCCTTACCCCAAGCGTGTGACCCCCACTGACTCCAAGCTGGCTCTACATTTTGCTGCCTCTTGGCATGGAGCAGTGGAGAAGAGGACAAACTTAGCCGACCAGATGAAGACAATGCCTAGTGAGAGAAGGAAGCAGTCAGGTCCTCTAATTGTCAACATTAAGTTCAACAGTCCACTTGAACCCCATTCCATGGTCTATATCCAGGAGAGTAGCATTCTCTATCTACTAACATGAACAAGGGCACACCTTGACTTGGATGGTATCCACAGTCTGAGGTGAATGGACAGAGAGGCCTTTGGTACAAAGAGGACACCTCAAAATCCATAGGCTTTGAATCTAGGCAAAGAAAATTATTACTGGCTTGATACTAATATTGCAGATCTGGGGAAAAAGTCCATTCATTTAAAAACACAGAATTCTTTTCTTTGACTCAATCTCTTTTTGATTTTTCTATTTGTTATTATTTTTATATTTCCTTCATTGTTAATCCCCTCTTTCAGTTTCTTGTCTTCCATTTTGTCTTTTTTGCTTTTCAACATTTTTCTCTTCTATCTTATCTTTTATTTTCTGCATTTTTCTCTGTTTATATTTTTTTTCTTTGCTCATGGCTATTCTCTAATGCTGCTAATTTCCTTTTACTCCTACGTGTAACCCTCTATCTCACCTTTATTTCCTCCTTTTTCATACTCCAATGATTATTTTTTCAAATTTTGCTTTTTTAACTCTCTGGTTCTCCACTCCTAATTTTATTAGGACAACTACTAAGCTTTATGAATCTCTAGATAACTAGTTAACTCTATACTATTGCTGTTGAATACAGTTCTATTGTTAATAGAGGTAGAGTTGTTCCATTTAGTAGATATTTACTATTTGTCAATAGTAGGTCAATATTTGGTTTGCTTAGTGTTCATACTACAATTTAGATCGCTCTTCTATGATTAAGTATGGTAAATTATTGGTGCTTAGGGTTTATCAATATTCAATTTGTGTTTCATGCTATAATTGATGCTGATTTTATTACTATAGCCAAGATGATGTAGTTGTCATTATTAATTGTTTCCTTGGACTGCTGTCTTAGCTACTTTTCTCTCATTGTTGAGATAAAATACCTGACACCCAAAGTTAAAAGAGGAAAAGTTTATTTAGCTCAGTTTGTAGAAGTTTCAGTCCATAAACGGCTGTCTCTAAGGCAGAATGGCACATGGCAGAGGGGCAACCATTCATAGCAGTGCAAGCCAGTAGAAGCAACAACAGACAGAGAAAGGCAGGGGCAAGCCTCTTTCTGTTCCTTGTACTGTATGCAGGCTATCCACTCTAGAGCAAGTGTAGCACTCACACCATTAACCCCAGAATTTGATCACAAATTAATCACAAACTCTAGATTTAGCTGCCTCCAAAAGTCCCATCACTCCATGAGCACATGAGGCTTTGGGGGGAAATCCAGACACAAACCATAACAGATGCCAATGTCTGAATTTCCTTGAGATCATTAACCATACTGTGGCCCATTCCTAGAGAATGAGACACTGGACCATATATGCTGTAACCTCCCATCCCAAATGAACAGAGGTGGTTGGGACAGAGGCAGATGCTAGAAATTACCTTTGTTTAGAAGATACCACTGAAAAGTAGACATTAGTTAGAAATGGTTCCATATTAGAAACAAAGTTTTTCACTACAATCAGTCTACAAGCCTCAAAAAAAAAAAAAAAAGTACCACCAAATTTTAGAAATGTGAGAAGATGAGCCAGCAAAACTTCTTCCAAAACTCTCAATTTCCCCAGAGCTGCTCTATGGGAAATCAAATGGGAGGAAACCAAAAACTACAAATCCAAATTATTTGCTATGATATCATAAAACAAATCAGTAAGGGATTGGAAACTCACAGAACATAAAATAAGGAAACAGATATTGGACCAAATAAACAAAAACAATTGGTGAGTCTGCAGAAGACAGTAAAAAATACTAGCAGAGCCAAATGAAACAATGCAAAACATGAATGGCTCACATAGAAAAGAACCTGAGTACATAAAAAGGCTCTAAAGAGAAATTCAGCAGATAAAAATTGTCAGACGTATGGGCAGCAGAAGTGACCAATATGAGGACACAGTAGCAAACCTAAAACACAAATATGTCTTCTATAGTTTTTTTGCCCATTATTTGTTGGCTAGTCTGTTTTTATAATGCTTAACTTGATAAATAATTATAAAAGGTAATAAATCTGATGTTGACAAAGAGGCAAAAAACGTTTAAGAAAAAAACTGCAAGACAGGGCCTTCAGCAGTGTCTAGTTAAAGATAGATACTTTAAAAATTGCAGAAGAATATAAAAAATGGACACAACAGCTCCTAAATGGCACATAAAAGACTAAGAATACTCCGAATCAGTGAAAAATCAGAAAACAGCACAAATGCATAAAAAAACCTATTTACTAAAATAGTAGCAAAATTTCCTTTTTCAAATAAAGGAAAAATTAATATAGAGATGTTAGACACATAGAAACCCAAATAGCTGTGATCAGAATAGAACCTCTCTATGACACACATCATTGTCAAAATCTTGGAAGTTCAATACAAGAATAGATTCTTAATAGTGGTCAGAGAAATGCAGTGAATCACTCTTAAAGGTAAATCCATTAGAATTACAGCAGACTTCTCAGCACAAACCTTAAAGTCCAGGAAAGCTTGGGGTGAAGCGTTTCAAGTCTTTTGAGAAAACAATTTCCAATCTAGCTGGACCTATTCTGTAAAACTATCTTTCAAAATTGATGATGAAATAAGGTATTTTCATGATAAAAAGCACCTAGAGAAATTCAAGACCACCAAACCAGCACTCCAAAGAATTTCCCAGGATGTCATAGGCAATGATGCTAACAATGTAAAAAGGTCTAAAGGAATGAATGCACCATATGGTAAGCAGTTAAGTAGAAGAGAAAGATAGGAAACTGTTAATGGGAAAATGAGGCAATGACAGGAATAAGTCAATAATTAGCAGTAATAACTCTCAATATAAATAGTCTCAATTCCTCAATCAAAAGATACGGATGGAAAGAATGGATCAAGAAACAAAATTCAATGATATGCTGTATATAAGAAACACATTTAGCCCCCCAAACTCATATAGAATAGAATACAGTATCCCATCCATTAGGAACATGAGAAAAACAGTATAAGATGCCCTATATTCTGCCAAAGTGGCTTTCAAGCCAAATTGATCAAAAAAGGCAAAGAAAGTCACTACATATTGGTTAAGGATACAATCTAAGTGGAAGAGATAACAATTATTAACATATATTCCCTGAACAGCAGCACACTCAACTTCATAAATACTACTGAGCATAAAAGTCCAGATGCATATTAACGTAATTTTAGTGGGGAAATTTACACTCCTTTATTACAAAAAACAGATTGACTAGACAAGAAAACCAACAAAGATACTCATGGATATCTACAGAGTGTTCCACCCAACAACAATGACAGCAACAGCAACAACATATACATTATTCTCAGCAGCATATGGAACTTTCTCCAAAACAGACCACATACTAGCCAATAAAACAAAACCAAGTTAAAGGAAGATAACAGAAATTATCCCATGCATATTGTTAGACTAGAATGCAGTGAAACTATAGAAATCAACAAAACACAGAAGTTATGCAAATGCATAGAAACAACAATGTACTCTTAAACAAATACTGGGTTGCAGAACAAATCAAGGAAGAAATAAAATACTTTCTAGAACTAAATTATACTGCCATTACAATATTTCAGAACTTATATGACACAATGCTAAGAGGGAAATTTGTATCTGTAAATGCACACATCACAAAACAGAGTTAGCCCAAATAAATAACCTAATGATGAACCTCAAGGTCCTAGAAAAACAAGAACAGTCCAAACCTAAATTAGAATAAGGAAGGAATTTGTAAAGATCATAGAAGAAATCAATACAAACTGAGACACCCCCAAACAAAACAAAGAAACAGTGAATTGAAGAGTTAATTCTTTGAAAGAATAAACAAAATGACAAACTTTTGTTTAATCTGAGAAGGGGGAGGGGAGAAGGGAAGAAGAGAGGACCCAAATCAATACAATTAGAAATAAAAAAAAATAAAATCATAGTGGACATTGCTGAAATAAAAGATTATTAATAACTACTACACAAACCTGTATACTAATAAAATGGAGAATGTGGTTCAACATACATAAGTGAATAGATTTAATACGTCACACAAACAGAAGCAAGGAGAAAAGTCATGCTATTAGACACAGAAAAAATTTTTGAACAAAACTCATTATTTTTCATTTTAAAAGTACTTTTCATTTTAAAAGAAAATAGGTATAAAAGGACTCTAACTCAATGTGGAAAAGTCGTTTATGGCAATTCACTGCCAACCTCATATTAAAAAAAAAAAACCCAAAATTTTCTCTCTAAAATCAGGAACAAGACAAAAATGTCCACCATCATCCTGCCTGTTCAACATAGTACTCAAAACATTAGCAACAGCAATTAGGGAAGAAAAAGAAATAAAAGGGATATGTATAAGAAAGAAAGAAGTCAAATTATTCTTATTTGCAGATGACATGATCTTCTACATAGAACACTCACAAATATCCACCAAAAACTTTTAGAATTAATAATCAAATTCAGTAATGTAGCAGGATACAAAATCAACACAAAGTACTCAATATATGATTCATTACAAGTGAACCTACTGAGAAAGAAATTAGGAAGAAGTACAAGTAACAAGAAAAATTAAATACTTCACTAAAGAAGTGAAAGACCTCTATGACAAAAGCTGCAGCCCCCTGGAAGAGGAAATCAAGGAAAACATCAGAAATGGAAAGATATTCCCTCTTCCTGAATGGGGGGCAGAACTAACATAGTCAAAATGGCTATACTTGCAAAATTGATAACAGATTGAACACAATCTCAATCAAATTACCAAGAACATCCTTCACAGAACTGGAGAAAACAATCCTACACTTCATATAGAACCAGAAGAGACTCAGAATAGCAAATGTGATCTTGGGTAAAAAAGCAAAACGGGAGGCATGAAAACCCCAGAACTGAAGTTATATTACAAAGCTACAGTGATACAAACAGCATTGTAGTAGCACAAAACCAGACACAAGGATAAGTGCAACAGAAACAACCCAAAACAAATTTAACTACTTGAAATTTGACAAAGAAGCTAAAAACCTACACTGGAGGAAAGACTGCCTCTTTAATAAATGATGTTGGGAAAACTCAATCCATGTGTAGGAGTTTAAATCTTTATTTGTATTTGTCACCATGCACTAAACTAAAATCAAAATGGATCAAAGAACTAAATGTTAAAAAACGAAACACTTCTTATTATGCTGGAAAATAAAGTGTGTAAAACTCTTAAAGTCATAGGTATGGGCAAAGACTTTCTGAACACAACCCTGATTGCACAAAAATATAGTACAAGAATCAACAAGTCAGATTATATCAAATGGAAAAGCTTTTGTGCAGCAAACGAAGCAACCAACAGAGTGAACAGACAACCTATAGGATGGAAAAAAATATAGCAGTTATTCCTCAGATGGAGGATTAGTACCTGAATATATGAGTAATTTTTTTTTTATCGGTACCGGGGATCGAACTCACGACTGCCTGCTTACAAGACAGGTGCTTATGCTGCTGAGCTAAATCCCCAGTCCCCTAGAATATATGAAGAATTTTAAAAAATTAGACCCTTCAAAAATAAAAAACCCATTCAAAATATAGGCAACTTAAATGAACAGACACTTCTTTAAGAAGAAATACAAATCATCAATAAATGAAAAAAAATGTTTAACATCTGTGACCATTAGATAAATGCACATTAAAATAACACTTAGATTCCATCTTGCCATAGAAAGCATGACTATCACTAAGAAATCAAATACACATGCTGGCAAGGCTTCAGGGAAAAATGAACCCTTCTGCACTGTCAGTGGGAATGTAAACTAATACAACCGCTATGGAAATCAGTATGGAGATTCCTCAAAAAATTGAAACTAGAAATTTCATTTGACCCAACTATTCCCCCTCTAGATATTTCCTGAAAGAGCTAAAGACATCATATTACAATGATAGATGCATACCCATGTTTGTAGCAGCACAATTCATAATAACTAACTCTTTGAACCAGGCTATATGTTCATCATCAGATGAATGGGTAAATAGATGTGGTATTTACACACCACAGAGTATTACAGTAAAGAAGGATAAACTTGAGTTGTTTGTAGGATAGTGGGTACATCTTGAGACAATAATAAATGAAGTAAATCAGACACACAAGATTAAATATCACATTGCTTTTCTTATATGTGGAATTCAAGTTGTAAATTAAGAGCAAAATAAATGGCAGATGATAGGACATAGGGAGTTAACTCAAATGCAAAGGGCATCAAGAAATGGAGGGTGGGGAGAGGACAAGGAGAGAAAAGGGATGAAAAAAATTAAGATGTTTTATGCATGTACCAACTCCACACAAGGAAATATAAACATTATGTGCTGCAATCAATTAGTAATAACAAATAAAACAAGAATTTCTTGAGCACTTATCATGCACTAGTGTTGGATGATACGCATGTGAAGAGAATACACTATTTAGTTAGGCCTTTAGTAGGAGAGGTAGCCAACAATTTCATTACAGAATGAGAATGAGCACTCTGCAAGTGCTAGGGAAAGGCAAAGGGGTGGCCCCCTGGATGCTGGGAGTGTCAGAAGGGGGTGCAAAAACAGAACTGTTTGCAGTCTCACTGTTGGAATGTCCACTTTCCAAGCTTTAATTTTGTGACTTGAACAATTATTTCTAAGATGACAATATGTAATCCATTAACTAGTGATTTCCTACTGTTTATTTTTTTCTGTAAATCTGTATAACTTGTACCCTTTCTCTGCTTTTTTTTTCTCCTTAAATAAAATTAAAAAAAAAAAAGAGCTGGCATTTGAAATAGGCACTAGAGGAGAGTTCCAGGTGGTGACATGGGGAAGGGGTCCCAGAAAGAGGAAATGGTAAAAGAGAGATGCTCTGATTTGGGTAAATATCCTCCAAAGGTCAATGTGTTAAAGTCTTTGTCTTCCACCATTGGAACTGCTGGGAGTTGGTGGGATCTTTAAGAGGTTGCGGTCTGGTTAGAAACTTCCAGTCCTATAGGGGCTTTCCCCTAAATGTCTTCCCTCTTCCTTTCTCTGTGCTTCCTGGCTGTGAACAGTTAGTATAGATGCCCTTGTACCATAATGTACTGCTTCAACACAGGCCCCAAAGCAGTGGGTTCAGCTAACTAGGGGCTGAAGCCTCTAAAACTTCCAGCCAAAGTAAAGCTCACTTCTTTTTAAGTTGGTTATCTAGATATTTTGTGATAGTAATAGAAATTGAGTAACACAAAGTTTTGGAGCTATGTAGGAGAATAGGGTAGCTTTTCAAGAAGTAGGATAGATATATGGTGATCCAATAAAACTTGTTTATTAACAATGCAAAACGAATGTTGTTTCTCGTAGACTATTGTCAGTATAATTTTGGTGTTGGTTATGGGCATTTTGAATATTTGTGGATTTTAAGAAGCCAGAATAGGTTCTAACATGTTTTTAATCTATGTATCACTGAAATCATGAATACATTTTATTAGATGATCATAGGCTTGGGTGTATTTGGAACATAACATATTACTCAGGTAAGTGAAAAAAGATTGGGATGAAAGGGACACTTACTGCTTGGCTTGCTGTACATGTTAAGGTCTTGGTTTGGTTCAGTTCTTTTCTATCTTTCTAGTCCTCGCTTTTGGAACATTAATGTTCACCCTATGCCATTGTACCTTGGGATTATATAACTTGTTTTCAATTTTTAAAAAAATTTATTTAAAGAAAGACTAAACAAAACAGAAAACAGGTAGAAATCATACATACTTTCAAAGAAAAAATAAACAGTAATAAATCACTTGTTGATGTTTACATAGTGTCCTCTTACAAATAGTTGTTCAAGATACAATAGTGGAACATATAAAGTGGGGATTCAAACAGCAAACAGTTCTGTTCAGCTATCCAACAAAAAGTATGGTTATCAATCCTATGCACTTAAACATACATGCAGTTATCCATAACTTCAATTATGTTGAGATTAAACAAACTAAAGCAGGCTAAAATCACTGTGAACAAAGAATAGTAGTATTGTTGGGTTTCACATCATAACTCTCTGGGATCAGCACTGGATACTGTAGTATCGTTTTTTCTTCAAAATATTTGTTCATTTCATCTTGTATCATAAGATCAGTTCTCGTAAACTGTTTATAGGTTCTACCATGCAAGAGTCTTAACATGTATTTCTATCCTTTCTATATTACAGGGAGGAACAAAACAAAGAAAGACAAAACAAAACATTCCTATAAACACATAAAATGAAGAAGACATAAAACCGCTGTACAAGGAGTTCTACCATGGTTACTGTGTTGTCTCTTGTTATCTTCAATAGAATTGGCTATATCAAAGATATCAAACATAGTATACTTGAATATATCAGTACATAACAGTATTAATAAAAAAACAACTTTGTAGATAGTGTAACACTACAAAAACAGGTAGTAATCAAACCAGGATGGGTATTGTAGTGAATCTTGTCTTTGATTGATAGTATCAATCATAACAGTTTTGAATAAAATCTGTTGATACCAAACAGCAATCAAACAAACAGATTTAACTAAGATCAGTCATGATAAAGCAGTATAAATTATACAGGGCTCCAGATTAAGTTAATAGAAAATTAAAGATGATTACTATGCTATATACTGATATTTTTGGGATACCTGTCTGTGCCCTCAGGTCTAGTGCATGTAGACAAACTGGGAAAGAATAAATTCTATCTAAGCAGAGCAGTGCGAGTAATATGGGTTTTAATTCCTGATACAGTATTAACAATATCTTCTGCCATCTTTTTAAAGGCTATTCCTCCCCTGTCAATCCCAGAGAGTACACTATGTATTTTTGGGTCTCACCAACAGCCTCAGTTTTAAATTGGGGGCGGGGACTTGCTATTTACCTAAGTGGTTCCGAACCTTCTTCCTCCTGGATTTGACCTCTAGTTGTATTCCTTTACCTATTTTTCCAACCTATCCACAAATACTGGTCTAGTTGCCCGTAATACTCTCTGGTTCCCTGTCACATAGAGCATTGTTTTCTCATATTTGATTTTATGTCCATATACCTTTTTTCAGGTTAATTATATTTACTATAAAGAGCATCTCAGTGGACCCTGCCTCCTGATATGCTCTGCTTGCAATTCTCTCTTTTTTTAGTTTACTGTATCAAGGCCATCTATATTAGAGATTATAGCCAACCTTCTCTGTCTCATTTCTGTTGTGCTTTTTTTCTGCCATTAGTTGTCTGTTTGTCTTCTTCATTTTGCTTTCTGCTCCATTCATTGAGGCCTCTTTGCCACTGTTCCTGGAGTCTTGGTACTTTTCTCTCTCTCTCGAATGTCCTGCTGTATTCTCTGTAGAGTTGGATTGGTGGTCGCAAATTCTCCCAGTTCCTCTTTGTCTTGGAAGCATGTTGTTTATCCATTAATTTCTAGAGACAGTTTTTCAGCGTACATCAATCTGGGCTGGAGGTTATTTTCTTTCAGGGCTTGGAATACTTTGCTCCAGGCTCTTCTTGATTTGATGGTCTGTGTGGAGAAGTCTGTCATGATCTTGATGGGGTTTCCTTTATAAGTAATCTGTTTCTTGTCTCTGACAGTTTTTAATATTCTATTCTTATATTGAATTTCTGGGATCTTGATTCTTATATGTCTGGGTGTAGCTCTGTTTTGGTTGTAGGTACCTGCAGTTCTGTATGCCTCATACATCTGAATATCATTTCCTTTTCCTATGTTTGGGAAGTTTTCCTAAATTATTTCTGTGAATAGCCTTTGTAGCTGCTTTGTTTGTAACCCTGCTTCTTCATTCACATTCTTTATTCTTAAGTTATACATTCTCTAGTCATCTTCTAGCCTTTGTATTGTTACTGCTTGTTTCCTTGTTATTTTAAAGAAATTTTTCTTTTCATGATCCTATATTGAAAACCTGTCCTCCATTTTGGATAATCTATCCTTAGTTCCTTTCAAGCAGTTTTGCCAGCTTTCAATGGAGTTTTTAATTTCCTGGTAATCTCTTTGCATCAACTTGCAGTTGTTGAATTGTTGTTTCCTGATTCCTTGTTATTTTTAAAAGATCTTTCCTTTCCTGTTCACTAGCTGCAATCCTGTCTTCAAGGTCTGAAATTCTATCTTCACTTTCATTAAGGCGGTTTTTACAATTTGCAGTGGAGTTTTTTATTTCCTGTATATCTCTGTGCATCTGCATTATGTATTCTGTTTGTTTCTTATATTGCTCATCTAGGGATTCTATCTTTTTGTTTAGTTCCTCCAATTTTTTAACTGTGTTTTCTTTAGATATATTCAGAATCTCTTTCATTTCTTTTATCATTTCTTCTTTTACCTGGGAGATTATTTTGAGTTTGAATTTCTTTAAAGCTTCCTGGAGTTGCTTGTTAATTTCAGTAGCTATTGTGCCTGATATTTGAGGTGAATGGCATATATTTTCTTCTATATACATTGCTCCTAGGGTTTCTTGAGATGGGCTGGAGGTTTGAGGTTGTAATTTGGTCTTTCGTTTGGTCATTTTCCTATATTTCTGTGTTTCAAGTGTTATTTGAAAGCTTCCTCAGGGTCTGTTGGAAATCCCCTTCTATGTTTGCAGTTCCTGAGACTCTGGCACCCCGTTACACCAGGCCACTGGGTCTGCAGAACCAATGGCCCTCCTCTGCCTGTTCTGGACTCTGCAGTTCCAGATAAGCTGGGCCTCAGGGACACTGTGTGCCCACCTGCCCATTGGAAGCTCCACAGCTCTCCAAGCGCAGCCGGGATGCGGAGGCAGATGTAGACACCTCAAACCCCCCTCTCCACTTCACTGCACTCGGAAGCCTGGAGGGACCCGAACAGTCTGGGCTTTGGGCAGAGTGCGCTGAGCACTCACCATAGGCTGTGGGGCCTCTGGAACCTGTAATGCTCCCCTGCCCGCTGAGACATCCACAGTCCTCCAGACACACGGGGAAGCTGAAGCAGGTGCCCCAGATCTGCCCAGCCCCTCCTCTGCACACCAATGGTGAGGTGTGGGAGTCCCAAACAGGCTGGGCTCTGGGGATAGCGTGCCCCCGTCCACCCGTTGGAAGCTCCACAGTTCTCCAAGTGCAGCCGGGATGGGGAGGTGGATGTAGAGGCCTCAAATCCACTTCTCCACTTCACTGTACCCGGAAGCCTGGAGGGTCCCGAACAGTCTCCTCGTAATCTCTTTGAACCTGCTTCATGTATTCTATGTTTTCTTTATATTCACCATCAAAGAATTCTCTCCTTTTTTTGTGTTCCTCCATTCATCCGTCTGTATCTGCTTGAGAGGTGCTTAGCATTTTTCTTATTAATCTATTTATATCTTGCTTTACTTAGTTAAATATTTCACTTTTGGACTCATCTATGAAGATATCTCTTTATGTCCACTGGTGCCGTGTCTGATATTGCATGTTTGCTGTCCTCAATCTTCTTTGTTTACCTTTCCTGGATCAATGTTCTCAGGGTTGGAGCCTGGGGACTTTTTCTTGTTGCTTCCTCTTCTCATATTTTTTGTTTCTTCCATACAGGTGTATAGAGGAGGCCTCAGTCCTCTTTCTTTGTTGGCTATGGTTCTTCTGAAGCATGCTAGCTACATGATCCTGCCCCCTCCAGTATCCCATTGTGGTTCAAACAGGGGCAGTGTATGCTGGCCCCTCCTCTCCGCGTCAGTCAACCTGCTGAGGCCTTCACTGTGTTAGTGTGCATTGCATGTAGGGAATTGGTTTGGGACAACTTATTGGGCCTCAGCCAGTGGTGTGACCGAGGCCAAGCACACCCCACCAATCCCATCTGGGAAGGGAACAACTGACTGAAGCCACTGCTTCTTGCCAGTCCTGCCCGATTCCAAGATGTTCCGTTTTAGTGACACCCTTTTCCTTGGAAGGTTTTTATTCCTGGCACTCACCACAGATCAATGCAGGTCCCCCCCAACTCAGCTCTCTGTTGGGGCCACCAACCCTGACCTCGGTATAACCGCGATTCCAGTGAGTCAAAACAGTGAGAATTCGGGCAGCTTAGTAAGTTGCGGGTGCATGAGTTGGGGCACTGTGGTGGGAGCACCGAACCTTTAGCTGTTCCAATAGTAGCACTGGGACTGCATGTTTGGTTGGTTTTTCTCACTTTAGTTTCTTCCTGGGTTGAGAGGATCCATCTCCCTCTGTCCAGGACTCTACACGCTGTGTTATTTTGTCATCTAAGTTGACTATCTCAGGAAGCCTCTCTAATCTGCTCTTATCTACCCGCCCTCTTTACTGGAACTTGATGCTTTCAATTTTTACAGTGGTTTGTAGGTACAATTGTGCACTGAGTCTCAGAAAAAACTTATTTGGACTTTTGAAAAATTCTGGAATTATTGAGAACTCAGGGAAGGGATTACTGTATTTCTGGTTATATGAGGGGTAATTATATTAGGCAGAACTATGAATTTGCCATTGTATTTATTTAGATATTAAATCTGGATTAAAGAAATGTGTTTGAGTATGAAAATGAAAAGGGGTGAACAGTGACCATTAATCCTATATCAACTTTGCTGGATTAAGAAACGCCTAGCAGGTTTGTAAAGTATGCTGCTGGGTATGTGTCTGGCTGGGTGATAGAGGTGTGACCTCGAGTACTATATATTGTCCTTTGCCCATTCTTCGATGGCCCAGTTCACCTGCTCTACACCACAATGAACTGAGCATATTGGCCCCACGATGTCCTTCTGTTATGAGATTTCTGTCTTGGAGTCTGCTGACTATTTACTGAAGCTCCTGAAACTGTGAATGAAATGAACTCTTTCCTCATTTAAATTGCAGGTGCCAAATATAATATCTCAGTAACAGGAAAGACGACTAACACAAGCTACTATTAAAAAATAAGACAATAACAAGATGTTATTGTTGAAGATACAGAGAAATTAGAACCTTCTGGTATGACTTGTGGAAATGTAAAATGGTAGCCACTGTGGAAAACAGTAAGGCAAATTCCCAAAAAAGCTTAAAAAACTTATCCTATGTCTAACAATTCCACTTATGTATATATAGTCAAAATAATTGAGAGTAGGGGCATGGTCAGATATTTATAGTCATAATATCCATAGCAGTATTATTCACAAGAGCCAAGAGATGGGAGCAACCCAAGTGCCCACTGCCTGATGTATGGATAAATAAAATGTGGTATATATACATACAATGGAGTATTATTCAAAAAGAAGGAAATTCTGATGCATTGTATAGCACAAATGAACTATAAATATGGTATACTAAGTAAAATAAAACCAGTCACAAAAGGACAAGTACTATGTGATTTCAGTTGAAGTGTGTAGAGTAGTTAAAATCCTAGAGATAGAAAGTAGAATAATCATCATACAGACTTCAAAAGGATGAAAAATGGAAAATCATTATTTAATGGATGCAAAGTTTTATTTTATAGGATGAAAACCCCATGGATGGAGTGTACAACAATGTAAATGGACTTAATGCACATGAACTGTGCCCTTAAAATGGTTAGAATAGCATATATTCTTATATTCATTTTATCGCAATTAAAGACATCATGGAAAATACATTTCTTGGGCATTTTAAAGTCATAGACAAAAGAAATGAACTCAGAAGCTGGGTGTGATAGCACAAGCCTGTAATCCCAGCACACTTGGAGCTGAGACCAGCCTGGGCAACTTAACAACTTTAGTGAGACCCTGTCTCAAAATCAGGATATACTATAATTCTTTAGTTCCTGTCTAGACCTAGACTCTTTTTCTTGTCATAGGAAGACTCACAACAGAAGTGATCTGCATGACTAATTAGGTATTCCATTTTGCATATTTTGCATACAATAAAACAAAATTTGAAAAGAATCTACTATTTGATATGTACAATAGGACACATGTTGAGTAAGATAATATTTGAATCTATAATATGTGAATATGTATGTAAGTTGTCTAAGAACATACATTAGTGATGAAGCATAATTATCTTCTAAAATGTGAGTCAGATCATTTCATTCCATGATGGAAGCCTCTGAGGACTTCTAGTCTCAGCCCTTCCCAGGGGCTGAGGCCCCATAAGATCCTTCTTGGCTTGTTTCCAACCTCATTGTCTACTACTTTTCTCATAGCTTAGTGATGGTGAACCTTATATTAGAGACTGAGAGTCCAAACTGTAACCCCAAACCCATTTATTTATCATGAAGCACCAACACTGTCCCTGTATGCGCTGTTATCCGATGATCAGCTGCTGGGATGATGCTGGGCTGACTTGGCTTATGTGCTGATGGAGAGGGCGCTCTGTGCCCACTGTGGCACATATGCCATAGGGTCACCACTGCAGAGATCCTACTGCTCCGGCTGCCATGGCTCCTGCTTGGACACCAACTGTCAGATTTGGGCTTCCCTCAGGGCAGGAGTTGGCCTTAAGATATCTTGGGTTAGCAGGTAGAGATTGAGAAAGGCAGCGGTAGCTCTGGTATGGAATTCAGGGGCTCCAAGAGATTGGTGGGAAATGCAGATTAGAATATGACAGTATTCTATGCTGGATCCATCAGTCTGACCGTCCTGGGGTGCCATCTCTGATAGGCATAAGGGGATGTTGTGGTAAGATCAATTATGGGGTGGCCCATAATATCACCAATAAGGTCCATCCTAAATGGAACTTGTCAGTGATATGGCTTCAGGAACTGTGAGGACATCTCCCACCACCCCCATTTCTCTGCTGGCTCCCAGATGTTGTAAATTCTGTTAGAGACAAAAGTGGTTTTTTTGCTTTCTAGAATGAAGCTAGAAAGGCAGGAGCTCCCCAGAGGAGACCACTTCATCTCAAGTCACAGAGTCTCACATTGGGACTTCCTGGGAGCCAAGTTTTAGGGCTTTGCGAAGAGAGAAAATCTGAGGTCTGAGGCAAAGAGCAAGGGAAGTAGGAAGAGGGGCCCAGACATAGCACACCCTCAGCATTCCTAACTGCTCCCTTAAAAGCGATTGTCTGCTTACAAATTTCATAGATTAAAAACTATTCTCACACTTGAATAGTATGTTATTAGTTTATAAAATATAGAAGAGTCAGGTGCTCTTAAATTTGCATTTTGACCTTTGAGAGCTTAAAATTTACTTCTACAAATGTACTTGTTACTAGGCTATAGGAAATAAGAGATTCCTCTTGGGTTTCAATGAGATAATGGACATAAAGTGTTCCGGTTTCTGCCAGCACATCCACATTCGATCAACATTAATTTTCCCCCCCATTTCCTTTACCTTATCTTATCTGGGCATGACACCAACTCTGGAGGGCAGGGAGCGGGTAGATTTGACAGGTATGGCTATCACCATCATTTTGCAGATGAAAAACTGAAGACCAGAGGCATTTATTCTGATTTTTCTCGTGTCATGTAGTGTTCAAATAGGAGATTTAGGGTTTGAATCCAGGTCTCAGGGTTCATGCTGTCTCTCGCTGCTTTCTGATCATATTCTGCTGTTCATAGCGTCCATGGTGTCAGATGGCGTCAGTGCTGAGGAATCAGGGTCTCAACATTATCACAAGGTCTGAACCATGGGCTAGGACAGTGCTGCTGCCTTTGCTTTAGTTATATTTTAAAAATATATAGAAGCAGAATATCTGCCAAGCCAAAGGGTAGACTTACATGCTATCAAGGGTATTCTGATCAAATTATATAATCCTTAATTACATCTTGCCTTTCAGACACAACCTCTATTGTGCTATTTCTAGCATTACAAAATGTCTCTAATTTCACCATTTCCGTCACAGGTGAACACAGATTGAACCCTGGCTGAAGGCGGGTGGGTGGCTGGTCACAACTAATGATCCACCACTTAGGCAGGCCTGATGGTGTCGTCTTTGATCGCACTGACCTAACTTTAGCAGGCTTAGCACTTTCTCACTCTCCACTTTCCTTTCCCAGCTATTAGGAATACACAGCCAACTCAAAGCAGTATTTAGACCAGTTGCTTAGACATGGTCTTGTGGACAAGGATGGGGCAATCTGTGACACCAAGTTACGGAGAGCAGGAAGACTCATTTTTGTCATGGCTCAATTCAGCCGGCTGTTTTCCAAAGCTGAGAAGGATCCATCAGTGACAGTGGCCTCAGGTTATGAAGGTGGTGCTCTTTTCTCCCAAGTGAGGTGTGATTTGGGGTCACAAACTGCCTGCACCGGTCCTAGACCACAATCTTGCCAGGAGGTGGCGCCCTTTTCCTGCTCAGTTGGAAGTACATGGTCATCACTGTGGGCAGGGAAAAGGTGTCCTTCCTGTGGCTTGGTCAGCCATTTCAGAGGCTCTGAGATGCCAGGGCCACCTTTCTTTTTTCTTCCTTTCTTTCTTTCTTCCTTCCTTCCTTCCTTCCTTCCTTCCTTCCTTCCTTCCTTCCTTCCATCCTTCCTTTCTTCCCTGTTTCTTTCTTTCTTTCTTTCTTTCTTTCTTTCTTTCTTTCTTTCTTTCTTTCTTTCTCTTTCTTTCTCTCTTTCTGCCTCTCTCTCTTTCTCTCTCTCTCTTCCTCTTCCTAAACAACATCTAAAGAGAAAATGCATGAGGCTTCTTATCGTCACTGCCAAGACCGCTTCTCTGTCTGCTTCTCTCTTCCCTCCTATGGTACCAAGACAAGCTCTACGTCTCTGGATTTTTCCCTGCTTAGGCTGAACAGTGGACCAGAACAGAAGATTGTAAAGAAGTAGGGTGGAGAGGGGAAAGAGGACAGAAGAGCTGGGTGCCTGCTTGCAGGGCATCGTTGCTTCTGTTAATTCTAAGTAGCCCTCCCCTCTTACTCCCTGAATAACAAGCCATCCTCTGTTCCTGCACTCAGGCCCACATCAAGCTTGTGACAGCAGCCAGGACCACCTGTGCTGCTGTTTGTCCTGAGCTCCTCTTGTTTTAGGATGGTGATGGAGAATTGGAGGTCTGAACTAGGAAGAAAGACTTTAGAAATTGTTAAACGTCTCTAAGCAGGAGGAGAAAGGAAAATCAGAGAAGATGGGAGAAAGAGACAGCCAAACAGGTGTCAGAGAGAAAAACACAAGGTCAAAGAGAGACACAGAAAGTTGGAGAAAGAGACACAATGAGAGATAAAGTGAGGCATATGCCCAAGAGGCTCTGGTGTAGAGGCAGCAGTGGATTTAAATTCCAGCTGACTACTTCACGCTCCACAAAGTTGGGAAAGTCATTCTGAGCCTCCATCTCCATATTAGAAAAATGGTAATAATTGTACTTCATGGACACACTTTGATGCAATATATAGAGGAGATACTTTTGTGAGTGACAAAGATCTAGTTAAATCAGTGTTCCCTGACATCAGTCAGATCGAAATGAGAGGATGTGGCCTTGCTTATGCTGAGCCCTAGGAGGGATGCTCTCAGCAGCCCAGGAAGGAATCAGCAGTGCTCTGCCCCAAGCCCTACTTTCTCAGAGGATTTTAAAACAGGGGAAATTCGCTTCCAGCTCCTGGAGAAAGCTTTGCCCATCCAGGATTGCAATGGGGGTGACAGGTAGAGAAACTTCTAAGTGACTTCTCCAGGAAGGAATAATCATAGCTAACACTTTAATGAGTTTATTAGGTGCCAGGTGCTTTTCTAAGTGTACGATGTGGATTAACATTTAATTACCTAATGGTCTTATGAAGTAGATACTATTATTAACCTTGTTTTGTAGATGTGGAAATCAAAGCACAGACAGGATTAAAGGAAACTGCCTGAAGTCACACAAGAGATGACAGAGGAAATGAAACCTACACCATCTGGTATCAGGGTCCTCCTTCTGACCTCTGTGCTATGCTGCCTCTCCATTAGGCCCATGTCCCTCACTTTCCTGTCTTGGTCAGGAAGCAGGAAGCCTCTCAAGCAAGGTAACTGGCATCTCCTTTGAGGTGCACGCTCGGGGTGGAGGGCTGCCCCTGCACTCAGAGTACTGGGGGGTGTCCCAACTTGGAATGCCTCTTTCTCAGGTCAGGCATGCTAGAATTCTTTTTTTCTTGCAATGAGTTGGCAAATGTTATACTACAAAAGAAAGGATAGGAAAGCACCTCACTTGCTCTTTGTGCTCTGTCAAATCATACCCACAGAGTGTCAACCACTTTGCTTCTGAAATCTCCTGGGTTTTAGGGCTGGGGTTATACAGCTGCAGGGAGCAAGACAGCAGGGAATGTGGCACAGGTGTTATCCCCCAAATGAAGGGTCCATTGTCATTATAATTATTTTCCTCGGGGCAGACAATGTGGGAGTAGGGAAAAGCCCAGTGCCACCTTTGCCTTGTTTCATGTCAGAAAGAGCAAGTGAGTGTGTTCCAAGCAATAAGATCATCAAGGAAGGACTCTGCAGTGCCCCTCAGCTTGCATCTGTGTGATCACGCAGTGTGTTTGCAGCAGAGTGACCCAGGGACCCAATGCCTGAAAGCAAAACTTAAGGTCTCCTGGTTTAGTTTTTTCCTCCAGAGAAGGTAAAACCTTCTGGCCTAGGAACCAAAGGCCCATTTATGAAGGGCCTTTTTAAAAATTATTTATCTTGATTAGTACATGTTCATAGCATGTAAAGATCAATTCCTCGTGGGGAACTGGTCCATGTAGATAACACATCTTAGTTCTTTTTCATCCCATTGCCCTACTCACTTTCCCACTCCTGTCTCTGTTCTTTTTCCCATATCTACTTCACTATTTTCTATAATCTCTCTTTTGTTTTGCTCTTTCTATTTGGGTTTCTCAGGTGGGAGAAACCATGTGATATGTAAGCTTGTGTGTCTGATTTGTTTCACTTATTACAGTCTCAAGGTACAACTATTTTCCTTCAAATGACTCATTTATCTTTTTATGACATAATAGTACTCCATTGGATGTAAATGTCACACTTTAAAAATCCATTTATCTGTCAGTGGGCATATAAACTGGTTCCAAGATTTAGTTATTATGAATTGCACTGATGTGAACATGGCTATGCATGTATCACAGTAATATGATACTTTCAACTCGTTCAGGAAGAGGGAATAGCTGGGTCATATGGAATTTCTAGGTTTAGTTTTTTGAGAAATTTCCATAATATTTTCCATAATGCTCATACTAGTTTACATTTCCACTAAAATATAGAAGGGTTCTTTTTTTTACCTGAAGCCTTCCCAGCATTTTTTTGTTATCTGATGTCTTGATGATAGCCATTCTTTTTGGAGTAAGAGGGAATCTTAGCGTTATTTAATATGTACTTTTCTAGTGACCAGATGTGTTGAACATTTTTTTCATGCATTTATTGGCCACTTGTATTTGTCCTGTTCATTTCAGTTGCCCTTTTTTGATTGGGTCTTTTATTTTGGGGAACCTCAGTTTTTTGAGTTCTTTATACATCCTAGATATTAGTTTTCCAGCTAAGGAATAACTGGAAAAAATTTTTCCCAAATCCGTATGCCGACTCTTCATTCTGCTTTTTTTCTGTGTAGAAGTCTCTTAATTTAATATGACCTCATTTGTTGATTCTTGATGCTATTTTTTTGTGCAACTGTGGTTCTGTTCAGAAAGTCCTCTCCCATGCCTGTGTCTTCAAGAATTTTACCTATTTTATATTTAAGCAGGTTAAGTGCTTTTGTTCTAATATTTAGATCTCTGATCCATTTAGATCTTAGTTTAGCAGTACATTGGCAGATATAGGGGTCTAGATTCAATCTTCTGCTTTTGAATAGCCAGTTCCCCCAGCACACCACTTACTAAAGAGGCTTTTTCTTCCAGTGTAAGTTTTTGGCTCCTTTGTTAAAGATCTGCTAGGTGTTTATGCCTGGAGTTGATCCTGCATCCTCTATTCTGTTCCACTGACCACATGGTCTGTTTTTCTATCAGTTCTGTTCCTTTTTTAAATCACTGTAGCTTTGCACTATAGGTTTAAGTCTGGACTGTGATACCTCCTGCTTTGTTTTTGTTGCCCAGGATTGCTTTTGCTATTCTAGGATTCTTGTCCTAGAATATGAATTTTGGATTGATATTCTAGTTCTGTGAGGAATGCTGTTGGTATTTTGACTGCAATGCATTACATATGGATTACAGATTTGAAAGAATGGCCATTTTGATTCTATCAGGTCTTCCTGTCCAGGAACAAGGATATCTCTCTACTTTCTGATGTCCTCTTCAAATTCCTTTCTCAGAGTAATGTAATTTTCATGGTACAGCCCTTTCACTCTATTGGTTAGATTAATTCTTAAGTATTTAAATTTTCTTGATCCTGCTGGGAAAGGTATTGTTTCCCCAATGTCTTTCTTGGTGAATTTATTATTAGTGTATGAGAATATTAGCGATTTTTGAGTATTGACTTTGTATTCTGCTGTGCTATTGAATTTGAACATTAATTTTGGGAGATTTTGGTGGTATTTTTTGGGTCCTGTATGCAGAGGATCATGTCATCTCTAAATAATTGTAATTTGACTTCTTCCTTTTTTATACATATCCCTTTTATTTTTTCTCTTGTCTGATTGCTCTGGCTAATGTTTTGAGAACTATATTGAAAGGTAGTGATTGTAGAAGATATCCTTGACTTACTCTTGATTTTAGAGGGAATGCTTTAAACTTCCTTCCATTTCACCTGGTGCTGTCCATTTGTTTGTCATAAATGGCATTTATCAGATTGATCAGATTGAGATAAGATCTTTCTATTTCATGTCTTTTTTTTTTTTTTGTACCAGGGATCAAATTTACTACCTCGCACTTGCCAGGCAGGCGCTTATGCCACTGAGCTAAATCCCTGGCCCTTTCAGGTTTTTTCTCATAAATGTATGTTGGCTTTTGTCAAAGGCCTCTTCTATATCAATTGACATGATCATGTGATTTTTGTCTTTGATTTTGTTTATGGGATACATTACACTTATTGATTTGCATGTGTTGAAACAACTCTGCATCCCTAGAATCCTACTTAGTCATGATGTGTGATGTTTTTGATGATTTGTTGCATTCTGTTTGCCAGTATCTTTTTGAGGATTTTTGATGTATGCTTATTAAAAGTTTGGCCTGTAGTTCTCTTTTTTGGTTGGAGTCTTTTCTGGTTTTGGATTTAGGGCAATGTGACTTTCCAGGAAGTAATGTGGGAGTACTCCTTTCCATTTGATTTCATTGAAGAGTCTGAGGAATTTTGGCATGAAATCTTCTGTAAAGTTCTTATAGAATTTGGCAATTAATTCACTAGGACTTAGGCATTTAGTATTAGTAGGTAATTTATTATTATATTCTTCTTACTATTTCTTCAATGTCATTGCTTGATATTGCTTTTTTCAGATTTCTATCTTCTTGGTTGAGCTTTGGTAGTTTGTATGTATCTAAGAATCTACCCATTTTTTCTGAACTCTCCATTTTATTAGGATACAGGCCGTCAAAGTTGTTACTAGTAATCATTTGGATATTGGCAGAGTCCATGCAATTTTACATTTTTCATTTCTAATTGTATTCATTTGACTCTTTCCTTTTTTGGATGAGATTAACTAAGGATTTGCCTATTTTATTTTTTTAAAGAACCAGCTCTTCAATTCATTGATTCTTTATAGTTTTGTTGTGTTTCAATTTCATGGATTTCCGCCCTGATCTTAATAATTTACTCCTGGCACTGCCTTTGGATTTAGATTGTTTTTGTTTGCCAGGACCTTATATGCACAGGTTTTTACTCTGTTCATGTGATGTGGGCATTCACAGCTCTCACCTTCTCTTTGAGGACTGCTCTCATTGTATTGACATTGTCACTTGATTCTAGGAACTGTCTACTTTGTCCCTTAAGGGTATTATTTAATTTCCTTGTATTTGCATAATTTGCATGGTTTCTTTTGCCATTGATTTCTAGTTTCATTGCAATATGATTTTATAATATAATATCATTTTAATTCTTTTGCATTTACTTAAACATGCTTTATGGGCTAGCACTTGGTATACTTTGGAGAAAATCTCATGTGCTGCTAAGAAGAACGTGTATTCTGTTGTTATTGGATGGAACACTCTGTGGCTATCTATTAAGTCATTTGTTCAAAAGTTTGGTTCAACTCATATATCTTTGTATATTTTTTGTATTATTTTTTGTCTAGTTGATCTATTTATGACAATGGGATATTGAGGTCTCCCATTATAATTGTGTTGGTGTTTATCACTTTTGGGGGGTACCAGGAATTGAACTCATGACCTTTTGCTTGCCAAGCAGGCATTTATGCCACTGAGCTATATTTTTAGCCCTTATCAATTTTGTAATGTCCAGTAGTGTTTTATGAAGTTGGGCATGCCAGTTTTGTTGTGTATATGTTTATGACATTTTCCAATCAAATTTTTCTCTTAACAAATAAGTAGTTACCTTCTTTGCTTCTTCTGATCAGTTTTGACTTGAAATTAGGGTCACTACTCCTCCTTTGTTTTCTGGTTCTCATTGTATGGACTATTGTTTTCCAACCTTTTAAATTGGTGTATTTCTTTTTGGATTAAATGTGTATTTGTGTATGCATATTGGTGAGTTTGTTTGTTGATATTTCTGTCAGTCTGTGTTTTTTGGGGGTCTGAGAACATTGACATTGAGAGTTGTTAATGAAAGCTATTGGTTTATTCCTATCCTTGCATTTTCTGAACTTTTTTCTTTTTTTTTTTTTGGTCTTTTTCGTTTTTATCGGTACCAGGGATCGAACTCGCGACTGCCTGCTTGCGAGGCAGGTGCTTATGCCGCTGAGCTAAACCCCCAGCCTATCCTTGCATTTTCTTGTTGATGATTTCTCCTCCCACCTCACCATTTCCCATTTAACTGCTCACCCTTCCTGGTGTATTCACTGTATTACTTTTTTTTTTTTTTGGCAGTACTGGTCTGTTTACTTGTATGTCCTTGAATTTTTTTTATAGTGCTGGTTTGGTGGTCACAGCTCTATTGTGATGCTCTTTGTCATGAAAACACTTTATTTCTCTATCTATTTTGAAAGATTTTCAGGATACATACATCTGGGTTGGAGAGTTGTTATCTTTTGGGGCTTGCAACACTTTACTCTCTGGCCTTTAAGGTTTGTGTTGAGAAGTCTGCTATGATTCTAATGAGTATGTCTTTATAAGTGATTCATTGCTTTTTCTTTAACAGCTTTTAAGATTCTGTTCCTGTGTTGGAGTTCTGAGATTTTGACCATGGTGTGATATGGACAAGTTCTCTTTTGAGCATGGCTATTTAGGGTTTTATATGTCTCTTTTTTCTGTATGTTTGTTTATATTTGGAAAGGATTTTTTTTGCTATTATTTTTGTGAGCAGGTATTTTATTCCCTTTTTGCACTCTTCTGATTTTTCATTAACTTAAATTAATCTTAGTGGTCTTTTTTGCATCATTTAAGAGCTGTTGGATCTGTTTTTAATATTCTTGTGGTGTTTTTAAGGTATATTTTAGTAATTGGTCTTTGGAGGGACAAAAATGTTGAACATTTTTAATTCTGATACCATCTTTATAGTCATTTCTCTTGCCTATATTTTCAATATAATTTTAAATTTTCTGAATTTGTGTTTGGAACATTTTTCATAGACTTTTTGACTATTCTTTGCTAAACTGGTCATTCATGTGGGGTATTTTATTTAACTCAGCTTGCTTTTTCTTAGTGTCTTTAGTAAGATCTCTGATCATTTTGTTTACTACATTCACTTTCTGTTTTTTTTTAAAGACAAGACAAAACAAAGATAGACATGATACAGAATTTTTAAAAAAGGAAATTGATAATAGTTAATTTATTGCACATTGTTGTCTTATAAGTAGTTGTTCAGCTTACAAGATTTAGGCATGAAAAAATGTTTGAACAATCAAACAATGAAAGCACAAACTTTTAAAAATGAATTTACAGAGATTAGTAGTGTGTCTGTCTTGTATATATACACATACACACATATACGTTTATACCTATATACATATAATCTTCCCTTATTCCTTTTCTCGTTTCCCTTGTCCTAGTTCTTTCCTTTTGAGCGCTTTCTTTCCTTTTCATTTATACAATATTTTTTTGTGCATTTTGGATCTTACTACTTTTTCGTATTTTTTTACAGTAGGGAGACAATACAATGTTTATACATGTGAATTTGATTTATTTCAATTATGAGTGCGATCTCAGGTTGCATTTATTTGCCTATAAAAGTCTCAAATTTATCCTTCGTTATAGCTCAGTAATACTCTGTTGTATAAAATTAACATATCTTTTTGCGGTTGATGAGCAAGATTTCTAAGATTTAGCTGTTACAAATTATGCTTCTATAAGCATGCATGTACATATATCACTGTGGCATGATGTTTTCAATTCTTCTGGGAAAATCCCTAGAAGGGGAATAGCTGGGTTGAATGAGACTGCATAACCTAGTTTTTTTGAGGAATCTCTACAGTTATTTCCACAGTAGTTTTACCAGTCTACACTGTCACCAACAGTGGAGAAGGGGTCCTTCCCCCCCCCCCAGCCCTGCCAAATTTGTTATTGGTTGATTTCTTGATGACCACCATGCTTTCCAAGCTGAGATAAGATCTCAGTGTTGTTTTAATTTACACTTCTTAAATGAGCAGATGTATTGAACATTTTTTCATACATTTATTTACCATTTGTATTTAATCTGAGAAGTGTATATTCATTTCAGATTCTCATTTTTGGATTGGGTCTTTGAATTTGAGTGCCTGGTTTTTAAAAAAATTCTTTATATGTTCTAGATAGAAGTCCTTAGTCTGGGGAACTGCTGGCTAAATTTTTTCTATTCTGTGGGTTTTCTTTTCACTCTGTTGCTGATTTCTTTTGATGTGCAAAAATTACTTAATAAAATGAGATTCCAGTTGTTCTTTGAAGTACTCCCCATACCATTTGTGTTTTGTTCATGAAATCTTTGCCTACCCCTATATCTTCAAGATTTCTTCCTGCTTTGTCTTCCAGTAGATTTAGCATTTCTATTTTAATAGTTAGATCTTTGATTCTTTTTGATTTTAGTTTAGTGCATGGTGACAGATATGGGTCTAGTTTTAGTCTTCACCATGTGGAAAACCAGTTATTCCAGCACCATTTATTAAAGAGACTATCTTTCTTCTAGTGAACATGTTTGGACCCTTTGTTAAAGACAAGATGGCTGAGTGTCTTTGTAGTTGTGTTTGCATCTTCTAATCGTTCTATTTATCCTGAGGTCTGTTTTTTTTTGGCAGTACCAGGCTGAGCTTATCACAATAGTTTTGTAATATAATTTCACATTTAGAATTATGATGTCTACTGCTTACTTTTGTTGCCCAGGATTGCCTTTTCTATTCTAGGCATATTGTTTCCAAATGAATTCTAGGAATATTTTCTCTAGATTTTTGTGGTATGTTAATGGTAGTTTTATTAGAATTGCATTAAATCTGTATAACAGTTTGGGAATATGATCATTTTTACTTTGTTGGTTCTTCCTATCTAAGAGCAAGGAATATCTTTCCATTTTCTGATATCCTTTTCAATATTGTTTTCTAAAAAGATTATTATAGTTTTCAATGTATGGGTATTTTACATCCTTTCTTAATTGATTCCTAAGTGTTTTGTTTTTTTGGATTCTACTGTGAAAGGTTTTATTTCCATAACTTTTCTCTCAGTGAGCTTGTTGTTTTTGTACAGCAATACTTTTGATTTTTTTACTTAAAGATAGACAAAATAAAATGGAAAATGGGTAGAAATAGTACATACTTTCAAAGAAAAATAATAAACAGTAAAAATCACTTGTTGATGTTTACATATTGTCTTCTTACAAATAATTGTTCAAGATACAAAAGTGGAACATATAATTGGGAATTCAAACAGGGAGACTGCAAATTGTTCTGTTCAACTGTCTAATAAAAAGTTAATAATATGGCTATCAATCCTATACACTTAAACATGTACATATTTATCCCTATCTTCATTTATGTTGAGATTAAATAAACTAAAGCAGACTAAAATCCCTCTGAACAAAGATTAATAGTATTGCTGGATTTCACATCATGACACACTGGAATCAGCACTCGGTACTGTAGTGCCTTTTTTTCCCTTCAAAGCATTTTTTCATTTAATCATATGTTGAAAGATCAGTTCTCGTAAACTGTTCATAGGTTTTATGCAAGCATGAGTCTTAACATGTATCTATCCTTTCTATATCAGAGGGAGAAACCGAACAAAGCAGGACAGAACAAAACATATTACTATAGACACATAAAATTAAAAAGACATATAAAACTGCTGTACAAGGAGTTCTACCATGGTTACTGTGTTGTTTCTTGTTATCATCAATAGAATTTGCTATATCATCAGATATAGTATAATTGAATATATCAGTACATAATATTAACAGAAATACAACTTTGTAAATAGTGTAGAACTACAAAAACAGGTAGTAATTGTCATGGTTTATGTCTGTGTCCCCCAGGCCTCATGAGTTTGCATTGTGTATTTGTGATTGGTTCATTGTCTAGTGCTTGGATTGATGGTGTTAGTGCTACACCCACTTAGGGGTGGAGCCAGGATGTGATGTAATGGCAGGAAGAAGCTGTGTCTTGCTCTTTGATGATTCCTGTTTGCTGTTTGCAGCCACCATGAAAGATGGCCCAGCCATACCCACCTGCCTGGGAGCCAACTGAGTGTGGACTGAAACCTCCAAAAACTGTAAGAAATAAACCTTTCCTTTCCCAACTTGGGCATCAGGTATTTTGTCTCAGTGACGAGTAAAAAGTAACTAAGACAGTAATCATCAGAATGGGTATCATAGTGAATCATTGTCATTTTCAGTATAGTTGTCTATACTCTCTGACTTGATACTATCAACCTAACAGTTTTGAATAAAGTCTGTCAATAACAAGCAGCAATCAAACAAATTAGATTTAACTAATATCAGTCATGATATAACAGTATAAGTTATACAGGGATCCAGATTAAGTTAATAGTAAATTAAAGATGATTACTGTGCTATATCCTGATATTTTTGAGACAGCTGTCTGTGCCCTCAGATCTACTACTTGTACACAAACTGGGATGGAATAAGTTCTATCTAAGCAGAGTGGTGCAAGTAATATGGGTTTTAACTCCTGAAACACTATTAGCAATATCATCTGCTGTCTTTTTAAAGACTATTCCTCCTGGAGAACATGGCAGATAGGTAACAGCAGCTATGGAGGCTCTCTGAGATAGCCAGCTTAGATTCCAGGCATGGTGCAATGCGGGGAGTCCTAAGCAGGGGGAGACATACCCTGGTGACCCAGGAATGAACTAAGCTGAGAGAAACCAACTGGAAATGCAATCCTGGTGCTATGACTGGAACAGCTAAAGTCTCAATACAGATGCTGGAACCCGTGCCTCTGGAAACCATGGCTTGAATTTCCTGCCACTGCTGCTACATCTGAATCAGCACAGCAGGGATAGAGACGCAAAAGCTCTGAGAGTGGGAATTGGCAAACCAAACTGAGAGCAGAGCTAGCAGGGAGCCCTGCATCGACCTGCGGTGAGTGAGAGGAAAAGGGACCCTTCCATAGACTGGGAGGCTCCAACAGAGGACATTCTGGGACTGGGCAGACTAGCCAGAACAGGACGCTGCAGTGACTTCAGTCACATATTCTCCTCTCAAGTGGGATCGGTAGGGAGCACTTGACCTGGGTGATGCCGTGGACTAAGATCCAGTAGGCTAGCTTAAACCAGGTCCCTGTGCCTGGCAGTGCACTCTAATGCAGTGAAGCCTTCAGCAGGTTGACTGACTTGGAGGGGTGGGCCCAGCATAGGCTGCCCAGGTCTGTGTCTCCCTAGTACACTGCAGTGGGTGGGAACACCTAGCTGGCATGGTTCAAACAAACTGTAACCGACAAAGAAACTGGTCCTCCTATATATGCTTGTATGGAAGGAACAAGTATGGGAAGAAGGAGCAACAAAAAAGGGTCCTTGGTCCCCAATTCTGAGAACACTGATCCAGGAAAGGTAAATGCAAAAGAGAATGAGGACAAAAAACATGCCATATCAGGCTAAGCACCTCCCAAGAAAAAACAGATGGTGGAATGGAAGAACAGAAAAAAAGGGGAGAATTGTTTGATGGAAAATATAGAGAAAATGTAGAATACATGAAGCAGGTTCAAAGAGATTACCAGGAAACTAAAAACTGTATTGAAACCTGGCAACAGCTTGAAAGAAACTAACAACAGATTATCTGAACTGGAGGACAGATTTGTAATGTAGGAGCATGAAAGGAAAAACTTCTTAAAAATAACAAGGAAACAAGCAGTAACAATACAAAGGCTAGAAGATGATAAGAGGATCTATAACTTAAGAATTAAGAATGTAAAGGAAGAAGCAGGGATACAAACAAACGAACTGCAAAGACTATTCACAGAAATAATCAAGGAGAACTTCCCTAATATGAGAAAAGGTAAAGATATGCAGATCTATGAGTATAGGACCCCAGCCACCTACAACCCAAACAGAAATATACACAGACATATAATAATCAAAATTCCAGAAATCCAATATATGAACAGAATATTAAAACCTGTCAGAGACAAGAAACAGATCACTTACAAGAGAACACCCATCAGAATTACAGCAGACTTCTTGGCACAAACCATCAAATCATGAAGCGCATGGGATGAAATAATTCAAGCTTTGAAAGACAATAACCTCTAGCCAAGATTGATATATCCTGCACAACTGTCCCTAGAAATTAATGGAGAAACAAGGTGCTTCCAGGATAAAGAGAAACTAAGGGAATTTGCAACCACTAATTCAACTCTACAGAGAATACTGCGGGATATTCTAAAAAAGGAAAATACCAAGATTCCAGAAGCAGTGGCAGAGACGCCACAATGAATGGAGCAGAAAGCGAAATGAAGAAGACAAACTAACAACAAACGACAGAAAAAGAGCTCAACATAAATGAGGCAGAGAAAGTTGGTGATATGAACAGCTATTTTGGAGAAAACAAGACATCATATAGCTAGTGCTGATTTAACATCATCTTGTTTTGAAGTCCCATCAGGCTTTTATTCTTCTGTCTCCATTGGTCTTAACATGTTGAGTCTTACTGGATTTTATTATATGTGATATAATATAAACAAAAACTTTTATACTCAAGGAGATAATACAGAAACCATTGTTCATTTTCTGTTAGTTGGTTCTAAATACCCTGTAATACTGTCATTCTCTTGAATGGTTTTACATTGTCTTGATATGCTTGATGCTATGATATATGAAGTTATCCTCAAAGATTTCAAGGAAAGAGACATTAAAGTAACTACTTTTATGTCGGGATATCTTGTGGTGAAACACTATTTTGCTTAATGGTTATGTTCTGACCTGTGCTGTTTTGTTGTTATGTCCTCTTTTATCTCAATCTCTTTTTTTATTATTTACTTTTTTATTTGTATCTTTTTAATTAAGGGAAAAATAAATTAAAAATAGCAGGATATATTATAGTAAGCCACTTTGATTTCCTATTAATTTGATTTGAAACTCTGTATTGCCCTCACTATCTTGTTTTGATTGATTTTTCTCTATTCTGTTTTGCTTGATAGTACCAAGTTTGAGAGTATAGGCAACAACTGTGAAGACAAGAAGTTTCACTGTGATGCCCACTCTGGTTTGACTATTATCTTCTTTTGAAGTCCTGTAATGTCTCTAGTGTTTTGGTTTTATTCTTTACTGTTTTGTTCAATTTTATTATAATTGATAATATAGGCAATTCTTTTTAAGATAGCAAGGGGCATTATGGTAACCATTGTTGATCATCTTGTATTCTGTTTTTACATTATGTACTATGTCCATCCTTTTGATTTGACTGACTGTGTTTTGTTATGTCACATTTGGTTTTATTCTCTTCAAAAAAAGTAATAATAACTGTGGGAGTAATAAAACCCAAAATGTGTAATTGTCATTGTAAAAAAGAGAGGAAAAGAAAATGCTCTAAAGGATATAACTGCATGTATATTTAAACGTATGAGGTAGATAACCATAATTACTGTTTTTGTTGTATCATTGAACAGAACTGTTTGCAGTCTCACTGTTTGAATGTCCACTTTATATGCTTTAATTTTGTAACTTCAACAACTATTTCTAAGATCACAATATGTAATCTATTAACTAGTGACTTCCTGCTGTTTTTTTTGAAATTCTGTATAACTTGTACCCTCTTTCTGTTTTTTCTTCTTTTTTTCCTTAAATAAAATTAAAAAAAGACTATCCCTCCCCTATTACTCCCCCAGGGTGTACTGAGTATTTTTGTGTCTCCCCAATACCTTTGGTACTATACTGGGGGGAAACCTGCTATTTACCTAAATGTTTCCAAAGTTTCTCACTCCTGGACTTGATCTCTAGTTGTATTTTTTACCTATTAAAGCCTGTCTTTCCAACCTACCCATAAATACTGGTCTAGTTGCCCCTATTACTCGCTAGTTCCCTATCACATAGAGTTCTGTTTTCTCATATTTG
This sequence comes from Cavia porcellus, assembly GCF_034190915.1. Classification (NCBI taxonomy): domain Eukaryota; kingdom Metazoa; phylum Chordata; class Mammalia; order Rodentia; family Caviidae; genus Cavia; species Cavia porcellus. Next base: position 24,495,587 of record NW_026947514.1, on the reverse strand, counting down.
ACTTTGGTCCATATACCCTTCTTCAGGTTAATTGTATTTCCTATAAATAGCATCTCAGTTGATCCTACCACTTGATCCACTCTGCCTGCAATTCTCTTTCTTTTCCTTTAATTCAGTGTATCTAGGCCATCTGTATTAGAAATTATATCCAACCTTCTCTGCCTCATTTATGTTGTGCTCTTTTTCTATCATTAGTTGTTTGTTTGTCTTCTTCATTTTGCTTTTTGTTCCTTTCATTGGGGCCTCTCTGCAACTGTTCCTGAAGTCCTGGTACTTTTCTCTATCTTTCGAATGTCCTGCAGTGTTCTCTGAAGGGTTGGATTGGTGGTTGCAAATTCCCCCAGTTTCTTTTTATCTTGGAAGCATCTTGTTTCTCCATTAAGTTCCAGGGACATTTTTTCAGGGAGATCAATCTGGGCTGGAGGTTTTTTTCTTTCAGGACTTGGAATACTTCACTCCACTCTCTTCTTGATTTGATGGTTTGTGCCGAGAAGGTTGCCATAATTCTGATGGGTTTTCCTTTGTAGGTAATCTGTTTCTTGTCTCTGACAGCTTTTAATATTCTGTTCTTATATTGGATTTCTGTGATCTTGATTATTATATGCCTGGATGAAGTTTTGTTTTGGTTGTCAGTGGCTGGAATTCTCTGTGCCTCATACATCTGAATATCTTTTCCTTTTCCTATGTTTGGGAAGTTTTCCTTAATTAATTCTGTGAATAGCCTTTGTAGTTCCTTTGTTTGTACCCCTGGTTCTTCATTCACATTCTTTATTCTTAAGTTATAGGTCCTCTTGTCATTTTCTAGCCTTTGTATTGTTACTGCTTGTTTCCTTGTTATTTTTAAGAAATTTTTCCTTTCATGATCCCACATTGCAAACCTGTCCTCCAATTTGGATAATCTATCCTCAGTTTCTTTCAAGCAGTTTTACCAGCTTTCAATGGAGTTTTTAATTTCCTGGTAATCTCTTAGAATCTACTTCATGTATTCTATGTTTTCTCTATTCTCTTTATCAAACAATTCTCCCATTTTTTGTGTTCTTCTCTTCTTCCATCTGTTTTTTCTTGAGATGTGTTTGGCATTTTTAAAATTATTCTATTTATATCTTGCTTTACTTGGTTAAATACTTCACTTTTGAACTTGTCTATGAGGTCCTGAAGATATCACTTTATGTTTACTGATGCTGTGTCTGATATTGCATGTTTGCCGTCCTCATTCTCCTTTGCATTTACCCTTCCTGGATCAATGTTCTCCAGATTAGGGACTGGGGACCCCTTCTTGTTGCTTCCTCTTCATTTTTTTTTTTTGTTCTTCCTATACAGGCGTATATAGGATGCCCGGTTTCTTTCTTTGTTGGTTTCAGTTTGTCTGAAGCATGCTGACTAGGTGCTCCCACCCACTGCAGTGTACTACGAGGTACATACCAGGGCAGCCTATGCTGGGCCTTCCCCTCTGGCTCAGTAAAACTGCTGAAGGCTTCACTGAATTAGGTTGCACCACTAGGCATAGGTACTTAGTTTGGGCTAGCCTACTCGGTCTCAGTTTGGGGGGTGACCCAGACTAAGTGCTTCCCACCAATCCCACTTGAGAAGGGAGTAGCTGACTGAAGTCACTGCAGCTCCTTGTTTTGTCCAGTCTGCCTGGTCCCAGAATGTCATCTGTTGGAGCCTCTTTGTCTCTGGAAGGGTTTTTATTCCCATTACTCACCACAGTTGAATGCAGGGTTCCCCGCCAGCTCGGCTCTTAGTTCAAATTGCCAATTCCTGTCTTTAGTGGGAATGCAACTCCAGTGAGTTGAAACAGTGGCAGTGGGCTTTCCAGTAGCTTGGTAAGTTTCCACTGCATGGGTTTAAGCACAGCAGTGGCAGCCAGTGCAAGTGACAGTACCGCGACTGTAGCTGTTCCAATAGTAGCACCAGGTCTGTATTTTTAATTGATTGCTCTCAGTTTAGTTTGTTCCTGGGTTGGGAAGGTCTATCTCCCTCTGTTCAGGACTCCCCACACTGTATTATTTTTGGAATCTAAGTTGACTATCTCAGGGAGCCTCTGTAGCATTGCTATTATCTATCAGCCATCTTTTTCAATACTTTTGATTTTTAAGTGTTGACTTTGTATCCAGCTATGCTGCTGAATTTGCTTATTAACTCTAGTCATCTTTTGAAGGAGTTTTTGGGAGTCTTCCATGTAGAGTATCATGTCATATTCAAATAATGATAGTTTAACTTCTTTTTTTCCTATCCTTATTCCTTTTATTTCCTTCTCTTGTCTAATTGCTATAGCTAATGTTTCTGGAAATATATTGAATAGGAGTTGTGACTGTTGACATCTTTGTCTTGTTCTTGATTTTATAATGAAAGCTTTCATTTTTTGTCCATTTAGTATAATGTTGGTGTTTGGTTTTCATAGATTGTTTTTATCAGATTGAGGTAGAGACCATCTATTCTGATTTTCTCTAGGTTTTTTTTTTAATCACGAATGAGTGTTGGACTTTATAAAAAGCTTTTTCTGCATCTGTTGAGATGATCATGTGATTTTTGTCATTGGCTCTGTTGATGTAATGTATTACATTTATTGATTTGGGTTGAACTATCCCTGCATTCCTGGGATGAATCTCATTTGATCATGATTATAATCTTATTGATGATTTGCTGCATTCTTTTTGCTAGTATTTTATTGAGAATTTTTGCATCAATGTTCATTAGGGAGATTGGTCTGTAGTTCTCCTTTTAGGTTGGGTCTTTCTCTGATTTTGATTTCAGAGTAATACTTGCCTCCAGGAATGAGTTAGTGAGAACTACTTCCTTTCAATTTCTTTGAAGAGTTTGAGGAGTATTGGCATTGTTTTTTCTAAATTTCTAATAGAATTCAGCTGTGAATCCAACAGGATCTGAGCTTTTCTTTGTGTGTAAATTTTTAAATTACATTTTCAATTTCAGTAACTGATATTGGGTTATTCAAAATTTTTATATCTTCTTCATTCAATTTTGGTAATTCATACTTTTCTATGAATCTGTCCACTTCTGTGTTTTCCAGCCTATGAGAGTAAAGGTTTTCAAAGTAGGTATTTATGATCTTGTGAATTTCAACAGGATCTGTAGTTGATTTCACCATTTTCATTCCTCATTGCATGAATTTGAGTTTTTCTTTCCTTTACTTGATAAGGTTGGCAAGGGGTTTATCAATTTTGTTTATTCTTTCAAAGAACCAACTCTTTGATTCACCAATTCTTTGTTTTGTTTTGATAGTCTCAATTGCATTTCTTATTTCTTATTTTATTTTATTTTAAAGAAGATAAAACCAAGGAAAATAAAACAATAAAACCAATTTAAAAAAAGCCAGTATAACTGATACAGGACTTCAAAACCAACAGTAGTTACCATAATGCTTTTTGTTGTTGTCAAAATGGCTGCAGATACTTTCAGACACAGTAAAAATTGAACAGAACAGAACAGAATAGAAACAATAAAGCCAAAACAGTGAATGCAGTAAAGGACTTTAAAACAAGCCACTAATAAATCCAAAAAGGCTACCCTAATATGTTTTGTTATCTTCCAAATAGCTACTCCTGCCATCAGATTTAACATAATCAAAACAAAAGAGAATAAAACCCATTTCTGATTGAGATAATTTCCTGATGAAGCCTGGATTTCCCCCGACGCAGTCCAGGAATATTGCTGACTCATTGAGAGAGGTTTGGGTGTGGCTGTCCCCACTCCAGCAAAAGCAGGCACAGGGCATTGCTTTCCAGGTGAGGCTCACCTCCTGGAAGGCCCCTGGTCCTCTGCACTGTAGTCTGTGAATGGTACAGATTCAAGGAGAGAGGCTTGGGTGTGGCTGTTCCCAGTTGGGCAGCAGCAGGTGCATCTTATATTAATTTCTGCTCTCATCTTTATAATTTCCTCCCTTCTGTGAGCTTTGGTCTTGACTTCCTCTTCTTTTTCTAGAAGCTTGAAATGCAGCATTAGGTTTTTTATTTGTGCTCATTCTGTTTTCCTGATGCAACAATTCATTGCTGCATATTTCCCTCTTAGGACTGCTTTCATTGTATCCCACAGATTCCAGTATGTTGTATCCGCATTTTTACTGAATTGTAGATATTGTTTAATTTCCTTTGTGGCCCATTGTTTGTTCAGGAATGTATTATTTAATTTCCAAGTTTTTAATGTATGTTTTGCAGTTTATTTTTCCATTAATTTCCAATTTCAGTGCACTATGGTCAGATAATATGCATGGGATAATTTCAGTCCTTTTGCATTTACTTACACATGTTCTATGTGCTAATCTATGGTCTATTTTAGAGAATGTCCCATGTGCAACTGAGAAGAATGTGTCTTCTGATGTTGGGTGGAACATTCACAGGAAGTTCATTTGTTCAGAGTTGACTTAGTTCTGTTATTTCTTTGCTGACTTACTGTCTAGTTGATCTATCTCTTTGTGGTAATGGGTATTAAGGTCCCCCATTACAATTGTGTTATTGCACTTTTTATTTTTTTTTGCATGTGTTGTCTTATATAGTTGGGTCCTCCTGTGTTTGGTTCATGTATATTTATAATTATTATCTTTTCTTGTTGAATTTTTTCCCCTGACAAGTATGTAGTGATCTTCTTTATCTCTTTTGGTCATTTTTGGTTTGAAGTTCACATTGTCTACAAACAGAATAGCTACCTCTTCTCTTTTCTGGGTTCCTTTCACATGGATTACTGTTTTCTATCCTTAGACTTTCAGTCTATGAGTTTCTTTTTTAGTTAAATGTGTTCCTTGTATCCAGCATATTGTTGGATTCTATTTCTCGATCCATTCTGCCAATCTATTTTTTTTAATTGGTGAATTGAGGCCATGTACATTGATGGTTATAACTGGTATATATTGGGTTAACTTTGTCATGTTGTTTTTCTGTTGTTGGTTCCCTACTTTTCTCCCTTTTAACCTGCCTGGTGGTTTTCTTCTGTTGTTGTTCTGGAAATTATGGTTCATTTTTATCTCTATTTAGTATGTCTTTTAGTACTTATTCTAGGGTTGGTTTGGTGGGCATGAATTTCTTCAGTTTTTCTTTGTCATGGAAGTATCTTATTTCTCCATTAATTTTGAAAGAAAATTTTGCTGGGTACATCAATCTGGATTGGAAGTCGTTTTCTTTCAAGGTTTGAAATACTTCACTCCAAACTCCTCTTGACTTGAAGGTTTGTGTTGAGAAGTCAGCTGTAATTCTATTGGGCTTTCCTTGACAGGTAATCTGTTTATAGCTTTTAGTATTCTGTTTTTATGCTGAATTTCTGGGATCTGGGTATAGATTTATTTTGATTATGGCTGTTTAGAATTCTATATGTCTCACTTATAAGGTTGTTGGGGTGCTGGGGAGGGGTGGCCAATGATTCCATGGGCTGCTGAGGTTTTCTGGGTGTGGGGGATGGGAGACGGAAACTTCCTTTGGCTGCTAAGGTCTTATGGGTTTGGAGGAGGGGAAGCTGTGGGTTCCCTTGGCTGCTGATGTCTTAAGGGTGAGTGGGAGGGTGGTTGAGGCTCTCCTCAGTTGCTGAGGTTCTTAAGGTTCAGGGAAGGGATGGCCAACAATCAGTAGGTTGCTGAAGTCTTCAGGGTACAGGAGAGGCTGTTTAGCTATATGTTTTGTGAGTCTGCGAAATATCTCACTAATCTGCTTTTAAATCTCCTTTCAAATAATCCCATTGTGTGACTTTCATTTTCCTCTCCCCCATCCCCTAGGGTCAGTTTTGGAGAGTTGGGAATTTTGGGAGGCATTGTGTTGCTTTGTCTTCTCCTCTTTCTATTTCTGTTTTGTGCTGAGATGTGTGATCATTTGAGAGGAAATACTTTGTTGATAGTATGGAGATCCTTGTATCCTGCTATTCAGTGAAAAACTCAGGTTGTGGTTAACTACTTTTCTTTGTCTCTTCCTGAAGCTCTCAGTTAATATGGGAGGGGAGGATGCAGTGTAATTGGTACAGTACCCAGTTATCCAGCAATGGACCACAGATAATAAAACCCAACAAAACAAAACAGAATAAATCCAATCAAACAAAGCAGTGAAACTGGTTCAACAGTGACGACCATAGTGTATCTTGTTATCTTCACAGTAGTTGCCTATTCCATCAGATATAGCAAAATTAAACCAAAACAAAATAAAATAAAACCAACCCAAACAGAATATCAAATAAAGCAAAAACAATCAGAATAAAACAAAACAGGTAGAACAATATTGGATTTCAAAAACAAGATAGAAGGAAATCCCCTATATTTGCTATACTGCACACTGTTATCCTCCGTATAGATGCTCAAATCACCAACCCCAGGCCTGCAGAGTCAGCCAAACAATACAAGCACTCAGCTACCCTCTGTACCTCAACTGCCACCAGCTCAGCCTGTCCTCTGAACCAGTTGGCAACCCATGGGGAGGGAGCATGTTGATAAATCTCAGCCTGTACACCAGTAGGCTCACAGGAGGTGCTATCTAACTTTTCTCTTGCTGGGCCCTGCATGGCTTACAGGCTTATCAGAAAGGCTGGCAAGTTGGCTTGCTGGTCAGTTCTTTCCAGGCCCAGCATGGCTGATTCTCTGGAGGCACTATCTGACTTTTCTCCTCTGGGGAGTATGGTTAATGTCACAAAGATAATCCAGACATGAGCATACAGAGAAAACCTATTAATAGTAAAAACTATGAGACCTGGCAATATCAAATAAGTCAGGAACTGTAATATTGTCCAAGTCATACTGACATACCATAACAACTATCAACATACTGTCCTTAATCTTAGAAAAAATTTCTATGATTATAGTGTAAACACAAAGACAAACCATATATTGACACATAGTAAATATTTAGCAATAACTAATGACAGAAAAAAATTCAACAATAGTAACAATTAACTAACAAAAGATCAATAAAGTTGAATTGTTATACTCTTAGAGATATAGGCGATTGGTAATGGGAGAATATAAAAAGAGAGATTTGAAAAATTAAACAATGAGTGGTGGAACAATGAGGAAGAGAGAAAAGTGAGAAAAAGAATCCTATTAAGGAATAGAAAGATATTTATAGAACTAGGTAAAGGTAACAAATAAAAGAAGAAATAGAAGATAAAAGAAATAAAGTAAAGCAAGAAATTATATGGAGAAAAAAACCAAAAAGGAAGTAAAAACAGAAAAAAATGAAAAAAGGAGAAAAAAGAAAAAAGACAAAGGGGAATTCTTCAAATTCTAGCAAACTAAGACTCAGGAAATAAAAAAAAATGGGTACCAAAACAAAAAAAATATTTCTCTGTATTTTTAAATTAGTGGTTTCCTTCCAGGATCCACAGTTTTGGAGTCCAATGAGTCCAGACCTGACAGCGTATGGCTTTGTGAGTTACTTTTCCATTCTGGAGGCCTCTCTGTTTACTCCAGGCTGTGGCATTGTCCACACCATGCCGCATCCTTGCTTCTGTGAGTCTTTAGGGAAGGCAGTTGGACTTCAGATCTGATGTAGGCAGCAGGGCAAGAGTCCAAGTCCTTAACACTTCCACTTTCAGTCTCCTTGGAGCAAAACTCTACACTGTTTTATAGCAGCTTGGGCTCCCCTTGGAGTCTGTGCCACCAGCCCAGTATGCTGCCATTTCTCCCTGGATCTTCCAGCGCTGGGTGCTTACCTTGCTTCTGCCAAGCCAGGTTCCTCTGCATGAGCTGGGAATAGAGTCCCAGTGAGCTGGGAATAGATCCACAATGAAGACTTTTCTGCATTGTGGATCATCTCTCCACCTTCTCCGCAGCTTTGAATTCTCCTTGTCAGTTCCTTCTTGATTCCCCATGATCTACTTCTCCTTTTTTCTTTTCAAGTTATTTTTCAGTGTCTGGTTCCCAGATATCGGAACCACACCACCATTTGGGGGAAAGCCTAAAGGAGTTCTTCTTGAGGATTTCCCTTAGCACAATTATTTCCCTGGTCTTTTGTCTTTGTTTCACTGAGTTTTTAAAAGAAAATAAAAGATACTTTATTCATTGTGTCATATCATGCTTGTTATGGTTTAGATTTAAAATGCTGCCCCATTTGTTCAGAGGTGGGGCTTTTGAAGGGTGATTGGATCATGGATACACTAAACTCCTCGGTGGAGTAAATCGTTGATGAGTTTATAGCTGAATATGCTGTTAAGAGGCAGGGCCTGGTTAGAGAAGGTGTCACTTGGGGCACAGCACGGAAGGTTACATTCTTATCCCCACCCAGCCTTCTCCCGTCTCTCTGTCTCTCTGTCTCTGTCTCTGTCTCTGTCTCTCTCTGTCTTGTTCATCCTCTGCTTCTAGCCACCATGAGGTGAGCAGCTTTCATTTGCTGTGCCCTTTGCCATAATGTTTGTGCCTCCAAACCTCCTACCATGAACTGAAACCTCTGAATCCAGGAGCCCAAATGAATCTCTCCCCCTTTAAGGTACAAGTGTCAGGTAATTTGTATCAAGAAAACAAAGCTGATTAATGTATTGTTTGAGAACATTTGACTATAATCTTATATTTGAAAAATCTCTAGCAAGTTTACTGTCACGTCAAACTCACTTTGAGAATCTTTAGACATCATTTCACTCTCTTCAGGCACTGCATGTAGCTGTGAGAAGTTTGAAGCCTGTCTGACATTTTTCCCTTTGTTCTTGTGGTTATTCTTTATTTCTGAGGTTTAATAATTTAACTAAGGTGTGTCTCTGTATCTATTGTTATTTACTTATTTTGATTATTTTTCATCAGTGTTTAATAACTGTGGTATCTTTATGTCCGTCATTCTGGAATAATTATTCACAGCATATATAATGTACTATTTTAATTTGTGATTTTTTTCTTTATTTTCAGAGTCAATTTTTTTGTATTACAGCACAGAATTTTTTAAACCTTATGAGCTTCGATTATCCTAATGTTTGATAATCCTTGTCCTTTACATCTGTCATTGTTTGTAGATTTAATGTTTATCTTATTTACTCCTCATTTATTGTGATCACATCAAGTTTCCTTCATTTTTTTTTGTATTTTTCAGCTGTGTATATTCCATTTAATTCAGCTATTTCTAATTTACTTATTAGATTTGTAATATGTTTTAATTCAGAATTTGTTTCCTTAGCTCTCTTAAGTTGCTTGTTATTTCATTCTGTTCTGTTACATTTTTATTAAGTTATTCTATAGAATAAAACCCAGGAGGAACTCTGTTCTTTGGGTTACTTAGTCTATACACTTTCATTTTTCTCTCTTTCTCCCTGGAAATACAATAAGCCCCAGTGATCTTCTTGCTTCTGCTAAAGCCCCATCGTTGGTGGACAGGCTTCTATTCACTGGAGTTTTCCTTGGCTTTTCCTAGATCTGACTACTCACTCATTGTTTTATGCTATACTTCCTTAAGTTGTAGGGTATTTCAAGAATTTTCAGGAATCTATGGACTCAATTATTTTCCTACATTATGATTTTTAAAGACTTATAAAGACCTATTATTGATCACACCAGAAAATTTTGTGGCTACTATTCAGTGGCTACCATTTTGAAATCCTATGGGAAAATGTTTCATTCCTTTCTTTCTTTGCTTGCTGCTGGTGACTTATTTTGTTGAATACTTGAGAAGAAAGATTCTGTGTTTTTCCACATTTAGATTATGCTACCCATAAATTACCATTATATTTATAATAATGCTAGAAGGGTATTAAAATAAAAAATTTAAGATTATCTTTAGTTTCTCATCAACTCTTCAAATGTGCTTTCTGCGTGTTTTAAAATCTGCCTGTGTAAATGAGTTTAGTAAAAGTGACCTTTGTAGTGTAGATTCTTATTTGAAAATAGACTGAGATGAACATAGAGAGAGAGAATAAGGTTGCACCATACTCTCTTTCATTTTATGAACTTCACCTTCCTGAACTATTCTGAAGCTGACTTCACAGAAGGCTTTAGGCAATGTTTAGATTTGCTTATTTGATTTTGCTTTTTCACTGTATTGATCCTAGCTAACATTTATCTTCTTTTGGTGGAGAAATTTTGAAGATGTTTCATTCAAAGTTTTCTTTTTGTTTTTGAGTGTTGCTGTGAGACAGAGCAACATAAAATCATTGCCTAGAGTTTTCGCCACATAAGAAACATTGAAATTTAAGTCCATTCATGTTTCTATACCAGTGAAATCCATTTGATAAACATACATATTGAACTGATATGATGCATCTAAATATGTCATTTCCCTTAAGATTATTGATTTCTCCTTAAACCTCATTGTCAAAGTCATCAACAACAGCCTAAAGGACAAGACAAAGTCTACAGTTGTTTTGGGTGATTTTTGACATGTTCTGGTTCAAAGTGTTGGATTTTTAAGTTAGTGCTTCAGACTTTCAGATTTTTGTCTATCCAAGTTTTGAGTTTCAGATAAAATTTCACAATGTTACACTTTGGAAAGACAAAAGCATTCCAGAATTTTTTGGAACCTTATATTATTGAAGAATTTATTTCGACAGGATGTGGGGGTTGACTTTGGCTTTCTTTGACAATTAAAACTATTTGGTATGGTTGAAATAAGAGAAGATATTGAAATGATTTGGAAGAGCTGAACTTCTGATGAGTGATCAGAAGTAAACAACAACAGCAAAACTCTTTGGGGGTCAAAAGATGATGAAGTTTTTTTATTATGAATATGAAGTGAGACATGGGTCACTTCTTTTTAAAGGCTCCACAGAAATCCTTAATTATTAGGTTTTTTCCTTCCCTACACCAGTGGATTTCTTTATAGTCTGTGTAAATCCTCCTTTCTTGTTTTTGGCTGAGACTTTTTCCTTCAGCACAAACATTCCTTTCCTCTTAACCTCTTCTGTGGTACTAAATGCACAGAAGTCTCCTAAGTGGTAACAAGGTAGCTAGGACTATCCATGTGCTACTTCATGCTCTGTTTGAATGGTTTGTCCATCAGGGTCTCCCAGAGAAATGGAAGCAGTAGGATGTTCATGGCCTTGATACCGCTGTTCTCTGTGTTTCCTATCTCCACATAGATGCATGCTATCTTTCATTGGTGTTCATGGAGGATGGGTTCCAGGATGCCCATGGACACAAAAATCTACATCTGCTCAAGTCTGTTACATAAAACAGCATAATATTTGTCTGTACCCAACACATATCCTCCTGTACACTTTAAGTGATCTCTAGATTACTTGTAATATCTCATATAATGTACTGCTATGTAAGTGTTTGAAGGTAATGATGATAAAGAAAAGCATCTGTACATGTTTAGTCCAGATGTAACCAACACCTCAACTACACAGAACACAAACAAGACCCCAGGTGAATAGTACTCAAATAACAGTGGTAGAGACAGACTGAGCATCTGCAAAGTAGTGGGACACTGCGACAGGTGTGCCTACATGTCAGTTCAGTTGTATGGATTCAGCATAGTACCCAGAATGCAGCAAATTCAAGTTTGGCTTTTTCGGGAATTTCTGGAAATTTTTCCTGATTATTTTAAATTTGTGGTTGATTGAATCAGCAGATATTTATGTGCTGTCTCATAGATAGTGTGTGTATTATGTGTGAATACAGATATGTGTGCATTGTATATAAGCATGGGACTATCTATCTATATATCTGTAAGTAATTAGTTCACGTGATTGCCTGGTGTGGCTGGGTAAACTCAAAATTGGTAGGCATGCCGGCAAATTTTCAGACAGAAGTTGTTGCTAAAGTTTAGCAGAATGTCTTCTTTCTAGAGAGGCTTTAATTTTGCTTTTAAGGACTTTCAACTGGTTTTTCTTAAAGTTATCTGGTTTACTTAAAGTCATCTGATCATAGATACTGTCTCTATAAAATACTTTCACAGCAATACCTAGACTAGTATTGGGTGGGATACCTGGGTGGGTGACCTGTCTAAGTGGACACATAACTCTAACTACCACAAATAGAGATGAGAGGATGAAAAGGAGAAAACGAAGAAGTATGACAAGAGGCAAAATCTTGGAAAATTATTCCTTGGCCTAATGGATTAATAATGTTCTCCTCCTCTATATATATCATCTATGATGAGAACAGTCTTGCTACATAATTCAGCAAGTGAATTTCCTGAAAACCTTCTATGTGCAAGTGTTCTGTGGGCAGCACTGCACTCCTGGTCTTCCTGGAGGGGATTCATAATACATGCCACCATATTGAAAACTCTGGGAAGTCAAACAGGAAAGAAACCCGTTTATATTTTTTTTACAACAGACTCTTTCTTTCAAATTTATTTGACTGTGAAATACCTATGTAACACCTTTCAACAGAACATGCTTAGGAGAAGGCTGTCTTAATCATCCCTCCTTGAAGTAATAAATTCAGTTCATATGAATGGCAGTGAGATTTCACTAATAATACAAAAAGAATAATACTTTCAATCACTGTGGCACATTAGGACTTCCTGCTTTCCCAGTGCTTATGAAAATATGACATTCATCAACATAGGAAAGTTGAACTCTATAACTTCTGTGCACATGACAAAGCCTTTTAAGAAATAAAGGAGTTAAGACTAGGAAAGGAAGAAGTTAAATTATCTTCATTTGCAATGACATGATTCTCTACATAGAAGACCCCAAAAATTCTACCAAAAGATTAATAGAGTTAATAAGCAAATTCAGCAGCACAGCTGGATACAAAGTCAGCACTTAAAAATCAATAGCATTCCTGTATACAAACAATAGACTTACTCAGAGAGAAACTATACAAATAGCACCTTTCACAATAGCATCCAAAAAATAAAATACTTAGGAATCAAGGTAAGAAAAATTATAAAAGACCTATATATTGAAAATTATAGTACTCTGTAAAAGATTGAAGAGGATATCAGAAAATGGGAAGATATCCCTTTCTCTTGGATAGAAACAACCAGCATTGTGAAAATGGAATACTCCCAAACTGTTATACAGATTTAATGTAATTCCAGTCAAAATTCCATTAGCATACCTCACAGATCTAGAGAAAACATTCCTAGAATTCATTTGAAAGAAGAAGAAACCTAGAATAGCAAGGGAAATCTGGGGCAACAAAGATAGGACAGGAGACATCACAATTCAAAGCATGAAACTATACTACAAAGCTACTGTGATAAAAGCAGCATGATGCTGGCAAAAACAAAAAACAAAAAGCAAAACACAAAGAACAAAACAGACCCAAGTATCAGTGGAACAGATTAGAAGATGCAGACACAATTACAAAGATACTCAACCATCTTATCTTTGACAAAGGGGCCAAACACATCCACTGCAAGAAAGATAGCCTCTGAAATAGCGCTGGAAAAATTGGCTTTCCACATGAAGAAAACTAAAACTAGATACATGTCTGTCACATGTGCTAAACTAAAGAAAAAACAGATCAAAAATTTAAATATTAAAACAGAAACACTAAATCTAGTGGAAGACAAGGTAGATAGAAATTATGAAGACAGAGGAGTAGTTGAAGAGTTCATGAACAAAACACAAACTGCACTGGAAGTACCTCAAAGAATCAACAACTAGGATCTCATCTTGTTAAAAAGTTTTTGCACATCAAAAGAAATCACCAAGAGAGTGAAAAGAAAACCCACAGAATGGGAAAAAATTTTAGCCAACTGTCCCTCAGACTAAGGACCTCTATCTAGAATATGCAAAGAATTGAAAAAAATCAAGGCCCCAAATCAAATACCCAATCCAAATATGGGCATCTGAGATGAATATGCACTTCTCAGATGAAGAATTACAAATGGCAAATAAGTATATGAAAAAATGTTCAGCATCACTGGTCATTCGAGAAATGCAAACTAAAACAACATTGAGATTCCATCTCACCCAGAAAGCATGGCAAGAAATCAACAACAACAAATGCTGGCAGGGTTGTGGGGAAAAAGGAACTCTTCTCCAGTGTTTGTGAAAGTATAGACTGGTAAAACCACTGTGGAAATCAGTATTGAGATTCCTCAGAAAACTTGGCTTAGAGGTCCCATTCAATTTAGCTATTCCCCTTCTCGGTATTTTCCTAAAACAATTGCAAACATCATGATACCGTGACCTATGTGCACCCATGTTTATAGTAGCACAATTGGTAATAGCTAAATCTTGGGACCAACCCAAATGCTCATAAACTGAGGAGTGAATAAAAAATGTGATATTTTTATACAACAAAGTACTACTCAGCTATAAAGAAGGATAAACTTGAGGCTTTTACAGGTAAATAAATGCAACTTGAGACCATACTCATAAGTATGAGACCAGACTCATATGTAAATATCATGTTGTCCACCGATTATAAAAACTGACACAGTAAATAAGACCCAAAATGTACAATAGATATTATGAAAGTTAAAGGGAAAGAAACTGCTCAAAAGGAAAGAAAAAGATATGGAAAGAGAAAAGAAAGAAGGGAAAAGATTATAAACACACACACATAAGATAGATAACTATACTACTGTATTCTGCTAGTTGATCAAAAAGGACAGTTTGTGCTTTCCTAATTCAATTGATTGGTCATTCATTTCATGCCTGTATTTTGCAATCTGAACAACTACTTTGAAGATAATAATATGCAATATCTTAACCAGTGTTAATCTCCATTCTGTATCATTGCTTTTATTCTTTTATGATAAAGAGAAATAAAGAAGTCAAAACTATTTTGCCAAAACTTTGAGGAAATTAACCTCTAGAAAACGCTTTACATATTACTTGATATATCGCCAAGTATACTTGGACTGATTAGAACCCTTTGGAAGCTTGATCTTGCATACTTAGGAGCTGGGACCTAAGGCAGCAGGCAGTGGTCATGCCAGGGCCTGGGTTACTGATCTAATCCAACCACAAATTCCTCGCCTCATCGTTGAGTGTCTAACTGGGAACTAGGGCATGCTGTGTGTGTGTGTGTGTGTGTGTGTGTGTGTGTGTGTGTGTGTGTGTATGTATGTGTATGGGGGTGGGATACTCATGAGAATTAAGAGTTAATAGTTTGAGTTAAAGGACTTTTTGTGAGGAGTTCTTTTCTAACAGATTCCATAATAATGTTTAATTCTGCATGTCAATTTCACTGGGTCATGCTCAGCTATTTGATTAAATGTTATTTTGGGTGTGTCTGTTTGTGAGAGTATCTCTGGATGATGGTAATACTTCAGTTGGTAGACTGAAAAAAGCAGGCAGTTCTCCCCAGTGTAGGGAGACATCAAATGCATTGAAAGCATGAATAGAACTAAATAGAATTCACTGTATTCAAGTTAGCACGTCATTTCTTTCCTCCCTTTGGACTTGAGCTTGAACTTGGAGTATAATTTATACCATCAGCACTCCTAGTTCTCAGTCTTCAGACATAGACAAAAACTTCCACCAGGGCTTTGGACTTGGACTGGAAATACTCCATCATTATACTGTATATCCTAGTCTCCAAGACCAGATTTTGGGACATCCAAGTCTCTGTGACTGTGAGAGTCAATGCATGTGTATACCTCTTACAAATTCTGTTTTTCTGGAGAACCAAGACTAAAACAACTTCTGAAGCAGCAGTGCCTTCAAGAACACCAGGGTTATGGACTTCTGGGAGAACATGGCGGATAGATAACAGCAGCTATGGAGGCTCTCTGAGATAGCAAGCTTAGAATCCAGGAATGGTGCAGTGTGAGGGGTCCTAAGCAAGGGGAGATATACCCTGCTGACCCAGGAACGAACTAAGCTGAGAGAAACCAACTGGAAATGCAGTCCTGGTGCCATAACTGGAACAGATAAAATCTCAGCATGGAAGCTGGAACCCACACCTCTGGAAGCTGTGATTTGAATTTCCTGCTGCCACCGCTGCGTCTGAACTGGCACAGCAGGGAGAGAGACACATGAAAGCTCTGAGAGCAGGAATCAGCAAATGGAGTTGAGAGTGGGACTGGTGGGGAGCCCTGCATCCACCTGTGGTGAGTGAGAGGAATGGGGACCAGGCAGACAAGCCGGAACAGGATGCTTCATTGACTTTAGTCGCATATTTCCCTCTCAAGTGGGATTGGTGGGAAGTGGTTGGCCTGGGTGACGCTGTGGACTAAGACCCAGTAGGCTAGCCCAAAACAGGTCCCAGTGCCTGGCGGTACACCCTAGCAGTGAAGTCTTCAGTAGGTTGACCTGGAGGGATGGGCCCAGCAGAGGCTGCCCAGGTCTGTGTCTCCCTAATGCACTGCAGTGGTGGTGGGGGGAACACTTAGCCGGCACAATTAAAACAAACTGTAACCAACAAAGAAAAAAACTGGGCCTCCTATACACGCTTGTATGGAAGGAACAAAAAGTATGGGAAGAGGGAGCAACAAGAAAGGGTCCTCAGTCCCCAATCCTGAGAATAATGATCCAGGAAAGGTAAATACAAAGGAGAATGAGGACAGAAAACATGCAATATCAGACATGGCACCAATAGACATCTCCGGAGCCTCATAGATGAGTTCAAAAGTGAAGTATTTAATGAAATAAAGCAAGATATAAATAGACTAGTTAGAGAAATGTTAAGCACTGCCCAAGAAAAAACAGATGGTGGAATGGAAGAACAGAAAAAAGGGGAGAATTGTTTGATGGAGAAAATAGAGAAAACATAGAATACATGAAGCAGGTTCAAAGAGATTACCAGGAAACTAAAAACTCTATTGAAAACTGGCATAACAGCTTGAAAGAAACTAAGGATAGATTATCTGAACTGGAGGACAGATTTGTAATGTGGAAGCATGAAATGAAAAACCTCTTAAAAATAACAAAGAAACAAACAGCAATAATACAAAGGCTAGAAGATAATAAGAAGATCTATAACTTAAGACTTAAGAACATAAAAGAAGAAGTACAGACACAAACAAATGAACTACAAAAGCTATTCACAGAAATAATCCAGGAGAATTTCCCTAATTTAGCAAAAGGTAAAGATACTCAGATGTGTGAGGCATACAGGACCCCAGCCACCTACAACCCAAACAGAGCTACACCCAGGCATATAATAATCAAAATTCCAGAAATCCAATATAAAAACAGAATATTAAAAGCCGTCAGAGACAAGAAACAGATCACTTACAAGGGAACACCCATCAGAATTACAGAAGACTTCTTGGCACAAATAATCAAATCATGAAGAGCCTGGGGGGAAATAATTCAACCTTTGAAAGATAATAACCTCCAGCCAAGATTGACATATACTGCACAACTGTCCCTAGAAATTGATGGAAAAGCAAGGTGCTTCCAGGATAAAGAGGAACTAGGGGAATTTACAACCACCAATGCAACTCTACAGAGAATACTGCAGGATATTCTAAAAAAGAAAAATACCAAGATTCCAGAAACAGTGGCAGAGAGGCCACAATGAATGAAGCAGAAAGCGAAATGAAGAAGACAAACTGACAAATAATGACAGAAAAAGAGCTCAACAGAAATGAGGCAGAGAAGGTTGGATGGTAGGAACAGCTATTTTGGAGAAAACAAGACATCATAATAGCTAGTGCTGATTTAGTATCATCTTGTTTTGAAGTTCCATCAAACTTTTATTCTTTTGTCTCCATCGGTCTTAACAGGTTGTGTCTTGTTGGATTTTATTATATGTGATAATATAAACAAAACTTTTATAGACAAGGAGATTATACAGAAACCATTGTTCATTTTCTGATAGTTGGTTCTAAATACCCTGTAATACTGTCATTCTCTTGAATGGTTTTACATTGTCTTGATATGCTTGATGCTATGATATATGAAGTTAACTTCAAAGATTTCAAGGAAAGAGACACTATGGTAACTACTTTTATGTCAGGATATCTTGTCGTGAAACACTATTTTGCTTAAATGGTTATGTTTTGACTTGCGCTGTTTTGTTGTTATGTACTCTTTTATCTCAATCTCCTTTTTAAATTATTTACTTTTTTATTGTTATCTTTTTAATTAAGGGAAAATAAATAAAAATAGCAGGATATATTATAGTAACCCACTTTTATTTCCTATTAACTTGATTTGAAATCCTGTATTGCCCTCACCATCTTGTTTTGACTGAGTTTCCCCTATTCTGCTTTGCTTGATAGTACTAAGTTTGAAAGTCTAGGCAACAACTGTGAAGACAAGAAGTTTCACTGTGATGCCCACTCTGGTTTGACTATTATCTTCTTTTGAAGTCCTCTAATGTCTCCAATGTTTTGGTTTTATTCTTTAGTGTTTTGTTCAATTTCGTTATAATTGATGATATAGGCAATTCTTTTTAAGATAGCAAGAGACAGTATGGTAACCCTTGTTGATCACCTTGTATTTTGTTTTTATATTATGTATTATGTCCATCCTTTTGATTTGACTGACTCTGTTCTGTTATGTCACATTTGGATTTACTCTCTTCAAAAAAAAGTAATAAGAACTGTGGGAGTAATAAAACCCAAAATGTGTAATTGTCATTGTACAAAAGAGAGGAAAAGAAAGTGCTCTAAAGGATATAACTGCATGTATATTTAAGTGTATAAGATAGATAACCATATTCCTGAGTTTTGTTGTACCACTGAACAGAACTGTTTGCATGTGCACTTTATATGCTTTAATTTTGTAACTTGAAGAAGTGTTTCTTTTTCTTTTTCTTTTTTTATCGGTACCAGGGATTGAACTCATGACCACACGCTTGCAAGGCAGGCGCTTATGCCACTGAGCTAAATCCCCAGCCCCAGAACAACTATTTCTAAGATGAAAATATGTAATCTATTAGCTAGTGATTTCCTACTATTTATTTTTTCTGAAATTTTGTATAACTTGTACCCTTTTTCTGTTTTTTTTCTCCTTAAATAAAATTAAAAAAAAAATTTGTTACAAAGGGTGAAAAAAAAAAGAACAGGGTTATTATTCTTCCTTACATGTTACAGTCAGTTGTTAGATCAGAACTGGATTCCAAGGTAAAGTGATTCATGTCCAATAACTCAATGCCATGTTTTTATTCCAACCAGGAAGCAGAAGGGAATGTACCAGAATGGGCATGTTTTTTCTCTTTAAAGCTAAAACTCAAAAGCTTCATATATTACCAAAATATCTGCTACTGGCCAGAACTTAATTATGTGGCCATATAGAACTTTAAGGAGAAGAAAGTTTAAAGCCTATTTATGGTGAACTGTAAAACCCTCCAAAAAAGAGAATCAAAGTTCTCGGTATTTGGGAGGTGGGAGAGTGGGTCTGGGTGGAACAACTAATACTCTGTCCTACAGAATTTTATAAAATGCATAAAAATGTTATGAAGCTCTTGGCTAATTTTAAGCAAGGGTGCTGTATATGGCAGGGATTTTATCCCAGTGATCAAACTAAGGATTTGGGATTCCATGAACTGAAGACCACAAAAACACTTATACCTCTGAAAGGATAGGAAGCATCCGAAGATACTAAACATTTGAGGTTGATATTCGTTTTTTAAAAAATTATTTTGAAGGTAGTAAAATACAACAGAACAAGACAGAACATAGCCAATTGAGACAGTGTAGTGAAATTGGTACAGAACGTCAGAACAGGTTACTGGGATAACAGTAATAGGTGCCATAGTATACCTTGTTATCTTCATAATAGTTGTTCTTTCAATCAGGTATAGCAAATCAAACCAAATATAGCACATTATAGAACTAATCAAAAGAGAATATTGCATAGAGTGATACAATTAGTCAGAACAAAGCAAAACAGTGATAACAATATTTGCCTTCAAAGAGATGGTAGAAGGGAATCCCCTCTATTTGCTAAATTGCATATAGTCATCCTCCCAAGAGATGCTCAGACCTCTAGCTCCCATTTGTTAATGGGTGGGGAGAAGGGCAGGCAAATGGAATGTTTGATTCTCAACCTGTGCGCTGGTAGGTTCGTGGCTGCTTACCAGGGAGTCGAGCTGGTTGCTTGGTTTTCCAATGCTTTAAGTTCCAACATGGTACAGATCTTGGGTGGCTGCTGCTTGCCTGAGTCATGGCTGCTTACCAGGGAGGTGGGCTGGTTGCTTGGTTTCCCAGCACCCTAAGTTCCAATATGGCGTGGATCTCGGGAGACCGAGGTTGATATTCTTATTTCCAAAGTACTCCCAAAACTTTTATTTCTAGCAGCAACTTAACTTTTTGCATTATAATTACTCCTGAGTGTGGATGTGTCTGCCTTACTAATTATAATGTGCTCCTTTTGGGTGGGAATACTGCTGAGTCTGACTCATGGTAGGTATTCAGTAAACACTGCAGGAACCATGTGGGGGACTGTCATCTGAAAGAGTTGATTTGTAGGATGTTCTTGACACCCACTGGCGTTTTCTCTTCCACCTCTCAACTACCCTGAACTCTGACCTTTTCCTGTGAATTAATTGGACGCTCAGGGAATGAGTCCACATAAAAGCAAGGAACTGTGTTGCAGTCACTAATTTCACTTCTGCAATATTTTACTCCTTGTCACACCACAAAGTCCTTCTCAGTCACAAGAAATTGATTTACCTCCTAATGGGGTGGTAGTGGTGGCCAGATGCTGGGGAGAACATATAATAGAGGCTATTTTTGGACAACATTCTCTGCCACCCCAGAAATTGGACTGAGAAGATTCCAGGCTTCACTGAGGACTTCTGGCAGGTTGATGCCAATACCACGTTCCTCTCCTTTCAGAGGAATCCAAGAAGAGCCAGGACCTTTGGAAGAATCCCTGAGAACCTGACAAGCATTGTGAAGTACTGGAAATCCCCGGTGGCCTGGGAATCAAGAGGCCTGTGATCTAATTATTGTGTGATATGGGACACAAGATCATTTGAGCTTTAGTTTCTCCTGGTAGATGGTTTGATTAGATCAGTTGTCTTCCAATCCTTAATAAGAAGGAATTATCTTCTTTCATGTAAATTTGCATTATTTTTAAACAAATGTTTAGGTGGAACCCAATAGTATCCTAGGAATGTAGAGGGATCTGTGTGCTCATTGACTCTGCCCCATTCCCTTGCCTGTGAATGTTCTTCACAACCCCTGGAGAGCCGTGGTGCACATTTAGAAAATCCTCAGCTCAGGTGGTTTGCTAAGGCTCTTCAAGATGTTACTGAGTGAGAAGAGGAAGAATACCACTGAGTCTCCCATTTCCCTCCCCAGGGTGTTTTCTGCAAGACTCTCACCTCCTAGCTCTCAGCCCTCTGACACCAACCTTTCTGCTAGATGTTCCAGCTGAGCCAAAGTCCTGCCAACCTCTGGTGAGAACAGTGTTTAAGGAGCAGTCAAACCTACCTGTAACAGTTTGAACTTGGACCCTTCTCGCTTCCTTGACATTTGTAGCAGACCGGTGTAGAGAAATAAAGGTTTCTCACTGGTCACCAGAGTCACAGCTGAAACACCTGCAACAAAATAGAGATTAACAGGAGAAAGGCACACAGATTTATTTACTATGTTTTATTTGACATGGGAGCCATTCAGGAATGAAGACCCAAAGAAAGAGGGAAAGCTGTATTTTATGAGTAGTCGGTAAAAGTGTGACTGGAGGACAAACCGGTGAGGTCTGATGGTCACATACTGCAGGAACGCAGCTAGACTGAGTATTCAGATTCTTTTTGGTGTTTGTGTCTTGGAGGATAAGAGATTTCTTGTTCTTTAAAAACAGGGAGGATCATCCCGTAATAAGAACCTATTCAGGGGGTAAGGATAGCTAGATTTATAGCCTGCTTTAGGGGAGAAGGGACAAGAGGATTTTTTTCTAATTTCTATGGCCTGCTTCTTTGCATTAATTTTATTTTTGGGGGTGCTGGATATTGAACCCAAGTGCATGCTAAGCATGTGCTCTACTACTGAACTACCCCTCTCCTGGCTTCTTGCTATTTTAAGTGCTGTATTTTGGGGTGTTTCCCGAACCCCATTACTAGCTTGGTCTGGGGAGGAGCTGAGGATCTAAGCAGAAAGGCCAGAGGCTTCAGGAGATGCTGGTCTCCACAGCTCCACCTTGCCAAGTGGCTGGGGTCCCCCACTGCAGAGGATAGGTGCGCCTGTGTGCTCCCGAAGTCCAGTCCCCTCTCTGAAGCGCCCATCCACTTTTTCAACCCTTCTTCCTGGCTGTTTCTTCCTCACTCCCTCTTCCCAGCCCACTCCCACCCCCACTCTTTTCTCGCCCACATTTTCTGCTCCCTATCTTTGTCTCTCCATCCCTTTCGTTCTCTCTTAAAAAAAAAATCAATCCACAGAGCGATTAGATTTGCAAATGAGCGGGCAGGAAACTGGGAACAAAGAGAACGGGAGCCAAAGAGGGAGCAGGTATAATTACTGTAATTAACTCGGCAGCAGGGACACAGCCCCTCCTAGAGGGCTGCGAGGTGCTACGGAGCACCGTAGGAGAGCTGGAGGGGAGGCTTCCTGAGCTAGCAAAGTAGACAGGGCCCGCCCCCGGGGTGGGGCGCTCTCTCGGGGTCCTCGCTGGGAGGTGTAGCCTGCAGCAGGCCACTGTGTGAAAATCCCTCTCCTCTCTCCTGGGCATCTCTTGCTCAGCATAGTGGGGCCAGAGAACAAAGTCCCCTCTTTCATGTCTAAGGAGCATTTAACTCTTTACCTGCTTTATGATATCCTGTTTTTCCTGGGCTCCAAAAATTACTAGAGAGTTTGAAAGAGGACCATGTCTCTGATCTCATGACACTGGCATACTGGTGTCCACAGACACGTCTTGGCATTTGAGACCTTCCGGGACACCTTTGCAATCTTATCTTTCACAATTGCCCCTTTGTTTTCCCCTCTAACCACATCCGATAGTGTATGGCACTATATGTCTGTCTGTCTGTCTGTCTGTCTATCTATCTATCTATCATCTATCTTTTTTCCTTCCAGTGTAAGGCATCCTTTTCTTCCTGTGTTGTACATACTAAGGGCCACCTGGTGAAATGCCGTCCACCTTTGTGTATATAAAACTGCTTCCACTTCTGTGCAGTCTGTAGAAGCCCAGGGCTCACATCTCTTTTATGATCCTTGACTCATTGCCATGGCTTGGAAACTAAATCCCCAAATTTTTATGTTGATGGTGGGGCCTTTGGGAGGTAAGTAAGACTGCAGGGTGTGATAAAAAAATACAGTGAATATTTAAATTAAATTAAAAAGTTGATTACAGTAAAAGATTACATTGCCATTAAACCTCCTCACTTGGAGTTTATCCCATCGTCCTTGCCACTGTTTGAAGCCGTTCTGGAGTCCTCTTTCGTGAGTGTCATCGGTTATGATTGGTGGCTGCCTAAGCTCCTGAATCAGTTAAAAATATTGACTTGTTCCATTTATCTACTAGTTTACCTTAGGTCATTGAAAAGTAAGTTTTGTGTTATTGTCTGTTTATTTTCTTTATGAGAATCTTTTCTGTCTTATATTCTGAGTAACTACTTTGAAGATAATACACAGTGTATTGACTACTATTATTCTCTTACTTCTGTTATGAAATTTTTTTTCTATAAAATTAAATAAAAATTTCATCATCGTTAGTCATTAGAGAAATGCAAATTAAAACCACACTGAGATTCCATCTCACTCCAGAAAGAATGGCCAGGATCAAGAAAACCAACAACAACAAATGCTGGAGCGGCTGTAGGGAAAAAGGAACTCTCCTGCACTGTTGGTGGGAGTGTAGACTGGTGCAGCCACTGTAGAGGTCAGTCTGGAGATTCCTCAAAAAGCTGGTATTGGAGGTCCCATTTTACCCAGCTATTCCACTCCTGGGCATATTCCCAGAAAAACTGAAAACATCACACCCCAGTGATATATGTGCACTCATGTTTATAGCAGCACAATTTGTAATAGCCAGATCTTGGAAACAACCTAAGAGTCCATCAACTGAGGAATGGATAAAAAAATTGTGGTATTTTTATACAATGGAGTACTACTCAGCTATAAACAATGATCACATTGAGATATTTACTAATAAATGGGTGCAACTTGAGACCATACTCATAAGTGAAATACACCAAATCACATGTATAAATACAGTATAGTCTCCCTAATATAAGAAATAGTAAGAATACATAAGAGTTTATGGTAATCATGATTCCCCATTACATTGTTTTGAAGCCTTATAATGATCACATTCATTGGTTGTAATGGGTTTGTTCTGATTTTTTGATTTTATTATCTGTGATGATATAAACAGCTAAGTTGAGGGAAACAAGTCATTATAATGGCCAGTACCGATATAATATCGTCTTACTCTGAAGTCCTACCATGCTCTTGCTCTTCTGTTTCCATTGGCTCTGTCATGTTTACCTTATTGGAATATATTGCGTGTGAAAGTATAAACAAATTTTCTACGGAAAATGAGATCATATAGTAGCCATTGTTTGTTTTCTGTTATTTGGTTCTGAATGCCTGTAACACTCTCATTCTCTTGAATAGTTTCATACTATTGTGCTATGTTTGATACTATTGTATATGAAGTTATACTCAACTATTTCAAAGAAAGAGACATTGTGGTAGTTACTGTTAATTACAGGTTGTCTTCTGGTGAAACACTGTGTTGCTTACATTGTTCTGATCTGCTTTGTTATGTCTTGTTTTGTCTTAAACTCTTTAAAATAAAAAAAAAGAAAAGCTGTTTACTTTTCATGGCCATTTTGACTTTGGGGAGGGGCTAGAAGTCCCGCAGTGTCACATCTAGTAAATAAGGAAACTGAGGACACACCAGAATGCTTTTACGAGCCTGCCTTTCTGTTGGATGACACTCCACAGCAGCGTTTCCCATAGCTTGGGTTGCTTCTGGTAAAGACATTCGCTGGCTTTAAAAGAAAAGAAAGAGCAATCTGAGTACACGGATTTCTTCATGCTTGTTGCGTGAGTCCCTCCACCATGTTTTGACACATTGAAAAGGCCCTGGAAAAATGCAGGACATTTGATACTGGACCTCCTGCTTCTAGACTGTAAGAAATAAATTTCTTTATGAAATTCCCACTCTGTAGTATCATCTTGGCAGTAGAAAATGTACTGAGACAGTCACTGTCCCCTTTCCCCAACTCTTATACTTTAGGGAAAGCCAACAGATCCTGGCTTTGGGTCCCTGAAAACAAGCTACTATTTGTGGGGTTCTGTAACAATCAGATTCCTTTAACTTGCCAGTAACAGAAACTCCAACTTGAGCTGGTATAAGCAATAAAAAATGTGTTGAAGAAACTGAAAAGCCTAAGGATATCAGGTACAGCTGGATCCAGGGACACAAACATTAACATCAAACCTCTTTCTGAGTGTGTTCCTCTATGAAATAGGAAAGCACAATAGTACTTCCTCATAGCACTGGATGGAATAAGCTCTCTCAGAACAGGACCTGGTGGGGAGTAAATGGTCTAAAAATTAATTATTATTCTCATTTTAACATTCCAACCTGGAATGTAATATTCTTCAGCGTCTGGTCCCATCAATTCTTCTGTAAAACTTCTCAAATTCATTTTTAAATTCCTTTCCATCCCTGCTTCTCATTTCTTAATTTGAGTTCTCATAATTTTAAGTATAACTCACTCTCACAGCCTTCTAATTGGTCTTTCTTGCTTATTTCATCTTCCAATCTGTTCTCCATACAAAAATCTTATCATATCTTTCCCCTGATTTACTTTTTAAATTGCATATATGTATGTATGTATTTATCAGCACTAGAGATTGAACCCAAGACCTTCAATTGAGTTACATCTTCAGACCTTTTAAAAAACTTTTTTATTTCATGAAAAAATAAAACAAAATTTCATGACAAAATAATAAGAGAATAACAGTAATTAATTCACTGTGTATTATTATATCTTCAAAGTAGTTATTCAGACACCAACCAAAAAGATTCTTGCAAACAAGAAACAGACAAATAATAAGTTTTTAAAATGTTGAGAGACAGAACCTTGCTCTGTCACTAAACTGCCCAGGCTGGGTTTGAACTTGTGATCCTCCTGCTTTGGCCTCCCAGAGTGCTGGGTTACAGGCATGCAGCACCATCCTGGCTTTTCTCTTGATTTCAGCCTTTCAGTGACATCTGCAGTGATCGCTGTGTGAACCCAACTCCTGGGCAGGATACACCACATGAGTTTCTCCTTGCCGATTTCTCATCCTCCTGTCTGTCCATTGCTTCCTCAGTTGAGCACGCCAGGCTATGTCTGGAATGCGCTTATTTCCTCTCTGCTCATTCTCCTTAGGATCCACTAAGCCTCAGCATAGGCACCACCTCCTTACACAGGATTCTTGGCTGGGCAGTCTACTCCCACCCACCGTGGCCCAGGTGCCTCACCAAAGCATCTAGGGAATATCTCCATTCTAGAGCTGTCACTGTGCATGGCTGTCACCTCCACCAGACTATACATTTCTTGAAGGCAGGAACCTAATGTTTTGGAATGTTTTCTGGTGACCCATCTAGACCTAGTACTTACTGAAGTAATCACCACTGACTATATCAGGCCTCTTCTAGTTGCAAGTGATAGAAACACACACGTTTCTATACTTCAGGTACTCCAATGACATCATTTGGACTGTCTCAAAGCTTTGCCATCTTAAAGCTCTGCCACAAAGCTCTGTTGTCTTCTCTCTTGGGTTTCATTCCTGAGCTGGGTCCCTTAACCCACCATCTGCAACTTCAGCCCGCTCAGCAGTTTCAGTACAAAGAAGCCATATCTTTTCCAATGTTTTCAGCAAAAATCTCAGCACCATTCTCACTAGACCAATTTACTTCCTGAGCTAAGGCATGAAATGTGGCCATGTGTCCATCCCTGGACCTGGAAACATGGATTCATTTACCCTGAAATGTCTAGGTGAGTGGACAGGATATTTCCCCAAAGAAAAATGGGGTGCTTTAAAAAAGTCAGAAACATGGGGAAAATGACTTCTTTTTTTACAGTAGGTGGGATCAAACTTACAACCTCGCGCTTGCCAGGCAGGTGCTTATGCTGCTGAGCTAAATCCCCAGTGAAAATGACATTTATATAGAAATGCCAGGTAATGCTGGTTCTTCTATAAACATTATAATTAATTTTCACAAGAACCCAAATAAAGGCCATTTCACTGATGAGAATATGGAGGCTTAGAGTGGCTGAGTGGACTTGGTTTCGTAGCTCATGTCTGACTTGATGATGTCCCCTTTGCAAAGTTTTATAGATTCAGTATAAACATAGTAAAGCAAACAAAATAAATGTAGAAAAAACAGGGCCAGGGATTTAGCTCAGTGGCATAAACGCTGGCTTGGCATATGCAAGGTTGTGAGTTTGATACCCAGTACCAAAAAAAAAAAAAAAAAAAAAAAAAAGAAGAAAACAAAAATGTGCAGAGAAAAAAAACATAGACTTCCAGCCCCTCGCTCCCTCTTCCCATCCCCAGTTGTCCCCTCAAGAGGCCCAAACTGAATGCTTTGTTGTACTGCACTACAACACTCCAGGGCTAATTGGTTCCAACTTCTGAGGGTTCTGCTCCGTGCCCCCTGGCAGTGTGAGGTTTTCCACTCTGGCTGGTGGGAACCTAAACTAGATCCATTGCTACATGGTATCCAGAGATTGCTCTTTCTGCATTCATGTGGTTCTCCCCCTCCCCCAGTTTTAGCAAGCTTCTCAGGGACGCATGGACCAGAACTCGGGGACACCTGCAGAGGGGACCCTTCAGCAAGTCGCTGGAGCTCTCCTGTGGACAGCAGTGTCTCCTCTCATACTCCACTGCCTTTTTGTCGCTTTGGCAGTCCTCAGCTGGTGCTGCTGTCTTAACTTGGGAAGACCACTGGCTTCTGCCCGGGTCCCCCTTCCTGCACAGTATCCTGGAAGTGACCCCCAGACAGTGTCAGAAGTTACTGTGTTTCCTTTCTGCCAGCAGTCAGTCCTGTGCTCTCTGATGCTCAGAGTCCTAAAACGATTGTTTCATTTCTGTATTTATCGAGCTGTTTTTCAAGACAGGCTGGTGCACACTATTAGTCCACCACAGCCAGAGATTATAAAACTACTTTTATTAGTCTTTTTTCCTTCCATACGCTGTCTGTGCATAAACAAGTATGTGCATCTCCTCTTCTTCCCATGAATGGTACCCTTTGCTACATCAGGATTTTCACCTTATTTTTGTCACTTAGTATCTATAGATTGTTCTGTGTAGATTCACCTCATTCTTTTAAAGGCAGAGCCTGCACTTTTAACCCCTACTCTATTCTGCCTCAGTGAACAACAATTGAGTTATTATTGGTTATAATTGATGTTCAGCAAATAGTTGAGGAGTGAATAAATTATGTTGAAACTGCATCCAGGTGGCTGGACTCTTGTGTTCTGAGGATGGAGGAAACAGACTCTGCATTGAGTTTGGGGTCCTTTGTGTTCCCTCCGTTCATTCCTCTCAGTTTTTCTCTCTTTCTGATCTGTGGTAGATTGAGGCCTAGTAATTGTTAAATCTCAGCTCTTGGCTCTTTTCTTTCATTTCATAAAAAAATCAATGTACACAACAAAAGCACACACACTGTATAAAAAAACAGCACAGCAGTTCAGGGAAGCACTATATGGTGACATAGAGCTGTGCCAGGATCCAGAAACCTAGAAAATACTGTCTTTGGATGAACGTAAGATTCACTTGTTTCTTGTGCAATTATTATATAATATCTGTATAGATTGAAGTGTTTCCTCCAAAACTCCTATCTTGAAGTCTTAGCCTCTTAACAGCCTGTCTGTATTCGAAGGGACAACCTTTGGGGAGGTAACCAAGGATAAGTGAGATTTAAAAAAAAAGCAGGTCTCTAATCTAGTAGGGCTGCATTATAAGAAAAGGAAGCCACACCAGGGAGTCTCACGCACAGGAAAGGCCGTGCAAGGACACAGTGAGATCACCTATACATGAGGGAGAGAAGCCTCAGGAGAAACTAAAAATGCTGACACTTTGATCTCGGACTTCCAGCTTCCAGCACAGTGAGAAACAAATGTGTCTTTGTTTTAAAGCCACACCGTGTGTGGTATTTTGTCATAACTTTATCAAACTAATACCCATCTTCCAAGTGATCGTTTTTGTCCTGGTAGCTTAATATCTAATTAAATCCGTTAAACGATGCTATCAAAGATGAGAACACAGAGATATTCACTGATTCATTTATAAAAGAAAAACACTGGAAATACCCTAAATTTTCCTAGCAAAATGATAGTTAATAAAAAATGAAGTATTAGTATGTTGTATGAACATGTCTCTTAATATTATATATATGATACTGGTTAACATGAACCCCAAATGCAAGTCATCCCCTTCATCGGACTTTAACTGACTGTCCCTTACTAAGCTTGGGAGGCTGACATCCAGTGTGAGATGCAGGTTTGCTTTTCAGCTCCTCTGCTAGTTCTCACAGCAGCTCCACAAAGTGGCTGTGTTTGCTGTCTTCCTGCAATACAACTAGTTCAAGGCCATATAATAACACACAAAGAAAGTGAAATTTCAGGTCAGATCCTTCTGACCCTGAGGCCTGTGCCATAGCTGCCCAAGAGCTATTGAAGTGTGCTCTGTGGAACTCTCTTTGCACTGGATGTTGTACGGGGAGTCCAGTTGTTGGTGCATTCCTTTGGAAAGTTCAGGTTTGGAGGAAGCAAGGCAGATTTTCACTGCAAAATTTCTCAGCCCCTTTGTGTCCTGCAATCATCAAAGAGGGGAAGAGAGGAGGCTGCACTGCCTGTGTCATCTTGAGGTGAGTGTGGACCCGGATGCTGTGGGTAGTACATGGTTAAGGCAAAAGGATCCCCTGATCTCTGGGGACATTTGCATTTCTGTTGTGATCTCAAGTAGGAGACAGTTCACACAGCAGTTTTTGATGTCTACCTGTGGCAGTAAGTAGATATATGTATGTGTAAATATATATTTTAAGTAGCTGATGGCTGTGTTGACATCTTGGAGTCAATTTGTAGAATCTCTGTCTGTAAACTGCCCAGAATCCCAGAAATTTAGAATGACAGTGAAAAGCACTTAAGGAAAAGAATTTAGGTCTGTCCCTTCATTTTACAAATAAAGAAATCAAACTGAATGGAGAGCTAGGTCAGGAGAACCTTGGCCTTCTGATTCTTCCTACAGTGCTCTTTCCTCCTGTGAATAAAAGAAACACTGTCTTTTCTAGATTTTCTGGCAGTCACTCTGCTTTCATTTCTCTATTTTTAGCTTGAATTTTTACTTTTTGTCCTCTCCTGATTGTTTTTGAGTTCACAGCATCATGGCTGTGGAAAGTGAATGAAATGCATAGGAAATGCCAGGAAGAGTCTAAAGTCATAGGGTTACCACTTCTGTCCACTCTGAGAGGGACAGTTATGCACAGCATACTTCAGACTTGTGGCTGAAAAGGTATGATATATGTCCCAGTTGAACTATGTCCCAGGTACTTTCTACTACTTTTTGTCTGATCAGTGTCACCTGTAACAGGTTTTCTTATGAGTAAAATGGGGGTCTTTGTTATTGTTAAGGGACTGTCTACCAGAGTTGCAGGTTGAATCAGAGATAGTGTTAGATAATGGGATATGGGGTACCAAAAAAAAAAAAAAACCAACCCTGGTACAATAGGAAAGATGTTTAGTTGCATGTTAAACAAAATATGTATTTTTGTGTACAGTTGTTCATATTCAAACACCACCTGAGAGTTGTATGTACATATATCCCCATACAGTATTGCAAAATCTATAAAATCATTGGCAATAGTAGTAACCATTGGGTAGGAAGTACCTCGGATCAAACTCATGACCTCATGCTTGCCAGGCAGGCATTTTTGCTGCTGAACTAAATCCCCAGCCCTAGGAGGTAGCATATTTGAAGGTCCTGACATCTAGTATGGAAGAGGACTAATTTTTCAACGTTTAACTTTTTATGCAAAATGCCAGTTAATGTATTTTGATCACATGAATGCATTTTTAAGTAATGTTTTAACTTCATGAGATGTAACCTACATATAAAAAGGAACTTATTTTAAATGTACAGCTCAGTGAACTTTGATGAATGGATATACCAATGTAACTATCACCAAAAGCACAATGTAGAACATTTCCATTGAGTTTCCCCAGTGTCCTTTGATTGGCAATCTTTTCCTCTCATGTTAAACAATCAGTGATCTGCTTTACATTACCTTACATTAGACTATCTTTCCAGCAGTTTTTATAAATAGTATTGTGTACTACATGCTTTTTGTTGAATGACTTATTTACTTGTGTGTTTTTGAGAGTTAACCATTTTATTGTCTATCAATAGATAATCTACTTTTACTGCTGAGTAGTATCTGATTAGAGGGATATAATACAATTTGTTTGCCTTTTGCTTTGTTTGACCTGTGGATTATATATAATTTTGAGTTACTATAAATGAAAGTTATCACAAAAAAGTAATGAAAATTTGTTCAGATGCCTTTGTATAGACGTATGTTTTCATGTTTCTTATATGAATAACTAGAGGATTTTTGAGTTATATGATAAGTGAATATTTAACTTTATAAGATATTGCCAAATTTTTCCAAAGGAATATCCTATTTTGCATTTCTACCAGTAAAGTATGAGAATTTCATTTGTTCCACATTCTTGCCAATACTTGGTATTGTTTCTCTTTTTAATTTTAACTATTCTAGTAGGTAGTGGTGGTATTTTTCTATGTTTAATTTACATGTATCCACAGATAGTGGTGATAAGCATATTTTCATTTGCATATTTAATTTTTTGAAGTGTATGTTCACAATTTTGCCTTACTAAAATAATTTTATTATTGAAGTATGAGAATAAGCTTTTGCTATATATTTATATGTATATTTTTATCTATGGCTTATCTTTTTTAAAAAGTGCTTTCTTTCAAACAATGGAAGATTTTAATTTTGAGCTAGTCCGATTTATTGATTTTTTTCTTTTAGAGTACATGCTTTCTTATATACTAAGAATTCTTTGCCTACACTAAGAGAGAAAAATTTTTCTCTTGCATTTTCTTCTAGAATTTTAATTTTAGCTATTACATTTAGGTCTGTGATCAATTTTAAGTTAATTGTTATGTATAATGTAAGGCAAGTTTCAGGATTTATTTTTTCTTTGTGGATATTTAGTTGTCCTAGCAACATTTGGTGAAAATATTTCCCCATCAGATTGTTTTGGTATTTTTGATGAAAATCAATTGGCCATATAAAAGTGCATTTATTTCTATCCTGTTCCACTGGTCTCTATGTCTATCCTGTGTCAATAGCACATTGTCCTTATTACTGTAGCTTTATGATAAATCTTGAAATAGTATAGTTCTTACTTTATTTTAGGATGTAGTGTAGGTGGTAGTCTAGTCCTCTAACTTTGTTTTTCCTTCTCAAAATTGTTTTGATTATTTTAAGTCCTAAGCATTTACATATAAATTTTATCAGTTTGTCAATTTCTGTTAAGACTGTTGGTATGGTGATTGAGATTACACTGACTTTCCCATTTTAGATAATATTTAGAAATATTAAGCATATCCATAAATGTGTATACCTTCATTTTTAGGTCTTTGACTTTTTCAGGGAATATCTTGTACTTTTCATGGTACTGATTTAGCATATATTTTGTTAAATTTATCCACAAGTGTTTTATGTTTTTTGATGCTATTGTAAGCAGTATTTTTGGTGGCCAGTCTCCAGAGCAGTGCTCAGTGATTCTTTCTGGTATTTGTGTTTTATTTGGTCTCTCTTGTTCCCCTACTACATGCGAAGGGTGGTCTGTATGACCAGGAGAACGTGGCACAAGTGATGCGATACAACTTGTGAGACTAAATGATAAGAGAGAGCAAGTCGTCCTTGCTCTTTCATGGATTGCCTGATCTTGAGGAGAGGGGAATGCTCTATTGGAAGGTCCATTGGTAAGAACTAAGGTTTTTATCAATGAGACCTTCACAAAAAAGATGTGGATGAGATTGAAAGTCCAATCCCAGCTGAACTTTCAGATGATGGCAATCCTGGAGGACACTGAAACACACCATTTAGCAAAGCTGCTCCCAGATCCCTGACTCTTGCAAATTACATGAGACAATGAGTGTTGTCTGATGCTGTTGCTTTTAGGTAGTTTATTTACTTAATTTTTTTTTGCTACAATAAGATCGGATCGAACTCACGACCTCACACTTGCCAGACAGGCACTTATGCTGCTGAGCTAAATCCCTGACCCCCAAGAAACTGATATATCTTTGAAAATTAATATATCTGCTAAATTTCAATTTCTAATTCTTTGTTTCTAGCATATAAAATTCATGTTTTTAGTATTAACTTTGTTTCCTTGCTAAAATCAGACAATTTTAAGATTTCTTAGAATTTTCTACATAGGCAATCATGTCATTGTGACAGACAGTTTTACTTCTTTGCAAATTTGGGTGCCTTTTGTATATTTTACTGCCCTGTGAGAGTGGTTAGGACTTTCAGTGTAACATGGAGTAAATTGGGAAGAACAGATATTCTTGTTCTTGATCTTATGTTTTCCCGTAAGTGTGATGCTGGTGATAAGTTTTCTAGAGATGTCACTTACCTGGTGGAGAAAGTATTTTTTCTAGTTCTTAACCTACTGAGATTTTAAAATTATGAATCTTTTTCTAATATGTTTTCCTTAATCTATTGAGATAGTCATATTTTTGTTTCTGCTACTATAGTAAATGTTAAATCAGCCTTGAATTCCTGGGCTATAGCCTATTTGATCATAATGTCTGAAGTTTTTGTAGAATAGTTGATAAATACTTTTCTCTGCTATTATCAAGGCATTTCTGCATTTCATTCGTCTGAGAAAGACCAGGAGACTCTCTCTCTGCTGGGTGTTGCCAGTGGTCACAGTGGCCCCATAGGGCCTGGGGCCTACATAACTGGGCTTTTGTGCTCCCACCAAGGCTTGCAGGGAAGATGATCAGATCAAGACATATAGGTGCCTTGGTAGATTGGTGACATTTTCCTGCTACCTTGGTTTAGTATAAACGTTTGAATCAAATGTTTGTTCAACTTTAATTTGGGGGAAAGCATTGAAAATTAGGATAGTAAATAGAGTGAAGCAGGGGGTCTGCTGGTGGAACCTCAACTTCTCTGTCATCTAACTTATTGACTCCTATCCAAGACAATCATGCCATGGATAACTGGCCCCACTGTTCGGAGGGGGGCAGCTGCTGTTGATACTAGAATATTCCTTCCAATCTAGGTTGCAAACAACAGAAATTTGAGCAGAAAAGAATTTTATTGAGGACCATTTTACAGAATCACCAGGATGCTGGAAAAGTAGAAAATATATGAGAAGCAAACAATAGTCATTTAGCACATCACTGAAGATGGTCATCCTTGAACATCCCTGAATTAATAAAGTCTTGATTCTGCAGTGGCTGGTGTTCCCCCTCTGGCATCTCTGCTTTCCCTGTCTTGACATAGCTTTCTATCAAGATTCAAGGTCTCATGTAGAAGCATCCAGTGGGTTAATGTTAGGTTTGTTTTTCAAGCTACTGAGCGCCAGGAGAGGGAATACCTACACTTTTGACTTTGTAGTGAGGTGCAGGCCATCTCCTAAAATAGGGAGAATATTTAGATAGTGACTACCCTAAAATGACAAATATTCATTGTGAAAGCATGGGAAGTGGAGTTCCCAGGATGGATAATGCCTGTCTCTTATGAGTGAGTTTTTGCTCTGGGAGAAGGGGATGGATTATGATGTGTGGCTTGTTACAAAGTGAGCAGGACTTTCTTGGACTTCTCTTGATTCTCTTACACGTGTCTATTGACCTTCCACTGTGAATTGAAGCAGCGAAAGGCACTCACCAAATACATCTCTTCAATCTTAGACCCCTCAGCTTCAGTTTCAGAGCCAATACAAAATTTTTATCTTTATAGACTACCTAGTTTTAGGTATTTTGTTGCTTTAACAGAAAACAGTCCAAGATACTCACTTATGAAGCTACAGTGAGTATCTATACATTAGGAGGAGGAAAAATGAGATTTAGGATCCTGATGGGAAAATTTTGTGGATGAGATGTTAGGAAAGAGGCTCCGTGGCTCTGCTGGGCCCCGGGAGGCTGCCAGTGTCTCAGGGCTGGAACCTCTCCTGCCTTCAAACTGCTGTGAATGTTGGAGTCTGAAAATAACTGGTGAGCAAAGTAAAATGTTGCAATCTGTCTCCCATTCTCTCCTCATCCTAATTTTTCATTCTCTCCTACCTGCATCCAATCTAGACTGGAACAATCAGATGACAAAAAAGCTCTACATTAAAACAAGAACACTGAGGTATTTATAGTAAGGAAGTGTGACTGCAAGAGCCAACTAGTAAAAATAGAAATCTGACAATCCATTCAGGAAGACTGTGGCCCAGTGCATTTAGGAATAATATAAATCAATTCAGATCTGGTTTTAAAACATGCTATCCCAGATTTGAATGGTTGACCTCTCATGAGAAATGCTGTGGATCTTTCCAATCAGGAGACATCAGGAGATGTATAGTATGTCCTAATTTTCCTCTAGGAAAACTGATCCAAATCCTCTAAACTATGTAATACATGAATTCCAGTAAAGCTTGCTGAGCCTATTGGGAGAGTTGGGGTTCTGAATTACATTTGGGCAATACTAACTCTCTGTCAATTTTCTGCTGATGTTCATTTAATTTTCTCATATGTGTGAATTCCTTAAGGGCATAAGAAATTGTACATCACTTGTTGAACATTTATGGTTTTATGATAGGACCTTGTCATGCTGCTATTTAGGCCACACCATAACCTTGATAGATAGTCTCAACGTTCCTGTGATAAAAACTGAAGCTCAGATAGAATTTTCTAAAAACCTCATTCTACAGCAGATTTGGACTCATAGTTAGAATTAGAGATAGATATCAAGCATTTCTGAAACTCTGTGGCGTTTTATTCTGAACTGGGTTCTAACATGCCCTCAACAAATATTTATTTAGGATCGAGTCTTTTCTTGATTATTTCTCTCTTGTTATTATCTCCTCTGTTGAGCACAACAGGATAATTGCACTGTTTATTTTATATATGCTTTGTTAGATCCTCCCTTATATCAGTTAGGGATGTATTAAGTTGCAAGGAAGAAAATTCAACCAATGTAGACGTTTCAATTTTTTTATTTTAAAGAAGATAAAACAGAATACAACCAATCAAAACAAACCGGTGTAAAAGATACAGGACTTCAAAACATTATGAAATCAACAATAACTACTATAATGCCTTTTGATGTCTTCAAAATAGCTGCAGATATAACTTTGGGTATAGTAAAAATCAAACAGAACATAATAGAATAAAAACAGTTAAAAAAGAATGCAATAAAAGACTTCAAAACAAGCCTATAGTAAATCCAAAATTGCTACCATAATATATCTTGCTATCTTTGAAATAGCTGCTCCTGCCATTGGATTTGACATAATCAAACAAAGCAAAGAGAATAAAACCCAACCCAAAAAAACCAATGGAAACGATATAGGACTTCCAAAACAAGACCTAGGGAATCAACAATGGTTGCAACCCTCAGAAGGAGATCCCCTCTAGATGCTACACTGTGTACTGCTATCCTCTGAACCTATGATCAGACCACTGGCCCTAGACCTGCAATGTCAGTGAAGCACCAAAGCACCACAAGCAGCCAATAGCATTTCACCTCCATAACTGTAATCACAGTCTGTGTTTCTTCAGATAAGCCTGTTGCTTACAGTGGGGTGGGATGGGGAGAGTGGGAGGTGTTGGTATTTCTGGTTTGCTAGCCTGCTTGCTGGAAGGGGTTGGGGTCTGTCTGTTCCAGTCAGGCAGTGGCCCATGTGTGGTGCTGATTCCAAGATTGGACTTGCTTGCTGGTGGTGGCTTTGTTCTCTCTACCCTGTTCTGCAAATGGTGCTGACTCATGGGCAGAGATTGGGGTCTGTGTGTTCTAGTCCAGTGGCAGCCCGCACAGGATGTTAGTTTCCAGATTGCTCAATGTAGAAGTTTTAAGAAATGCTGCATGAAAGCTAAATAATCCAGTTAAAAAATAAGCAAATCTCAATTGAAATTTTTCCAAAGAAGACATGTGAACAGTCAAAGACAGGAAAAGGTACTCAGCATCACCAGTCATCAGGGAAATGCAAATCAAAACCATAATGAGATATCACTTCAGTTTTATAGTTATTATAAAAAAGGTAAACAGGCATGGTGGCTCACGCCTGCAATCCAAACACTCGGGAGGCTGAGACAAGAGGATTGTTGTGAATTCAAGACCAGTCTAGGCTAGAAAGTGAGCTCAAGGGCAGCCTGAACTACATAGAGAGACCCCTGTCTCAAAAAGACAAAAAAAAAAAAAAAAAAAAAAAAAAAAAAAAAGACAATGTTGACAAAGATGTGGAGGAAAGAGAACACTTGTACACTGTTGGTGGGGATATAAATTGTTATAGGCATTATGGAAATACAACCCCCAAAGTTAAAAAGGGAAACACCTAATAATTCAGCAAACTTATTTCTGAGTTTATATTGAAAATGCAGGAAAATAGTGCCCCAAAGGGAGCTCTGTATTCCATGTTTGTTGTATCATTATTTAAAAGGACTAGAAATAGCACCAACCTACTTACCCATCAATGGATGAGTGAATGAGAAGTTGTGGCCAAAATATTTGATTAATATTTAAATTTAAAATAATTTATAGCAGTAAAAGACACACTGGGAGTCCAGACACTGGATGATAGCAACTTTTAGAAGACAAGAAGGAGGAGGTGGATCCCTGAGGAAGGAAACTTCTGAAGGGTGAATTAGAGGCCACGAGGAGAACAAGATGACAGACCTCAAGGTAGAAAAGGAAGGTGGTAAACTGTACATTCTCCCTGACTCTTGGCTCACAGCATGACAGGAGACTCTAGTCTACAGAACTGTGGTGACAGCTGGCATTTATTTTTGAGAGTGGGAGCAGCTGAGCCAGGGACTTGGACCAGCCATGGGGTGGCACCATCTAGGGCTACCAGTGTCTGAGTGAGGCACAGTCCTGGGAGATGCCATCCAATCAGTCACCTTCTCCTGCAATATTTGAGATAATTTTTTTTTGTCTTTTTCCTTTTATCGGTACCGGGGATCGAACTCATGACTGTCTGCTTGCAAGGCAGGCGCTTATGACGCTGAGCTAAATCTCCAGCCCCTCCTGCAATATTTGGCCACAACTTCTCATTCACTCATCCACTGATGAGCAATTTGAGTCATTTAACTACCCTCTGCAACTCACCACGTTCACTACTCCACTCCACTGATGTGTTTGTTTCTCCCTTGAGACCTCCAGGGTCCCTGATTGTCACCACACCTCTGTATTGTCCATTCAAGGGTTCCATCATTTTTCTATGCTTCTGTACTTTTTAAAATCTATGTCTTCTCTAGTTTTGCTGCACAATATCTTCATTAAGGTTGTCATTTCTGTTTTCTAATTGATAGATTACTTTTGATCTGACTTCCTCTATGCCTCATAGCTTTGTTTCTTTACTTCATTTGCTATCTTTTGAGAAATTTCAGGTGTGTGACTTACAATATCTTCTATGTCAGTGTCTCCTATACTTGTTCCTGATGGGCTGGATGTTTGAGATTGCATTTTTTGTTTTATAATTTTTACCTCTTGGTTAATATTTCAGTCTTTTCAATCCCACTAACCTCGACTGTCCATTGTGTGTGTCTTAGGATCCTACTGTGTTGCCAACATTCACCTAGTTGTCAGGTCCCACAGTGTAGACCAAGGGCCAGTCACCTGAATTTCCTTTGCAGGGCCAGTTGGATGAGTCCTGGATTCTTCCTAGACTGACTAGCCTAGCAGTATTGATGTAAGCCAACCCTTAGTTCATATTGTTACTGCAGCTTCAAACTGTTCCAGGCCACCAGGTCCACCAGTTCATGAATGTGTGTCCCATCCAGGGCCCTAGTGTGTCACTGGGGGTCTTGTAGGCTCATGTGGATTCCTCTGGGTTGGGGGAGACCTCATCAGCACTCTCACCAGCCTACCTGGGGCCCTCTGTGTGGAAGAAGGGCTCACTTAAGCTCTTGCTGGCCTGCCAAGGTCTTCAGGGTGGGAGGAAGAGTCACCTGTACCCTTGCCTGCCTTTTGAAGTCCTCTGGCTGGAGGGAGGAGTCATCAAAACTGTTTTTGACCCACTGATGTCCTCTGGGTGGGGCATTCACCTGCTCTCTCACTTGCCTGCTAAGGTCCTCTGAGTATGGGGAGGGATTGCTAAGCCTTCTACTGGCCCACCAAAGTCCTCTGGTGGAAAAGAGGTTGTTGATAATCCAGCGGGCCCATCAAAATACTGCAGGTGGAGTGAAGGTGGCTGATGCTCCTATTGGCTGTTGAGGTCCTTTGGGTGGTATGGAGGGGTGGATGACACTTGCTGGATGCTGAGCTCTTCCAGGAGGGGTGAGAGGTTGCAGAGACTCCTGCTGGCCCAGTGAGGTACTGCAGGTAGGGGGAGGGCCACCAACACTCCAGCTGTCTGCTGAGGTTCTCTAGGTTGAGGGGAGAGGTTGATGCCTTTAATTATTTTGAGAAGATACTAAGCGGGGGCATAGCTGGGTGTAATGAAACCTCTAGTTTAGTTTTTGAGGTATTGCCACACTAATTTCCACAGTGGTTGCACCAATCTACACTCAGCATAACAATGGAGAAGGGTCCCTTTTCCCCTACCACTCTGTCAGCATTTATTATTGGTTGATTTCTTGATGATTCTTTCTGAGTGAGATGAAATCTCAATGTTGCTTTATTGTATTTCTCAAATGACCAGTGATGGTGACTGTTTTTTAAAAAATATTCTTATTTGCCATTTGTGCATCTCCATCTCTGAAGTGTCTATTCATTTCAGATGCCCATTTTTGGACTGGGTCTGTAAATTACAGGAGTCTGATTTCTTTTTAGCTCTTTATATATTCTAGATATTAGTCTTTGAGGAACAGCTGCCAAAATTTTTCCTACTCTATGGGTTGTCTCTTTACTCTGTTGGTGGTTTGTTTTACTGTGATCATCATTTAACACAATGAGAGCAAGTCACTGAGGCTTTATATTTCCTTTACTGTCAGGGTTTTGTTCATGAACTCTTTGCCTACATATATGTCTTCAACCGTTGCACTTACTATATATTTCAGCAGATTGAGTGCTTCTCTTTTAATATTTAGATCTTTGATCCATTTTGACTTTAGTTTAATGAATATTGAGATATAGATCTAGATTTAATCTTCTGCATGTGAAAGTTGGTTTTCCCAGTACCATTTATGAAAGAAGATATTTTTCTCCAGCACCATTTATGAAAGAAGATGTTTTTCTCCAGTGTTTGGCTCCTATGTCAAAGATAAGGTGGTGAGCACGTCTTGGATTTGTTTCTGTATCTTCTAATCTGTTTCATTGATCCTTGGGTTTGTGTTTTGCTATTACCATATTGTTTTAATCATGATAGTTTTGTAGTATATTTTCAAATCAGGGATTGTGATTGCCTTATCTTTGTTGTCCAGAATTGCTTTTGCTACTCTAGGTCTCTTCAGGTACCAAACAAACTTTAGGATTGTTTTCTCTAATTTTGTCAGGTATGCTATTGGTATTTTTATTAGAATTGCTTTGAGCCTGCATAACAATTTGGAAAGTAGGGTCATTTTCACTATATTGGTTTTTCCTACTCAAGAACAAAGGGTATCTTTACATATTCTGATATTCTCTTCAATCTCATTTTCAGAGTACTGTAGTTTTCAATGTAAAGTTCTTTTACAAACTTCATTAGATTAATATCTAAGTATTTCATTTTCTTGATGCTGTTTATGAAAAAAACATGGTTTCACTAATTTTTTCTCAATGAGTTCATTATTTGTATAGGGGAATGCTGTTGATTTTTGAGCTGTGATTTTACCCTTTTCATTCCTAGTTGCATGGATTTGAATCTTTTCTTTCCTTGTTTTGGATAAGGTTGGCTAAGGGTTTGTCAGTTACATTTAATTTTTCAAAGAACGAACTCTTTGATTCATTGTGCTTCTTTGAATTATTTTTTTAATTCTCTATTGCATTAGTTTCTGTTCTGATCTTTATAATTTCCTCTCTCATAGAAGCTTTGACTTCTTCTTTTTCTAGAAACTGAGATTCAACATTAGGCTATTTATTTGAGCTCACTTTGTTTTTCTGATGTGGGAATTCACAATTATGAATTTGCCTCATAGAACTGCTTTCATTATATTCCATAAATTCCACTATGTTGTACTGACTTTATTGTGAAATTGTAGGAATGTCTGATATCTTCTTTAATTTATCTATGGTGCATTGGTTGTTCAGGAGGGTGTTATTTAATTTCCACGTGTTTATGCAGTTTTTGTGGTTTCTTTTACATTTATTTCCAATTTCAATGCACAGTGGTCTGGTAATATGCGATAATTTCAATTCCTTTGCATTTACTTAAGTGTGTTATAAGAGCTAGTATATGGTTTATTTTGGAGAAAGTCCTGTGTGCAACTAAGAATGTGCATTCTGATATTGTGAGATTCAGTGCTCTGTAGATATCTACTGAGTCCATCTGTTCAAGTTTAGTTCAGTTCTGATATTTCTTTGTTGACTTTTTTGTCTAGTTGATCTGCCTGTTTGTAATAGTAGGGCATTTAAATTTCCCATTACAACTATATTGGTGCTTATCTGATTTTTCATGTCATTAATATTCAATTTATAGAGTTGGTTGTGCTGGTAGTTGGTGCATATATATTTATGATTGTTATAACTACCTCTTGAATTATTCCCTTAACAAGTATGTAGTGACATTTTTTTGTCTGTCTTGATAATTCTTGCCTTGAAATTCACTTTACAAATAGAATAGCTGCCCCTGCTTTTTTTCTGGGTTTCTGTTGTACAGAGCATTGTTTTTCATCCTTTGACTTTCAGTTCATGAAATCCTTTGTTGTGTTAAATGCAGCATATTTTTGGATCTTGCTTTTTGATCCATTCTTATAGTTTGTTTCTTTTGATTGATGCATTGAGACTGTTTACATTGACAGTTATGATTGGTATGTATTGACATCTTTGTCATGTTATTTTCCTATTGTTTGTTCCCCTTCTGTCCCCTATGTTTAATTACTTGTCTTGCCTAGTAAATTCATTCTATTGGGTTCATGGAATTGTGGTTTTTGTTATCTCTTTCCGGAATATCCCTTAGAACTTTCTGGAGTCCTGGTTTGGTGGTCATGAATTTCTTTAGGTGGTCTTATCATGAAGTGCCTTATTTCTCTATCATTTTGAAAGATAGTTTTGCAAGATGCCACAAAATAGGTTGGAGGTTGTTTTCTTTTAGGATTTGAAACACTTCTCTCCCAGCTCTCCTTAACTTAATGTTTTGTGTTGAGAGGTCTTCTGAGACCCTGATAGGATTTCTTTTATAGGTGATTTGTTTCCTTTCTATGACAGCTTTTAAATTCCATCTTCCACCAAATTTTTGGAATCTTTGTATTATATGCCTTGGTGTAGATTTTGTGATCATTACTAATGGGGGTCCAATATGCCTCACTTATTCGTCAAGTTATTTTTGTATGCTTGGGAAGTTTTCTGTCATTACTTCTGTGAATAGTTTATTATGTCCTTTGAACCGTCTCCTGATGTTGTCATTGATTCTGATCAATTGTATGCTATTCTTCTTTGCCTCAGCAAGTAGTTGTTGGGTTGATTTTTGTGGTTCTTTGTTATTTTCAAGGAGTCTTTCTATTCATAATCACTAACCACAAACCTGTCTTCTAGATCTGATACTCTGTCCTCACATTGATTGATTATATTATACTTTCATTAGAATTTTTACTCTCCTGAATATCTGTTTGAATCTGTGTCATGAATTCCATTTCTCTGCTATGTTGGGCATTCATGATTTCCATAGTTTTACAAGTTCCTCTATTTTTTAAAAAATATGTATCTATTGTAGCTTCCCTAACCATGTCTTTCATTATGGTTATCATCTCTTTAGTTATGTGAGAAGTTATTTATGCTTTTTTTCTAGAGCCTTATTTATCTGCTTTGTTACTTTCTCTGATGTTACCATTTCAGAGTGTTCAGATGAGTGGCTTTTGATTTGTTTCACCTCACTGCCCCCTGGGTTTGCCTTTGGCAAACTAGAGGTCTAAGATTGCATCTTGTCTCCTTGTTTTCTGATTTTATAGTTTTAAAATTTATTTCCTGTGTTGATGCTTATAAATTGCTTATGGCAGATAGCTTTATTACTAGTATCAAAGATTAGTAATAAAGAACTAGGAAGTGACCACTTTTCAGAGATGCCTTCTAGATATAGCTGAATTTTGGCTTTTGAGTCTGTCACAATATCTCTCCTCTTCAGTTTATTAAGAATGAGTAGTTGCAGCCTATTTGGCCTAGCCCCTAGTTCTTTGGTACTTGATTAGTACTGTTTATAACTCTCACTGTTATGAGATTGTGGAGGAAAAGGAACCCTTTCCCATTGTTGATGAGGGTGTAAACTGGTACAACCACTGTGGGAATCAGTAGGGGGAGATTCCTCAAAAAACCAGGATTGGAGGTCCCATTTGGTCCAGCTATTCCCCTTTTGGGGATTTTCCCAGAAAAATTGAAAACATCATGCCACAGTGATACATGTCTACCCATGTTTACAGCAGCATAATTTGTAATAGCTAAATCTTGGAAACAACCCAGTTGCTCATCAACTGTGAAATATATAAAAAAGATGTGGTATTTTTATACAATGGAGTATTACTCAGCTATAAAGAAGGACAAACTTGAGGCTTTTGTAGGTAAAAGTATGAAATTTGGGGCCATTCTCATAATTGAAAGAAATGATTCACATATGTAAATATTGTATTGTCTCCCTAGTGTGAAAAACTGAAAGAGTAAATAAGATGCAAAGTTTACAATAGATATTGTGAAAATGAAAGGGAAAGTACTCAAAAAGGAACAACTGGGATAGGGGAAAAGAGAAAGAAAACAGGACAAAGATTTTATATATATTATATATATATATATATATATATATAATGATAGATTAGTATAGTACACTACTAATCTTTGTTAGTTTATCAAAAAGAACAACTTGGTCTTTCATCTTTTTTTCATGCCTATGTCTTGTAATCTGAACAACTAATTTCAAGATAACAATGTACAACATATTAACCAGTGTTAATCTGCTATTATTTTGTTTTGAAAGTCTGTATCATCTATTCTTTTTTGTTTCTAAAATAAAAAAGTAGAAATGGCTAATAAATATATGAAAAAATAATTAAAAACATCATACCACACAATATACACACACCCATTTTTGTAGCAGCACTTTTTTTTTTTTTGGGCATCTTAGTGAATTTTATTGCCTTCAAAGTAGGTGCTTATACCCTCAAACTTGATACTATCATATAGAATGGAACAGAGTCTAATCAGTCAAAACAAGATCATGGGAATATTACAGGACTTCAAAACAAGTTAACAGTAAATCAAAAAGAGTTACTATAACATATGCTAATTAAAAAAAAATTTCCCCTTAATTAAAAAACATAAGAAATAACTAAATAATTTTTTTAAAGAATAAGGGAGAGATTGAGATAAGCTCCAACAAGGCGTGGATCTCAGGAGACACTGCTAGATCTCCCCCTGGAAGGGCTGCAGGCTGCCACCCTGCCTCCACTCACAGGGAGGGGAGATGCTGGCTTGGCTTCCCAGAGACCTAAGCTCCAACAGGGCGAGGATCTCAGGAGACACTGCTAGTTCTCCCCCTGGACGGGCTGCAGTGGGCTAAACTACTGCCGCTTACCAGGGAGGGGAGGTGCTGGCTTGGCTTCCCAGAGTCCTAAGTTCCAGCATGGCGTGGATCTCAGGAGACACTGCTAGTTCTCCCCCTGGAAGGGCTGCAGGCTGCCACCCTGCCTCCACTTACAGGAAGGGGAGATGCTGGTTTGGCTTCCCAGAGTCCTAAATTCCAGCATGGCGTGGATCTCAGGAGACACTGCTAGTTCTCCCCCTGGAAGGGCTGCAGGCTGCCACCCTGCCTCCGCTTACAGGGAGGGGAGATGCAGGCTTGGCTTCCCAGAGTCCTAAGCTCCAGCATGGTGTGGATCTCAGGAGACACTGCTAGTTCTCCCCCTGGAAGGGCTGCAGTGGGGCTAAAC
The DNA here is from genome assembly GCF_034190915.1 of Cavia porcellus. Classification (NCBI taxonomy): domain Eukaryota; kingdom Metazoa; phylum Chordata; class Mammalia; order Rodentia; family Caviidae; genus Cavia; species Cavia porcellus. The sequence goes on along the minus strand of NW_026947514.1, from coordinate 24,450,696 downwards.
TACCACCGCTTACCAGGGAGGGGAGGTGCTGGCTTCGCTTCCCAGAGTCCTAAGTTCCAGCATGGCATGGATCTCAGGAGACACGTAGCAGCACTTTTTAATATCTAACTCTTTGAAACAACCCAGATGCCCATAAATGGGTTAATGGTAAAGCAGATTTCTTTGTACAGTTCAATATTTCTCTGTGGGAAGTGGCAGAAGTTAGAGATGGATCGTATGTGAGGGACTGGAGGAAGGCCTTCCCCAAGAACAAAGAGTGCCGGAAAAGAGTTACATGAACAAGGTGCTCTAGCCCTGAGAATGCTGCCATGCAGATAAGTTGCTAGGCAGAGGGGTGTCATGTGCATCAACCTGCTGAATGTATAAATAAACGCCCTGTGGTGGTTGAACAGTTCCTTTCCTCCCATCTGGAGGGAAGGCTCCATTAATTTTAGCTTTCTGTATTCTGACTCTTATCTTTATTTCTCTATCCTTCCATAATCCTTTCCTCTGGAAACTTCAAGAATGGCACAGAATTTGGCACTGCTCAGCCATAAAGAAGGATAGACTTGAGACATTTCTAGGTAAATGGATGTACCTTGAGATCACACTCTAAGTGAAATACATTGGGCAGACTTATTTAAATATCGCATTATTTCTCTGGTGTGAAAAACTAAAAGGATAAATAAGGAACAAAATGTATAACAGATATTGTGAAATAGGAAGACATCATCTATATGAGAAGGGGAACTAGGGAGAGAGGAGGAGGAAAGGAAGGAAAGGAAAAGAAAAAATCAGAAAAGAAGGAAAAATGGAAACGAAGCTTTTATAAATAAGGAGAAGAAGGATTTAAGGGAGGGGAGTGGCTTGGGGAAAAAAGAAGAATCAAGATATGTTATGTACAGGTACAAATTCCCTGTGATGTATGCAATCCTTATGCCTATACCAAATGTAGCAATAAAATTAATTAGACAATAACTTTTGACAAATGAAAATGGTGATAATGTCAGCTATGTGATAATGCAAGCTATGTTCTGCCACTAACAAGACTGAAGCTCATCTTGACTCTGAGAAATGAATAAATCAGTTTTGTGTGACTGAAGTATGAGTGGGAAGTATTTTGAGGTGGATTAATGACAGTGTTGTTTTATCATAATAGTTTTTAAAATTTAAATTTTAATTATATTGTTATCATACCGCAATGGAACATTACTCAGTCATAAAAAATTCTTCCATTTGTAACAACACAGGTGAATCTGGAGAATATTATGCTAATTGAAATATACAAGACACAGTAAAACAAATAATATATAATCTCACTTATATGTGAAGTTTAAAAAAGTTGAACTCAAAGTAGTGTGTAAATAGTGGTTTGCAGGAGTTCAGAGGTAGAGGAAATATGGGAGACACTGATCAAAGGGAATAGACTTTAGATATAAAATGAGTGTGTTCTGGGGATCTATTGTGCATCATGGGTGATGATGTATGTGTTAATTGATTATGATGGTTATTATATAGTTTATACATACACAAAGCCATTATATTGTATAGCTTGAATCTATTCATTTTTATTTTATAATAAAATATTTTAAAGAATAGTTGGTTTGGAGTTCTCTGACTTCTTGCTCATTGAGAGATGTGATGTTTGTTTCCTCCCCTGAATCTGATGCCACTTTGATTAACAGAATATTTCAGAAATGACACTCTAATGACTTACGTCTAGATATAAAAGAACATGTAGCTTCCACATAGGTTTCTTGGGCTGTGTGCTCTCTGAATCCATCCATCATGGTGTGACAAGTCCAAATCACGTGACAAAGTCCTCTGGTCAGCAGTTCATCTTAGCTCAGTCTTAGGTCATCTAGAGGCAGGCAGCAGACACATAAAGAGGCATCTTGGCAAATGGATTCTCCAGGCTCAGTCTTCCAGTTCCTAAGTATTCAAGTTTCATTAGTGGAAGGCCTAGACATCATAGTAGAGATAGTTGTACTCAGTCTGAACTTGTGCCCGAAGAATCTGTGAGCTTAATGAAATGACTTTTTAGTATCACCATACTTTGGAGAAGATTATTGCACAGCAAAATTGGCTGCAGAGGTTGCAGCAAATAGAGTGTGTGTGTGTGTGTGTGTGTGTGTGTGTGTGTGTGCACGTGTGCACATGGGTATGCATTTAACACACCCAGAAAGCTGGTGGTAGGCTCTTATTGGCCTTAGTCCCATGGCCAGCAGTGTCTTTGGAGACCAGGTCCTTTCCATATGTCCACGTTGCCATCCGTAGTGTGTTGCTTTTATCCTCATGCTTAGTTTTCACATTATTGCTATAGCCTAAGGCGTTGCATCAGCATGCATGCCAGGAAGAAGAGAGGGCCTACAGAGCCAGTCCTATCTATATGCTGTTATTAGGAAAGAAAAAGCTTTAGCAGGAGCCTCCAGATCCTTGCTAATGCCTCATCAGTCAAAATTTTGTCACAGAGCCGCCCCTAATGGGAAGTGGGGGTGCTGAGAAAATGAGTCTACCCAGGAATATTGCTGTTTTAAATACAATCTGGACACATGAATATTGTGTGGGCCAGACCAGTGTTTGACACACACCTCAATTGTTTTATTCGTGTTTTCTGGTGCCTCAACCAGATGGCCAATCAGTGACAGAGACAAGGTCCATTACTTGTCTGGAATGTTCTTTAGCATCCAGTAATGCACCAAGAGGATCATTTCTGTTTACTGTGTTCACTTGATGAAGAGAGGAAAAAGGAGGCAATTATCCAGAGCAGATATCTTCAGTTTTTTCCCTTGCATATCATTTGAATGAATTTTGGAAGACAAAATCCCCCTTGCATAGTTTTATTTTAATGTCTGCAGTGTTTTAATCGTAACTTTACATAGTTGCAGAGAATATAATTTTTGGCATGTTGTAAATACTGACATTTAAAAATAAACCTATTACACTGATGTTTTTAGAGTTTTCAATGAAGTCTAAATATCAGTGATTGATACTACTACCTTCTATTTAAAAACACACAAATAAGCTTTTCTTTAGTTGTCAGAAATTTTTCCATGATTTCTTTTTACTCCTTGAACTTGTCTTTTCATTCCATTTTCCTTACAGAATTTTATCCTAATGTAACATATTTTTATGTCTAAAAGTTTTATTTATTTCTTTATTATAGTTCTCCACAACAAAAAACATGCACATAAGTTGAAATAACATTTCAAAAATTTTATGTGTCTAAAAGGCTCTGAGTATTGAAAAATTTCTTCTGGATGGAATTACCATTAAAATTACTACTATACAGTTGAGAAAAGCAATTTAATTATATTATATATTTTGATATATAGTTGTTAAACTCCCTCAAATGAAATTATACTGGAAATGCATCTGTTATGAAATGGATAGGATTTAAAAATTATTTCATATATCCACTGGGGAATATTACTTATTGCTAGAATGACACAAATCCTTACATCAGTTACAATCTTATTTTTTCTTAAGACACAAATGCTGAAAAATTGCTCATATAAGTAGGTTGAAATGTCAATAGTGTTGATACATTTGAGTTATTTGAGTTACTTCCAAGTCATATATTAAAAATCACAAAGTGGCCTGTCATCAAAAGTTACTTTAATGATATGCTTAGGGTTAATTAGGTCCTCCTTCAATTATGTGGAAATCACAGAACTAGAAACCATGTGACTTGGAAAAGGATTTGTTGCTTAGTTATTCTAGCTGATCACCTGTAAGTGGATTTGTTACCTGATCATTAGAGATGTTCATAGCCTCAATATTTTTATTCATCTACCCACTGCAGGCTAGGCTTGGAAATTTACTCTGGAATGCATCATACTAAGATTTGAGATGACTTAAAACTATTCCTTCCTTTTGTCAGGGGGAGAAAGGCTAGCGAGAAGTGGGAGAGAGGAACTGTCTCATGCTCCTACTGTATGGAGACAAATTCTAGGAGAGTCTATAGGAATCCCGGAGATCTGAAAACTAATCCTTGTACCATCTGTCATCCCCCAAACCAAGCCATCCTGTACCTCCAGGAGGATGAGCACCTCAATTGAAGATCACTCCTCAAAGCATTATGAAACTCACAGAGGAGGTAATATTCTTGCAAGGGATGGATTTATTTGAATTTCCCATTTGTGTATTGGTTCTCAGTTCACATGCCACTTTATGTTGTGTCATATAGGTACCATCTGTTTGCATTTTAAAAAACCTATTTATTTATTTATTTTTTGAGGCAAGGTCTTGCTACGTAGTTCAGGATGCCCTGGATTCACTACGTATCCCAGGCTGGCCTCAAACTCATGGCAATGCTCCTGCCTTAGCCTCTGAGTGCTGGGATTACAGGCTTGTGCCACCATGCCCAGCTGTGCAGGCACCATTTTACTGAACCTTTACAACAATCTTAGGAGGACAGAATCATTATTCCTATTTTACAGATCAGAATGCAGGGATCAGAGGAAGTGGCAGTCAGCAAGAATCAGAACTGAGATTCTAGTGATTACTAAGCCTGAGTTCTTTAGCCATTGTGTTAGCCACTTAAACCCAGGTCTTTATCCCAGATGTCGCCTGGATTCCAGCTACTGCTGTCTTTTCCATCTCCCTTTTTTGGCCAGTTACTCTAATGCAGCAGTTCTCAAGCTTTGGCATGCATCAGAATCAGCTGGTGTCTTTGTTAAAACACAGATGGCTGGGCCACAGCAAAGATTCTGATTCAATAAGTATGGGCTGAGACTGGGAATCTGCATCTCTAGCAAATTCCCAGATCTGACAACCACGCTCTGAAGACTGCTTCTCTCTGGCATGTTCAGCCTCTTGGGAGTGTTTCTTTATTTTTAATATATTTAAGGACTGATGTTTTCCCATTTACATACTTTTAGGGCTATGTTTTTTTTTTAACTGAGAAATGAATATGTATAAATGTAATATATATATTTCAACCCTGGAAACAACTGCTGCAGGAATATTTGCTGGAGATTATCTGAGGGATTTTGTGTATGGCTATTTCCATACAAAATTTAAATTGGATATTGAGTTTGCATATTATTTGTTTGTATTTTGCACAGGAAAGTCTTCTGTGTCTTTCCTGTCTGCATGGAATATCTTTAGCTCATTCTTCACTGATAGGTTCAACTTTCAAGACTCTTTTCCAGGTGATACTTTCTCTCAGAAGTTGCTAATGGAGCACTATATTAGTCCACTTTGCATCACACAATACCTTACATACACAGCTTAAAGGAGAAAAGGTTTATTTTGACTCATGATTTCAGGGGTGTCAGTCTGTGGTTGACTGGCTTCAAGGCATAAATATTGTAGAGGAAGGGTATGATGAAGGAAAGCTGCCCACCTCATGAGTCAGAAAGCAAGGATTTCTTGAGCAAAATCACGATGCTCCCAGGGACCTACTTCCTCCTAACAGCGCATCCAACTCTGAACTGATCAATGATTAAGCATCTATGGGAATGATCTGCTTATATGGTATCCTTTTTACTGGGTGATAAATTTGATACTAATAAGTGCTTAATAAATGATAATAATTAGCTAACATTTAATGAATGCTTAATGCATGCCAGACATTTGTTAAACAACTTACAATACTATTTCATTAAAACTTTCTGAAAAACTTATGAGGCAGATACTATTGCCATCCCTATTTCACATTTGAGGAAACTGAGGTACAAAATACCTGACACCCAATGTTAAAGGAGGAAAGATTTATTTTAGCTCACAGTTTATAGAGGTTTCAGTCAATAGCTGTCTCCAAGGAAGTGTGCATGGCAGAAGGGCATCACAGAGGAGAAACAGTCCATGGCAGTGCAGACAGGAGACAGCAAGCAGCAAACAGTAAGACTCCCTTTTCCTTTTATCCCATCCAGGCTATAAGCCTTTTGGGGGGCACCAACCACTCCCAGGGTGGGGCTTTCCATTACCCGCACCCAGAAATATTATAATCCAGTTAGTGAACTAATCTAGGACTACTCATCATTACTTTCTGTATCATACTCTTAATCCATATTCATATGCTCTAAACCTGGCCACCTCCAAAAACCCTACCTAGGACCACACAAGGCTTTGAACAGGGACCATCTAGATACAAGCCATAACAGCACGTATAGAAAGAGAGCTCACAGCATTTATAGAAAGAGTGCTAAGGACATAACAAAAACTGTACATTTTTGTGACTTTTAGCATTGTACTCCTAGTCCCCAACAGAGGGCTGGCACATGTAAATGCTGAACATATATTTTTGAGTGGATAAATGATTAATTTGACTAGAACTTGATAAGCATTTATCAGTGGTTACTTAAGAATAGAGGTTTTTAAATTGCTTTTTTGAAAGTGATTTACCAATAAAGTAAAACATTTAAAATGAAGATCCAGTGTACATTCATACACATGCATGCATGTGTATACTTTATATAACACTTCTATTACATGTGATTCATTCTTATACTTTCTGTTCTTTTTTATTTTAAAAAATGCTGGCAAACCACTAGTTGACTTTTCACCTTTTAAGGAGTTTACCTGGCTTTTTGATAAACATCTGCTTTAATAGACTTTCTCATTAATGGCCACATTTTATTCATAAGTATATTAATATTGCCAGGCATTTATTTGCTTTAATTTTAAAAGTAAAACTTTCATTTTTAAAGTTCTTGAGCCCCCAAATTCAGGCCAACAGAGACTTTTCTCCAATTTTGTAATTGGATGTTATGTTATGGCTATGCCTAGTATTGAAGTTTGTATGCCTTTCCAGGACTCAGGGAATGTGACTTTTCTATAGTGCTCCAACTTTCCAGGAGGTAGATAGACTAGAAAAACAGCCTGAAAGTAACCATGTCAAACACCTGTATCTCTCTGTCTCTTCTTTATTTAGAGGAAAAAAGCAAAATAGAAAAAAGGGTAAAAATAACAGAATTTTTAAAAAGTAAGAAATCATTAGTTGATAAATTACATAATGTTAGAAGTAGTTGTTCAAGTTACAAAATCAAAGCATAAAAAGTGAACAATCAAATAATGGCAGTACAAACCATTCTGTTTGATGAACTAACAAAACCTTAGTAGTATGGTTATCTGTCTTGCACACTTAAACATGCATACAGTTATATCCTTCAGAGCACATTCTTTCCCTTTCATTATTACACAATTATACATTTTGGATTTCATTACTTTTTCAGTTTATTATTATTTTTTATAGTAGAGAGGCAATACAATATTTACAGATGTAAGACTGACTTACTTCACTTATGAGGATAGTCTCAAGTCGCCTCCATAAAGATCTGTATCTCTTTGGCATATTTTAGACATGGTTAAGGAAATGTCATCCCTTTTGGATCTTTCAGTCTGCTGGTCACTTTTGTCTGAAGGTGGCTAGACCTGGTGTGGGGATGGTCATGAGCTGTCTCTGTCTTTTGATCTGCCCAGATGTTATTGGCCATCACTTCTTCTCCTGTTGTGGGCTGTGGCTCATGGGCCCCAAAATTCTGCTCTGGAGAAGCATTTTGTTGCATTTAGCCAGTTCCTGAAATTTCTATAACTGGTGGGGATGAATAGAAAGTAGAACAATATGTTGTTCTGCTTCAGGATTGTGATGGGTGAGATGGGCTGTGGTTGGGCAGACAGAAGCTGGGCATTTAAAACTGTATACCTTCTAGATCCTTTAAAATCATCCTACCCTAACTTCTATTTGTGGCCCTTTCTCTGGTCACTCTTTTTTTTTTTAATAAGGACAGAAAGATAATTTTTATAGCTACTAGCTTGGTTCGTTTCAAGGTTTTCATATAAATGCTACATATGATACTAATCTAAGTCAAAAGGGAAGAAAAAAAATCCCTAAGGGACAGGGGAAGACTTTTTTGTAGCTAATAACTCTTAATGTGATACTAATACCAATAATGTGACAATAATATCAATAACCCCTGCTTGGGTTGATGGAGCATCTCTGAGCTCATATGCCTGTGGATTCTGTGCCCTGACTCAAATTGGTGGCTGTGTCTTGCTGTATTATCTGTGGTCCTGTGTTCTCTGTTCATCATTGTGTTAAACATTTTAATCTTGATTCCATTGTTTCTTTGAAATGCTAGTCTTAAACTGTGGCCAGTTAGGACGCTTTGTTTTTTCTGGTTTATAAAGGTGAGTACCTGTCTTCCCACATTCATTTTGTCCTCCTTTTGTCATCATTTTTGAAAAATGTTATTGCATCAGTATATTTTCCCCCAAGACTCGGTGATGCAGACTCTTGTGATTTGCTGATTTTGCATGTGTTCACGTTTTCCGAGCATTCCCTATTTGCTGTCAATAGTTATTTTTGCAAAGCCTTTATTAGCTACTAATTATTGTAATGTGTTTCTTGGCCCTTTCTCTCTTTCTTTTCTGGTATTCCCTATTACTCTATGGGACATAGACTATAAATTTTGTGAGGTAAGAGTTTAAAAAAGAAAGGGAGGGAAATTAATGTAGGGTTGCTTTCTTTTATTTTTCTCAAATCAAGGCAACCACTATTTATTTTTCTGAACATTTCATAAAGTGTGTGTGTGTGTGTTGATCTATAACGGTATCCATTGCCTTTGTAGAGGGGTATTGTCAGGAAAAGGTTTTTGGTTCTTTTAATATGATCCAATTCTGCCTCACTTGAATCTAGTTCAGTGCAATTTATTAGCACCTACTGTGTGCTCAGTCTGTATTGGATAGAAAGAAGGATTAGGCTTCTCCATTTACCCTTAGGGATTTACCAGAGGACATACAATCAGCAGCTATGTAGGACTATACCTTTTGGGTCTGCCTTTTTGTAAGAGTTACATTCTTTTAAAAAAATTTTATTTAAAGAAAGACAAAACAAAACAGAAAATGGGTAGAAATAATACATACTTTCAAAGAAAAAATAAACAGTAATAAATCACTTGTTGATGTTTACACATTGTCCTTTTACAAATAGTTGTTCAAGATACAAAAGTGGAATGTATAAATGGGAATTCAAACAGCAAGACTGCAAATAGTTCTGTTCAACTATCTAATAAAACTTAGTAATATGGTTATCAATCTTATACTTTTAAACATACATGTGTGTATTTATATCTTCATTTGTGTTGAGATTAAACAAACCAAAGCAGTCTAAAATCACTCTGAACAAAGAATAACAGTATTGCTGGATTTCATATCATGACACTTCGGAGTCAGCATTGGGTACTGTAGTGCCTTTTTTTCCTTCAAAGTATCTGTTCATCATGTGTCATAAGATCAGTTCTCATAAACTGTTTATAGGTTTTATGCAAGCATGAGTCTTAACATGTATTTCTATCATTTCTATATTAGAGGGAGAAACAGAACAAAGCAGGACAGAACAAAACATATTCCTATAGACACATAAAACTAAAAAGACATATAAAACTGCCGTACAAGGAGTTCTATCATGTGTTGTCTGTTGTTATCATCAATAGAATTGGCTATATCATCAGATATATAATTAATATATTTAATTATAATATAATTAAATATATCAGTACATAAAAGTATTAATAGAAATACAACTTTGTAGATAGTGTAGAACTATAAAAACAGGTAGTAATCAAAACAGAATGGGTATTATAGTGAATTATTGTCATTTTCTGTATAGTTGCTATACTCACAGACTCAATACAATCAATCTTAATAGTTTTGAATAAAATCTGTCAATAACAAACAGCAATTAAACAAATCAGATTTAACTAAGATCAGTCATGATATAACAGTATAAGTTATACAGGGATCCAGATTTCATTAATAGGAAATTAAAGTTGATTACTGTGCTTTATCCTGATATTTTTGGGATAGCTGTCTATGCCCTCAGATCCAGTGCTTGTATACAAACTGGGATGGAATAAGTTCTATCTAAGCAGAGTGGTGTGAGTAATATGGGTTTTAATTACTGATACACTATTAGCAATATCTTCTGCTGTCTTTTTAAAGACTATTCCTCCCCTTTCACTCCCACAGAGTGTACTGTGCATTTTTGGGTCTCCCCAACATCCTCAGTTTTATATTGGGGGGCAACCTGCTTTTAAATCTAAGTGGTTCTGAACTTTCTCATTCTTGGACTTGATCTCTAGTTGTATTTCTTTACCTATTAAAGCCTGTCTTTCCAACCTATCCATAAATACTGGTCCAGTTGCCCCTATTACACTCTGGTTCCCTATCACATAGAGTACTGTTCTCTCATATTTGATTTTTGATCCATATACCCTTTTTCAGGTTAATTATATTTCCTATAAAGAACATCTCGGTGGACCCTACTTCTTGATCCACTCTGCCTGTGATTCTCTCTTTTTTCTCTTAATTTAGTGTATCTAGGCCATCTATATTAGAAATTATATCCAACCTTCTCTGCCTCATTTTGTTGTGCTCTTTTTCCATCATTGGTTGTCTGTCTGTCTTCTTCATTTCACTTTCTGTTCCATTCATTAAGGCCTCTCTGTCACTGTTCCTGAAATCCTACTTTTCTCTCTCTTTAGAATGTCCTGCAGTATTCTCTGTAGAGTTGAATTGGTGGTTGCAAATTCCCCCAGTTCCTTTTTATCTTGAAGCATCTTGATTTTCCATTAATTTCTAGAGACAATTTTTCAGGATACATCAATCTGGGCTGGAGGTTATTTTCTTTCAGGGCTTTGGAGTACTTCACTCCAAGCTCTTCTCAATTTGATGGTTTGTGCCAAGAAGTCTGCTGTAATTCTGATGGGCTTTCCCTTTAAGTAATGTTTCTTGTCTCTGACAGCTTTTAATATTCTGTTCTTATGTTGGATTTCTTGGATCCTGATTGTTATATGCCTGTGTGTAGCTCTGTTTTGGTTGTAGGTGGCTGGAGTTCTGTATGCCACATAGATCTGAATATCATTTCCTTTTCCTATGTTTGGGAAGTTTTCCTTAATTATTTCTGTGAATAGCTTTTGTAGTTGCTTTGTTTGTACCCCTGCTTCTTCATTCACATTCTTTATTCTTAAGTTACAGATCCTCTTGTCATCTTCTAGCCTTTGTATTGTTACTACTTGTTTCCTTGTTATTTTTAAGAATTTTTTCCTTTCATGATCTCACATTATAAACCTGTCCTCCATTTTGGATAATCTATCCTTAGTTTCTTTCAAGCAGTTTTGCCAGATTTCAATGGAGTTTTTAATTTCCTGGTAATCTCTTTGAACCTGCTTCGTGTATTCTATGTTTTCTTTATATTCTCCATCAAATGGTTCTCCCCTTTTTTTGTTCCTCCATTATTCCATCTGTTTCTTCTTGTGAGGTGCTTAGCATTTCTTTTATTATTCTATCTATATCTTGCTTTACTTGGTCAAATATTTCACTTTTGAACTCATCTATGAGTTCTAAAGATATCTCTTTATGTCCACTGGTGCTGTGTCTGATATTGTATGTTTGCAGTCCTCAAACTCCTTTGTATTTACCTTTCCTGGATCAATGTTCTCAGGGTTGTGGGTTGGGGACCCTTTCTTGTTGCTTCCTCTTCTCATATTTTTTGTTTCTTTTATACAGGTGTATATAGGAGACCCCAGTTTCTTTCTTTGTTGGTTACAGTTCATCTGAAGTGTGCTGACTCCTCCTGCTCACTGCAGTGTACTCTGGAGGTACAAACAGGGGCAGCGTATGCTGGGCCCTCCCCTCTGGGTCAGTCATCCTGCTGAGGACTTCACTGCATTAGGGTGCACTGCCAGGCATAGTGACTTGGTTTGGGCTAACCTATTGGATCTCAGCTCAGGGTGTGACCCAGGCCAAGCACATCCCACCAATCCTGCTTGATAAGGGACCAGCTGACTGAAGTCACCACTGCTCCTTGTTCTCACCAGTCTTCCCAGCCCCAGAATGTTTTGTGTTGGAGCACCTTTTTCTATGGATTGGTTTTATTCCTGTCACTCACCACAGGTTGATACAGGTTTCCCACCAGCTCAGCTCTGTGTTTGGTGCGCCGACCCCGACCTCAGTGTGAGTGCATCTCTAGTGAGTTGAAGCAGCAGGCTTTTGGGTAGCTCATTAAGCCTCAGCTGTGTGAGTTCAAGTGCTGCAGCAGGAGCACAGAGCCTTTACATATTCCAATAGTAGCACCGGGACTGTATGTTTAATTGGTTTCTCTCAGCTTAGTTTTTTCCAGGGTTGGGTGGATCCATCTCCCTTTGTTTGGGACTTCCCACGCTGTATTATTTTAGAAGTCTAAATTGACTATCTCTGGGAGCTTCTATAGGCCTGCTGTTATCTATCCATCATCTTCACTGGAACCTCAAAGAGTTATATTCTTAAAGGTAATCATATTATTATTGTGCCTATCAGCATGGTGTCTGATATATGACCCATACTCTGTTAGTGTTTGCCTTTTCAAAATGAATTGCAGGACTGTTAAAGACTTAATTGAAGTCAGTCATGTACCAGTACTGAGCCATGAGTAAAAGAGAAGCAGAAGGGGATGAGTCACCATTGACTTACGTTGGCAGGAAAACTTCATGGAATGAGTCTTTCCTGTTGGAAAGCAGCATGGGGCCCAGACAATAATATGTAGAAATTATGCCTTTATTTTGTAAGCTAATCATTCCTATTTGATGTGAAATGATAGCAGAGATTGGTAACTGTATTAGTCAGCTTTCTATCATCATAATAAATTGCCTGAGACAATTGACCTATAGAAGAAAAGGTTCATTTATTTATTTAAGAGTAGGAAAATTTATTGGAAAAAGGAATGGAGAATAGGAATAGCTTTTGAGTGGGGTCCTGAATGGGTTGTTTAGGAAAGGTTTATTTAGGCCAAGGTTTTAGAAGTTCCACCCATGCTTAAGTAAGGCAGCACATCACAGAAGGAACATTTGGTGGGGCAAATCCACAATCCCTTACATGGGCACACCCTCACTGACTGAAGAGCCATCCACTAAGCCATACCTCTTAAAAGTCTTGATACCTACCAATAACACTATGCTGTAAAGCAAGCCTTTAACACAAGAGCCTTTGGAGAACATTCAGTATCCAAACACATGACAAACACTAAAGAACTATGCAAGGCAATAGTTTGAAATGGAACTGATTAAGATCCCACAGGGAACATTTAGCATATCTGTAGACATTCTTGGATGTTACAGCTTAGTCAGGGGTATCATTGGCATATAATATCTGCGTATGATAGAGACCATGGATGCTGCTGCATTTATAATGCAGACCTCCTCCTCCTTCTCCACATAATTGGCTGGCTCAAAATTCTAATAGTGCCATAGGTTAGAAACCCTGATTTAGAGGGATTGTTATGAAAAAGTTATTTATCTCTATATAATGCTTATCTCTATTTAATATTGTGTTAATCTGTAAGGTTCACTGATCATGAATAGTGCTTCAAAGCCAAGGCTGCAATAATAAGGCAACAGTAGCTTCTCTCCTCATAAAGGACTAGAACTTTTCTAACCCTTTTCCTATTGTACTTCTCTTTCTTTTTAAAAATTTTTTATTTTGAAGAAGGTAAAATTAAACAGAACAAAACAGAAAATAAGAAAGCAATGTAAGAGACATAAATTTCAAAGCAAGACAACCAGAGATCTTCACTATCTATCATATTGCCTGTTGTTTTCTTCCAAATAGTTGTCCATGTCTTCACATACAGAGAATTCATACAAAACAGCATAGTATAAAACTGATCTGATCAGGATGATGAAGGCGTTTTAGGTCTTCAAGATCAGGCAATAGGGAAGTCAACAATGGCTGTCATAGTGTCTCTCATTCTCTTCAAAATAGTTATCCATACCTTCATGTATGTTGAAATTAAACAAAACAAAACAGACTAAAATCATTCTGAACAAAGAATAATAGTATTGCTGGATTTCATATCATGACGCTACAGAATCAGCACTGGATACTGTAGTATCTCTTTTTCTTCAAAGTAGTTGTTCATTTTATCATGCATTATATAATCAGTTCTCATAAACTGTTTATAAGTTCTATGCATGCATAAGTCTCTACGTGTATATCTATCCTTTCTATATAAAAGGGACAAACAAAACAAAGCAAGACAAAACAAAACAAATTCCTAGAAAAACATGAAATGAACAAGTAATTTGAAACCACAATATAGGAGTTGAGCAAAGATGGTGGATTAGATACAAGCAGGGTACAGAGGCTCCCTGAGATAGTCAATTTAGAATTCAACATAATACAGCATGGGGGTACCCGAACAGA